>NC_140559.1:946677-1672357 GCF_057381845.1 Rhamphochromis longiceps
AAATGAGACAAAAAAAAAAAAAAGAATATAAGATGGGAGTGATGTGAACACGCTTGGTAGAATGAGTTAGTAGTCTGGCTGCTGCGTTTTGTATTGCCTGGAGGCGAGAGAGAGATGATTTATCCAAGCTAGTAAACAGGGAATTACAGTAATCTAAGCGTGATGACACAAATGCATGAATGAGTTTTTCCAGTTCCGCTGAGGAAACCATATGTAGCAGTTTAGAGATGTTTCTTAAATGATAGAAACAGGAACGAGACAAAGATTTTACATGAGAGTCAAGGCCCAGAGAAGAGTCAAATATTACTCCAAGATTTCGAATATTTGACTTGACAGAAGGACAGAAAGAGACAAGAACCTGACTGCTTTTAGAATGTAGCTTAGGAGGAGCTATGATCATGGTCTCGGTCTTGTTAGTATTTAGAACAAGGTAGTTGCTTGAAAGCCAATCAGAAACCTGGGTTAAGCACTGGACTAGGGTGGACAGCCTATCCAGCTGATGAGGCTTAAAGGACATATGGAGCTGAATGTCATCAGCATAAAAATGATAAGACAGGTCGCTAAAAGATTGAATGATACCAGCTAAAGGAAGCATGTAAAAAGAAAATAGTAATGGACCTAAAACTGAACCCTGTGGGACACCACAGGTCAGGGCAGCAATGTCAGAGGTGAACCTGTCAGCCCTAACAGAAAAGGTCCTGTCTGATAAATATGAAGAAAACCAGTCTAGGGCAGAGCCAGATATACCAGCCAAAACCTTGAGCCTGTTAAGTAGGATTTTGTGGTCGATGGTGTCAAAGGCTGCATAAAGATCAAGCAAAATGATCACAGAACAATTCCCTGTGTCAGATGCCATTAATAGATCATTATAGACTCTTAAAAGAGCGGTCTCCGTAGAGTGCTGCCTTTGAAAGCCAGACTGAAAAGGGTCAAGAATGTGTAATTTACATAATAGAGACCTGAACTGATTTTCAGCAATTTTTTCAAGTAATTTACTTAAAAATGGCAGTTTTGAAATAGGTTGGTAATCACTAGCAGAGCTAGAATCAAGATTCTGTTTTTTTTTTTAACCGAGGAGTTACCTCAGCATGTTTAAAATAAGATGGAGCACAGCCTTGCCTCAGTGAACTCTTAATGATGGATAGTAATTGTAGGAGTGTTTAGCTGATTTTAGAGTTTAGAAATGTGTTAACATAGAATGTAGAACTATTGTAGAGACACTGCCCTTAAAGTAATAAATGTGTCGTGAACTTAGGAGTAGAGTGTAGGAGACCTCCCCCCACTGAGTGGAAATTCCCCAGAGGATGTTTGGGGTAGGGGTCTCAACATTTGTAACTGGATAACTGTGGTCTGGAAGGGAAAGGTTTTATGACCTCTAGGGAGTTACCTATACCCACAGTGTTTTAACTGTCACGCACACACATCCACACGCACACTCACTCATGTGCACACACATACACACAGGTATGCGTACACAGGCACACACGAGCACTCACATAGACACATGGGAACGCGCACATGTAGGCATTCATGTGCTCGTGCACATAGACACAGACAGCGTTTGCAGCACATCGTAGGGGGTTTATGATGGGGTCGCTTCTATAAAGCTGGCTGAAACTAACAAAGGGGTGAAGATTTTTGCAGAGGGACACCGGCCTCATCTTCCCTTCTAGAAGTGCATGCTTAAATGAAGAAGAGTAAAGATAAATGAAGATGAGTAAAGATGAATAAAGATTTTGTGAAAATGACTACTGAGTCCGGTGCCATCTCTGGATGCTCGAGGAATAAAAAGAACCGAGGTAAAACTGATTTCGTAACATAATGTAGGACCGATGCTGGTGATAGACCCGGACAGGACAGAGTGAGGTAATATATCTACAGAGCATGATGAGGATTTCATTTTACCTAAAACTATAATTAAGTAATTTGGTGTGATTGGAGAAAAGGAGGTAAATGATCCAAGACAGCAAGGGGTATCTTCATAAGGGGAGGCACTTGAGGAAATTTTGGATTTCAAGTCCATCACCTTATTTACAAAGTAATTAAGGAAAGTGTTACAATCTTCATCAGAAAGCAACAGAGCATGCTGGGTTGGAGGAGAAACAATACTGTTGATGGTATCAAATAGAATTCTTGAATTATTTTTATGACGATTTATAAGATTATTGAAGTAAGAAGATTTGGCCTCTTTGACTGACTCATTATATAGGTAAAGTAGTTCTTTAAAGTGCTCACGATGGACAGTCAGAACAGTGGACTTCCACAGACGCTTTGCTTTTCAATAGGAGCGTCGAAGACCACGAGTCTGATTATTTAACCATGGTGTGCGGGAACTAACAGAGCAATAACTGGTTTTGAAAGGAGCAACCTGATTTAGAATGGCAAGCCAGTGTTCATTAAAAAATTAGTTAAAAGCTCAACCTCGTTAGAGGAACTTTTAAAATTAAAAAGAGAGTAAAACTCAGAAATTATAGAGTCGTCAATAAAGCGCCTGCGCCTAGTAGAACCTTGAGGATGGGACTCTGAATTAACAGATACAGTAAAAGACTGACTTATGGTCACTAAAAACAGCTTCATTTAAATTCATGCGGTCAAGGGAAACACCACAGGTGAAGACCAAGTCCAGAGTGTGCCCAGCCCTATGAGTAGGCCCTGCTACATGCTGAACAAAGTTGAAAGAGTCCATAATGCTCAGGAACTCCTTAGTGGTACTGTTTGTTGAGTCATCCACGTGAATGTTGAAATCTCCAACGATGATAACCTTGCCCATTTTAATAGTGGAAGTTAAAAAGTCTTGTAGGTCTGACAAAAAAGACGCAGCAGACCCAGGTGGACGATACATTAAAATGCCGTATATGGGCTGTTCTCTTCCGTTTTTTATCATAAGCATCTCAAAAGAGTTGTAGCAGCTTGAAGAAATCATCTGGCATAAAAAAAAAAGTCTTTTTAAAAATTACAGCTGTTCCACCTCCTCGTCCAGATATCCGAGGTGCACAGACAAATGAACAGTCAGCGGGACAAAGCTCTAAAAGATGTGAGACTTCATTCTCACGTTGCCACGTCTCAGAGATAAACATGAAGTCAAGCTTCTCAGAGCAGAACAAGTCATTTAAAATATAAGACTTATTGGCGATTGAGTGGGCATTAATTAACATCCATTTAAGGCTGCGACTCACCAGGACAGGGGTAGAGTTTCCAAGGACAGAGTCTGCGCTATGCGGTAAGCCGCGCAGCAAAACAGGGTTCCTGCCGCGATGAGGCTTGGCTTTCAGTTTCAAGTTTCAAGTTTCAGCCGAATCTCACCGGTAGAAACCCAGGTAGCAACCCAGGAATAGAGCCCCCGAAGGTCCATCTCTTTCCGAAGACGATGGAGGAGGACGTGAAGGCCGACTCGCTTCCCCCGCTCCGACGAGGTCTCTGAAGCAAAAATTAGCTAACCGGCAAGAGTGGAGGTAGACCGGGTGCTGCCTCGTTTCGTTGACTCTGAAAGCTATCCATTGCAGATTTGATCGCTAGCAACGCATGACGATCATAAATCCGAAGGGAGGTGACACCAAAAAAAACTGTAACAAAAACACTTGCATAGCATATAAAAAAAACAAACACATGGACAAAGGCAGCGGCACAGCCAAACACGAAGCCAAGACATTGAACTATTCAACTTGTATTTATCTTTTCAATATCTATTATACTTTTTCTTCAGTTCCAGTTTAAGTTTCATCCTTTTTTTCAGCCGTTTCAGAGTTTATAATGGGTGTGTATGGGACGGAATGTTGGCGCTAGATTGAGACAGCTCAACTGCTAGAGTGAGAGGAGGGGGGGTGGGAATTTATCTTAAAATCTTTTCTTAAAACTGTTGCTGTGTCCACAATGTTCGCTCTACAGCCATCATTTTACCCTCAAAACGTCGCCATCGCTGTTGTAACGTGCGGTGGAAATGAAGCCAGCCGCGGAGGTGTGCAGGTGGATAGCGAATGGGCAACAGCTTCTGACTTTCCAAAAAGTACTCATTTATTTACAATATCAAAAATAAAAGTGCTACCTCTACCACACATTACTAAAGAGCACACTAGTCCGCGTACACACGGGAGCATCCATTACATGAGGAGTGCGAAGAAGAACAAAAAGAAGGTGACACCAGTCGTGAGACAGGAGGCGCCGCCATGTGGTGATACACTGCATTACAATAGCAACTGTTACACTGTCCTCTATGGAACGCCAGGACTGCCATAATGAATTAATTAAATACACCATTAAATAATTAATTAAATGTGGAAATAATTAATTAATTACATGTGTCGTAAATATTTATGTAATTAATTATTTCTGATTTTAATTAATTATTGCCACATTTAATTAATTTATTTAATTAATTGCTAAATACGGGACAGACTTGACTGGGGAAAAGAAAGGGGAGAAAGAAAGGGGGAAAGAAAAACAGCAGATGAGAGGGACGGGGATAAAGGGCAAAAAACAAAAACTGTTGGAAAGGCTGTCAGCTGTGTGGGGGGGGGGGCCCTTGTGGCGAGAGAGCACAGTTGCACTATTGAGCACATGTTCCAGTGATCAGAGTTGGAGCTAACACATAGCAAGAGCCGCCTGGCAGACTGACTCTGCAGGGGATGTCTACACACGGTGGGAGTTGTGTGCGTCGCTAAAGAACTGTGAGTAGATGTGGAGCCATGCCTGGAAAGGACAGTTTTAGTCTTTTATGCCAATTAGACATTTAGTGGATGTAGAAGTGCAATGTGTATCGACCCGTTCGCTATGTGGCTAGTTCATGCTACTAATGCTACCTGTTATGCTACATACCTGCTAGCTGTAAGCTAAACGATTTGGTGTTTGTGATATATTGTTGTTGGGGGTATTGGCAATCAATGTCATGTACTGTAAGGGTTTGGGAGTAGTGTATGAAGCTCGTGCATGTAGATGTTCATATAGGAATTCCCATTTGTAGTTCTGGTTAGATTCGAAGAACGCTAATGCATCATAATTCATGACTTAGATGTTTATTACATTCAGTATTCTGTATATGTTCTGTTCACAGACCACACACACACACCCACACCCCTCACCACTCTGTAAGCCTGCGGTTGCATTACTGTGTTGCTGTACTGAGCTGTTAAGCTGAGGAATCACAGTAAAGACGGTATAACCTTTATCTGTGCGTCCTGTGTGTTCTGACCGACACCCCAAGGTGAACACCACTGCTATTCAGCCAACGCCTATACAGTCCTGGGTTCAACCCAAATTAACAAAAACCAACAAGCTACATTCTCGCCTTAAAATTTCTTAAAAGTTTATTTTGTGACCCAGAAAGAGTAATATTAAAAATAAGTAGCTGCCGCCATTGTTGGAAACTGGAATTGGCTGGGCCGTGCTATGAATTACACGGCCTATCCCAGGAGAAAAACAGCTAAAAGCAGATACATAATGATCCCTAATGAAGATGAAGTTTATTAGAGTTACTCTTATAGGAAAAACTGCAAAGATTTTCAATAAATCAAAAATCTAAATGTGAAAAAAATAAAGAACTTACAATTAAAATGAATGCAGGCATAGTGGTATCAGAAAATGAAGAGTTTATCTGTCCTTGTGTTAAATGTGTTAATAAATATTTCATTAAAAAATTAACATGTAATCTGATTACCCAAATGACATCACTTTATCTTATTATGATCAGCTATATTTCAAATGTTTAAGATATTAATATCACAGACCTGAGAGCAGCAGGATGAGCAGTAAACAGGTTTCTTCCATTCTTGGCATCTGTATAACAGATATAGTGAACATTATTATTGTACCATAATTATTATCACCAATTTTAACATTCATTATCTCCAGTAAAACAAGTTGTCCTTATAATAGGTTTCTTAGTATCAAGTTTGGTGCACATGTCTAAATTAATTATATGCAATACTGTTTGAATATTTAAAATCTATAATTAAGAAATCTTTAGTCTGGACACAATTGGACACCCAAAACGTGAGTGTCTATTTCAAAATGTTTAAATCAGAGCAATAAATTAATTACAACTTACCCGACAACTTATCTTGTCATCTGCTGACTGAAGCTGACGTTCAAAGAGGATTTTCTTTGTTCTTCACACATATTTCCCTGTCAAATTAGGACACCTGAAGGGAGTGAACTTTCTGCAGAATTTGGGTGTCCCTATTTAAAACACAAATACAACTTTACTTTCTGACAACGGGATGAGACACCTTTCCTGGCCTGAAGACAGTGGATCTTATTTTATCTTTTGAATGTCACTTCTGTCCTTTCTTCAGGAATGTACAATGTAATAGATATATTGACCAACAATGGTCATGTGACCCTACCAATGATTCCCTGAAACAAAAATGATAGGCCTCGGGGCTTAAAGAAACATGTGAAGGTGACCAAAAGGTGACTCTGCCTCAACAAAATGCAAATCGTTAGGAAAATCAAGTTATTTCCATTTGTTTCCTATTAAATTAAGCTTGTACAAGTTCTAGGAACAGACAACATAGGTGCTGGTAGCAAGCTGTTAGTGGCTTAACAAAATGTCATTTTTAAAGTGGAGAGACTGATTGCACCGTGTTAGCATGGGTAAAATGCAGAAATCTTTTCCAGTAAAGTAAAAAATAAGAGTCGCAATTATAGTTGAATCCATAACACCTAATTGTTTCTACGAGATCACGTCGTTGCTGAGAGTTATCAGTGATCTCAATGTGTGAAAGGAACTCACAGTATCTGGAGTTTAAGCTCCTCTTGGCTGAGAAACCTGGGACAAACATGTGAACAAGACCTGAATAATACCAGTAATGAAGACTTCTCTCCAAAGATCAATAAAAGGAAGCCCCAATCTGATGAGAGTCTAGCAAAATATGGTTCACTCCACTTGCCTGAAATGGTTAACAGTCCAAGGCATTTCAGTTGTAGAATGATTGGGTACAACAATGAAACAGATGTGAGATGAGGGAAGTGCCAAATGTTCCTTTGTGTCTCCAAATAAATCAGTACTTACTCAGATATCCTAAATAAATTGACTTTTGTGAAATAGAAAGTTCAGTGCCATCACTTATTCCTAAACCAATAGTTTACAGTTAGTGAAGTGTCAGTGACTTCTGGGTTGGTCCCTGATCTTCATCTTATGAGATTGTTATTTTAATAACACTTGATTCATTTAAAAGAAAAAAGAAAAAAAGAAAAAAGAAAAAACGAAAATATTTTCTCCCTGTTTTTTCTTATTCTCTGGGTCTCAGGAGGACATTACGTCCCTCTCCACTACAAGACTCTTGTTATGTCTACAAAACAGTCATATTAAAATCATCCTCAATTCTATTCTGGCGCTGTCTCCCGACTTTGCCTGACCTGATTCTGCGCGTGAACGGAGCAGCAACACAGACGACTCGACTAACGTACTACCTTAATTTCACTATAGCAGGGCACGCACACATCAATGCAACCAAACACATTTTGCTATAAATCTAGTTAATTTTAGTTAGTTTTGTGAACAGTCAGTACAGTTTTAGTTAGTATTTCTTTTTTTGATTTTATTACCGTTAACGCAAATTTTTCCACTTCTACTTTTCGTTATTTTATTTGTTGTCTTTAATAATAATAATCTCCTCTGCACCCTTGAATAAACACCATTAACATGATCAACCTTTTGCTGCTTGTTATTTCACCATCTTATTGAATCAAATACTTCATGCTTATGTGGTTTACGACATTATATTTATCTAAATCTCCACTTTGTGTCTAAATGTTTGAAGAATTTTTGAGGGTCAAATTTTGAGAATTTGACCATAGTGAAAGTTAGGGCGTTATCACCCCCTTTGGGGATTACCTTTTTCCAGTTTTGATGATATTCCTCCCCGTTCTTTATTTTTTTTTCAAGTACCCCTCTTCGGTGGCGAGAAACTGTTGGTGTGATCAAGCGGGTGCTGTAAAAACAAAAGCTCAGGACAGAACAGTCACCAGTCATGTACTTCATTCAAAATTAACAAATATCAAGCTTCATATTGATCCTCTGAGTGTAATGGTACATTTTAATTTGCACTTCTAAAAACAATATTTTCTTTATTTTACTCTTGTTCTTGTGCAGCACCACCCCTCAGCACATGCCCCTGTTATTTTATCTTACTTTTAAATTGTTAACTACTTCAAGAGAGCGCCCAAAAGACGGGGACCAGTGTTTATCATTACATATCTCCATTTTGAGTGTGGCTGTCTATCATTCCCCTCTTATTCATCGACCTCGGTGGAGGGTTTTTTGTTTGTTTGTTTTTTTTCTAAAATTAATTGACTCTCTATAGTGACCCACTATGGTTAATAATAACATGCTCAGTCATGAGTGGGATCAAACCTTTTCTTCACTTTAGCATTTAATATTCCCAACAATATAATGTAATACCTTAATTAAAACACAGCTACTAAAACACAATTTCCTTAATGCAAACATCAGTAGCTCAAAATTAGCAACCAAAGGGTTCAGTCTGCAGTTCACACTGCTGTGAAGCTACAGCTCTTTAGTCTCTGTCATTCTTCTGTTCTTGCAGACAAAACAAAGCAAAACAAAACATCCACCCTTCTTTTACAGGCTGGGTGAATTGTCTGTGGACATTCAATAATCCTAAAGTCAGCACCGTTTTTGTCTCAGTATCAAGTCAGTTAAACTTTTAGTCGTCAGTCCATGACTTTTAGTCGTCAGTCATATGCATACATCCACACACATTCATACCAAAAGTTGCTGATAATGGAGTCTCACGCGCAGCCTATTCGAGGCTCCATCACCAGCAAGATGACGTCATCATTTTAAAGGAAACAGCTCCTTGTTTGTTTTTCCTTCTTTGGACTGGATTGACTCGGTGCAATCCTTTTAGGCTTCAGGATCAGTGTCCCATATAAGTGAATTTTCTCCCAAGCTCATTATAATCATGGAGAAAAAATACTTTGCGACTGTTTTCAATAAGAATATTTTATAGCGCTTTAAAGTTCAATCTCTCAGGCCTGGATTAAAGAGCTGATTTGTTAAATCAGGAACTCACAAAATACCAAAATATCACCACCGGTGGATCACACCTCTCAGATGTTCTTATCTCAGTGCACTGTAACAAAAGCAAAAACAAACATCTCCGAGGATCTCACCTGGACGACCAACTGCTCCAAGCTGGTCAAGAAGGCTCACCAGCGCCTCTTCTTCTTGAGGACTCTGAGGAAGAACCACCTGTCCTCAGACATCCTGGTGAACTTCTATCGCTGCACCATCGAGAGCATCCTGACCAACTGTATAACAGTCTGGTACGGGAACTGCTCTGCCTCGGACCGGAAGGCGTTGCAGAGGGTCGTGAAAACTGCCCAGCGCATCGCTGGAGCACCACTTCCTGCCATAAAAGACATCTACAGGAAGCGGTGTCTGAAAAGGGCTGGGAAAATCATCAAAGACCCCAGTCACCCATCACATGGACTCTTCACCCTCCTGCCCTCTGGGAGGTGCTACAGGAGCCTCCGGACTAAGACCACCAGGTACCGGAACAGCTTCTTCCCCACAGCTGTCAGACTCCTGAACTCTGCCTCCTGACATCTGACCCACGTTAAACTCATGGACTGAACATACACACCCCCACAATGGACAACTGTACCCTCAAACACGCAATAATAACATGGACTGAACCACCACTCACAACCACTAGCACTTTATATAGCCTCTGTAGGAATTATCCACACCCTCACTTACCTTAACTGCACTACTGTATAGCTCTGTGTAAATAATCATTCTGTACATACGATAATCTTTAATCCTACAACTGTTTACAACTTGCATAGTTCACATTTCTGTATAGCTGTATATCTCAGATTCTGTAAAGTTATTTATTTCATATTCTGTATAGTTTTTCATATTTATATCCTGTTCATAGCTTGTACTCACTACAGCCTGTACATACTTATAGTTATAGAATATTCACAACATACTTCATACCGTCTACATTATAACATAATAGACCCATTTCTGTAATATACTTACATATCTATATTATTGCTAATATATATTGTAATATATCTATATCACTAAAGCACTTCTGGATGGATGCAAACTGCATTTCGTTGCCCTGTACCTGTGCATGTGCAATGACAATAAAGTTGAATTCTATTCTATACTGCAGTACCAGTGGATCAACGCAAAGTGAACCCGGACAAAACTATTACCATCATCTTGCTTTACATTCCCACTGTGTATAGCCATGAGACCAGTTTTCCTACGCTTCAATCAATTCAATCTTCATGCGAAGAGGGGGAAAAAAAAAACTTCCACAGGACTCTGATGTGAAAAGATATAAACAAAAATTTATTCCACAGCTTGTAAATCTTCTTATAGGAATAATCAGGACTAAGTTATCCTCAAGAACAACAACAACAACAACAAAAAAAACTATGGTAGGAGAACTGTGGCTCTGTCCTCCTCTCTTGCAGCATCTTGCCTCTGCTATACTTTTTTCTCTCCCACTCCCCCCTTTAGCAACGCATGTTATCATTTGCATAAATCCACAATGCTGGGTTTTTAACTATAAACCAAGCCTTTAAGGCACACGTATTCATGGTTTTACTTAACCAATCCAACAATAATAGAGTAAAAATAAATTTAGTTCAATCATATCCATGAATTTACTTATTAAATTACTAAATACACACAATAAGTTTAACAAAAAAATATAAATACTAAAATATATTAACTATATTAACTTTGCTCATAAAAACGGCATATTCCATACAGCAACACATTCAAAACAACAATGAAGACATGTCATGAAATACAAAGAATAGTTGTGTATGAACTGTTTCAAACTTTGTGTCATGGAAAAAGAAATCCAGCTCACATTCGAGCAAGTTGGCTATTAGCTTGTTCCTAACAAGAACAAAGCTGACATTAAAATTCATAAGTCTAACTTTCCTTTAAGCTGTAGCAACCCTGGTTTTATCCTCGAACACAAAGTCTTAAAAACTAGAAAACAAGAATCTAGGCAAAACAGGGAAAAGGCAATGATCAGTTGAAGTCTGTATTCAATGAGGAGATTATTTACATAACATGACCTATAGCGAGTACTGGCTTGAATAAAGTGAATGAAAGCCAAATATGGATTGTGGTTTCAACAATATGTTTAAGGAGGACAGCTGCAGTTTAACAGCTTCAACTCACTGACAGGAAACAACATTAGAAACATCATCATCCTCAACTCATCTGCTCCACTGACACTGACACCTTCAACGGACACACCTTCACTTCATCAGCCCAAATGTATGGAAACATCCTGTGAGTGAAAGTGTGTGTGAAGGTGTGTATGTGTGTGTTAGTATCAGGATCAGAGAACGACAGCTTTCCTCTGTTCCAGTCCAGATTCACTCTGATCCTCTGGAGCTTCTTCGCAATTGGGAGAGCAGTGGATCCAGTTGATGGTGAACATGATGAGTATGTACCTTTATATAACAATATAGTCCATAATTCAGACTGTATGATTCCCTTCCTCTGCACAGACTCTGCCAACACACCCAGTCTCCACCATTTACTGTCTCCAACATCGACATCCCAGCTGTGAGTCCCTGAGTTAAAGCCCTCAGAGCCCAGGACAGAGTAGTAAAAATCAATCCTCTCTGGATTATCAGGAAGCTGCTGTTCATCTCCTTCTACCACACTGGTCAGATCTTCAGACAGGATGAGGCTTGGATGAGCAGTGTTTGGGTCCAGAATGAGAGGAGTGTAGGAGACCATGTCCTTCATGTTGTTCCAGATGTTGAAGGTCAGGTTGCCCAGGTGTTTGGCCTGGTCTATCAGAGCTCCTGAGGGCAGCTGTGGATCATCCAGCAGGGGGCAGCGCTGGACTCTTTCCACTGCAGCCTTGTAGTTGTGCAGGAATGAGACGTCTTCAGCTCTCAGCTCCTCCTCTGTGGCTCTGACTGTGTCTGAAAGAGCTGCTATCTCTCTGCTCAGAGCCTCCATCTTCTCCTCCATCATCCCACTCTTCTGCTCCTCTTCCTCCCTCAGTACAGCCAGCCTGGCCTCCTCTTCCTCTGCTAGAAACTGCTGAAGCTTCTTAAACTGCTCCTTAATCTGCCTCTCTGTGTGTCGGGCCTGGACCTTAATGTGTTCTGCTGTTTGATCAAACTTCACTTGAACTCGTTTGCAAACCTTTAACTTCTTCTTTAAGGGCTCCAGAGTTTCCTGAAGTTCCTTCTTGTGTTGTTGTGCAGCTTCATCGATGGGTCTGAATCTGTGATTGGTGTGATTTTCTGAGTCTCTGCAGACGACACACACTGGCTGCTGATGGTCCAGACAGAAGAGTTTGAGTTTCTCAGAGTGCAGACTGCAGAGAGCCTCTGAAGCTCTCTGATCTCTCTCCTGTAAGAACGACTCACACAGGTTCTTTAAAGCTCGGTTTAAAGGTGGATCATCCTTTGAAGATATGTTCTTACAAACTGGACACTCACGTATCTGTTTTTTGATCCACCATCTATTCAGACAGTCTTTACAGAAGCTGTGGCTACATGACAGAATAACAGGATCTCTGAAGACCTCCTGACAGACCGGACAGCAGAGATCCTCCTCTGATCTGGAAGCCATTGAGTCTGTGAGTGAAGCTGAAAACAGCAGACAGGAAGTACAGTCAGTCCTGGCTCCCCTCCCTCCTCTACCACCTTCACTGAAACTTGCTTTGAGTCGTGTTTTTGCTCAAACTCACATTCAGTGTGTGGAGCGTCAGCAGCTTGAAGCAGCAGTGTTGGAGTTTTCCACTTTTCTCTCCTGTAGCTGGACTCACTCAGAGGAAGCTGCTAGTTTGGTCTGAGCTCAGTCTGATCGTCTGTGCGTCTCTCTGCACTGAAAAACGAAAAATAATCTGTTTCCTTGTTTGTCGCTTGTGAATGACGTTAGGGGCGGAGCTTCATTCAACTTCCCAAACCCCGTCGGCGCAGCGGGGGAAGGGGGCGGGCGTATTGGTCTTAAGTCCGGGTCATTTTTTCAGAAGCCCGGGGTCTTTTGGAGTGTAATTTGTTTCACAGTTAGATGCCTGACTCACAAGTGTATAAAACAAAAACTACTCACAGTAGTTGAAGCACATTGCGCACAGTCGTAAATTCCCCCTAATTTTGGTACGATCCGAGCTCAGGCACGACTGAGCACAGCACTTACGTGAGCGAGGGGGGAGAAGCTGCTGCGAGTTTGCTGTAGTACAGCCGGGCAGACGGAGGAGAGTTTAAGTTTGACCAGGTACCAAAGAAAATCATTCGTACTGTACAAATAATGTAAATATGACGGTGTATCACAAAAGACTGATGTCAAACTGATCACTTGACCCATATTACGTTACTTGCTCTTCGAGTGAACCAACAAATGGCGAAATGAAAAGCTGAACAACAACAATGCTGTTTCTTTAGAGTCTTAGCTTACATGTGTGTTTCTTATTTTCAGTTGTTACCCTCCACGGCTAAATAACTCAGTTGAAACCAGATATTTTCATACACTTTAGGGAAAAACAAGAGCATTTTTTTACTGTTAAACATCAGTTTAGAGTAAACATTTTTTGTTTTAGATAAATAAATATTGAAATATCTTTTGAATTAGTTAAATGTTGGAATAAAGAGAGAGAGAGCTGTCTATTTTAATCACTTTCATATAATTTAGGAGTACATATACACTAAGTTTATTGTTAATTAATAAGAAAACTGCAGACGATTCCATTCTGAGCTGAAGAAGCTTCTGATAGGTTAGTAGAGTCCATGTGAGTAAGTTGGTGGCACAGCTGTGGATGCATATAAGGCAAAACACAGAGCCTGTTTCTTTGAAATGGGAAAATCAAGAGATGTCAACCAAAACACCTGGAAAAGAATTGTGGAGCTCCATAAGTGTGGCTCAATTTTGAATACAATTTGGTGTCATTTGCAATTAAGAAATACAGATAGTTTCTCTCTTTACTCTTAAAGTTAACAAATATGTTTTGACAACTGCAACCACCTTCTCAGTTATGCCCCATTCTTCTGTGATTTGCTTAAGTGCTGAGCTGATATTATCTGCTGTATGCTGCCCATGGAAAGAGTGTGTTTCCAGGACAAATTCTCTCATTTGCCAGTTTTCAATGAGATGGCATGTTACAGTCAAATATGCCTCTGTGGACAATGAGGTCCACATATCAGTGGTGAGAACAACACTGGAAGCATTTTGCAAAGATGGTCTTACTTTGCCTTTACATTCATCAAACAAATTTACAAGATGAGTCTCAGTCAGTGATTTTCTTCCTGGGAGTTGATATTTTGAGTCAAGAGCTCTCACAAATCCCTGGAAACCCTGGTCCTCCACTATGGACAGAGGCTGGAGGTCCTTCACAATCATCTCTACAAGGCATCTTGTGGCATCTCTGTTGCTTGTGGGGCTCGCACACAAGAATTTCACTCGCATGTGCTGTGCCAGTGTGCCTGCACATGTGATGTGACAATAAAAAGTGATTTGATTTGATTTGAGTGTTGCTGCTCTTGGGGAATCATCTACAAAGAAAATAAAATACAAAGGGCAAAACAAAAGATGGGGTATACTGCACTGAATGTTTAATATTTTTAGAGTCATGTATGCAGTCTGTTAAAATAGCCTAACAGGGAAAGGAATTGATAGTTTACATATACTTGCTGTTTTACATAGAATGCTGTGTGAATGAAATTGTCAGTATAATACATAATTAAAGGAATAAATAAGTTTGTCAATACCTGCATTTTAAAATATTCAAATAACTCAGTCAAAAAAATTAAACTGAGTGAAAATAATAATAAAGCTAATAGATAATAATAGTATCTATAAAATGTTTCTCTTATCTATGAAATAATCTTCAACTGAATTTTTATGTTTTAAAGACTACAATGCCTGTTTTACTGCAAGTACTCTGTATATTTTAATGCGACCTAGCCTATGTACCCAGCATTTTCCTCCTCTGTACCTGCATAGTGCCTGCCTGCAGCACTAAATGACTCCGTGAGAGACGCCTGTCTCGCCCTAGCAGCACCTGTCCCTGTCCTCTCCTCCTCTTCGGTTCGCCTCGACATGACCTCATCATATTCTGTGTTATGATTAATTCTGAGGTGTTTTACGAGGTTAGTGGTGTTGCCACAACACCTCACTGTCTTGCCACATACATCACAAACCGCGTCTTGGCTGTTTGTGGAGGTAAAATGTGTCCACACGTGACTTCGCTTGCGTTCGGCCATTGTTTTGAGTGCGCACGCCAAGGGGCTGCGAGACATTTATACAGCCGTATTTCGCACATGACTATGAAAGGCGGAAGAGGAAGTAGTTCCTTCAAATGTAGATAATCCGAATGTTATAGTTTCTTTCCACTGTGTTCCTGTTGATGATAAACTAGAAATTTACCCTAAATGACTAAAATATCGATATTTTAATGTGAGAATCGATTCTAGAACATAAATGACGGGTATCGGAGGAATCGATATTTCAGGATCGATCTGCACATCACTAGCCTTTATGGAAGAGTTGCAAGAAGAAAGCCATTGTTAACAGCAAACCATAAGAAGTCCTGTTTGCAGTTTGCCACAAGCCATGTGGGGGACACAGCAAACATGTAGAAGAAGGTGCTCTGGTCAGATGAGACCAAACTTTTTGGTCAAAATGCAAAACGCTATGTGTGGCGGAAAACTAACACTGCACATCACTCTGAACACACCACCCCCACTGTCAAATATGGGAAATGCGTTCCTGCGTGCATCATCGACTGTGGAAACCTTGCAAGTGGATCGTGAAGGTTGGGACAGAGTCTTTCATGTATAAATTTGCAGTTAATAATTATATAATTCTAGGAATCATCTAGTTTGCTTACACTTATTATGTAGGCACTTTGTTACAACAACGGTCAGACCCCCGAGGTATCTAAACTTTAGTAAGGAATGTGTGCACTTTTGACACCTCTGGTTAGCATTTAGTGGTCAGTTTCAAACGTATTTGAGTTTTGCTTGTTATTGAACTACTTTTCACTATCTGTAACACCAATGCACATTGTTCCATTTACTGCATATTGCACTTTATTCATGTCATTCCACCTGCAAAAACACTGTAAAGTTCATCACAAAGACGTTTATATATTTATAAATACTATTATTGTCTATTACATTCTGTTCTGCTTTTTATTGCCCAGATTTTAGTTAGCCTTAAATTGTCTGTTATGTCAATAGATAAGTATGTCACAAATAAGTGTCTTGTAAATTATGTTTGTGTAAAGAATTTTCTCCCAAATCTCTTACATAACTAACATATTATTTCTGCTAAAACCTGAACTTAAAAGTATTTATGGTGTTTATCTGTTTTTCTCTGTTTTAGATGCAAATATCAATTTGGAGTTGTGCCTCCAAGTCAGAATTGCAGGAATGCACCACGTGTTGGCTGTTTCACTGCCCTCTGTGCCCCACTCTCAGCCCTACTGTCAGGGCAAAGATTGAGGAGCATATAAATGGACACATTAAAAATGCTTTGCCTTTCAAAGGTATGTTGGTATTAAATATACCTCACAGTTTAAGTTGTAAATATGCACTTCTTTTTAGCTTCTTTCTCTTTGTTGACTTAAAAGTTGCTTTTCACATTGTACTGTTCAGTTCAGTTCATTCATCAGCGAGAGAAAAAAGTGTTTTCATTAAAAAAATCTTTCCTGTTCACCACATTTCTTGACAGCTCTTGTGATCCACACTATTTTGCTTTCATTATTGAGCATGGCTTGGATATTTTTGTTAATATGTACAATCTGATTGTTAGATAAACTCACTGCATCCTATAAAACTGCATTTAAATTACATGTTGTTGTTTTTTCTATTTTTTTTTCTCTCTTACAGACAAAATGATATGCCGGTGTACTTTCACTGCCCTGTCTGTAACATGACAGTCATACAGCGTGGGGATATGGCAAGGCAATTATTGTCATGTCAGCATTCAGGACTGCTCCCCACTGAACTCTCCGTGGAGCCCCATCCAGTGTTGCCAACTTAGCGACTTTGTCACTATATTTAGCGAGTTTTCAGACCCCTTAGCGACTTCTTCTCTAAAAAAAGTCGCTAAAAAAGACGTGAAAGCGCGTATCGCTTTTACATTCAACAAGCAGCGGGTGCTGTAACGCAGTCAGTTCTTGTTTTACTCTCTTACTCTTATGCTGTTTTGTGGATCACAAGGTTTAAAAGTAGGGGTGGGTTTTTATAATCGATTCATCGATTAAAATCGATTCTGGCTTGGATAACGTAAAATCGATTCATTAAAATCCTGAATCGATTTTTTTAATATAAATTTATTTTGCCCGAAATGCCAGAATCTCTGGTGAAAGATCACAAAATTTCAACAACCACCAAACAGTTAAGACAGTAAATGAGAGCAGGTACAAGGATTCTGCACAAAGACTTAGACACACAACGCAACCGGCGGATCAGAATCAGTTAGATGTCGCCTTTCTCACGGTCCGGGCTGAAAGCCGACAGCTCGCTGATTCTGATCTGTGGGCGGGTCCGCGCTTTGTGTTCACGCCCTTTATGCGCTGATTCTAAAGCTGTTAGTTTGATCTCTCTCCAAACAATATTGACCGAACCAGCAGCAAAAGAAGATCCAAACGCTTCACATAAACATCGTCATGAATTCACTCTGACTTTTACTGTTTTGCTTCCACCGCGATGCACAGCTCTCTCTCTCTCTCTCTCTCTCTCTCTCTCTCTCTCTCTCTCTGTACTTCAAGAACAGTTTCCCGTCTAAAAATCTGTTTTCTTCATTATTCGCTTGCTTATTACGCACAAGTCTACCACAGCGCTGTCGGCCGACGTTTTTTTTTTCCGTTTTATATACTTCTGAAAAGAAAACCTCATTTCTGCCGTTCAATAGGCTTCTGAACAAATTTAAACTTTTTAAAATTATGCAAAATGCAAAATGCTTAGCCGTGTCTCTAATAAAACCGCTGTAACTTCAGAGGTAATGTTCATATGTTGATTAACGGTTTTCTTCCGTGTTTGATGTACTGCAGAATATTTTTATAAAATCCCAGGCCAGGAAAATCACCTTCATGTTTTTCTGTTTTATCTTCAGCTACTTTGACACAAAGGCATCTGCTGTGATGCTTACACCTTTGATAAAGTCTTGCGTGTGTCAGCTTCCTTTTTATAGATACAAAAATATGTAAATGTACTGATCTGAATTATAATATTTCTGACTGTCAAAATTTCCCAGATTCAAATCGAATCGAATTAAATCGAATCGTGGATCGAATCGATTCGGGACCTTGTGAATCGGAATTGAATCGATTCTAGAAATCAGTGACGATACCCAGCCCTATTTAAAAGTACTTATGAACACACACATACAAAGTAACTCAACCAGAGTGCCTATTTCGGGTCACTTTTGCCGGTCCAAGCCCGGGTAAAGGAGCAGGGTTGGAATTGTGACATTAAAAAAAACAATAATTGCTAAAAGAAATTTAATTTGTAGTTCTAAATAAACTCTAAATGCATTTAGGACGTTTTTTACTCACTTTATGTCTCTTCCACGATGTTATTTCTCTCTCCAACAACATAGTTTACAGTTACATTAGCATGACCAATTATGCAAATTAGGCGATGACGTCATTTAGCGACTTTTAGGACAACCAATAGCGATTTTCCTTACTGAGGAGTTGGCAACACTGGCCCCATCTCCCTCTCGATGTCTTGTCTCCAGCATCTAAACAATTTTCTGAATCTTGGGTAGAACATTCATGTGCTCTACCCTGTGCTAAATGAAACTGTGGCTTGTGGAAAGTCCATGAAAATTAAACGCCCTCACTGTGGTCTTAGTCTTTTTACAAAAAAACTTCAAGGCTCACATGATGAGGAGGCATTCAAACAGGTCAATAGATGTTTGCCTGGCCTGTCATCTGCAGTGTTTTTTGTGTAGAGGGACTTCTTCCTCTGTGTTTTTCAGTTTGTTTTTCACTTTTACTCTTATTTCATAACAAGACACCATAGCCAAAATATTAACGCTCAAAAAAAAAATTCAAAGCTGCAGCACACACAGGAACAAACACTGTTAGTAAATGTGTCCTGGAGTTTCTGCAGGTGCAAAAAGTGCTGCTGCTGTAAGTAAGCCTAACAGCTTCCAGATCACTTATATTTCTGGAAAGATGGCAAGAAGGGAATTACTGCTCATCTCTACAATCTCCCAGATCTTGGAATACAAGCCCCTGTCCCATGAAAACCACTTCACAATAGTAGGAGTCCACTAAAACCTACAAATGAAGAGTGATCCTGGAAGAAATAGGGCGCACACTAGTGACCTCAACAATTGCAAGACAGCCTTGTCCCTGATGCTTATATGAAAAAAACTATGAAGATTTATGAAACCATTAGGACTTGATTACTGTTTTATCTGAAAAGCTACTGGTAATATATAACCTTACTGGGATTTAAAGTGTAAAAAACAGAATGTAGATAAAATTTTGTTTTTTATGAAAAGGACTGGTGCTAATTTAAAGTGTCGGTTTAAAGTCTGTAAAAGTAGATAAATGTTTTAATAAATATACATTTTAGAATAGAGAATAGAATAGAATAGAATAATCCTTTAATTGTCCCACAAGGGGAAATTTGGTTGTAACAGCAGCCAAAAAGACAAATATACAAACAAACAGTACACTGGACAGGGAACAGAAACATACACTTTACAGCATTTTGTGAACATAACATTTTTTTGCTTTCCTTGAACAAAAATAATAGTGCACAATAATCAATGTTGATGTTAATCAATTAGATGACTCTACTGATAATAGAAAAAGTGGTCCCTCGTTTATCGCTGGTGTTACGTTCTCAAAATAACCCACGGTAGGTGAAATCTGCGAAGTAGTGAACTTTATTTTTTACAATTATTGTAGCTGTTTTAAAATTGTAAAACCCCCTCTACATGCTTTATACACTTTCCTCAGACAGGCACGAACATTTTCACACTTTTTTTCTTTTGTTTAAACACTCTTAAAGTTCAAACCTTCGTAGAAACACAAGTCCATTATAAAATGAAACCGTGCAAAATGTTTCATCGGCATTGTTGTGTTTGTCGGGGAGAAAACGCACAAACATACAGTACTTCAGGGTTACACTGCTAGCAATCGAAGATTTATATAAATTTGACAAACTAAACTCATTATGTACTGTACAGCAGCGGTCTCCAACCTTTTTTGCACCACGGACCAGTTTAATGTCAGAAAATATTTTCACGGACTGGCCTTGAAGGTGTTGCGGATAAATACAACAAAATAAAATGACAAAGACAAAACGGTGGTATTTTGTAAATATAATAATAAACGTGAATTCACTGTGTGATTGTGCAACTTTATGAGCAGCGTCCTCCTGAAATGCACCAACAACATTGAGAGTAACATCCTCCTCTCTGCTTCTTGATACTCTCTGGTCGCTATGGTAACGTGTAAATAGTTCTTTCAAAATAAGACACACGACTACAACGTGGGAAAAGACCCAGGAAAACAGAATTAACGATTAAAAACCCTGAAAATCATACACTTCACACCCGAGCCTCAACTTTCATGGCCCGGTACCAAACGGGCCCGGGTGTTGGGGACCGCTGCCGTGCAGAAGACACGGCACTAGATTGATTGACAATAGTCTACAGCAATCAGAAC
Organism: Rhamphochromis longiceps; assembly: GCF_057381845.1. Lineage (NCBI taxonomy): Eukaryota > Metazoa > Chordata > Actinopteri > Cichliformes > Cichlidae > Rhamphochromis > Rhamphochromis longiceps. Next base: position 967,335 of record NC_140559.1, read on the forward strand.
ACACAAAACAATTTGCTATTAAAAAATAAATAAATCAGTGAAACAGCGAGTCTGCGAAAGGTGAACCGTGTTATAGCGAGGGACCTCTGTACAAAAATTTCCAGTAGCAGTGCTGATATATGAAATGGTGAGTTTTGAGGTTGTCTTCAAACAAGTGCATTGTACTAGAAAAGGGTGTTTGAAGGATTAAAAATGTAAAAAGTAATGACTATTTTATATTTCTGAAAAAACTTTATGCAGAAAAAGTAGCAAAGAAACACAAACATAACACATGGACACTTTTGGCCACGAACAAGCTGAAGGGATGGTGATTTTTTTAATAAACCCAGATTGCTAAGAAAACACTTAGAATCAAATTTATTTATCAGCAGCATCAATAGTAACAAAAATACAATTTAGTTTTCGCTGTCAAAGTGGATTTAACTGAAGTCACGTGTTTCCGATTACTGTGGAGGTCACGTGTTCCCGGTTAGTGTGGAGGTCGTAATATGGCGCTCCCCAGTGGCTGTAGCCAGATGCTCTTGCTTTTTGCAGCGATCTTGTATACAAAACTACTTCTATATATCACTATTATGTTTTCTTTTTGTCTGTTAATAATCATGTGGAACTGCACATGATTATGTACAGCGAGCAGATTATTCATGCTATACATCAAGTCTAAAAACAGCATGGTAATAAGTGGAGATAATATGAGCAAACAGTTAAATTAACTGGGAATGGCAGCAAAAACTCGGGAGCTGTGATGTAGTCACGCGTTGCGCTCTTGGGAAGTCTGGACCCCTGTGTGAACTAGTGAGAACGCGGGTACAGACTCGCATACTTAAGTATTTAATTTGCTCATTATACAGGATGACTCAGATAAAACAGGACAGTTGCCAACCCTACATAGAAGTAACAGCAGATCAGAGTGGACTGAGACAACCCTTAAATGTTATACACACGGAGTCTTATTTTACTGTGATGGTATTTTTGTCTTTCCGCTCATGTAATAACAATATTTTCCTCACAAGATCCACCTGTGCTTCCTCTCCTCTCTCCTCCACCTGTTACAGTGAGGGAACGTCCTCCATGATGGAGGAGCTGCTGGAAAGTGCTGAGAGTTTCCTCCAGAGTGAGACCTCTGTCACAGTTCAGAGGATCTACGGCAGCAGAGACCTTCATGGACACTAAAAGTCTCAAACACACAACAACATCACACTGACTCCACTCTGACATCACTGATCAATAATCAAAGAACACACAGATCAAACTGATTGATCAGCCATCAGAGGAGTCGGATCAATGGAGCTGCTTCTGTTCCTGATGTCCCCTGTTTGATCCTGGACCTGAACTCTCCCTGCAGAGGAGACACAACACAGTCAGACACACAGTAAGACACACACACACACACACACACAGACTGAGACAGGACTCTCTTCCAGACACTCTAAACCAAGGCACAATGTACATTCCAAATTCCTTTAATTTTAAATATGTTTATATTGTCTATCCTGTAAAATAGTCAGATGTCTATTCATATTAATGTACAGAATTCACCTGCTTGCTGCTACTACTGCACATTCACCCAGTGTATATACTATATGCACATGTCGAGGAGCGTGTCAGGCTACATTTCACTGTGTGTTATACTTGTATAACTATGCATGTGACAAATAAAGAACCTTGAACCTTGAACACACACACACACAAACCTTTGACTCTGAGCAGCACTCTTTTGTATCTCTTGATCTCCCCGTAGACTCTACAGCTGTACCTCCCACTGTCTCTCTCTGTGGGCTGTTTCAGGGTCAGACTGAGGTCTCCAGGCTTCAGCAGAGATCTTCTCTTCATCTTTGTTCGGTCTCTGTAAAGCTGGTGCTGTTCTCCAGGCTGATCAGAGCCGTTCTTATACACGTGGACCTTCCTGTCATCATTGTTCCACCACACCACCTTAGCATCTGCAGGCAGCTCTTTTGTGGTTTTGAAAGGTAGCTCTACAGACTCCGCCCCCTCCTCCACCTCCACCTGACAGACTGAGAGGACAACAAATTTCATAAACAGTCTAAAGCACAAAATAAGATTTGTGTTCACGAAGATCTCATCATCTCTTCTTCTTCTGCAGCTCACACCCAGCAGCAGCACTGACCTCTGACTTTCAGCTCCACTTGTTTCATCAGGATTTTTTTCCCCTCCCTGTTGCAGACGGTGCAGGTGTAGATGTCTGCGTCCCAGTCTGTGGGGTATTTCAGGGTCAGACTGAGGTCTCTAGTTTTCAGCAGGTCTTTATTGATCTGTGTTCGGTCTCTGTAATGGTTGTCCTGATCTTCAAGCTGGTCAGTGGACCTTCCTGTTGAATCTGGTCATCCACTTCACTTTAGCATCTTTAGGCAGGTTTATAGTAGTTTTGCACGGCAGCAGGACAGATGCCTCCCCTGAATCCACCTCCACCTGGGGGACTGAGAGGACAACAAACACAACATGAGCTGTGCAGCAAAAGCAGCTCTGAACATGTTTTGTCTGAATGGAGAAAATGGCATCTTTTCAATGAAATCAAGTTCGACTGGTTTAGTCTTAAAGAACTCTGAGTCAAAGACTTATTTGCCACCTTGTTACCTGAGAGCTGTCCTATCAAGCAAGTTTGATTTATTCAGACTAAAAAATATTGAAATAAAATAAAAATGTTTCAAAATAAAAAGCAAAACTGAATTTTAAATGTCAGCAACATCTAAATGAACATGATTCTCTGCATGCCAGATACATTATGTCATAAAGACGTCTGCTCTCTGACATGAACGAGTTCGTCTTTCAGAAACAGAGCTCAGCTGAGAGAAATAGAGACTAGTCAGTACAATTCATTAATAAAGACATCTGTTTCAGCAAATTCATTATTCATTTTCAGGTGATCTGTTGTATTAGTGATTCCATTAATGTAAGAACATCTGCTTCACCTCTTGTTGGAGACAGAGTCAAAGCAAAGAAAGGCAATTTGATGGCAGCACTGTCATCGGACATGAGTATCAGGCCCACTCCAATATAATCTTAGTCATTATTATCCTGCTGCATGGGCTGGGCTGTAGTTACATCGTAAGGTTTTAAAAACTGAGCTTTAAAATGAACAGTGGTAATAAAAACCGAGAGAGGCCGACTGTGATCACTGACTTTTTAAGAGGCTTGTTCAAATTAAATGGAACAAGATACAAAGTATTAAAACATGTTAAAAAGACAACTGTCATGGGTCTGTAGCTCTGTCCACGGTTTTAGGGAACATATTTAGTTTTAAAGTAAGTTACAGGGCTTTTCCTGCCTTTCTGAGGGACTTGCATATGCAATATGATGATATGCATATCAGCATAATTATGTATTATTATGATATTAAAAAAGACACACTGTATGTTAAAGAAAATACATTAAGAAACAGATTATATTAGTGTTTGTTTTATGTGTATAAAGTTCTAAAATTATTATTCATGATATAACACGGTCTATAAATGCTTCTTAAGAATAGTTCTATAACATTGTCTATCATTACTTTGTTATGGATTAGGTGCAAGATTTGTAACTAGGGATGGGTACCGGTATCATGTCACCGGTTCTGACATAAACGGTAGTAACCAGACCGAAAAGCAGCGCACATTTCGGTGCTTTATTTTGGTGCTTTTTTTTTCCTGAGCTTTGACACACTTTGGATTCCAGCCAATCATTTACCTTTGCGAGCGTAGTAGGCGGGCCCAGGTACGTGCGTTCTTTTAGAGCAGAGCTACAGATTAAAAATGCCCAAGGCGAAGCGGTCAAAGTCTGGCTGTACTTCACAGCAAAAGATGCAAACTCAGCAGCAACAAGTGCTTTAAGCTGATACTGTGATACTGTCAAAGGAGGTAACACCTCAAATCCGATGAAACACCTGGCGACGCATAGCGTTTTGTTAAAAGCCGAGAAATGCACCGTATTTGATAGCTTGCTGCGAGACCTCACATCGAGCACATCTACTGCGGGTGGGTTGCCAGTTATCGGACCCGGAGTTAGCAACATCCCCCAAAAACCCGAAGAGGAGAGTCCTGGCCCCGCCCTGCCAGTGTAGCAGAAATGATGACGGATGATGATGCAGCAGCAGCCGTTCTTCTCTGCATGAGTAGCTTAATGTTGTTCGTGTGTAATTTACGTTGAGTAGGCTAACCACGTTATTAAATTAATGCATGTAAGGTGAACTAGCAAACATCATCATAGCTACATGCGGCTGTCTTCTTGTTTGATGGCAGATACTAACTTCACCCTGGCCAAAAAGGCTAAAATGACCAAAGAAAAAGAGGGAAACTGCTAAACATGAGAGGTTTTTGTACAAAGTTTGTGTTCTTCATTCTTTAAGCACCGGTTCAAAAGTACCGGTTTGGTACTGGTATTGGATAAAACCTAAACGATACCCATCCCTATTTGTGAAGTGTGGATAATTAAATAATAGATTAATGCAATAGCAAACTGTGCCTTGTTGTCAGATGGACATCAAGTGGAGAGTGATAGATGAGATGAGGAGATGATGAAAGAGTAAGAGAGGCAAACTGAGTCACAGGCAGAGCCGAGTTTATTTTGTTTCCTTATGCTTCCAAGCACCTTCACCAATCTTTGCATTTAATGTCTACAGTCTCGGATCAGCACAGCCCTGCCCTCCAGCACTATCACAGCAGGAGCAGCAGAAACCCCACAAGAGCAACATTGTACCCATCAGGTAAACATGGAATATGTTTGCTTTGCCTTGTCCCCACCTGATGACAGTGATATAGTATGATGTGATTCCATATTTGATTGTTGATGAATGCGGGTTGTTGTTATTCGGCCTTTTCTCTGTGCCCCTTTTGAACTTTGAGCACCCGCCCATCTAAAAATCTCTGCACAGCCTTGTCCCTGTTTATGTGTATAGGTGTTTGGACATGAGTGTGTGTATCCGGAAGAAAGAATTACAAGAATCATCAGGCTGAGGAGAGTTCCTGCTCTGAAGCCAGCTGATTGCCTTCATCAGTTGCCTCTCTACTTAAGCGAGTGGCTGAGCTTCAGTCGGTGCTGGATCATTGAGTTCACAATGGGTTTGTTAGTGAGAACTTTGTGTGTGTGTTGCTTGGCAGTTTAATTCATGTGTTTTCTCACTAGGTATTGGGAACTGAGAGAAGCCACTGTACAGATTTGGAGTTGGGGTTGTCACAATTCACGCCACAGACGTGAGCACTGTGTGGGATTCGGGGAGAAACAAGGTAAAAACTATGTTTTGTGCTTTCTTTGTGCCTTTCTGTCCTGCTTTTTAGGACTCTATTTTCTGTCTCCTCAGTTTTCATGTCTAGAGTTCAGTTGGTGTGTTTCCTGTTTTACTTTGGTCTTTGTCTCATGTCAGTGTGTCTAGTCTAGTGTGTCAAAACCTTTGACCTGTATAAGCAGCACTGACCTCTGACATGGAGGTGCACATTTTTCCTTGTCAGTATGTTTCCTTTCCTGCTGTAGATGGTACAGGTGTAGGTGAAGTTGTCGTCATCCGTGGGATATGTCAGGGTCAGACTGAGGTCTCCAGGTTTCAGCAGAGATGTGCTCTTCATCTCTGTTCGGTTTCTGTAAAACCGGTGCTGTTTTTCAGGCTGCTCAGAGCCGTTCTGATACACATGGACCTTCCTGTTGTTTCTGTCCCTCCACTCCACTTTAGTGTGTTTTAGGAATTTAAATATAGTTTTGCAGGGCAGCTTTACAGACGCCACCCCTGAATCCACCTCCACTTGGTAATCTGAGAGGACAACAAAGCACAACACGATGACATCAGCACCAGCTGTGATGGTCACATGACCTCCCTGCGCCCTTCTTGCCTTCTAGTCTCAATCAGATTGTGTCTCAGTTTGTTTCTGACTCGTTCTTTGATCTCACGATCTCATGTGTCTGGTCTGAACACAGTCAAGAGGCCACCTGTTAACCACTGGTATTATGGGTAGTGTAGTAGGAAAGACACTTACCTGACATGTAATAGTGACGTAAATAATATAAAAGACCTCCAAAAATCACAAAGACAAACAGGAGAACCAGAAGATCTTTGACCCAGGATGGAAATGGTTCTGTGGGGAAACATAAAACAAAATGACTTCTAATCTCTGACCTGTGTCTACAGTATTGACCTTTGACCTTTATCTCCAGCACCTACTTTTGACCTGCAGCACTACTTTCTGTGTCAGGATGTCTTTGTCCCTGTAGATGGTGCAGATGTATCGTCCTGTGTCTCTCTCTGTGGGATGTTTCAGGGTCAGACTGAGGTCCCCAGTTCTCAGCAGGTCTTCACTCATCTTCGTTCGGTCTCTGTAAACTTCGTCCTGAGTCATGACGTCATCATTTCTGTTAGAATACTCATGGACTGTGATGAGTCCGAGGTCAGAGCGAGTCCACTCCACTGTGGTGTCCTCAGGCAGGTCAGGTGTTGTGTTGCAGGGCAGGATGACAGACTCTGACCCTTCCCTCACCTTCACCTCCACCTGCTGGTCTGAGAGGACAAGAAACCAAAGTGTCAACTGTAAAAGTGGCAGCAAAAGGCCTCTAAAAGTTTTGTGTTGGGCCGTGCATAAAGTTTTAATGTATTTAATGTATGTACAGATGTGTGTGTGCTGAACCTCCCGGAGGTAAACATAAACACATCTGCACATGCACAGAACGAATTTCTTCTGCTTTGCTTCTCTTGTTTTGCTGTTTTCACTGAGGTCAAGTCTACAAACGTTCCTGCTGGGCTCATCAAGACCTTCAGAAACCGTTTAAGAAATACTTTGCTTTCATTTAACCTCTGACCTTTCTCTGTAGTACTGAATACGACATGTAATCACAGCAGGTTTTAGAATTTGATGCTGACCTTTGACCTGCAGCTGGATGTCTCTGAGTCTCCGTTCTTTCCCTCCAGCACTGATGGAGCAGGTGTAGTTGCCGCTGTCAGTTTTTGTGGGTTTCCTCAGAGTGAGACTGAAGTCTTTAATGATGAAAGCGTAACGATTCATTGATGTGCGTCTGCTGTAACGCTGGTTTTGTCCTGTAAGATCGTCTCCTTCTTCTCGTCGTTGGTGTACAGATTTGGGATCAAGGTCACTGCGAGTCCACATCACTGTTCGATTGTCCTCAGGTATAGAACCTGAGTACAGACATGATAGTAGGACAGACCTTTCCCCCTCATTCACCTCCACCACCACCACAGCCAGAGCATGCTGGGAAACTGGAAGGACAGAGACACGAACAAACATTAAATGAATGTTGTGGGTTTGACCCAGAGTTAAAAGATGCAATACAACCAACATTATCTTCAATTTCCCCTTGTAGGACTAATAAAGGTATATCATATCATATCCAACCTATTCCACTTATCCTAGTCAGGGTCACGGGGGGGAGGGGTTACACCCTGGACAGATCACCAGCTTGTCCCAGGACTAACCATTCACATGTTCACACCAATTTTGAATTACAAATTAACCTAATACCATAAACTGCATTTCTTTGGACATTGGAGGAAGCCAGAGTACCTATAGGGAACCCAAGTAAACATGAGGAGAACATGCAAACTCCACACAAAAAGACCCCAGAGAAGCAGTGGAGTTGGACTCAGGACCTTTGTGCTCAGAGGCAACAGTGCTAACCACCAGAACACCATGTAGCCCAAGAACGCATAACAGCTTCAGTTACACAGCATTCTTTTCCCAATTCAAAAAAACTATTGATACAATGTCAGTAACACAGAAACTGGAGAATTATACCAAACCTCACAGGCCATAATTTCCATCTTGTGTGACAAGACAGATGACCAGTCACACTCCTTCAGTACAGTCACAGTTTTTCACTCCAACAGTCCACAAATGCTCCAAAACATGTTACAAAGGCAACATGACATATTTACTTATTAATTCACAAGGAGGAATCTTTTTGTTATTAGGAATCTATATTCCATACAGAAATATTTTTATCTTCTATCTTTTAGTGTAGAGCATATCTAAAAACCATAGAGGCTCTCACTGTTTGGAGGTGATGGAGCTTCACTGTTTTCTGGAGAACTTTGCACATTCAACCAACCAAAGGACTTGACATGGATTATGAAGTAGTATAATGGGAATGACTATCGGACCATGTGTTTTCCAGCTGCCTGTGACAAACAGCCAGATGAACTAATCCAGTGTTTGACAGAAACTGTCATGCTTTCCCGTGTCTCCCTGGCGTTCACCTCTGAGATCGCACTGTTGTTGTTGTTTCTCTCTTCTTTCTCTCTCCCTCACTCTTCTCTGCAGGGGTTGAACTTGTTGTGGGTTCCACCCTCAGGCCTGTGCCCTGAAAATAATTACTCACCTGCTGCTCATTATCTTGTCACTCGAGCCTCTGCTCAAGGTGACAGCTCAGTGTTTCCGACTGCTGGATCGTTGAACGACAGTAGTCAGTGTAGCCCCGGCTATTTCCTGTAAATTCTCGTCTCTAGTTGCTTCAGCCTCAGCCCAACACGCACAAAGCTCCACCTTCAGTCCAGGGGCCCGTTCTTCGTACCTCGCTAAGTAAGTTAGCTGGATTTGATTGTTGACGATTTCGCGTGATCTTGGATCGTTCGGTTCCCCAAAGCTCATCCGGGACTTGCTGTCATAGCAACAGAGCCGTAAGCGTAAACCTGCTCGGGAGCAGGTTTACTTTATGTAAACAGGATTAGATCGCGGCCACGCAGGTATGTCCGCTTCATTTATGCGAAAGCAACAGCGATATTCCACCACTGTTTCACCATAAATAAATATTATCAATGTAACTAAAGATAATGCAGCACTTGATCCTTTTATTGATTTCACACAGATACATACAGGTCATTTCCTAAAAAAGGGAAATGTACTATTAACATTCTATTACATGTATGTGATTATTACAGATGTAATTCATATTTCAGAGTAGTAATTGCAAATTACTTCGTGTAATCAAGATGAGAGACCACGGCTATAAAAGCGAAGGTGGATTTGGGAAGTCTGTCGCAGCCATGTCCTGTCCTTTTACGCGAGCCACCCATTGCGGAAGGTGCAAGATTGATAAGGAGAGTCCTCAGAATCCAGCGTATATTGCGGGATAGACAGGATCCTTTAGCTCAGCGCGACAGTGTGCTCATTGAGAGATATCGATATTCCCGTGAGGGTATTATTCACTTAACCAACTTGTTGACGAGGGGGTGCAGGACCACCACCTGTCTTTTTTTTTGCTCTGCCCTTTTCTTGGTTGCTGTTATAAACAAACAAACAGATTATTTCAGGGTCTCTTTCCAAGAGACGAAAAGCAATATAAGTGATAAATATTACCATTCTGTAGAATATTCTTATATTTCACTTTTACTTGTTCCCATGTTCTAGTGGGTCCTGTTGTGGCTCTAATGTGAAAGGGGATATAATATAACATATTATAATATAATATAATGTAATATAATATTGGATAATATAGTGTGATATGAAATTACTTACGAATGTAATTTGTCAGCAACTTTCTGCCAGCCCTCTCTCCTTGCTTTTGCAGCCCTTGCAGTGTTCCCTTGCGTTCTGATTAAACTCTGAAACTCCTGAAATCCCTCACTCAGGAGTTCTTGCTCTGCTGCCGAAAAATACCGAACGCGCTCCTTCGACATTTTCGCCGACCAATCAAAGGGTTGCCGATCAATGTTTCTACTATCGATGCGTAGCCCCTTTTACGACACCCAGTGATCTCACATTACTTCATCCAGCTGTACTAATCGTCAACAGCAGGTGTGTTCGGAGAACCGGATTAGTGAGCTCAAGGATAGCGCGATGATTTGGTCTTGGATGTGTCATTTGATCTTGGATGTAGTAAGCGACGTACGAAGAACGGGCCCCTCACCCTGAAACATCGACCGTAGCTACAATGATGCAGATGTGTTTCCATTCAGATCATGGACATAAAGCAGCTCCAGGATGAACAGTGTGAAAGAACTTTTCCAGGCATGAAGCTCAGCCAATCACAGGAGAGGGCATGATCAGCTGACAGATCTGCAGGGATTTGAAGGTTCTTTGTGCGGCTGACAGAAAGTGGATCAACAGGTGTAAAACTATGAGGAAACACAACAGTCTCCCCTTTTCTTAGGAGTCAGTTTTTGCAGCCTGACATGATGTCTGGCTGCACACATATTTGAAATGTAAAACAAAAACAGCTGAAAACTGAACAATAAAACCATCATGCATGTAGCATGATGTGTTGACCCGACATCGTGCTACATTGTATAGGCACCAAACAGTTTTCTCATGCCCATTTGCAGAGAGTAAGGGTGCCCTCCATTCACAAGGTGCGGCATCAAATAACCATCTTGCAAAATAAAACAAAGGACTTGTCAAGGGGTCCGTTCTTCGTACCTTGCTTACTACATCCAAGATCAAATCATCGCGCTAACTTTGAGATCGCTATTCCGGTTCTCTGAACACACCTGTTGTTGACGATTAGTATAGCTGGATGAAGTAATGTGAGATCACTGGGTAGTGATAGTGGGTAAGATGCACGAAGTGGACATACCTGAGTGGCCGCGATCTAATCTTGTTTACATAAAGTAAGCCTGCTCCCGAGCAGGTTTACACTTACGGATCTGTTGCTATGACAGCAAGTCCCGGATGAGCTTCAGAGAACCGAACGATCCAAGATCACGCGAAATCGTCAACAATCAAATCCAGCTAACCTACTTAGCGAGGTACGAAGAACGGGCCCCTGGACTGTGTGCAGGGAGGCAGGAAAGAACAAAAAAAAAAAAAAAAATTGCAGACTCAAACACTGAGGCAAAATTGAAATGCAAAAAAAGCAGCTTTATTTATGGACACTAGGAGAACTTAACTAAACTTGAGGATGCAAAAATAAACTGAGCAGGCAGAACACACAGACATGTATGACAGAGATTACAACACTGACAAAGAGAAACACGGGGCTTAAATACACTGAGGGATAACGAGGGAAATGAGAGTCATCAGGGAGACACAGCTGGGAGAAATCAGACTTAACGAGCCAGGGGAAGCAAAACTAGAAACACTGACATGAGACACAGACCTTCAAAGTAAAACAGGAAACACACCAACTGAACTCTAGACATGAAAACTTAGAGACTGAGGAGACAGAAAATAGAGGCCTGAAAAGCAGGACAGATAGGCACAAAGAAAGCACAAATGAGCAAAACCTAAGAACTAAAACCATAGTAGCCATAACTGAACCTGGGTAATAATAATAACTATAATGATCGAAACAGCACAACAAAGGATTCAGAACATAAGGCATAATATAAAATACAAAAACATGGCTGGATAAAAGAGGAGCAGCTGTTCTTTATTTTTGTCGGTCCCCATAATAGAGCAAAAAAAAACAAAACAAAAAAAACCACAACAACTCTTCAGCGGAAACTGGCAGGAAACGAAGCATACTAAGGACGGTGCTGGCAGCCACTTAAAAGAAGTGGATCTTTCATCAGTTTTGTGAGGAAAGATGATTCATATAAAACTGGCTGGAACTTGGACTATACATACAAATCTAATTATACCATAGCTAACTTCTGACATAGCTTTAGAAACCTTTTTAAAACTCGAGAACAAATACTAATAAGTAAAAGTTATTAAGGTGTTTTGCAGTCAACTGTTCTCATAATCAATTAACTAAACAGTTTACTCTCATTTGGTTTTAAGCTTTCATAAACGTGTGTAGGTTCTAATTTGACATTTAATTTGTGTCTTCTTTTTTTGTCAAAAGTGGGTCAATGATGTTGTTGTCAGATGATTGGCAAAAAGTTTACAGTGGTTTTCTCTGATAAGACTGAAAATAAGTCAAGAGAAACAACAACTGAAAAATAATGTATACATAAAAGATGTCTTTATGGATGAATTATAGGCAAGGATGTGCCTAAAAGTTTAATTCCCCTGGTTGTTTCCTTGGAAATTTGTTTTATCCCTCATCCAAGTGATTTCTTCAGTCTGACAGTGATGAAATGTTTGCAAACTGTTGCGTCCAGCTGAATTCAATCGACTTTTTAAGGAGTGTAATTATATGCTGAAATGCTCACCAAAGCTGAGGGGAAGTGAAGGTCCTTGCAATATAGGTGAAACTGACCCCCAGATCAGCCTGATAACATACAAACTGCTGTTTGCATTTTTATTTCTCCTTATAGTTGGACCTAGTATATACAAACTACAAATCACCTTTGAACAGAAAGTGTTCTCAGTTGAATTCCTGCACAGAGGATGTAACACCCATGATAAGCGTGAGGTGTGTGTCCTTGTCACGAATCAGCCATCCTCAGCTTCCAGGTTAGGAAAAGTGGAAGCATTAGATATTCAAGTACATCTCTCCACAGCTGCTGATGTAATCTACAAAAAACAAAGTTTGTTAAAAACACTTGCAGGTAAATCACCACTGATTTATCAGTGACATCTAATTTCAACAATATCCTGTACAAAATGGAACTATATATGTCAGATGTGGTGTGATGCCCATGGGGTTTTTAACAGGAACCTACAAACCTTTAGAGTACTCATGCTACTTTACCAAACTTTTGATGGCTCAGTGTGCACTTCCTGCTTTAAATACAGTTACTTTTAAGATTCAGGAATCTAAGTGATAAGAGGCCAAAAATGTTTGCTTATGAAACTAAATCAGTGTCACTGCCCTCTGCTAAGACTGGAGATAACACAAAGAATGAGAGAACTGACAGCTGTTATTTTAATCAGCCTGTCCCAGTTCTTTTAACTCTAAGTATCACAACATCAAAGCATGTCAGCATTTTAATCATGATTTTAAGGCTGCAGGTTGCAGCCATTGTGTGAAAGTAACGGGGTTCTAATTAAGACTTGTTATTGTCACTGATTTCTGTAACTGATCTGATTCCGATACACAAGGGACCAATTCAATTTGATCCCCGATTCGATTTAATTTTGACTCAGACAGTCAGAAATATTAAAATTCTGGTCATTTATTAGTACATACTATATTTTTTTATATCCATCTAATTTCATATTTTTTATATCTATCAGAGGTGTACGCATCAGAGCAGATGCCTTTGTGTCAAGTAACTGAGGATAAAACCGCAAAACATGAAGGAGATTTTCCTGGCCTGACTTTAGCAGATAACCATAAAAAGATAGAACGAAAACTAAAAACCATGAATCAACACATGAACATTACCTGATACTGCAGAAGTGAAGCACATAAATGTTATAGCGGTTTGATTAGAGACACAGCTAAGAGTTTTGCAATCTTTTCTGTTTACCTGCTCTTTAATCCTGTTGGCGTTTTAGCTGTTTGGCGGTTGTTGAAATAGTTTCAGCTTTAACCTAAGACTCTGGTGTTTCTGGCAAAATACATTTATATTTAAAAGTCAATTCAGAATTTAATCAATCGATATCACTATATTCAAACTAAAATCGATTTGAATAGGGGAAATCAGTTTTTTAAACCCAGCTCTAGTTCTAATACTACTTCTTCTTTCTTACAGTTGTATTGGCGGTTGGCAAACAATTGAAAGGTGCATTACCGCCACCAACTGGTATGGAGTATGGTCTGGAACGACGCTCAAAAAAAAAAAATAGTTATAATATTCTGAGCTGCTTCAAACTTTATTAGCTTACTAAAAACAGTAAAAAGCTTGTACTGCTGGGGCGTAATACATTCATAAGCTCATTAGGTCAGATTTCTCCCAGCTGTGTTTCCCTCCTGTCTCCCATTCCATGATTACTCTCACATGTATTTAAGCCCTGTGTTTTCTTTGCTCTGTGTCGTGTCGTACCCTCATATTACACTGTGTGTTTTGTTCCTAGTTTAGTTTTCTCTTTGATTGTGTCAGCAATACAGGTGAGATTTTTGAGTTTACGTTTTGTATCCTGGAGTTTACATTTGGGTCCTCCTCTACTGTCCACACACAGCATTCATCCGTGACAGCAATTTTAAAAATAGATAGCAAATCAAACAGTTAATCCCAAAGCTAATCTGTGAGCTAACAGGAGGGGAAATGGATTTGAAATGAGTGGAATCAGCATTCTAAATGTCAGAAATAAATCTTAGATTTTTCTATTGATTTCTTTCTCTTTTTTAAATTGTGTTTTAAAAACAATTTTGAAAATTAGTTTTTTTTTTTAAATTTAGAATTCAAAAATAGTTTTTGAAATGAGGTTTTATTGAAAGTTTAATTCTTCTTTTCTGAAACTCATGAATATTGATTTTAAAAATGTGCTTTTATTTAAAATTAAATCCTTAAATAATAAATGATATACATCTAGGATCCCATCTCATTTGACCTGACTTACATCCCTGCACCCCACTGACTATCCCTCTTTTGTCCTGTCTGTTTCAACTTGTCTTGTGTGTCATGTCCTGTATGGGTTTTGCCCTGTTAAAAATAAATTTAAAAAAAGAAGTCAGATAATACAAACAAACTGGTTAAACTCCAGTAATACTGTATTAGAGACTTAAAAACTTGGAAGTCCTCTAATTTTCTTCTTTGAAATTCAGATAAATTGAGTAAATTCTTGTACTTGTCTCTGCAAATATAATAAATGTGGTATCCAACCTGGCTCCAGTAACACTGAGGATTCTTGGCCTCATTCTTGACCAGGTAATTGTTTCTAATCTTAGTACTGCTGGTATATATACTGCATGACTGTACTGTCAGTCACAGGAAAACATACAAGATACAGTGCTCTAAGCTCTCCTACTCACAGTGACATTATAAAAATCAGATATCACTTGACCTGTCTGAACTGCCTGTCTCCATGGTGATGACCCCACCTACTGAGATTTGATGTAAAGACTGCTGATTTTACAACAAGGTATAATACTGTATTGAACCAATCAGACAGGAAATGTCTATTTTAGCATTTAATGTGCCTCAACTTTGCTGATGAGGTGATTTAATACCTTTTTAATTAATGTATCAAATTAAATAACTAATCTGTCTTTATTTCTTTATACATTATATTTGCAAGATGTTTCACTGGTGGATTTTAATTGCTAATCCAGTAAATTAACAATTAAACTCATCCTGTTTAGATGAGTGACTGATTGTTTCAGCTGTGCTGGTGTCTGATACTCTGAGAGTAAAGAAAAATATAAAAACCACATGACAGTTTATATGAAGTCAGTAAGTACAAACAGATTCCCTGTTTTATGATAAGGTTAATACATTTTGTCTATGAAGGTTCTCAGTTAATACATTTTATTTGAAAAGATAAACTGCATTTCTTACTGAAGCTCATCAGATAAAGACTTTACAAAGCACTTGTTAAAGGCAAAAGATTAAATTTCACAACCACAACCATATACATCATTTCCCTCGTTTATGGACAATAGCGCTTGGACATCATGGACACTCAGATAAAACTCATGGACATTTCCTCTTCGGTGTGGACCAGTGTTTTTGATATTGTGGTGTGTGATTTATGGGATGTTTTATTATTTGATTGAACCACTGCAGCAGGAGTGATTGTTTAAGAGAGGGAAGAGAGGTGTGTGACGGAAGTGATGGACAAAGTAAGCGACTCATGTTGTAACTAACGTCAGAGATTTTGGCAGAAAATTAAAGCGAATGGTAGCTCAGAATTGAACAAATTTCTTTAAGCTTCAGTTTTACCAAATACACTTATCAATTGTCTTATAACTAACAACATTTGTGTAAATCATCTCCAACACCCTGGAGAACAACGGGGAGAGTTTAGAGGATCTCCAAGATTACACCGATCAGTGCTTCCAGGATCTCGTAATGAAGAAGGCCCAGTGTGCATCTTCCCCGGCCAAATCTGAGACGCTGTCGTCGAAAA
Organism: Rhamphochromis longiceps; assembly: GCF_057381845.1. Classification (NCBI taxonomy): domain Eukaryota; kingdom Metazoa; phylum Chordata; class Actinopteri; order Cichliformes; family Cichlidae; genus Rhamphochromis; species Rhamphochromis longiceps. The sequence continues at coordinate 983,105 of NC_140559.1, forward strand.
GATGTCGCCCGGCAGATTCCCCCAGCACAACATCACCAGCCGGCAAAGATAGCGAGCAATTAAGAGGACAACCAAAGCTGTACAAAACACCCACAAACTTATCTCACTACAACGTAGCACTGAAAATATGACTCACAGCTCGAGCTCGACACAGCTGCTGTAACATAAGACTGACATCCAGCTAACCACAGCTAAAAAGATATTAGAGAAAACTTACAGTTTCCTCAGGTTTCACGAGTTGAGTTGTTTCACGCTGAAAAGTTGTTGTTTTGGCTCTCACTGAAGACACCGACACTGAAGACATAGCTGTTCTTTTGTGCTGGTTTTAAGCGAAACATTCTTTGTATGTGAGGAAAATGCTGTTCATCCTCTTCAGCTCTAGCGTAGACAATTGGCTCTGCCATGTTTTCATGTTTCTTCTTTTCGTGTGTCCGCTACTTTGAAACGCTTGGGCCGCTCTTCCCGCCACAGTTTCAAACTGGTCATGTGACTGCATGGCCACATCTGATTGGTAAAAAAGTTACCGGAAACTCCACTAGCGACATGTTATTTAATGTGTTAGACTAATTTTTTTTTTTTTTAAACTAACGAGTCGAATTTTGCAAATGTACACAGCAAATTCAAAAGTGTTAAATGTTTTGGTGTTAATAGTCTTCTTGCAAAAGTAGAGTTAATTTTACTCTAAGCAGAGTCACATTCTTTTAATGTAACTCTGAGGTGTAAAATGATAGTAGTTAAAATCGAGTGTTAAAAATGAGTGTTTCTATGTCAAATCTGGAGGTGTTACAATGGAAACATTAACTCTTGACCTCTTGACTCTGAACTCCTACAGGAGTTATGACACCAATAGAGTAAATTCACAGACTCCGCCCCCAGCACCGTAGGCTACAATCGAAGCTGAAGTGAAGCCGTTTCAGAACATTTCTACATATTTGAGTTGCTTGCCATGCATGGTAAGTCATTTTTTTCAAAGATTGTTTCAGTTATTATTATTAGCTTTTACTTCTGTGGCTCTTTGGAGTTGAGACAAAGCTGTGTGAAAGGCATTAGCCCTGTTGCTCGGTGATAGCATAATATTCTGTTTTAGCTAGCTGAAAGGTATTGTTTGCGGGCAAAATACCACAGCCTTGAAAAAAAGCTTGCATGTGAATTTTCAGTCAAACTTTTGGTCAAATACACCTAAAACAATGTGTAGAATATGAAACGTTGGTATAATGGTGCTACTTGAAGCCTGAAACCGATCGCCCATAAAAAAAAAAAAAACGAGCAAACAGCAGTAGCAGACGTCCTGACTGGGTTCTACGTTAGCATAGATCCCTCCAGAGTTTTGTGCACACGGTTTAGGTAAAAATTAAAAAGGTTGAGGTTTTACATTTAGTTCAGTATTACCTGTTGCCTGTGTCCTTGTCTTTTGGGAAAATACTTTACACAAGTAATGGCTCAAAGAGGATTCCTTTTTTTTTTTTTACTGTGCTCCAATTGTTTACTGGATTATTTGTGCCATTAATTAGTGTCAGCTAATTTTTATTCAATCTCCACACAGGATATGCTTGTGAAGATGGAATATGGGGGAGAGCAGAAGTGCGCTGAAGTTCCACAAAGGGATGAATGAAGGACATGCATATTGTATTGAAGAAATAAGTGATGAGAATGCTGTTATTTGCATTTACCAGCTCACCTATGTCAGACCTTTTGATAAACACAATTCTAATGAAAGTGAGAACATGTACACTGTTACATCTTTCAGAAAATGTTTTGAAATTGTGGTGCACAGTTCACAATAAATGTTTTTCAAAAACCATTGCGTCTTTTTAGTAAATGTTTATTTCCAAAAGAAATTTCTAGAAGGTCAGAACAGTAAAATTCCCGCTTTTTAGAATTAATTAGAAGATAACTCTTATGTAGTTAAACTAAAATACTCTTTGAGAGTTAATATATAAACTCTTAACACCAAGTGTTAAATTATCAACTCCAGACAGATTTGGTGTTTAACACTAAATCAGAGTTAACGTACCAACTCTCCAAAAAGAGTTAAATTAACACTCTCTGGTGTGGACCCATATAGACACTTTAATAGTGTTGAAATCAAATCCGACAGTGTTAATTTGGACATGCTGGATTTGCTGTGTAGCGGAGTAAAAGTACCGTTTCTTCTTCACAAATGTACTCAAGAAAAAGTAAAAAGTATCGTGCAAAAAAGGTACTTTAAAAGTACATTTTTTTCAAAAACATACTCAAGTAAATGTAACGGAGTAAAAGTAACTTGTTACTACCCACTTCTGGTGTGATATCAGAGCAGAATTAACACCATTAATGAAACCGTCAATGGTTTAATTGGAATCTTTCCGGGTTTTTTTTTTCTTCTAGTTTTTTTTTTCTCTTTCCCCCCCTCTTTTTTTATGCTGCTCACCCTTGTCCTTGGTTTCTTTCTTTCTTTTTTCTTTCTTTCACTGCTTCGATCACCTTCTTCCACACTCATCCACAAACAACATCCTTCATTTCAACACATACGCACAGCATGATCACGCACAGTCATGCGCTCAACGGCAGCACATTTACATCAGTCAGACAGCGCACACAGACCTACAGGATACACACGCTTAAGCCAAGCGTACCCATATTAGTAAATATGCACACACATAGTCAGACTCAGGGAGCATCTCGCCACACATTTCTTTTCTGTCCTTCTCTCTATTTACGAACAAGTGATGTATTCTCTCCACCTGTCTAAGCGACACACACAGCATACATCCCTAGTTATACACACACATCTTTGGGCGCACTAAGATTCGTTACATGTGTTAGAGTTTGTATTTTTGATTGTCATTTATGCTTAGAAATATTTAACCATAGATGCTTAGAGGTGTATAATCAATTGTGTAGTGATAAGTTGTGTGATCTTTAACAGGCTACAGAGGCTTGGTGTGTATTCCACACTAGAATGCACACCTACATCCTGGGAGCATGGGAAAGTTCGTACCTTGTTTAATTGTTTTATGATAGGATTAACGTAGTTACGTCTGTTCTAGTCTAAGTGCTTTTTGTGTATAAATGAACTGCTGGACTTCCTCACTGTATTATCTAGGATGAGGGGGGGTCTACCCTCTTCCTGACCAAGGATGTTTGCTTGTGTGCTTTTATGACCCTTTGATCAGCAGTACCACACACACACACACACACACACGCACCCACCACACACGCACACACAGGCAAGGTACTCTTTGTTTGTATGTAGACGTCATATGTTAATGAACCTATGCATATTCATGTAACCTCAATAAAAGGGCAGTGGTACGGGAGAACGGAGAGAGCAACTGGGGTTAAGCGAAGGAACGGCGCTCTGTCCGGTCTCTCCTGTGCACGAGTAACATGAAGAACTTTGCCTACTCGTGTCTTGCTTTGCAGTGTAATTATATTGTCTTAACGTTCCAGCGAATAGGTTCAAGCTACAAACCTATCATTAATTGGTCCTTCGATGCCGGAGCCCTGGAATCGCATTCACCGAGGGGAGGAGGGACACGCTGAAAGACTGACGTCAGCCAGGAAGTTCCTGTGGATTCGCTGTCTGTCTTTTCTCCTCGATGAATGGCGATCGGCGGGATTCGAGGCTGATATTACACGCTAAGCAACGCCAAGTAAGTTTAAAGAGGCCGACTCTATAACCGTGTCGTTGTGCAGTCTCCGCCATTTTGTGAGGCGTTGAGAAGTTCGCTGCTTTGTGGAGTGATAACTGGGTTAGTGTCCCGAAAAAGAGGTTTTGGTTAAATCGCTCAAGGTCCCAAGCGTCCGGTGAGTGTCCGGTTTTGAAATCGCCCTGGGTGTGTGTCCCGAGCGTCCCTTCATTGGGTTTTGTCGCGCGACTGGGTGAGCGTCCCACAACTGGGTCAGGGTCCCGAGCGGTCCGGTGTGAGTCCGGAGTAGGCCTATTTTGTGTTGTTGTCATTGTCGTCGTCGTCATTGTTGTTGTTGTGTGTGAGTGTGTGCGGAGCAGAACACGTGGTCTGTGACACCGACTGTTGTTGTTATCATGGTTTCCTAAGCAACCGGGGGTGTGTGGAGAAGGGCCAGCCCACATCAGCAGCACTTGAGATGTGCTCTGGTGGATGGCTTTCCCCCCACCCCTTGCTGACACAAAATGTTAACTCTTTAGCTTGCCCTGATCAACAACAGCCTGTGTGCCAGACCACAGACGTAATTGAGGTGGATAGTGTTAAAAGTAACCTACATTAAGCTTGTGGTTGCTCAAATTCAGTACAATGACATGTGAGGTGAAGTGATATAGGTAAATATTTAAACTAATGAAGTGCATAGAGGCACTTGACCTGTGTGAAAGACTGTCGTCTTATTATGAGCCATTGATGAGATATACAGCACACCTGTGAAAACAACTACTATGCTGAACCCTGTATGAAACATCTAAAAGTATGTGATGGAGAAGCTGTGTTGAATATGAAAGTGTAAAACTTTGCCGCTGTGGGCAGAGCATGCGTTGCAGTTTTTTTCTGAGCTGATGAGCAGGCTACACATTATCAGATCGAGAGCTGTCTGAGGACTACTCAAAGAGAGGGAAACAGAGCTAGGATAACTGTGATAACTGGAGTGTGCAGCGTTTCCATGAGCAGTTTTCCTGCATCTTGACTCGTGTGTGTGTGTGTGTGTAGCATCAGCATCATGTTTTTGTTTATTTGTTTTGTTGGATTGAAAATAATTAAATAAATGTGTGATCATGCCTATGGATCACCATGGCACGTATCTCCAGCCATATGATTTATTTATGCAGATGACAAAGTGAGTGTGAATGTGTCTGACATCACAGTGTTTTTGTGCACTGTGCAAAAGTAATTGCCTTTGATTGTGAGTGAGAGCGGTGATTCTGCAGGTCGCCAGCTATTGTGGAAAAAAAAAAAAGAGTGAAAAAGAGACAAAAATTACATTGTAGACGAAGAAAAATAATCATAGGAAAAAGGTTTCGTGTTGATCAGCCGAAAAACAACTACAATGTCATTTTATGCTTTTGAGAAAGGATTGTTCACACAAACACACACACACACAGAGAGAGAGATGTGTGTTGATTAAGCAGTGATGATAATAATGAACATGTCTTAGTTTGTCACTTTCAGGTGAAAAGCAGACCTGAATCAATTTTCCACATGCAGCGGTCGGACGAAAAGTTATAGTTTAACAATTGGAAACGTTCAGGCCAAGTTTCTGGCTGACTTATTTACAGTGCCATGTGTTTCTCAAACTCACAAGCAAGCGCTCACTCCTCCCTGAAGACAAGGAATGCAGCTCCAAAGCAATAACATGGCAGATAAAGAGACAGCAGCAAGCAGCAGCAATGTGGACGAAAAGCACCAGAGAAGAAGAAAGCAAATACATCTTCCTATCTGATTGGATGAATTCCACGGAGGGGCGAGCAAGATGGCGGCGTGAAGAGCAGTTTTTGTTCGAGCTCTTAGCACGAGACACTTATTTGACGTCTTTCTGGCTTTTGGGACTTTTTTGGAGATCAGCGCGCTAAGCTTGCTGGATCTGAGGCCAGGCTCTGCGGCGGCAGCATGTTAAAATGTTCAGAAAAGACTGAAGAAGACGGCTTCCAAGCCGAAGAAGGTCGGCCCCAGCGTGGGCGAGTTGATCGTGAAAGCCGTGGCCGCTTCCAAGGAGCGCAGTGGCGTGTCCACAGCCGCTCTCAAGCAGGCTCTGGCTGCCGGAGACTACGATGTGGACAAGAACAAGGCCCGTGTCAAGACCGCCATCAAGAGCCTGGTGGCGAGGGGCACTCTGGTGCAGACCAAGGGCACCGGGGCCTCCGGATCCTTCAAGATGAACAAGGCTACTGAGACCAAAGCCAAGACGCCCGCCGCGGCCAAAGCCAAGAAACCGGCAGCAGCTGCTAAGAAGCTGCCTCAGCGAGAGTGGTGAGAACACAAATTTTGTTATTAAATGTGGGAAATCAAAATTTGGGTCAGCAAACATGGGAAAAGAAAACTGACTGCTTAAGTGGGAAAATTGAGAAGGAGTCTGAAACACTGCGAAAATAGAAACATATACAAAATCACACAGAACATGCATTAACCATACTAACACTCCAAACACAAGAGAGCTCATGAAGATTAGACAACATCTTAAGCGTGAGTCTGTTTATCATCTTGTCCAAGTCACCTCGTGTGATGCAAAGACCAGTGGACTCATAGCACATTAGTTAAGAAATGATCAAATAACAACAGAAGTGTGTAGGAAAAGCAGCTTTTAAGAACATGCTCTGCTGGATATGCAGCTCCACAGACATTGATTAAACCTGCCTAATAACACAAACACCCATGTAATGAAAATTAGCTTGTTATCTTTCATCAGGGTTAAAATAGTGTCAATTTAGCAGACACTTGTTATCAAATACTGAATTTATCCAATGCAAAAAATTGACTCTCTAGGTTGCAGGACAACAGTTTAACTTTTGTGGGAAAAAAAGATTCTGGTTTGACCAACCAGTGATCAGACAATAAATTTAGTGTTAAAATGGTAAATTGGGAGAAGCTTCCTGCTTGATTGATGCAGCAAGTGATTTACTGTATGAGGGGAATTGTCTTTTGTGATAATATTTTGAACATGCATTTCTGTTGTCCTGTCAACTTAGTGGGTTAATAGCTGATATGCAAATTAGTTGATCAGTTTTAGATTAATGAAAGGTGATTGAATTCTAGCACGAGTGAATGAGATGTGTTGGAGTTTGTTGTGTGTTGAGTGGAGACTCTAAAACACTGAGTTTCCTGTTTGATGTGCGAGTGAATCCTGTATTTAGATACACAACTCTGAATACATCAGAACAAACGTGCATGACAGCATGTCATACAAACCTATCAACATGGAATGTAAATGGAGCTGGCTCCAGAGAAAAGAGGTTAAAATATTTAACCAACTCAAAAAACTGCCGGCAGATGTTGTCCTTTAACAAGAGACCCACAGACCTCTTAGAGGTTTAAAAGAGCTTAAAACACCTGAGTTCCCTAATGTGTTCTCAGCTTGTTATAATTCTAGACAAAGGGGAGTAGCAATTTTAATACATACATATATTGATTTCACAGTACTCGATACGGTTATAGATCCAGAGGGCAGATTCTTAATCATTAAACTATCTATACTTGATAAAAATCTATGTATTGTAAGTGTATATGGTCCAAATGTTGATGATCCCTCATTCTTTCACGGTTTTTTCAGTGCACTCTCTGAACACTTAGATGGTACACTTGTTCTTGGAGGCGACCTCAACCTTGGACTAAATATACAGAATGCTTTCTAAAACAGATGAATCAATATCACTTCCTACTGCAAAATGGGAAGCGGATTTATCAGTTAACTTAGACCAAAACTTCTGGTCTCAGATTTGCTTAAAAACCTTTCATTTAATTAGAAATCCCAGTCTGCAATTAATTCAATACAAAATACTACATAGAGTGCACTATACAGGTCATCGGATGTTCAAGATAGGCTTTACGTCTACCAACAACTGCTCACACTGTCAAACCAAAGCGCACTGTGCGCACAATAATATTCAATATTTAGTATTTACTGTTATATTCACATAGATAATCGCGATGATGTTGTTTATTATATTGGTCTCTTTTTTTGCTTGTTTTCTCTTTTTTCTTTCTCAACAGGTGATCCAGGTGGTTGATATATGCATTTTTTGTCTGTTTTGTTGGTTTTTGTTTTTTGCCCTTTATCATCGTTCCTCTTCACCGCTGTTTTTCTTTCCCTCTTTCTTTCTCCCTTTTCTTTTCCCCAGTCATGTCTGTCCCGTGTGTAGCAAGTGAAAATAAAATAAAATAAACAATAAAAGCAAAGGTGATTAAAATACACCAATACGGCAAGGCCGGGATGGTCCATTTGGTAAAGTAAATGTATTGGGTATCTTTTTTGGCCTTTAGACAATAATTCTGATGGCAAAAGAACCAAACAGGACAGGCGAAAAAAAAGAAAAGAAAAGAGTGATTGTTTACATCTTTCCTTTTCTTCCCTTGTTTTTCCTTGATTTTGTTTAAATACATGGTACCTGCAAAAGCATTTTGTGTTGTGTGTATTTATTTATTACTGAGCATCAGCTCCAGCAGCAGTTCTTAAATCTTCAGATTAATAATAGCCCAATATTCTGCTTAATACGTAATGTGTATCAATTCATTAGCGATTCATCAGTGTTACAGGTCACTGACAGATGTGACTGGACACAAGTCACATCTGACTGAGGCCAAATGTCCTCTGATATAACTGCAGTCAAATCAGATCTGGTATTTGTAAGAGCGCCAGCTGTTGGTCAGAAAGTGACATTACAGGTAACAGTCAATATACAGGACATTTAAGGTAGAAAATGCACAAACACACAGATCAAACTGATTGATCAGCCATCAGAGGAGTCAGATCAATGGAGCTGCTTCTGTTCCTGATGTCCCCTGTTTGATCCTGGACCTGAACTCTCCCTGCAGAGGAGACACAAGACAGTCACACACACAGTAAGACACACACACACACACACACACACACACACACACACACACACACACACACACACACACACACACACACAAACCTTTGACTCTGAGCAGCACTCTTTTGTATCTCTTGATCTCCCCGTAGACTCTACAGCTGTACCTCCCACTGTCTCTCTCTGTGGGCTGTTTCAGGGTCAGACTGAGGTCTCCAGGCTTCAGCAGAGATCTTCTCTTCATCTTTGTTCGGTCTCTGTAAAGCTGGTGCTGTTCTCCAGGCTGATCAGAGCCGTTCTTATACACGTGGACCTTCCTGTCATCATTGTTCCACCACACCACCTTAGCATCTGCAGGCAGGTCTTTTGTGGTTTTGAAAGGTAGCTCTACAGACTCCGCCCCCTCCTCCACCTCCACCTGACAGACTGAGAGGACAACAAATTTCATAAACAGTCTAAAGCACAAAATAAGATTTGTGTTCATGAAGATCTCATCATCTCTTCTTCTTCTGCAGCTCACACCCAGCAGCAGCACTGACCTCTGACTTTCAGCTCCACTTGTTTCATCAGGATTTTTTCCCCCTCTCTGTTGCAGACGGTGCAGGTGTAGATGTCTGCGTCCCAGTCTGTGGGGTATTTCAGGGTCAGACTGAGGTCTCTAGTTTTCAGCAGGTCTTTATTCATCTGTGTTCGGTCTCTGTAATGGTTGTCCTGATCTTCAAGCTGGCCAGATCCGTTCTCATACACGTGGACCTTCCTGTTGAATCTGGTCATCCACTTCACTTTAGCATCTTTAGGCAGGTTTATAGTAGTTTTGCAGGGCAGCAGGACAGATGCCTCCCCTGAATCCACCTCCACCTGGGGGACTGAGAGGAGTCAAAACACAACATGAGCTGTGCAGCAGAAGCAGCTCTGAACATGTTTTGTCTGAATGGAGAAAATGGCATCTTTTCAATGAAATCAAGTTTGACTGGTTCCAGTCTGAAACATGTTCAACTGAACAGAAACGGTGTCTTATGTGGTTTCTGTCTAATCAGCAGCAGAGCTCTGTCTTAAAGAACTCTGCTGTTTTATTTCAGAGTCAAAGACTTTTTTGCCATCTTGTTACCTGAGAGCTGTCCTATCAAGCAAGTTTGATTTATTCAGACTAAAAAAATATTGAAATAAAATAAAAATGTTTCAAAATAAAAGCAAAACTGAATTTTAAATGTCAGCAACATCTAAATGAACATGATTCTCTGCATGCCAGATACATTATGTCATAAAGACGTCTGTTCTGTGACATGAACGAGTTCTTCTTTCAGAAACAGCTCAGCTGAGAGAAATACAGACTAGTCAGTACAATTCATTAATAAAGACATCTGTTTCAGCAAATTCATTACTCGTTTTCAGGTGATCTGTTCTATTAGTGATTCCATTAATGTAAGAACATCTGCTTCACCTCTTGTTGGAGACAGAGTCAAAGCAAAGAAAGGCAATTTGATGGCAGCACTGTCATGGGCCTGTCCTGGGACATGAGTATCAGGCCCACTCCAATATATTATTAGTCATTATTATACTGCTGCATGGGCTGGGCTGTAGTTACATCGTAAGGTTTTAAAAACCGAGCTTTAAAATGAACAGTGGTAATAAAAACCGAGAGAGGCCGACTGTGATCACCGACTTTTTAAGAGGCTTGTTCAAATTACATGAAAAAAGACAACTGTCATGGGTCTGTAGTTCTATCCACGGTTTTAGGGAACATATTTCGTTTTAAAGTAAGTTACAGGGCTTTTCCTGCCTTTCTGAGGGACTTGCATATGCAATATGATGATATGCATATCAGCATAATTATGGATTATTATGATATTAAAAAAGACACACTGTATGTTAAAGAAAACACATTAAGAAACAGATTATATTAGTGTTTGTTTTATGTGTATAGATTTTTAAAAATTATTATTCATGATATAACACGGTCTATAAATGCTTCGTAAGAATAGTTCTAGAACATTGTCTATCATTACTTTGTTATGGATTAGGTGCAAGATTTGTGAAGTGTGGATAATTAAATAATAGATTAATGCAATAGCAAACTGTGCCTTGTTGTCAGATGGACATCGAGTGGAGAGTGATAGATGAGATGAGGAGATGAAAGAGTAAGAGAGGCAAACTGAGTCACAGGGAGAGCCGAGTTTATTTTGTTTCCTTATGGTTCCAAGCACCTTCACCAATCTTTGCATTTAATGTCTACAGTCTCGGATCAGCACAGCCCTGCCCTCCAGCACTATCACAGCAGGAGCAGCAGAAACCCCACAAGAGCAACATTGTACCCATCAGGTAAACATGGAATATGTTTGCTTTGCCTTGTCCCCACCTGATGACAGTGATATAGTATGATGTGATTCCATATTAGATTGTTGATGAATGCGGGTTGTTGTTATTCGGCCTTTTCTCTGTGCCCCTTTTGAACTTTGAGCACCCGCCCATCTAAAAATCTCTGCACAGCCTTGTCCCTGTTTATGTGTATAGGTGTTTGGACATGAGTGTGTGTATCCGGAAGAAAGAATTACAAGAATCATCAGGCTGAGGAGAGTTCCTGCTCTGAAGCCAGCTGATTGCCTTCATCAGTTGCCTCTCTACTTAAGCGAGTGGCTGAGCTTCAGTCGGTGCTGGATCATTGAGTTCACAATGGGTTTGTTAGTGAGAACTTTGTGTGTGTGTTGCTTGGCAGTTTAATTCATGTGTTTTCTCACTAGGTATTGGGAACTGAGAGAAGCCACTGTACAGATTTGGAGTTGGGGTTGTCACAATTCACGCCACAGACGTGAGCACTGTGTGGGATTCGGGGAGAAACAAGGTAAAAACTATGTTTTGTGCTTTCTTTGTGCCTTTCTGTCCTGTTTTTTAGGACTCTATTTTCTGTCTCCTCAGTTTTCATGTCTAGAGTTCAGTTGGTGTGTTTCCTGTTTTACTTTGGTCTTTGTCTCATGTCAGTGTGTCTAGTCTAGTGTGTCAAAACCTTTGACCTGTATAAGCAGCACTGACCTCTGACATGGAGGTGCACATTTTTCCTTGTCAGTATGTTTCCTTTCCTGCTGTAGATGGTACAGGTGTAGGTGAAGTTGTCGTCATCCGTGGGATATGTCAGGGTCAGACTGAGGTCTCCAGGTTTCAGCAGAGATGTGCTCGTCATCTCTGTTCGGTTTCTGTAAAACCGGTGCTGTTTTTCAGGCTGGTCAGAGCCGTTCTGATACACATGGACCTTCCTGTTGTTTCTGTCCCTCCACTCCACTTTAGTGTGTTTTAGGAATTTAAATATAGTTTTGCAGGGCAGCTTGACAGACGCCACCCCTGAATCCACCTCCACTTGGTAATCTGAGAGGACAACAAAGCACAACACGATGACATCAGCAGCAGCTGTGATGGTCACATGACCTCCCTGCGCCCTCCTTGCCTTCTAGTCTCAATCAGATTGTGTCTCAGTTTGTTCCTGACTCGTTCTTTGATCTCAAGATCTCATGTGTCTGGTCTGAACACAGTCAAGAGGCCACCAGAGGCCACCTGTTAACCACTGGTATTATGGGTAGTGTAGTAGGAAAGACTCTTACCTGACATGTAATAGTGACGTAAATAATATAAAAGACCTCCAAAAATCACAAAGACAAACAGGAGAACCAGAAGATCTTTGACCCAGGATGGAAATGGTTCTGTGGGGAAACATAAAACAAAATGACTTCTAATCTCTAAGCTGTGTCTACAGTATTGACCTTTGACCTTTATCTCCAGCACTGACTTTTGACCTGCAGCATGACTTTTTTTCTCAGGATGTCTTTGTCCCTGTAGATGGTGCAGATGTATCGTCCCGTGTCTTTCACTTTGGGGTGTTTCAGGGTCAGACTGAGGTCTCCAGTTCTCAGCAGGTCTTCACTCATCATCGTTCGGTCTCTGTAAACTTCGTCCTGAGTCATAAGGTCATCATTTCTGTTAGAATACTCATGGACTGTGATGAGTCCGAGGTCAGAGCGAGTCCACTCCACTGTGGTGTCCTCAGGCAGGTCAGGTGTTGTGTTGCAGGGCAGGATGACAGACTCTGACCCTTCCCTCACCTTCACCTCCACCTGCTGGTCTGAGAAGACAAGAAACCAAAGTGTCAACCATAGAAGTGGCAGCAAAAGGCCTCTAAAAGTTTTGTGTTGGGCCATGCATAAAATTTTAATGTGTTTAATGTATGTACAGATGTGTGTGTGCTGAACCTCCCGGAGGTAAACATAAACACATCTGCACATGCACAGAACGAATTTCTTCTGCTTTGCTTCTCTTGTTTTGCTGTTTTCACTGAGGTCAAGTCTACAAACGTTCCTGCTGGGCTCATCAAGACCTTCAGAAACCGTTTAAGAAATACTTTGCTTTCATTTAACCTCTGACCTTTCTCTGTAGTACTGAATATGACATGTAATCACAGCAGGTGTTAGAATTTGATGCTGACCTTTGACCAGCAGCTGGATGTCTCTGAGTTTTCGTTCTTTCCCTCCAGCACTGATGGAGCAGGTGTAGTTGCCGCTGTCAGTCTTTGTGGGTTTCCTCAGAGTGAGGCTGAAGTCTTTAATGATCAAAGCGTAACGATTCATTGATGTGCGTCTGCTGTAACGCTGGTTTTGTCCTGTAAGATCGTCTCCTTCTTCTCGTTGTTGGTGTACAGATTTGGGATCAAGGTCACTGCGAGTCCACATCACTGTTGGATTGTCCTCAGGTATAGAACCTGAGTACAGACATGATAGTAGGACAGACCTTTCCCCCTCATTCACCTCCACCACCACCACAGCCAGAGCATGCTGGGAAACTGGAAGGACAGAAACACAAACACAAATCAAATGAATGTTGTGGGTTTGACCCAGAGTTAAAAGATGCAATACAACCAACATTATCTTCATCCATCCTATTCCACTTATCCTAGTCAGGGTCACGGGGGGGAGGGGTTACACCCTGGACAGATCACCAGCTTGTCCCAGGACTAACCATTCACATGTTCACACCAATGAATTACAAATTAACCTAATACCATGAACTGCATTTCTTTGGACATTGGAGGAAGCCAGAGTACCTATAGGGAACCGACGTAAACATGAGGAGAACATGCAAACTCCACACAAAAAGACCCCAGAGAAGCAGTGGAGTTGGACTCAGGACCTTTGTGCTCAGAGGCAACAGTGCTAACCACCAGAACACCATGTAGCCCAAGAACGCATAACAGCTTCAGTTACACAGCATTCTTTTCCCAATTCAAAAAAAACTATTGATACAATGTCAGTAACACAGAAACTGGAGAATTATACCAAACCTCACAGGCCATAGTCAAAGGAGCTTGCAAAGAAAAGCGTCTGGACTTCTTTAAGTTACTTGAAGACGTTTCACCTCTCATCCGAGAAGCTTCTTCAGTTCTAAGGTCAAATGGTTACACAGGTCATAATTTCCATCTTGTGTGACAAGACAGATGAGCAGATGAGCACTGTACCTTCAGTACAGTCACAGTTTTTCACTCCAACAGTCCACAAATGCTCCAAAACATGTTACAAAGGCAACATGACATATTTACTTATTAATTCACAAGGAGGAATCTTGTTGCTATTAGGAATCTATATTCCATACAGAAATATTTTTATCTTCTATCTTTTAGTGTAGAGCATATCTAAAAACCATAGAGGCTCTCACTGTTTGGAGGTGATGGAGCTTCACTGTTTTCCAGAGAACTTTGCACATTCAACCAACCAAAGGACTTGACATGGATTATGAAGTAGTATAACAGGAACGACTATCGGACCATGTGTTTTCCAGCTGCCTGTGACAAACAGCCAGATAAACTAATCCAGTGTTTGACAGAAACTGTCATGCTTTCCCGTGTCTCCCTGGCGTTCACCTCTGAGATCGCACTGTTGTTGTTGTTTCTCTCTTCTTTCTCTCTCCCTCACTCTTCTCTGCAGGGGTTGAACTTGTTGTGGGTTCCACCCTCAGGCCTGTGCCCTGAAAATAATTACTCACCTGCTGCTCATTATCTTGTCACTCGAGCCTCTGCTCAAGGTGACAGCTCAGTGTTTCTGACTGCTGGATCGTTGAACGACACTAGTCAGTGTAGCCCCGGCTATTTCCTGTAAATTCTCGTCTCTAGTCTTTTCCTGACTTGTAGTCATGTTTTCTTTTATATAGATCTTCCTGGACCTGTCCGTGTTTTCATGCCTGGAGTGTGATCATAAGCGTGTGTGGTTTTTCCCTCCCTTGTCCCTGAATTACCTGGAGCTCCTTTTCACTTGTACCTTGTATATAGCTCCTGGTGATATTGTTTGTTTTTAGTTTCAGCACAGTCCTGCTCTTGCGTCCGCTCGTTCGTTGTGACAGACCGATTCAGTCAAGTCATGAACTTTGACGCAACTCACTGGGCTCTCATGTCTCAAGACCTGCTGCACTTCAACACATTCATTTTAGAGCGAGATAAGAGAAAAGCTGATGATGAGAGCAAAGAGAGGAAGGTGTACTTACCGTGCAGGAGGATCACAAAAACCACAAACATCTTCATGTTCCTGTCAAACTCAGAGACTCTTTAAAAGCCCTTCAGGACATCAGCTCACAGCAGCTTCACTTTCCTCTGCTGATCATCTACTGACACTCTCACACTGCTCACACTGTCACAGCTCAGAGTTCAGCTTCACACTTTGTTAAAGCACATCTGTGGAATGAAGTCCGACCGGCCACAGATCACTTTTGAGGGAAGAGGAGGACGTCGGCTTTCCTCCTAGTTTCACGCCTGAGCGCTCCCGTTGGGGGGGGACTGCTTCAGCCTCAGCCCAACACGCACAAAGCTCCACCTTCAGTCCTAACACTGAAACATCGACTGTAGCTACAATGATGCAGATGTGTTTCCATTCAGATCATGGACATAAAGCAGCTCCAGGATGAACAGTGTGAAAGAACTTTTCCAGGCATGAAGCTCAGCCAATCACAGGAGAGGGCATGATCAGCTGACAGATCTGCAGGGATTTGAAGGTTCTTTGTGTGGATGATAGAAAGTGGATCAACAGGTGTAAAACTATGAGGAAACACAACAGTCTCCCCTTTTCTTAGGAGTCAGTTTTGGCAGCCTGACATGATGTCTGGCTGCACACATATTTGAAATGTAAAACAAAAACAGCTGAAAACTGAACAGTAAAACCTTTCAATATGTGACAGGCTTTTTTTATGTTTATTTTAATCAGTGATTTCTACTGGCACCTGTTACGGATTCAAATATTGGGGATGTATACAAGAGGAAAAACCACAATAACAACACTGGTCCGGCCGGGTTGAGTCAAACGATGATTTTAATGATCACACGCGTGGGAGATGGACACCGTACGCAGACAGCATCAGATCTCAAAATGGTGGAGCATTGCTCAAACTCTTTGTGAAATGCACTATACACAGGTACACACACACACAGGTCTTTATCACCAGGTTCCACATTTATTTACAGTTTTCCCAGGTTATGACTGAACACAGTCTGACAGCTGTCGGTCCCAGCTGATTTCCTCCCCTCCGCTCCTCTCCGTCTCACTATAAAAAGGGAAGGAAACCATTATCAGTCCAAATCGCCATCAGCTGTTCACACTGGCATCTCCAGCACCGCCCCGTTGAGCCCACTGCACCACTCCTCCCCTGCAGCCGCGCCCGGGACCACACCTCCGCCACACCTTAAAGGGCTGTAAAGCCAGATACTACCGGGTGATCCGGGCGTTGGCATCCTTCATGCGGTGGAGCCACTGCAGCGGGGCGTGGTCCGAGCAGAGGGTGAATGAGCGCCCCAGGAGGTAATAGCGAAGGGAGTCGACCGCCCAGCGGATAGCCAAGCACTCCTTCTCCACAGTGCTGTACCGTCTTTCACGCTCCGCCAGCTTCCGGCTGATGTAAAGAACGGGACGGTCGTCCCCCCTTACCTGCTGGGACAAAACGGCCCCCAGCCCTCTGTTCGAGGCGTCAGTCTGCAGAACAAAAGGGAGGGAAAAGTTAGGAGTGTGAAGCAGCGGCTCCCCACAGAGAGACTTTTTCACCTGCACAAACGCCGCCTGGCACGGCCCCGTCCACTGAACCAGATCTGGAGCACCCTTTCGGGTGAGATCGGTCAAGGGGCTGGTCAGCTGCGCAAACCCTGGCACGAAACGCTGATAGTAAGCTGCCAGCCCCAGAAACCGTCTCACCTCCTTTTTAGTCCTGGGGCGCAGGCAGGATGCGATAGCCGCCGTCTTTTCCACCTGTGGACGCACCTGCCCGCCCCCCAGGTGGTACCCCAGATACTGTACCTCCCTCCGTCCAACCGCACACTTCTTCGGGTTGGCTGTGAGCCCCGCCCTCCTCAGGGACTCCAGTACCGCGACCACCCGCTGCACATGCTCCGCCCAGGTGTCGCTGTGGATGATCACGTCATCCAGGTAGGCAGCAGCATATGCAGCGTGCGGACGCAGCACCCGGTCCATGAGGCACTGAAAGGTGGCAGGGGCTCCGAACAAGCCGAACGGAAGCGTAACGAATTGGTACAACCCGTACGGAGTGGAGAAGGCCGTTTTCTCCCTGGACTCGGCAGACAAGGGAATCTGCCAGTAGCCCTTGGTCAAATCCAGGGTCATGAAAAAATGGGCCGTGCCCAGCCGATCCAGGAGCTCGTCGACCCGGGGCATGGGATAAGCATCAAAACGTGACACTTCATTCACCTTGCGATAGTCGACACAGAACCGTATAGACCCATCCTTCTTCACCACAAGAACGATGGGGCTACACCAGGCGCTGTGCGACTCTTCTATCACTCCCATTTTCAGCATTTCAGCCAATTCCCTCTGCACGATTTGCAGTTTATGCTCAGGAATCCTGTAGGGCCGTGAACGCACCGTCACGCCAGGCTGCGTTACAAAATGATGCTCAATGAGAGACGTGCGGCCGGGCAGGGGGGAGAACACATCTGCAAAA
Source organism: Rhamphochromis longiceps (assembly GCF_057381845.1). NCBI lineage: Eukaryota > Metazoa > Chordata > Actinopteri > Cichliformes > Cichlidae > Rhamphochromis > Rhamphochromis longiceps. The sequence continues at coordinate 1,000,548 of NC_140559.1, forward strand.
CGCTGTTGTAACGCGACAACGTCCGCTCTCTGGGCCTGTGTGAGATGGTCATCACAAGGGAGGGAGGCGGGGATGATGGAATTTGGCACCTCCGGCCCCAACTCATCTCTCTCCTTAACCAGGCTTACCAGAGAAGCGGTTTCAACCTCTCTCCACTCTTTAAGGAGATTGAGGTGATAAATCTGCGTGGCCCCTCCCCTGTCCGACCGAGCGACCTCATAGTCAACGTCCCAGACTCACCGTGTGACCACAAAGGGTCCTTGCCACTTGGCGAGCAACTTCGAGCTGGAAGAAGGGAGTAATACAAGCACTTTGTCTCCCGGTGAAAATTGCCTGAGTCTAGCCCCTCTGTCATACAGGCGTTGCTGACGCTGCTGAGCCTGGAGCAAATTCTCCCGTGACAACCTCCCCAAAGTGTGGAGTTTCGCTCTCAGGTCCAACACGTACTGAATCTCATTCTTGGCGGGGCTCGGACCGTCCTCCCAGCTTTCTTTAATCAGGTCGAGCACCCCACGCGGCTTCCTGCCGAACAGCAATTCAAAGGGAGAAAATCCCGTGGAGGCCTGGGGCACCTCCCGCACTGCAAATAACAGAGGGTCTGGCCAGCGATCCCAATTGCGTTCATCCTCGTTAATGAACTTACGAATCATGGACTTTAAAGTCTTATTCAGCCGCTCCACCAGCCCGTCAGTCTGAGGGTGGTAGACGCAGGTCCGAATAGATTTAATGCCCAGTAATTCGTACAGTTCCCGCAGTGTACGAGACATAAACGACGTGCCCTGGTCAGTCAGTATCTCTTTCGGGATTCCGACTCGGGAGATGACCTGAAACAGTGCCTGCGCCACACTCTTTGCAGAGATGGTGCGCAGCGGGACTGCTTCCGGGTACCGCGTTGCATAATCCACCAGTATTAATACAAAGCGGTAGCCGCGTGCACTCCGATGAAACGGCCCGATGAGGTCCATGCCAATGCGCTCAAACGGGACCTCCATGAGTTGGAGCGGGCGCAAAGGCGCTTTTGGTATGGCCGGCTGATTAACAAGTTGGCAGTCCGGGCAGGATGCGCACCAGCGGCGCACATCCGCTCGGATGCCCGGCCAATAAAATCGGGCCGTTATTCGCTCCAGAGTTTTTTCGTATCCCATATGCCCTGCCATGGGGTTATAATGAGCCGCCTGGAAAATCGTTTCCCGGCGGCCCTGCGGCACCAACAACTGGGTGTGTGTCTCCTCCGTGCGAGTGTCACGACTCACTCGATATAACCTATGCTTTGATAAAATGAAGCGCGGGTAGGTCCGCACGGCTTCAGGGCGCACCACGTGACCATCAATCTCAATCACCTGGTCAAAGGCTGAGCGTAGGGTGTCATCACGAGACTGCTCCAGTGGGAAATCACCCGTGGGGGAAACTTCCAGAGCCGGCGGGGCTTCCCATGAAGGACCCGCCGTCTCCCCCTCCCCGGAGTCAGTGTCGGACGACCCCGCGTCACCGCTGAGCGCCGCACAGACACTACATGCTACTAACGGTCGTGATCGCATCCCCACATACTGTCCCAACAGATGATGAAACCCCGGCCAATTCGTGGCCAGAATTAGGGGATGCGACAGGTGCGGGCTGTGCGAACCAAGCCTTGGTGCACGAGGGTCTGCATGCAGCCCGTGTCCACCAAAGCATGGCGTATACCCCTTCGAGTCCTTACCGGAATGCTGTATGTCCCTCCTGGACCGGGAGAGGGTGCTGGGGCACTGGCAACGTGGAACACCTGCCCCACTTCCATCAGAGGACAGTCCCTCCTCAGGTGTCCCGGTTGCCCGCACTTCCAGCACTCCTGCCCCGGCGTCTGTGCTGTTCTCCATGGCTCAGGGGCGGCACTGCTCATGTCTGATCCCTGGGAAGGCACAAACGCAGCAAAAGGATTAGTGGGGCTCAGCGCCGGCGCCCGCTCTGCCTGCCCTGGCGCAGGTACCCGGCGCCTCGGTGCTGGCACTGGGGCTTGTTTGCTCGGCCTCCGGCCGCTGTCCCCGGGCTCCCCCGCTCTAGGGGCAAGGTGGTCCTCCGCCAACGTTACCGCCACCTCCAGGCTTGCGGGACGGTGGAACCTGACCCATCTCGCCGTCTCTGCGGGCAGCCCCTCCACGAACTGCTCCAGCACCACCTTGTCCACCAGCAGCGTCTCGCCCTCTGACGATCCCGGCTGCAGCCAGCGCACCGCCGCGTCACGCAGCTTCCGGGCCCAAGCAAACGGCCGATCCGCCGCGGCTAGCCGACAGGCCCGGAACCGCCGGCGATGATCTTCAGCGGTGAGCCCCATCCTGTCCACCACCGCCCAGCTCACGTCCTGGAAGCTGCTCCTCGAGGTCGGCGGCAGACTCAGGGCCGCCGTCTGAGCCTCCACCGACAGCAGAGGAAGCAAACGTGGAGCCCACTCCACCTGCGGCCACTGGCAGGCCTCCGCCGTGGCATGAAAAGTCTCCAGGAAAACCTGGGGGTCGTCCCCGTCCCCCATCCGGGGCATCGCCACCGACAGCGGCGGGGGCTTCGGCGGAGCAGCGGCCCCAACCAGCCGCTCCAGAACCAGCGTCTGCCAGTCCGTCTGCTCCTGCAGCGCAGCCAGGTGAGCCCGCTGGGCCGCCGCCTGGTCCTGGCTCATCTTTGCCATCTCCACCAGCATCTGCGCCAGAAACTGCAAAGGCTGGGCGGGCGGCGCAGCCTGTGGGTCGGACAACCCCACGCCGGCCGGACACTGGGTTTCGGCACCACTTGTGAAATGCACTATACACAGGTACACACACACACAGGTCTTTATCACCAGGTTATGTAACAGTTATCACCTTCTTCTAATTCAGGAGAATAATGCAAACTAGAACTACATAATGATTCACAGTCTTTAATTAAGGGTCTAACATGGCATATGGTAATATTATAACCCCACACACCATAACACACCTCTGAGTCAGTCAGTCTGCCCCAGGGCAGCTGTGGCTACAACTGTAACTTGCCTCCACCAGTGTGTGAATGTGAGAGTGAATGAATAATGGAATTGTACAGCGCTTTGAGGTTCTCGAAAAGCACTATATAAATGCAATCCATTATTATTATTATTATTATTATTATTATTATTATTATTATTATTATTATTATTATTATTATAAGTCAGCCACAATAATCTATGGAAATTAAGGACTCAATATTTCAATCTAACCCTTAGCTATAGTTTGTTTTGTTCCCAGGCAGTGGTGGTTTTTTGATAGGGGCGACATGGGCCGTTGCCCAGGGCGGCGTTGCTTTGGGGTGTGTGTGTGTGTGGGGGGGGTATTATGAGCAAAAAAGGTGTTGCCCTTCAGGACATCAGCTCACAGCAGCTTCACTCTCCTCTGCTGATCATCTACTGACACTCTCACACTGCTCACACTGTCACAGCTCAGAGTTCAGCTTCACACTTTGTTAAAGCACATCTGTGGAATGAAGTCCGACCGGCCACAGATCACTTTTGAGGGAAGAGGAGGACGTCGGCTTTCCTCCTAGTTTCACGCCTGAGTATTGTTAGAACAATATACTTTTCATGTGTGATATATCCCGGTATTACGTGATATAGCTCTATTTTTCTTTTGCCTGGGTGGCAGCTCTACGCTTCCGTATCCGAGGCTTTTCAATGTGGCCTCACAAAATTATCACGACTACAACAACCATGAAAAGAGTTGGATGGACATTGCTGCTCAATCACAGCTGCCTGGTCAATGTTTTTCATTAGTAATTTAGCAAAGTTGATGGTGGTGTGTGTCTGTGTGAGTGAAAGACAGAGAGAGGGAGAGCAAGGGACAGATTTTGTATGATAAGCTTCATGTTATGGATGCACAGTCTGAGCACTCAGGTCGCATCAGAGCATCAGGCCGTATAGTGTGAGACCCTGCATCGTGACCTATGAACTTCTAACCCCTGAGATTCAATGGGAAGCGGATTTATCAGTTAACTTAGACCAAAACTTCTGGTCTCAGATTTGCTTAAAAACCTTTCATTTAATTAGAAATCCCAGTCTGCAATTAATTCAATACAGGTTATCGGATGTTCAAGATGGGTTATACGTCTACCAACAACTGCCCACACTGTCAAACCAAAGCGCACTGAGCGCTGTCGATCCTACGTGCTGCACAATAATATTCAATATTTAGTATTTACTGTTATATTCACATAGATAATCGCGATGATGTTGTTTATTATATTGGTCTCTTTTTTTGCTTGTTTTCTCTTTTTTCTTTCTCAACAGGTGATCCAGGTGGTTGATATATGCATTTTTTGTCTGTTTTGTTGGTTTTTGTTTTTTGCCCTTTATCATCGTTCCTCTTCACCGCTGTTTTTCTTTCCCTCTTTCTTTCTCCCTTTTCTTTTCCCCAGTCATGTCTGTCCCGTGTGTAGCAAGTGAAAATAAAATAAAATAAACAATAAAAGCAAAGGTGATTAAAATACACCAATACGGCAAGGCCGGGATGGTCCATTTGGTAAAGTAAATGTATTGGGTATCTTTTTTGGCCTTTAGACAATAATTCTGATGGCAAAAGAACCAAACAGGACAGGCGAAAAAAAAGGAAAAAAAGAAAAGAAAAGAGTGATTGTTTACATCTTTCCTTTTCTTCCCTTGTTTTTCCTTGGTTTTGTTTAAATACATGGTACCTGCAAAAGCATTTTGTGTTGTGTGTATTTATTTATTACTGAGCATCAGCTCCAGCAGCAGTTCTTAAATCTTCAGATTAATAATAGCCCAATATTCTGCTTAATACGTAATGTGTATCAATTCATTAGCGATTCATCAGTGTTACAGGTCACTGACAGATGTGACTGGACACAAGTCACATCTGACTGAGGCCAAATGTCCTCTGATATAACTGCAGTCAAATCAGATCTGGTATTTGTAAGAGCGCCAGCTGTTGGCCAGAAAGTGACATTACAGGTAACAGTCAATATACAGGACATTTAAGGTAGAAAATGCACAAACACACAGATCAAACTGATTGATCAGCCATCAGAGGAGTCGGATCAATGGAGCTGCTTCTGTTCCTGATGTCCCCTGTTTGATCCTGGACCTGAACTCTCCCTGCAGAGGAGACACAAGACAGTCAGACACACACACAGTAAGACACACACACACACACACACACACACACACACACACACACACACACACACACACACACACACACACAAACCTTTGACTCTGAGCAGCACTCTTTTGTATCTCTTGATCTCCCCGTAGACTCTACAGCTGTACCTCCCACTGTCTCTCTCTGTGGGCTGTTTCAGGGTCAGACTGAGGTCTCCAGGCTTCAGCAGAGATCTTCTCTTCATCTTTGTTCGGTCTCTGTAAAGCTGGTGCTGTTCTCCAGGCTGATCAGAGCCGTTCTTATACACGTGGACCTTCCTGTCATCATTGTTCCACCACACCACCTTAGCATCTGCAGGCAGGTCTTTTGTGGTTTTGAAAGGTAGCTCTACAGACTCCGCCCCCTCCTCCACCTCCACCTGACAGACTGAGAGGACAACAAATTTCATAAACAGTCTAAAGCACAAAATAAGATTTGTGTTCATGAAGATCTCATCATCTCTTCTTCTTCTGCAGCTCACACCCAGCAGCAGCACTGACCTCTGACTTTCAGCTCCACTTGTTTCATCAGGATTTTTTCCCCCTCTCTGTTGCAGACGGTGCAGGTGTAGATGTCTGCGTCCCAGTCTGTGGGGTATTTCAGGGTCAGACTGAGGTCTCTAGTTTTCAGCAGGTCTTTATTCATCTGTGTTCGGTCTCTGTAATGGTTGTCCTGATCTTCAAGCTGGCCAGATCCGTTCTCATACACGTGGACCTTCCTGTTGAATCTGGTCATCCACTTCACTTTAGCATCTTTAGGCAGGTTTATAGTAGTTTTGCAGGGCAGCAGGACAGATGCCTCCCCTGAATCCACCTCCACCTGGGGGACTGAGAGGAGTCAAAACACAACATGAGCTGTGCAGCAGAAGCAGCTCTGAACATGTTTTGTCTGAATGGAGAAAATGGCATCTTTTCAATGAAATCAAGTTTGACTGGTTCCAGTCTGAAACATGTTCAACTGAACAGAAACGGTGTCTTATTTGGTTTCTGTCTAATCAGCAGCAGAGCTCTGTCTTAAAGAACTCTGCTGTTTTATTTCAGAGTCAAAGACTTTTTTGCCATCTTGTTACCTGAGAGCTGTCCTATCAAGCAAGTTTGATTTATTCAGACTAAAAAAATATTGAAATAAAATAAAAATGTTTCAAAATAAAAGCAAAACTGAATTTTAAATGTCAGCAACATCTAAATGAACATGATTCTCTGCATGCCAGATACATTATGTCATAAAGACGTCTGTTCTGTGACATGAACGAGTTCTTCTTTCAGAAACAGCTCAGCTGAGAGAAATACAGACTAGTCAGTACAATTCATTAATAAAGACATCTGTTTCAGCAAATTCATTACTCGTTTTCAGGTGATCTGTTCTATTAGTGATTCCATTAATGTAAGAACATCTGCTTCACCTCTTGTTGGAGACAGAGTCAAAGCAAAGAAAGGCAATTTGATGGCAGCACTGTCATGGGCCTGTCCTGGGACATGAGTATCAGGCCCACTCCAATATATTATTAGTCATTATTATACTGCTGCATGGGCTGGGCTGTAGTTACATCGTAAGGTTTTAAAAACCGAGCTTTAAAATGAACAGTGGTAATAAAAACCGAGAGAGGCCGACTGTGATCACCGACTTTTTAAGAGGCTTGTTCAAATTACATGAAAAAAGACAACTGTCATGGGTCTGTAGTTCTGTCCACGGTTTTAGGGAACATATTTCGTTTTAAAGTAAGTTACAGGGCTTTTCCTGCCTTTCTGAGGGACTTGCATATGCAATATGATGATATGCATATCAGCATAATTATGTATTATTATGATATTAAAAAAGACACACTGTATGTTAAAGAAAACACATTAAGAAACAGATTATATTAGTGTTTGTTTTATGTGTATAGATTTTTAAAAATTATTATTCATGATATAACACGGTCTATAAATGCTTCGTAAGAATAGTTCTATAACATTGTCTATCATTACTTTGTTATGGATTAGGTGCAAGATTTGTGAAGTGTGGATAATTAAATAATAGATTAATGCAATAGCAAACTGTGCCTTGTTGTCAGATGGACATCGAGTGGAGAGTGATAGATGAGATGAGGAGATGAAAGAGTAAGAGAGGCAAACTGAGTCACAGGGAGAGCCGAGTTTATTTTGTTTCCTTATGGTTCCAAGCACCTTCACCAATCTTTGCATTTAATGTCTACAGTCTCGGATCAGCACAGCCCTGCCCTCCAGCACTATCACAGCAGGAGCAGCAGAAACCCCACAAGAGCAACATTGTACCCATCAGGTAAACATGGAATATGTTTGCTTTGCCTTGTCCCCACCTGATGACAGTGATATAGTATGATGTGATTCCATATTAGATTGTTGATGAATGCGGGTTGTTGTTATTCGGCCTTTTCTCTGTGCCCCTTTTGAACTTTGAGCACCCGCCCATCTAAAAATCTCTGCACAGCCTTGTCCCTGTTTATGTGTATAGGTGTTTGGACATGAGTGTGTGTATCCGGAAGAAAGAATTACAAGAATCATCAGGCTGAGGAGAGTTCCTGCTCTGAAGCCAGCTGATTGCCTTCATCAGTTGCCTCTCTACTTAAGCGAGTGGCTGAGCTTCAGTCGGTGCTGGATCATTGAGTTCACAATGGGTTTGTTAGTGAGAACTTTGTGTGTGTGTTGCTTGGCAGTTTAATTCATGTGTTTTCTCACTAGGTATTGGGAACTGAGAGAAGCCACTGTACAGATTTGGAGTTGGGGTTGTCACAATTCATGCCACAGACGTGAGCACTGTGTGGGATTCGGGGAGAAACAAAGTAAAAACTATGTTTTGTGCTTTCTTTGTGCCTTTCTGTCCTGCTTTTTAGGACTCTATTTTCTGTCTCCTCAGTTTTCATGTCTAGAGTTCAGTTGGTGTGTTTCCTGTTTTACTTTGGTCTTTGTCTCATGTCAGTGTGTCTAGTCTAGTGTGTCAAAACCTTTGACCTGTATAAGCAGCACTGACCTCTGACATGGAGGTGCACATTTTTCCTTGTCAGTATGTTTCCTTTCCTGCTGTAGATGGTACAGGTGTAGGTGAAGTTGTCGTCATCCGTGGGATATGTCAGGGTCAGACTGAGGTCTCCAGGTTTCAGCAGAGATGTGCTCTTCATCTCTGTTCGGTTTCTGTAAAACCGGTGCTGTTTTTCAGGCTGCTCAGAGCCGTTCTGATACACATGGACCTTCCTGTTGTTTCTGTCCCTCCACTCCACTTTAGTGTGTTTTAGGAATTTAAATATAGTTTTGCAGGGCAGCTTGACAGACGCCACCCCTGAATCCACCTCCACTTGGTAATCTGAGAGGACAACAAAGCACAACACGATGACATCAGCACCAGCTGTGATGGTCACATGACCTCCCTGCGCCCTTCTTGCCTTCTAGTCTCAATCAGATTGTGTCTCAGTTTGTTCCTGACTCGTTCTTTGATCTCACGATCTCATGTGTCTGGTCTGAACACAGTCAAGAGGCCACCTGTTAACCACTGGTATTATGGGTAGTGTAGTAGGAAAGACTCTTACCTGACATGTAATAGTGACGTAAATAATATAAAAGACCTCCAAAAATCACAAAGACAAACAGGAGAACCAGAAGATCTTTGACCCAGGATGGAAATGGTTCTGTGGGGAAACATAAAACAAAATGACTTCTAATCTCTGACCTGTGTCTACAGTATTGACCTTTGACCTTTATCTCCAGCACCTACTTTTGACCTGCAGCACTACTTTCTGTGTCAGGATGTCTTTGTCCCTGTAGATGGTGCAGATGTATCGTCCCGTGTCTTTCACTTTGGGGTGTTTCAGGGTCAGACTGAGGTCTCCAGTTCTCAGCAGGTCTTCACTCATCATCGTTCGGTCTCTGTAAACTTCGTCCTGAGTTATAAGGTCATCATTTCTGTTAGAATACTCATGGACTGTGATGAGTCCGAGGTCAGAGCGAGTCCACTCTACTGTGGTGTCCTTAGGCAGGTCGGGTTTTGTGTTGCAGGGCAGGATGACAGACTCTGACCCTTCCCTCACCTTCACCTCCACCTGCTGGTCTGAGAGGACAAGAAACCAAAACATAAACTGTAGAAGCGGAAGCAAAATACCGCTAAAGGTTTTGTGTTGGGCCATGCATAAACTTTTAATGCATGTATGATATATGTACAGACGTGAGTGTGCTGAACCTCTCTGAGCTAAACACAAACACATCTGCACACAAGCAGTAGAACCTACATGAAACAGAGCTCATGTCTTTCAGAAGTTATAGAACTAAGAACACATTTTATCTGCTTTGTTTCTCATGTTTTGCTGTTTCCACAAACGTTTGTACTTGTTTTGCGTTCGTTTAATCTTTAACCTTTCCCTGCAGTACTGACTTATGACCTGTAATTACAGCAGGTGTTGAGTTTGTTACTGACCTTTGACCTGCAGCTGGATGTCTCTGAGTTTTCGTTCTTTTCCTCCAGCACTGATGGAGCAGGTGTAGTTGCCGCTGTCAGTCTTTGTGGGTTTCCTCAGAGTGAGGCTGAAGTCTTTAATGATCAAAGCGTAACGATTCATTGATGTGCGTCTGCTGTAACGCTGGTTTTGTCCTGTAAGATCGTCTCCTTCTTCTCGTCGTTGGTGTACAGATTTGGGATCAAGGTCACTGCGAGTCCACATCACTGTTGAATTTTTCTCAAGTATAGAATCTGAGTACAGACAGGAGAGCAGGACAGACCTTTCCCCCTCATTCACATCCACCACCACCACAGCCAGAGCATGCTGGGAAACTGGAAGGACAGAAACACAAACACAAATCAAGTTCCTGTTGTAGGTTTGACTCAGAGTTAAAAAATAACCAAGTTTAACTTCATGCATTCTCTGATCCTTGTCCAGAGCCTATTCTAGCTACTACAGGGCACACAGCCCTGATCAACACCCTAGACAAACGCTACACAGTGCCGTCCCGCAACTATTTTTCTATTGTTGCACTACCTGCTCTATACACGCAGCGTCGAGCAACGGTGGAGACGGAATTTCAAGCAGTACAACATTTTGCGGCAACGACAAAATGTGAGACATTTGTTGTTTTTATGTTTATTTATTGTTTTTATGTTCAGTCTCAACTGTTATGAAGTTGATGTGCAGTTAATAAGTGCAAAAAAAATCGTGATTCTCATTTTATGCAAAATCGTGCAGCCCTACTTGCCTGGCTGGGCAGCTCTCTGGATGCTCAGCACCCCCAAAGCTCTGATCCTAGAATCGCCCCTGCTTCTGAAACTCAGTACAGATGAGTGAGAGCGAGAGCTGTGTGTCTGTGCCATAAAGGTTGTGCTGATAAGAATGATACCAAACAAGGTAAGAGTTTTTAAGTTTTTCAAGTTTTAAAAGATGAAATGTAGAGGTAAAATCAAAAGTAGTCAAAAACGGCCAATTATGCCCTATACGCCATAGGATTAAACGTTATTTTAAAGTAACACAATAGTTACTTTTCCTAATATTTATTTATTACTTATTTTTATAATATTGTAACTCAGTTACTAGCTCAGTTACTTTTTTGAAGAACTAACTTCACTAATTGTTTTTTTTAAATAACTTGCCCAAAACTGCTTATCAGAGCCTTTTTGTTTCTAATACACAAAAACACTTTATGCTGCATATGTTTAAACTTTTCGACACAGACGTATGTCGGTTAGAAATGGCTGATACAGTTGGTAAAGCTAATGTGTAAAGGGTTACAGAGGTATTAAGTATAGCTGAAATATGTAGTTGAACCTCCCAACACTCGCAGTACAACTACAAACATCTTTCTTACAAACTAATCCCTACATAGAAAGGGCCTGAAGCTCAGCCAATCACAGGACAGGGCGTGATCAGCTGACAAAACTATTTGAAGGTTCTAGGTGAGGCTGACAGAAAGTTGACCAACAGGTGTAAAACTATGAGGACACACAATGGTCTCCCCTTTTCTAAGAAGTCATCTTTGGCAGTCTGCCACGATGTCTGACTGCACACATTATATCTGAAACGTAAAACAAACACAGATAGCTGAACAAACTGAAGACTAAACATACTCTACAGCCAGTCATGTCAATGATCGCATTGAGGGGGTTCAGGCCTTTGCAGAATAGCAGTGGGGACAGAGCATCTTCTCGGTAGATCCCTCACTTGATGGTGACTTGTGCTATGGGCTTGAAGTTGGCCTCTAGTGTTGTGCGCCACATCCCCATTGAGTTCCTGATGGAGGCTCTTAGGATCCTGTTGATTTTGTGTTGATTTCCAGGATCCATGTGTGGGGCATTGCGCCATAGACCTTCTTATAGTCAATCCAGGCGGCACACGACTCAATTTATGAGTGTCACACAGAAAGGAATTGGTAAGAATACCAGAGGCGCAAAACACCAGCTACTGGAAGACAGAGTAGTCAGCCAAGACTGCAAGACCAGGCTGACCAACCTGTGCACCTGTTCATCTTAGCCGCTATGATGCCTGACTGGAGTTTCCATGTGCTACTGAGGTGGTTGGTAGTTGGATGGAACCAACTACCATATATATATATACACACATATATACACACACACACACACACACACACACACACACACATATATATATATATATATATATATATATATATATATATATATATATATATATATATATATATACATATATATATATACATATATATACATATACACATATATATACATATATATACATATACACATATATATACATATATATACATATACACATATATATACATATATATACATATATATATATACATATATATATATATACATATATATATATATATATATATATACATATATATATACATATATATATACATATATATATACATATATATATACATATATATATATATATATATATATATATATATATATATATATATATATATATATATATATATATATACATGAGACGGGTAGGAAAATTTAGTATTATTATTATTTTGTTTATTTATTTATTTATTTATTTATATATATTTGTTTTTTTAGCTCCAAGTAGTATTTTGGGATATCTCAGTCCGTGTGAGTGGTCAATCCCAAGAGGTTCTCACAGCAATAAGCTCTGCTTACAACACTAAATTCATACTAATCTTGTTGGAAGTCATAAAAAGAAGCCCCTCCCCAGGGTCCAGGCAGGGGGCTGTTTTTTTTTCATGGCAGTCATGCTCTGGACTGGTCTCCTCCGATAAGGGCTCGGAACAACTCAGGGCTCAGTGGTTCAAGAAAAATACTAAAGATAAAAATCGAGAGTAGTCACCAGGTTAGGCTACCTAAACCAAACTAAAATCGATTTACTTTACCACCTCTAGCTACCCATAAGACTTCTGTAGGCCTTTTTCTTCTTTCGCTCCCTTCGTTTTCACTCTCTACATTTTCAAGAATCCCATCAGAACCTTTCCTTCTCTTTTGTAATCATGGAGTCTGAATTAAAGGATTACATCACCACATACAGATATGCTGGTACGCATGTGTGATTGTGCATGTCTATATCTGCGTATACATACCTGCCTCTCAGGTCCACTCAGACCTCATATAAATCTCTTCATCACATGGTGAACACACGGATGTCCACAGAGAATTTACATCTCAAATTTTAGAAGTATAACAGGATCCACACTTGAACCATCAGGTCTCCAGCTGCCCATGTGCACAGAGACTGTAATAAAGTTTTAATTCTACGTCTGCTCCAGATGATTCTTATCAGTGCCTTATTGATTCTAATACAGTGGTCCCTCGCTATAATATGGTTCACCTTTTGTGGCCTCGCTGTTTTGCTGATTGTTTTTGTGCAATTTTGCATTTTTTTTTAAATTTTATTCTTTTTTTACAGCGCATTGTGTCTGCGTCGTGAATGGCTGTAGACCATTGTCAATCAATCTCGTTCTGTGTCTCCTGTACAGTACAGAATGCATCCAGCGAAACGTTTTATACCGCCAAAGGCACCTAAGGGCGCCTTAGGTTTCATTCTATAATACTCTACTCAGTTTTCTACAAAGGTTTGAACTTTGAAAGCATTTAAACAAGAGATAAAAGTGCTAAAATGTTCATGCCTCTTTGATAAAAGTCCATAATGGATATAGTGAGGGGTTTTACAGGCTTAAAACATCTATAATAATTGTAAAAAATAAAGTTGTCTACTTTACGGATTTCACTTATCGCAGGTTATTTTTGGAACTTAACTTCCTCGATAAACGAGGGACCGTACACGCATACAGTTTATCTGCCATATGTTCAAACATTTGTACACAGACATAGGCAGATTAGAAATGACTCACAAAGCTGGTTAATGCTAATGTGTGAAGAGTTAAAAAAAAGGCATTGAAGTAAAAACAGCTTGATCAGTGCTATCAAAGAGAATAGATTCTGTTGAACTGCACAGTACAACACTGTAACCAAACATGTGAAAGAACTACAATTAATGAACAAAGAGCTAAACAGAAACATGATGCAAAATGGAAATTGTAGCTGAAATATATAGTTAATGAAACTTCCACAAGTTGTAGTGAAAATACAAACTTAAGCTAAACAAACCAATAGTTTGCACCCTTCCAGGAATCTGATTCATTCATAGGACAGTGCAAAAAAAACCCCAAAAAACAAAAACAAACGCACACACACAGAGCAAGTGATTGTAACAAGTTCAGATTTAGCGGCTTTGGATTGTTAGTTTGATCTGAATCAGAATCCAGTGTTTGATGGAAATCTCCTCCTGCTGCACTTCAACACATTAAAGAGAGAGAGATGAAAGAAAAGCTGATGATGAGAGCAGAGAGAGGAAGGTGTACTTACCGTGCAGGAGGATCACAAACACCACAAACATCTTCATGTTCCTGTCAAACTCAGAGACTCTTTAAAAGCCCTTCAGGACATCAGCTCACAGCAGCTTCACTTTCCTCTGCTGATCATCTACTGACACTCTCACACTGCTTCACTGTCACAGCTCAGAGTTCAGCTTCACACTTTGTTAAAGCACATCTGTGGAATGAAGTCCGGCCGGCCACAGATCACTTCTGAGGGAAGAGGAGGACGTCATAGTTTTCGCACCCAAGTGTGTTGGAGGTGACTGCTGTAGCCTCAGCCTAACACACACAAAGCCCCACCTTCAACTTTTCCTGCCCCTCTCACTCTTTTTGTTTGCGTCTTCTATTCATTATTTGTAGTAAAAAACAACATGAACAAAGAACTTCTTCCACTACAGCATTCATTACAGCACTCCACAAACCCTCACACTGTCTCAATCCCTCTTTACAATTTCACTGAAAGAAGGCACGAAGCTCATACAGACACAGGACAAGACGTGATCCGCTGACAAAGCTACAGGGATTAGGAAGTTGTGGGTGTGGCTGACAGTGGATCAATAGGTGTAAAACTATGAGTAGTAGTCAGTTTTGGCAGTCTGCCATTATGTCTGGCTGTACACACTAAATCTGAAAAGTAAACAAACACGGATGGAAACTTAAGAGTAAAATATGTGAAAGGCTGAAATACCCTGACAGCTTTTTCTTTATGTTTATTGTAATCAGTGATTTCTCTGCACACTTTAAGAAACCTCTGAGTCATAAGAAGTAATTACCTTAACTACATTCTCTATTCATTGGTAAACACAATAATCCATGGGAATGAATTTAACCATCATTTATCAAATCAGATAAAAATTAATCTATATTCTAATCTAGCCCCAGGCTAGTATAACTTGTTGTGCTCCAAGGATTTTTTGAAACATGGCTGGATGAAAGATGAGCGGAAAAGCAGTTGTTATTGGATTTGCCGGTCCCCCATGATAGAATTTAAAAAAAACAAAAAAAACTCTTTGCTTCAAGTAGCAGTAGCAACCTATGAGCCCACTCTGTGGGGTCCTGATTATCCCGAGTTTGTGTTCCAGAGATACCTGTATCAAAATCCAAACCCAAAAAGTAGAATCCTTCACTGCTCACATCAACTCGGTGGATAGAAACATAACGTTTACCAAGGAAGATACAACAAATAATAGTTTGCCATTTCTGGACTGTGCTGTGCACATTAAGGCTGGATGGAAGTGTGCACAAATACAGTGGCTTGCAAAAGTATTCAGCCCTGAACTTTTCCACATTTTGTCACATTACAGCCACAAATATGAATCATTTTTATTGGAATTCCACGTGAAAGACCAACACAAAGTGGTGCACACGTGAGAAGTGGAACGAAAATCAGACATGATTCCAAACATTTTTTACAAATAAATAACTGCAAAGTGGGGTGTGTGTAATTATTCAGCCCCCTGAGTCAATACTTTGTAGAACCACCTTTTGCTGCAATTACCGCTGCCAGTCTTTTAGGGTATGTCTCTACCAGCTTTGCACATCTAGAGACTGAAATTCTTGCCAGTTCTTTGCAAAACAGCTCCAGCTCAGTCAGATTAGATGGACAGCGTTTGTGATCAGCAGTTTTCAGATCTTGCCACAGATTCTCGATTGGATTTAGATCTGGACTTTGACTGGGCCAGTCTAACACATGGATATGTTTTGTTTTAAACCACTCCATTGTTGCGCTGGCTTTATGTTCAGGGTCGTTGTCCTGCTGGAAGGTGAACCTCCGCCCCAGTCTCAAGTCTTTTGCAGACTCCAAGAGGTTTTCTTCCAAGATTGCCCTGTATTTGGCTCCATCCATCTTCCCATCAACTCTGACCAGCTTCCCTGTCCCTGCTGAAGAGAAGCACCCCCAGAGCATGATGCTGCCACCACCATATTTGACAGTGGGGATGGTGTGTTCAGAGTGATGTGCAGTGTTAGTTTTCCGCCACACATAGCATTTTGCATTTTGGCCAAAAAGTTCCATGTTGGTCTCATCTGACCAGAGCACCTTCTTCCACATGTTTGCTGTGTCCCCCACATGGCTTGTAGCAAACTGCAAACTGGACTTCTTATGGTTTTTTGTTAACAATGGCTTTCTTCTTGCCACTCTTCCATAAAGGCCAGCTTTGTGCAGTGCACGACTAATAGTTGTCCTATGGACAGATTCCCCCACCTGAGCTGTAGATCTCTGCAGCTCGTCCAGAGTCACCATGGGCCTCTTGGCTGCATTTCTGATCAGCGCTCTCCTGGTTCGGCCTGTGAGTTTAGGTGGACGGCCTTGTCTTGGTAGGTTTACAGTTGTGCCATACTCCTTCCATTTCTGAATGATGGTTTGAACAGTGCTCCGTGGGATGTTCAAGGCTTGGGAAATCTTTTTGTAGCCTAAGCCTGCTTTCAATTTCTCAATAACTTTATCCCTGACCTGTCTGGTGTGTTCTTCGGACTTCATGGTGTTGTTGCTCCCAGTATTCTCTTAGACAACCTCTGAGGCCGTCACAGAGCAGCTGTATTTGTACTGACACTAGATTACACACAGGTGTACTCTATTTAGTCATTAGCACTCATCAGGCAATGTCTATGTGCAACTGACTGCACTCAGACCAAAGGGGGCTGAATAATTATGCACACCCCACTTTGCAGTTATTTATTTGTAAAAAATGTTTGGAATCATGTATGATTTTCGTTCCACTTCTCACGTGTACACCACTTTGTGTTGGTCTTTCACGTGGAATTCCAATAAAAATGATTCATGTTTGTGGCTGTAATGTGACAAAATGTGGAAAAGTTCAAGGGGGCCGAATACTTTTGCAAGCCACTGTAATTACCTACCTATCACTACCTATTGAATCCCTCTGGAACACAAATGTGGAGTGCAGAGAGGAGTGCTCTACCTCTACATTGGAGAAAAGCATCAACGCATGGCACAAAGTAAATTTTGAACATGTCTGCAGAAACCTGAAGAGGACCACCAACAGTCTCCAACCAACCTGACAAATGTTTGAGAATGTTTGGAAAGAAGAATCAAATAAAATGTCCCAACCCAGGTGTGAAAAGCTTGCTGCATCACACCCAAAAGATTAAAGGTCAGGTGTTTTAATAATTATGTAAACGTTATAATTCAGTTTTTCTCTCAAAAAACTAAAACGACTCTTTCTTCAGCAGTAGGGTGGCCCTGAGAGGCCAAATGGACTGCAACTTAGGAAAACACCACCAAATAGAAAAACTGTGCAAAAACACACAAAACACAATGAATATAGGAAAAAAGAAAATTTCAAGGGGAGTGTTTCTGGGGAGACAATAATGTGATAGACCAGCGGGAAGTGGCAGGAAATAAAACATGCTAAGGACGCGGCTAGCAGCCACTAAAGGGCAGTGGATGATTCATCGGTTTTGTGATAAGAAAAGACGTGAGGTAAGTGTTTTTTCATCATATGATTCATATAATACTGAAGATATATGGAGTATACATACACATCTAATTATACCATAGCTAACCTTTGACATAGCTTTACATGTGTATCATTTTTAAACTTGAGAACAAATACTAATAAATAAAAGTTATTAAGGTTTGTTGCAGTCAATCACTATTTTTTTAAGTCTTCCTAAACATGTTGTAGATTTTAATTCGGCATTTAATTTGTGTCTTCATTTTTGTGTCACTTTTTGGTCTTAATCTCCTAAGAATACCACGTGGCTCAATGATGTTGTTGTCTGATGAATGGCAGAAAGTTTACAGTGGTTTACTCTGAGAGGTGCTGCTAAGACTGAAAATAGGAGATAATAAGAAAAACAAGATGAACAATAACTGAAAAACAATGTATACATAAAAAAAATCTCTTGATGGATAAATTATAGGCAAGGATATGCCCAAAAGCTTAGCTCCACTGGATGTTTCCTTGGAAAATTGTTTCATCCAAGTGACTTCTTCAGTCTCACAGATGAGTGATGAAATGTTTGAAAACCGTTAAATTCAATCGACTTTTTAAGGAGAGTAGTTTAATGCTTAAATGCTCACCAAAGCTGAGGGAAAGCGAAAGTTCTTTCAATAGAAGTGAAACTGACCCCTTTCATTGGTGTTTGTTCTCATAACCAATTACAGATCTGCCAACATCCAAACTCGTTATGTGTTCGTATTTTTATTTCTCCTATTAGTTTGACCGTGTACAAATCACCTTTGAACAGGATGTGTTTTTAAAAAGGTGTGCTCATGAAGACAGTGGGTTCATCTTACAGCACAAGACAAAGTTGCCACATTTGATTAAACCTAATTGAAAAATGAAGGAGAAGAACAGTCAGAGTGTAATATCATCAAACACGATTCATGGTCTCAGATAAAACTTTACAGTATTCATGCTACTTTACCAAACTTTTGATGGCTAGGTGTGCAGTTCATGCTTTAAATGCATTCACTGTTTAGATTGAGAAATCTAAGTGATCGCTGCCCTCTGCTAAGACTGGAGATAATATGAGCAGTGTTGGGTAAGTTACTTTAAATTAGTAACTTAGTTACATTACTAGTTACTTCTGGCAAAAGTAACTCAGTTACTTCAAGTTACTCGTTACTTTCAGAGTAACTAGTTACTAGGGAAAGTAACTTTGGTTTTACTCAGAATTCTCTTGATAATGTGTTGCTTTCGTACCTGGATACCCAGCAAGTTTTCCAGTCTTCTTGCTTACTTGCCACAAGTGCACTGTGCCACCTGCCAATAGAAAGGAAAAAATAATGTGCACATTTCCTCAAGAGAAATCCCACGCCTGATTCTATCCTAGCCTGCTTTTTACATCCAACACAAAAACTGCAGTCGTGGTGCTTTCGATTGTACTCAGAACTCGGAAATTCTGCCTTCTGAATAGGAAGATGTAGGTAACACCAGACTGCAGATGAGCTGCATACAGGGCTGGACTGGGACAAAAAAATCATCCCGGGCATTTTGACTAGAGACCGGCCCATCATTATAGGAAAAATCATAAAGCCTTTGAATGAAAACAAACACTGTTGTGACAGTGATGTACACTGTTCTGATGGTATATATGCATCAATCTATCAATTGTTTGTTGCAAGACTCAGATAATTATTCTTTTAAAAGTGAGACATTTTAAATGAGAATAAGAAAGTATTTCACCCAAGATGCACCTGTCCAACTGAACCGTCTGAGAAAAGCCATTTTGTTGTGCTAGCTGGGTTTATGTTAACGAAAGCCAGCAGTAATTTGGGATTTTTATGCCACGTAGACCCCTGGCAACACTTTGCTAGATCCGCCCCTGCACAGTTACCAGCTGTCAGCTGCTTAGAAAAGGATCCTGGTTTTATTTGTCTCTCAGAAACAGTTCATAACTTCCCTTCAACTCATTCATGTCACCTAAAAGGTAAACCTGTTTCTCCATCACAGCTCTGATGATTCAGTAAGGACATCTCCTGGTTTCATCTTCATGTTTCCCTCTCACCACATAACCAAACCGATATCATGACCAGCAGCTTTACAGCTGTGGCTCCAGCAAACATCAGCTGATACTAGAAATTAATATTAAATAAATTCTAACAATAGCTGATCAAGCTTAAACGTGCTGCTGTTGTTTAGCGCGACATCCGCTGGTTTCCTCTTTCTGGCGCAAAGTGGGCGATAAACAAACAAGAGAGAAAAGCCGATCAGCTGATCACTGATCAGTTTTCATGATTGAAGTAGAAACAGGAGAGGGAGGGTGAGAGGATGAGAGGAGAAGAGGCAGCTGTGCAGCGTAAACACAGAATAAATCCAGCTTTGTGTCTTTTCCATTCTATCTGAATTACGGGACAAACTGTTCCTTTTCACCTCAATACGAAACGCGTAATATTTTCTCTGAATGAGACGATTCCGTTTTTTACGGGACGGTTGGCAACTCTAATAATTACCTGTATGAACAAAATAAAGTTCACTATCAGTAACATAGCACCACCCAGCTGTATAGAAACTCCGTCATGCTAGCTAGCACGCAGTACGAAAAAGTCAGCACAACGAAAATAAACTCCAACTAAACTTGATTTATATGTGACTCAGATGGACTGCAGGTCATAACTTCTTACCTGAAGTTCAGTTCACACTCGGACCAGCGGCCGCTTCGGGTCTCTCCTCTTGCCTCCCTTTTCCTTCATCCACCTGCTGGCCTCCACCACTCGCTAATGTTATTGAATCTGTGGAAGCTCCGCGACAGCCACCACACGAAGTAACGAATAACGAGCCTATCTAAATCCCAGTAACGAGTAACGCGTTCCTGGTTTTGGCATAATAACTAGTTACCGTGCTCGTTACCACAATAATAACGTAGTTAGTGTAACGCGTTACTTAATAACGCGTTAGTCCCAACACTGAATATAAGGAATGAGAGAACTGAGACAGCTGTTATTTTAATCAGCCTGTCTCAGTTCTTTTAACTCACAAAGTAATGTGGTAACATCTGGACTGATGTGTTTACTGTCAGCATTTTAATTGCTAGTTTAAAGGCTGTAGGTTGCAGTTTGCTCTGACACTGTATAAATGTCATAGGCCTCAGTGCTGGTTCTAATTAGGGCTGATATCGTCACTGATTTCTATAACTGATTCCATTCTGATTCACAAAGTACCAATTCAATTCAATCCACAACTCGACTCAGTCAGAAATAGTATAATTCTGCTCATTTATCTGTACATATCCATATTTTTATATCTGCGTATAAAAACAAAGCTGACACTTGTGAGACTTCATCAGAGGTGTAAACATTGTCTTTATGTCAAAGTAGCTGAGGATAAAACAGAAAAACATGAAGGAAATTGTCCTGGACTGACTTTTTACAGCCGATAACCTTAAAAATATACTGCAGAACTAAAACAGAAGAAAACCATGAACATTACCTGATGCTGTTGATGTGAAGCAAGTTATACAGGTTTGATTAGAGACACAGCTAAGAGTTTTGCGATATTTTTCTGTTTACCTGCTCTTTAATCCTGTTGTTGTTTTTGCTGTTCGGTGGTTGTTGAAATTGTTTCATCAGCTTTAACCTAAGATTCTGGTGTTTCTGGCAAAATAGGTTTATATTTAAAACTCGATTCAGGATTTAAACAATCGACATCACTCTATTCAAACTGAAATCAATTTTTCAAACCCAGCCTTAGTTCTAATAGTCTGAGGTGTTTTAAGCTTTATTTGCGAAGAGCACATTAGCTTACTAAAAATGGTAGATAGCTTGTACTGCTGGGGCGTAATACATCCATCAGTCTTCCATCAGTTATGGTGGACAGCTTCAGCTTCAGTCTTCACATATCCGTGCTGGTCAGAGTGTAAATCTTGAGGCTGAACGGCCTCTGTACAAGATCACACTCTTCTGGGCACAGCTATGAGCACAAACAGCAGTGGCAGCCAGCCTGTGTCTGTCCAACCAATCAGAGCTCCTCACATCAAAAGCAGCATGTGGTTAATTTGGATTGCTTTGGGGTTGTCATGGTCCTACGTCTGACCCAGTGTTTTGTGTTCGCTTATTGGTCATTCGTGGTTTTGGTTTTCTGAATGTTATATGTGTTCTTGCTTCCAGTTTGGGTTACTGTATTTTCCTTGTGTACCATGTGTAACATTCCTTCAGTCGGTTTCTCAGCCTCAAGTACTTGTCCTTGTGAATTGTTTCAGGTTTTATTTTGATAGTCCCTGTCCTGTGTGCAGTGTGTCTGGTTTTGCTTCCCTTGTCTCATTAGCTGTGTTTCCCTCCTATCTCCCAATCCCTGAATACTCTTGTGTGTATTTAAACCCTGTGTTTTCTTTGCTCTGTGTCGTGTCACACTGTCATGTTGTTTCTAGTGTTCCACAGTTTAGTTTTCTCTTTGATTGTGTCAGGAATAAAGCTGAGGTTTTTGAGTTTATATTGTGTATCCTAGAGTACATTTGGGCCTTTCTCTCCTGTCCACACACAGCGTTCATCCGTGACAGGGATTTAAAAAATAGATAGCAAATCAAATAGTTAATCCCAAAGCTAATTCATTATCTAATATCATAGCTAACCTGTGAGCTAACAGGAGGTGAAATGGGTTTCAAATGAGGGGAATCACCATTCTACATGTCAGTAATAAATCTTAATTTTTGTATCTATTGATTTCTTTCTGTTGTTTTTTTAAAAACAATTTTGAAAATCAATTTTTGAATGCAGAATACAAAAATGGTTTTATGAAATGAGGTTTTTATTGAAAGTTTAATTCTGCTTTTCTGAAATTCATAAATATTGATTTAGATGTTTTATTTTTGTTTAAAATTAAATCGTTAAATAATAAATGACATACATCTAGGATCCCATCTCATTTGACCTGACTTACATCCCAGCACCCCACTCACTATCTGTCTTTTGCCCCGTCTGTTTCAGCTTGTTCTTGTTGTGTGTCATGTCCTGTATAGGTTTTGCCCTGTTAAAATAAAATGAAAAAAACAGAAGTCAGATAATACACGCAAACTAGTTAAATTACTGTATTAAAGACTTAAAGAGTTGGATGACCTCTAATCTTCTTCTTCGAAATTCAGATAAATTGAGTAAATTCTTGTACTTGTCCCTGCAAATATAATAAATGTGGTATCCAACCTGGCTCCAGTAACACTGTGAGGATTCTTGGGCTCATTCTTGACAAGGATATGTCCTTCAGCATGGACAGTACAGAAATCTGTGGGAGTGTTTACCTTCATTCTAACATGTGAGCACAGATACATGTTTGTTACCATAAACATGCATGTTTGCTATGAAAGCTGCTCAGACACAAATGTTCCTCAGCTCATATGTAACGACTGAAGAGAGGAAACTATGTGGTAGTTTAACAGCTCCACGCTCCCTCTGCTGGAGACATCTGGTAATTGTTTCTAATCTTAGTACTGCTGGTATATATACTGCATGACTGTACTGTCAGTCACAGGAAAACATACAAGATACTGTGCTCTAAGCTCTCCTACTCACAGTGACATTGAAAACATCAGATATCACTTTAACCCTCTCAGGCTCAAATTAAACTTTTTGTTGCTGATGCACAACCAAGTCCTGCAGTGGTACTTCTGAGTAAAATAACCTCATAAAATATGTATGTGAGGTAATCAGGTTGTTAGTTTTTAACTGTTGCAAATCGGCAACACCTGCCTTGAGAGGGTTGAACTTGACAAGAAAGATGGCCCGTCTGTCTCCACAGTGATAACCCCACCTACTGAGGTTGGATGTAAAGAGCGATGATGATTTTTATTTTAGCTCTATGTGCCTGAACTTTCCTTACTTTTTAAATGACTGTATCACATTTAAACTAAACGTGAAAAACTTATATTACTTACAGCAGATCTAACCAACAGGTACAGGTCAGGATTTTAAATATTGATGAAAAATATGTAATTATAGTCTAACTTTTGGAACAACCTGCCGAATTATAAGAAAAGCATGTCAGTAGATGAGAAATTTGACTTTATTTATTTCTTTATACGTTATATTTACAAACTGTTTAGCTCGTGGATTATAATTGTTATTCCAGTAAATTTGAGTTTAGATGTGTGAGACTGATTGTTTTAGCTGTGGTGGGCTCTGATACTCTGAGAGTTTAAAAAAAAAAAGTAAAAACTGAGCTCAGTCTACATGAAATGTCTGTATGAAGT
Source organism: Rhamphochromis longiceps (assembly GCF_057381845.1). Taxonomy (NCBI): domain Eukaryota; kingdom Metazoa; phylum Chordata; class Actinopteri; order Cichliformes; family Cichlidae; genus Rhamphochromis; species Rhamphochromis longiceps. Next base: position 1,024,156 of record NC_140559.1, read on the forward strand.
CATTAAGTACATTCCCTGTTTTTTGATCGGGTTAATAACGTTTGTTTGAATAATCTGTATTTCTTACTGAAGCTGGCCAGATAAAAACTTTCACTCAGTGGGCCCACGTCCTCATTTTAGGTTTGATATTATTTTAATACATAAAGGCGAATGGCTTAAACATGAAGTGAGCTGTGGATTGGGGAAGGCCTCGCCCCTGAAGATTCCCAATTACTAATTCTAAGGGAGAAAGTTAAAGAAGTGAGAAAAGGAAGGGTGGACGGGCATGAAGATGAGAATGAACCGCTTGTAGAACTGGGGGATTATATATAGAAAGGAACTGGAAGATGCTTGATTGGAGGAATGGCCCTGTTCCTGAAATTCAAATACTTTATCTCCAATTAGAAAGCACTTTGAGAGCTTCAGTCTCTCTGACCTGAAGCTGTAGGAACTCTGGTCTCATCCTCAAACATCAGGAGCAGCTGCTCCATCAGAAACACCACAGAAGAAGAACCACAGTAGATCAAAGAGGGCATTTTTATTCTGTTCACTGAACAGATTAATATAAATATAAGATAACTACACCTGCCTCATAATAAAATTATTTACATTTGTCATGCCGGGGCAGATCACACGACTCTGTACAATATACAAAGATAAACATAAACAATCACACTGAGGTACACATGAAAACAGATCGATTGGACTGAGACGAAGCAATCATATCTTTGTTTCCTCTCATTTAACAGAATAATGTCTTCCTCAGAGGATCCACCTGTGCTTCCTCTCCTCTCTCCTCCACCTGTTACAGTGAGGGAACGTCCTCCATGATGGAGGAGCTGCTGGAAAGTGCTGAGAGTTTCCTCCAGAGTGAGACCTCTGTCACAGTTCAGAGGATCTACGGCAGCAGAGACCTTCATGGACACTAAAAGTCTCAAACACACAACAACAACATCACACTGACTCCACTCTGACATCACTGATCAATAATCAAAGAACACACAGATCAAACTGATTGATCAGCCATCAGGACTCAGATCAATGGAGCTGCTTCTGGTTGTCCTGTTTGATCCTGAACTCTCCCTGCAGAGGAGACACAACACAGTCAGACACACACACACACGTTTGTATGTATTTACATCCTTGTGGGGACATGTCACTGACATAATGCTTTCCCAAGCTGCTTACCCTAAAAATCAAAAATGAAGTCCTAACCCTAAACCTAACCACTGTTTCTAATTTTAATCTTGGTTATTTTATGTTGTAATCTGATATAATATGCTCCGTAAATTTGTTCTGATTTGTTCATCTGTTGTGTGGTTTTAAAGTGTTTTAAAGTTCGATTAGTCTTTCGCCCCTATACCCTATATCGGACGACCGATTTGCACGTCAGGACCGCAACGGGCCTCCACCAGGTGTCGTAAAAGTGGTCGTATTGTGCTGCCGTGTTGATGAAAGGTTAGGCAAGTAATCAGGAGCAACAGTTTTCTAACCGTTGCTGTTTATAGTTGTTTTTGGTATAATATCAGGAAAATAAGAACTGGGCTCCAACTGGAGATATTTGTTTTGCAGTTTTCAGTTTCAGCGGCATACAAACTATGTTAGAAAAGCACGAGTCAGAAGATTTATGTCCTGCAGAAGCGGAAATGAAGGACTGAAGATTGCCGCTACACTTACACTTAAACCACAATTTGAGACTAAAAAATGCCGTCGAACTCATCGAAATGGGCATTTTGTCCCCACAAGTGACCGTTAGACCCCACAAGTATTGTAGCATGCCAGGTTTGTGTCCTCACAAAGATGTCAAAACATGTACACACACAGAGACACAAGCAAACCTTTGACTTTGAGGTGCACTGTTTTGTTTCTCTTGACCTCCCCGTCGACTTCACATTTATACTCTCCTCGGTCTCTCTCTGTGGGCTGTTTCAGGGTCAGACTGAGGTCTCCAGTTTTCAGCAGGTCTTTATTCATCTCCGTTCGGTCTTTGTAATCCTGGTGCTGTTTGTGAGGCTGGTCAGAGCCGTTCTCATACACATGGACCATTTTATCACCACTGACCTTCCACTGCACCTTGGTATCTCCAGGCAGGTTTGCTGTTGTTTTAAATGGCAGCTGGACAGACTCCGCCCCCTCACCCTCCTCCACCTGACAGTCTGAGAGGACGACAAACAAAAGATGAGCTGTACAGACAGCAGCAGTGGGTTCCTGAGTAGAACAGAAGGAGGAGCTTTTGTACCTCCTCACAGTACTCTGTAGTTTCACTGTGTTTACACTGTGTGTGTCTGCAGGCCTGGATCTCTAACAAAGCTTGGACTTCACTGTTGGTCCATTTCTCTGTAATTTGTTCCAGTTTAGAGCAAGCTGTTCTTCACAGTTAATGAGGACGTGGATTTCACTATATACATCAGTGTTTGCCTCGCACCCCACCACATGGAAACCACACAAACCTTTGACTCTGAGCAGCACTCTTTTGTATCTCTGGATCTCCCCGTAGACTCTACAGCTGTATCCTCCTTTGTCTCCATCTGTGGGGTATTTCAGGGTCAGACTGAGGTCTCCGGTTCTCAGCAGGTCTTTATTCATCTCTGTCCGGTCTCTGTAAACCTGGTGCTGTTCATCAGGCTGGTCAGAGCCGTTCTCATACACGTGGACCTTCCTGTCATTGCTGTCCCTCCACACCACTTCAGCATCTTCAGGCAGGTTTTTTGAGGTTTTGAACGGCAGGTCGACAGACTCCACCCCCTCCTCTAACTCCTCACAGCAGACTGAGAGGACAACAAACACAACATGAGCTGTAGCAGCAGCAGGTTTTCAGAGTTGTAGAGAAAGCTGAAGGACAGAAGCAGATCAAAATCTAAAACCTGGAGATATAATTTTTTTTTTTAAAGATTCTTCTGCAGAGGGCTTTGGTTTGATTTTGTGTGTCTAAAATAGACTTTATTAATAGCTTCCTATTTTCTTTATAATTAGAATTGTCAAGTCTTGTGGCTTTTACAATAAGGGGCTGGGCTTTTCACACTAAGTGTAAAAACAGAGGCACACAAACATAAATGGCCTACCTTAAATACTGTGACAAAAAGACATATCATATATGATATGTCTTTTTGTCACAGTTTTTAAGGTAGGCCATTTAATTACCATCAGGTGTTGTTGGTCAGTAGGACCTAAAGGTCTGTGACCACGTTGTTGTGATGTTAAATGATGTTGAATACTAAGAGGAACTGTTAAAATATGAATAAACTATGAATACAACCATTGGCAAATAATAAATGGGTTAAATGGATAAGATATGTACAGCTGGAGTTATTACACTTTCTCAAGTTTCAATGGTGTCTGCAGCTCACACACACAAAACAGCACTGACCTTTGACTTTCAGCTCCACTTGTTTCTTCATCAGGATGTTTCCCTCCCTGCTGTAGGTGGTGCAGGTGTAGGTGTCTGTGTCCCAGTCTGTGGGGTATTTCAGGGTCAGACTGAGGTCTCCAGTTTCCACCAGGTCTTCATTCATCTTCGTTCGTCCGCTGTAACGGTGGTCCTGATCTTGAAGCTGGTCAGATCTGTTCTCATACACGTGGACCTTCCTGTTGAATCTGGTCTTCCACTCCACTTTAGCAACTTCAGGCAGGTTTATGGTAGTTTCGCAGGGCAGCAGAATAGACTCCACCCCTGAATCCACCTCCCCCTGGGGGACTGAGAGGACAACAAACACAACATCAGTTGTACAGACTAAAGCAACTCTGAGCATGTTTGACTGGTTCAAATGACATATTTTCAATGAAATGTTCGACTGCTTCTGAAACATGTCCAACTGCCCCACTGAACATAAACAGTTCCTTTGTTTTATTTATGTCCAATCAGCAGCAGAGATGAACTCTGCAGCTCTACTTAAAAAAATACAAAATAATCTATACAATCCATCAGTGAGCTGATAAACGATCATTCAGTTTTATGATGATTTATTTCATCCAGTCTGCTGCTGATCAATAAGCTCTGCCTTTCTAAACCACTGAGAACCTAAACTGGCCAAGAGGCTGAAGTATGGAGAGGAAATAGTGTCAAATATAAAATATGTTTATTGTATGAAACTATGTTCAGACCTCTGACATGGAGCTCCACTTGTTTCTTCTTCAGGAATTTTCCCTTCCTGCTGATGGTGCAGGTGTAGGTGGAGTTGTCGTCATCTGTGGGAAGTTTCAGGGTCAGACTGAAGTTTCCAAATTTCAGCAGGTTTCTCTTCATCGCTGTTCGTCCTCTGTAAAACCGGTACTGTTCTCCACGCTGGTCACGTCCATTCTCATACACATGGACCTTCCTGTCGTCTCTGTCCTTCCACTCCACTCTAGTGTCTTTGAGGAATCTGACTATAGCTTTGCAGGGCAGCCGGACAGACTCCTCCCCTGAATCCACCTTCACCCCGTAATCTGAGAGGACAACAAAGCACAACATGATGACATCAGCAGCAGCTGTGATGGTCACATGACCTCCCTGTCCCTCCTTGTCTTCTAGTCTCAGTCAGATTGTGTCTCAGTTTGTTCCTGATGTGTTCCTGACTCGTTCTTTGGTAACTAGTCTGCAGCGTCCTGTAAAGTGCTGCAGACATGTTGGATGAAGAAGAACAGACAGACTGAGCCTCCACAGTCGGCCATGTCTCACACACATCAGCACAGAAACCATGAAGATCTCGTGTGTCTGAACATCTGAAGCTCTCCACCACATGACTGAGCACAACTCAAGGAGGAACATTTACTGAAGCTGCTGCAACATTTACTGTCAGCACATGTTTCCATGTCAGCTGCTGTTTACCACCACAGAAGAAGAACAGCTTGTCCACATGCAGCCTCTGTGTCAGATCAATGCAGTGAAGCACACACACTGTTTAGTAAAGTCATGTTGTGGAGCTGTTTCACTGATCAATGACTGAGTCTGAAGGAGGTTTTCTGACTTCTGGAACAAACCTGGAAGTTTCTCTTCAGCTCTCTGTATCAGCTGTTTGTAACTCAACTCTTTCAGCTTCTGGAACAAGTTTGTGTGAGCCGCAGTCAAGGAGCCACCAGAGGACACCTGCTGACCATCGGCATTATGGGTAGTGTAGTAGGAGACACTCACCTGACATGAAATAGTGCCGGAAATGATATAAAAGACAACAAGAAACCACAAGAAGAACCAGGAGAACCAGGACAGCTATGGCCCAGGATGGAAATGGTTCTGTGGAGAAACATTAAAAAAATGTGACTGACCTGTGTCCACAATATTGACCTCTGACCTGTATATAGATCTCTGACCTTTGACCTGCAGCACTACTTTCTGTCTCAGGATGTCTTTGTCCCTGTAGACGGTGCAGATGTATCCTCCACTGTCTCTCTCTGTGGGGTATTTCAGGGTCAGACTGAGGTCTCCAGTTCTCAGCAGGTCTTCATTCATCTTCGTTCGGTCTCTGTAAACTTCATCCTGAGTCATAAGGTCGTCATTTCTGTTAGAATACTCATGGACTGTGATGAGTCCCACTTCAGAGCAAGTCCACTCCACTCTGGTGTCCTCAGGCAGGTCAGGTGTTGTTTTGCAGGGCAGGATGACAGAGTCTGACCCTTCCTCCACCTTCACCTCCACCTGCTGGTCTGAGAGGACAAGAAACCACAATATTAACCACAGAACTAGAACCCCAAAAACTTTATTCTGTTCATCTGGACGTACCATTTTCTGTGTGAGAAATCTATCCAAGTGACCTGTAATTATTAATGTGGTTATAAGTAATAAGATCCCTAAACAAAGCTTATTTATGAGATGCTACTACAGTTAATAAAAGATCATGGTGAAGTTTCAGGTTAGCACAGAAACACAGATTTTGACACACTTAGAAAAAACCATCTTGAATGTTTCATGTTGAGTGATGAGTAAAAAGTCAGCTGGCAGTTATAAATATATGTACAGATGTGTGTGCTTAACCTCCCTGACATGAACTCACCTCTCTGACCAGAAGCTGAATTAAATATATCTCAATGAATAAATCTCCAACGGTTGTAGCAGCAAGATCTCTTTTTACTGCTTTGTTCTCACGTTTTGCTTTTTTCAGTGAAGTCAAGTCTACAAACGTTACTGCTGGTTTCATCGAGACTTGCAGAATCATTTAGGAAGTGCTTTTCTTCAGTTTGACATCTGGCCTTTGTCTGCAGTACTAACATATGACCAGTAATTACGACATTTGTTGGAGTTTTTCTGCTAACCTTTGACTTTCAGCTGGATATCTCCGACTCTCCGTTCATCACTTCCAGCACTGATGGAGCAGGTGTAGTTGCCACTGTCACTCTTTGTGGGTTTTCTCAGAGTGAGGCTGAAGTCTGAAGAGTCCAAAGCATCCGGTCTCATTGATGTGCGTTCTCTGTAACGCTGGTTTTGTCCTCTAAGATCATCTCCTCCTTCGCCTCGTTGGTGTACAGATTTGGGGTCGAGGTCACTGCGAGTCCACATCACTGTGGGATTGTCCTCAGGTGTAATACTTGAAAACAGACATGGCAGCAGGACAGACCTTTCCCCCTCAGTCACCTCCACCACCACAGCCAGAGCATGCTGGGAAACTGGAAGGACAGAAAAGCAAATCAAATAAATGTTGTGGGTTTGACCCAGTGTTAATATGAGTTGAATATAACCAACATTATCTTCAGAAACCAGTTTTACAAACAACAAACAGTCAAGTTAATTTAATCAGTCACACTGAAGTGAAAGACTTTTAAAGAACAAAACGGCTGCACTTTAGCAGACCTCTTAAAGTATTAAAACATAAAACTGCTTGAATTGTCCTCATGATTGATGCTTCCATTCAATAAAAATATTGATAAAATATCAATAACACAAACATTTCATAATTCTAACAAACATCACAGACTATGATGTGCAGCATGTGTGACAGAGGAACAGCCACACTCCTGTGAGAATAGATCAGTCCAACCTGACTTTCCTTCACTACAACAATAACTTACAGTGATAGGTTTAAGAAAGTAGCCTGATGGGTAATATATGTAATGTATTTCAGGCCACAGATTTAAAGTTGTGGAGTAGACAGGAACCACCTCTCTCTCTCTGGTGTGTGTGTGTGTGTGTGTGTGTGTGTGTGTGTGTGTGTGTGTGTGTGTGTGTGTGTGTGTGTGTGTGTGTGTAAGATTGTAGTCTCATTAATCTCACTAAGTTTACAGAGAGTGAGAAGAAGACAAGTATGTATAGTAGTAGCTACCAAAGCCAAAAGAGTCTAACAGGCCCAGTGGTGAGGGAAAAGTTAGTATTCAGCTGTTCACTGTGTTCACCACCTCCAAAGGAATAAAGTTCTGCTGGTGAAACCTCCCGACGTCTCTTTCCAACTTTCAGGACAAAGCTACTACAGATGCTACAGATCAGAGCCGCGGACCTAACCAGGTAACGAGAGGCAGTAAGACATTTATTCACTCACTGACTCATACTAACATCTTCCCATCTGTGCCAAAGTACTTCAAACCACATTGTAGTGTAGCTCAGGCAGATTGTTCCCTATCTGCTCCAGACTGCATGCCATGCAAGATACTAATCCTGAATCAGATAAGACAAAAAAGTGAAGGACTGCTTGAGCCATGTCGTGAAACCAATCCTCCCAATTAATGCAAATTAATATCAGCTGGTTCAGTCCCAACTGATGCCCTTTAAAAAGCTGTCTCATTATCAAGGTGTCACACAAGAACTCTCAGGATATGTCATAGGTCCATTGGTTTGCATTTAACTTTTTAGCAACAGATGTCTCTGTAAATTATGGTAAATCCATTTTTGCAGATGATGACGCATTGTGGATAAGGGGGAAAAATATAGACCATCTCATTAAGAAACTCCAAGAGGGCCAGGTAAAGGGGAATATTTGGGTGTAGAAGGGTATTTTAAATTTTCAATTGAGAAAGCTAAAATCATCTTTTTCCAAATAAAAAACAAACATGGGGGAAAACAAAGGTTTGTATGGGAAAGGGCTAGAAAGGGTTAATTGTTTGTTTGTTTTTTGGGTATAGTTTTAATAAGAAATTAGCCTGGAAAACCCACAGAGGACATTATAGGGAAAAGTAAAATGTCACTTAATTTGAGGTGTTTAGCAGCGTTGACATGGGGTGCCAATTTTGATGTGCTTAAAAATATTAATGTCATATTAATTTGCGTGTCCACACAGATGATAAAGGTTTTGTTCAGGAGATTTTCTCTCTGTACATTACGTTTCTTCAAACAGTTCTTTCTGTAAACGCCACTGAGTAAAATGTATTTCAGTGTTCAGGGAGAGTGTTGAAGTCTTAATCAGATGCTTCTTATTAGTGCCTTATTGCTTCTAAAATATACAAACAGTTTACTCTACATATGCTTAAAAATTTTCTACAAGGATGTAGACAGATTAAAAATGGCTGACATAGCTGATTGTAGCATGAGCTCATCTGAAAGCCACCAAGAAGAATCCAGAGATTTGAAAGTTGCTGCTTTGGATTGTTAGTTTGATCTGAATCAGAATCCAGTGTTTGATGGAAATCTCCTCCTGCTGCACTTCAACACATTAAAGAGAGAGAGATGAAAGAAAAGCTGATGATGAGAGCAGAGAGAGGAAGGTGTACTTACCGTGCAGGAGGATCACAAACACCACAAACATCTTCATGTTCCTGTCAAACTCAGAGACTCTTTAAAAGCCCTTCAGGACATCAGCTCACAGCAGCTTCACTTTCCTCTGCTGATCATCTACTGACACTCTCACACTGCTTCACTGTCACAGCTCAGAGTTCAGCTTCACACTTTGTTAAAGCACATCTGTGGAATGAAGTCCGACCGGCCACAGATCAGACGTTTGTGAGAACGGAGGCAGTGATTTGCTGGTTCACCTGTGGGGGCGTGGCTAACAGAAAAGTGGATGAACAGGATGGAAAGTATGAGGAAACGGAACGCCTCCTCATAACTGAAAAGTTTGTGCTAAAATGAAAGAGACTTAGTTTCATCAGACTTTACCTTTAGCCTATTTAGCAGAAGTTAATATTCAGAAGATTGTATTTATAAATATCTGAAACACTGCATGTGTGAAAAGAGAGGGAGAAAACTGTGAGCTCAGATATTTGCTGATCTTTAAAGCTCAAAATCACCACATTCCCACAGACCAATCAGATACAGGATATGAGGAATTATTCACCAGGTGGCCTTTATGACAGGAGAGGAGTTTGGATTCAGCAGCTCTGAGCCTGATACTGAGGTGGAGAAACTCCAACATACCTGATAACCTGTGGAGTGGGAAAAGGAGTACCACGGTACATTTCACCCTTGATTAAAGGCAAATATAACTCTGGATTATTAAGCAGAAGCAGTTAGTTTCTCTTTATTATAAGTAAAAAGAGTAACTGATGAATGTAATGAGAGTTATTTATTTTTATAGGCAGCACAAACTGTTCTAATCTGATCCAATTTCTCCTGTTAAATCAGTCTAGAGGAAGAAAATGCTTTTGTCTATGTGCAAATAAATTCACGTTTTAATGTGTGAGACAGTTTGTTTCTGCAGGCACTAAATCATTTAATGCCCTCAGGACAGAATCAACATGACGACATAGATGCCAACCTTTCTAACTTTTTAGAAATGCCCAAATTCTCTTTTCTCTTTTAATTCTCTTAGATGTTATGAAGTTTAAAAAAAAAAAAGTCTTAAATCAAACTTTCCTGAAGCCCACATTCAGCCTCAAACACATCAGGAGCATCAGAAACACCACAGAAGAAGAACAACACTGATCAGATGAAACCTTACAAAGTTTTTATTTCACAGTTTATCATTATAAAAATATAAAATGTACAAATATCAGATTTGGCCTCATCTGTAGTCCCTGTGCAGATCCAACCAATAAGCAAAGAGAAACATTAAACAGCTCATACTGAGTGAAGCTGGTCACAACTTTAATACTTTAACACTATGATTGGGTTTTATGACTGAAGTGAAGGCACGCTTGTGTTTTTCTTACATGTAGTAAAATTAATATATTACATGAAACATGATATCTTTAAAAAAAATCTCAATAATAAATAAACTCAACTGCTGCCAGGAGCATGCAGAAGCACCAGGTGGCAACATAACCATAACCATGAGGAAGTGTTGGCCAATCAAAAGCCCACAAATAATAACAGGATGCAGACTGACATCTAACAAATAGATAAAGACACACACACCTCTGAAGGTGCGAGACAAAATCTGATTGCTTTGTCCTCATGTCCATGTAGAAAATCCTCTGAATCTGAGAATCTTCATCTCAGCAGTTGTAAAAAAACAACAAAAAAACAAAAACAACAACGACCCTTGGTTCTCAGGGATCCATGTGGATTGCTAATCATGTGTATGAAAGTCCAAAAAAATACCCATGCACATGTGGACATAGCCTAAAGACGCTCCTCTTCCTCAGAGGATCCACCTGTGCTTCCTCTCCTCTCTCCTCCACCTGTTACAGTGAGGGAACGTCCTCCATGATGGAGGAGCTGCTGGAAAGTGCTGAGAGTTTCCTCCAGAGTGAGACCTCTGTCACAGTTCAGAGGATCTACGGCAGCAGAGACCTTCATGGACACTAAAAGTCTCAAACACACAACAACAACATCACACTGACTCCACTCTGACATCACTGATCAATAATCAAAGAACACACAGATCAAACTGATTGATCAGCCATCAGAGGAGTCGGATCAATGGAGCTGCTTCTGTTCCTGATGTCCCCTGTTTGATGCTGGACCTGAACTCTCCCTGCAGAGGAGACACAAGACAGTCAGAGACACACACACACACACACACACACACACAGTCAGACAGGAACTAACAAACAAACAAACAAACAAACAAACAAACCTTTGACTCTGAGCTGCACTTTTTTGTATCTGCTGGTTCTCCCGTAGACTTTACATCGGTATGTCCCACTGTCTCTCTCTGTGGGACGTTTCAGGGTCAGACTGAGGTCTCCAGTTTTCAGCGGGTTTTTATTCATCTCTGTTCGGTCCCTGTAAACCTGGTCCTGTTCTCCAGCCTGGTCTGAAAACACGTGGACCTTCCTGTCATGAATGTCCCACCACACCACTTTAGCATCTGCAGGAAAGTCTTTCTTGGTTTGAAAGGGCAGCTGGACAGACTCCGCCCCCTCCTCCACCTGCACCTGACAGACTGAGAGGACAACAAACAACATGAGCTGTGAGGGAAAATTTCTCTTTGAGTTGACACTGTAATTCTTCCCTCTCATATGAGATTAATGAAGCTTGGACTTTACTGCCTGTCCATGTCTCAGTGTTTTGTTCTGTTGTTCACAGCTGATGATTACGTGGATGCACAGGTCCTCTTCTGCTTATCATGCCTATGGTGTGCCAAAAGGTTCAGTTTTGGAGACTCTTACTATTTCTGTTATATACGTTCCCGCTTCACCAGATTTCCGGCACTTTGACATTACTTGTTACACAATGCAGATGACATTCAGTTGTACATCTCTTTTTTTGAAGTTAAGTTAAAGATGTGGAATTGATGCTTAGACCATTAAAAGTAGGATTGCTGAGAATCTTCTCCAATGTAATAACGAGAAAGCAGAAACAGATTCACTTAAGAAAGATTTCCAAGTAGAGTTTCTTTGTGTTGTGCGTCCTTGTCTAGATTATTGTTGTATTTATTGTTGGACAACCTCGCTGGGATGTCTGCAGATCAGCTTCAGAGTTCACTTTAAGATTTTGCTCTGACAGTTTCTCCTTCAGCTTCATGCTGATCGATTTCCAAACTGTTGCCGATCAGTAAGCTCGATCTTTCCTAACTCACCAGGAGGATAAAGTATGGCGATACATTAGTGTTAAAAGGGTGATATGTCCATATTATGTACAGCACATGTGAAAATCAAAGTATTATCTGACCTCTAACTTTAAGCTCCACCTGTTTCTTCATCAGGGTGTTTCCCTGTCCGTTGTAGACGGTGCAGGTGTAGGTCTTTCCATCCCAGTCAGTGGGGTATGTCAGGGTCAGACTGAGGTCTCCAGTTGTCAGCGGGTTGTTTTTCATCTGTGTTCGATCTTTGTAAAACACAAACTGTTCTTCAAGGTTGCCAGGTCTGCTCTGCCATATGTGAACCTTCCTGTGTGAACTGTCCGTCCACTCCACTTTAGCGTCTTCAAGTAGATTAACTGTGGCTTTGCAGGGCAGCTGGACAGACTGTACACCTGAATCCACCACCTCCACCTGGGGGACTGAAACAACAACAGAGCACTGAGCACAATAAGTTTTGCACTGAAGTTAAATATTTGTAGTTAAAACATGTTTGACTGATTCCTTTGAAGTTGCCTTTGATGTCCAATCAGCAGCAGAGCTGGTTCCTAATGAACTCAGTGTCATTTTAGAATAAAAGCTTTATTTGCAGTCTTTGAAAGACAATGATACTGCACTTATTATCACAGAGGTGTCCTATGAAACAAGGTCAACATATCCATACTTTCTTTGTTTTAGCTGGATCAACAAAATCTAAATCCTGTTTTTCTTCACAGCAGTTGCAGGTAAACTGCAGCAACAATGCGACTCAGACAGTTTCTCTGTAACTGCAGGGCTTCCTGCAGTTACAGAGAACGGATCAGACACGGATCAACAGGTTGTGGATAGAAAGCAGATTCCTTCAGCAGAGGAACCATATCACACGTGAAGCATGTCGTCGGGAAACAATCAGTGAAAATGGGACACTTTGAGCCTCAAACTCTGAACATGACCTGCTGCAGACCAGCTGACGTGTTCAGTTACCATGGAGATCTATTTTTATATTACACACAAACACATATGTACATACATATACATACATACATACACTCAACAAAAATATAAACGCAACACCTTTGTTACTGCTCCCATTCCCCATGGGATGGATGTAGAGACCTAAAATTCATTCCAGATACACAATATAACCATCCCTCCCAAACAGTGGTCACAAATCAGTCCAAATGTGTGGTAGTGGGCACATCTGCTATATTGAGATAATCCATCCCACCTCACAGGTGTGCCACATCAGGATGCTGATCTGACATCATGAGTAGTGCACAGGTGTACCTCAGACTGCCCACAACAAAAGGCCACCCTGGAATGTGCAGTTTTTTGCGCTATTGGGGGTCTGGGGACCCAGAACCGGTCAGTATCTGGTGTGACCACCATTTGCCTCATGCAGTGCAACACATCGTCGCATGGAGTCTATCAGATTGTCAATTGTGGCCTGTGGAATGTTGGTCCACTCCACTTCAATGGCTGTGCGAGGTTGTTGGATATTCGTGGGAACTGGTACACGCTGTCGTATACGCCGGTCAAGCACATCCCGAACATGCTCAATGGGTGACATGTCCGGTGAGTATGCTGGCCATGCAAGAACTGGGACATTCTCAGCTGCCATCTGCCCTGAACAATGTGAACCATGATTCATCCGTGAAGCGCACACCTCTCCAACGTGCCAGACGCCATCGAATGTGAGCATTTGCCCACACAAGTCTGTTACGGCGACGAGCTGGAGTCAGGTCAAGACCCCGATGAGGACGACGGGCATGCAGTTGAGCGTCCCTGAGACGGTTTCTGACAGTTTGTGCAGAAATTGTTTGGTTGTGCAAACCAATTGTTCCAGCAGCTGTCTGGGTGGCTGGTCTCAGACGATCTTGGAGGTGAACCTGCTGGATGTGGAGGTCCTGGGCTGGTGTGGTTACACGAGGTCTGCGGTTGTGAGGCCGGTTGGATGTGCTGCCATATTCTCTGAAACGCCTGTGGAGACGGCTTATGGTTGAGAAATGAACATTCAATGCACGGGCGACAGATCTGGTTGACATTCCTGCTGTCAGCATGCCAATTGCACGCTCCCTCATTGCTTGTGGCATCTGTGGCATTTTGCTGTGAGACAAAACTGCACATTCCAGGGTGGCCTTTTGTTGTGGGCAGTCTGAGGTACACCTGTGCACTACTCATGATGTCAGATCAGCATCCTGATGTGGCACACCTGTGAGGTGGGATGGATTATCTCAATATAGCAGATGTGCCCACTACCACACATTTGGACTGATTTGTGACCACTGTTTGGGAGGGATGGTTATATTGTGTATCTGGAATGAATTTTAGGTCTCTACGTCCATCCCATGGGGAATGGGAGCAAAAACAAAAGTGTTGCATTTATATTTTTGTTCAGTGTATATACATTCATACACACACACACACACACACACACACACACACACACACACACACACACACACACACATATAAAATGAAATTAGTGTGTAAAAGGTCACAAATTTGGATTATATGAAATATCTGTGAGTTCTGAATATAAACACACGACTAACCTTTGACAATGAGCTCCACCGTCTTGCTCATGATTGGACGATTTCCTTCGTGGCTGTAGATCGAGCAGGTGTAGATGTGTGTGTCTTTGTCTGTGGGGTATTTCAGGGTCAGACAGAAGTCTCCAGGTTTCAGCAGGTTCCTCTTCATCTCTGTTCGGTCTTTGTAAACCTCGTCCTGTTCTCCAACCTGGTCAGACACGTGGACCTTCCTGTTGGAAATGGAATTGTCCGTCCACTCCACTTTAGCATCGTTGGGTAATCTGACCATAGTTTTGCATGGCAGCCGGACAGACTCCTCCCCTGAATCCACCACCACCTTGTAACCTGAGGGAACAACAAAGCACAACAGGATGGTCACATGACCTCCCTGTCCCTCCTTGTCTTCTAGTCTCAGTCAGATTGTGTCTCAGTTTGTTCCTGACTCGTTCTTTGGTAACTCGTCTGCAGCGTCCTGTAAAGTGCTGCAGACATGTTGGATGAAGAAGAACAGACAGACTGAGCCTCAGCCTGGGGCTGATGAATACCATGCCTGAAAGACTACTCAGGACTTCTGGGTTTTCATCAGAAAGGAAGACATTCAGAAGGCTTCAAGGCAATGAGAACATGTCGAATCCACTCAGCTCTGTCTAAGCTTTGAATTGGATCAGAGTTTAGGTTTTGTTAAAGAGAGAATCAATCTAGACTTCCTGCTTAATGTGCTGGTTTATGCAATTTACACTATAGTGAAATCACATTACCTCTGCCAGCAATGTTGTTGTGTTTAAATTCCACCAAGCCCAAAGCAGCATCAGCAGATTAAAGCAGAAACATGCATATACAATAACACTACGTACCCTGAGCTTGCTCGGTACAGCTACATCTATCACTACAGCCGTCTTCTTCTGTTTGTCTATCACCACTATATCCAATTGGTAAGTCCCACAAGATCTTAGCTCGGTCATTCTCCACCACCCTAGGAGAATTTTGACCTCGGGACTTCCAGGTTATACTCGGCACAGATGTTCCTGTACACTATGCCGGCCACTTGGTTATGGCGTTCCATGTATGCCTTGCCTGCTAGCATCTTGCACCCTGCTGTTAGCAGACTGAGAGACAGCTTTTTCCATCAGGCCATCAGACTGCTGAACACGTCATAGACACCTCAGGTTCACTACTGGAACTTCAACACTATGCACTACATACTGTACAGTAATGCCACTTGTTTTGCACATATTCAACTCTGTATATTTTTATATATTTTATTTATTATTTTTTTACTATTTAATTTGTAAAAATGTGTATACACACACACACACACACACACACACACACATACACACACACACTTAGGATAATATTTAGTATACACATCCAGAAATGCATACACTATTATATATTGTACATATATTTATTAGTTTCAGATTAGCCATTCTTGTATTTTGCTCGTTTGTGTTGTTGTGTTTTGCACATCTCTGTTGCTTGTGGGGCTCGCACACAAGAATTTCACTCGCATGTGCTGTGCCAGTGTGCCTGCACATGTGATGTGACAATAAAAGTGATTTGATTTGATTTGATTGTTATGGCTGGATTGTCTCTGGGGCATCTTTACACAGCCTGCACCTGGGGTCTTGCCTGGTATGATGGACTCCAGCCTCTATGGATCTTGTGCTCAGAGCTTGTTCCTGTGCTGCCATGATTAGTGCCTCTGTCCAGCTTTGTCCAGCCACTGGTGGGACCTTCTCAATTTGTTATTGTCTGACTACATATTTTGGCAGTTGGCCAAGTCTGTGAGTATTTGGTTGGCAGTTTGCAAGGCCTCAGACATCGACAGCTTGCTGGACTTCTTAGGCACCTTCTTGTAGCACCTTTCTGCAGCTCCGATACTTGGCTAACCTCCCTCCGTGCTACCTTGATCTTGTGGGTAATTCTTTCTCTAATGGTTAAAATTGTATTTGGGAAGAAATTGATGAAGTTATCACCATTAACACTAAATTCCATTTTCTGGGTGTAATAGTGGATGACAAGTTAACATGGAAATCACATATTGAACATGTTAAAAAAAGTTGGCTAAAAGTATTTATATCCTGGGTAATGTTAGATATATATTAGATTACAAGACAATGAGAATATTATATTTTTATTGTTTCTACCCTATCTGAGCTATTGTGTTGAAGTATGGGGGAATACATACGTGACTAATATGAAACCATTATATTTATTACAGAAGAGAGCGATTCGAATTATGCATAATGTTAAATATAGAGAACACACTAATAATTTGTTTATAAAATCGAAATTGTTAAAACTAGAAGACATAGTGAAATTACAGACTTTAACTATTATGTTTAGGGCGAAAAATGAAAAATAAAACACTACCTCTTAAGTTACAAAGTTTATTTGTATTGTGTTCAGAAAACGGGGACGGCAGAAGGAAGTTTTATTTTAAGCACCGGTTTGCTCGAACCACACAAAGGCAAATGTGTCCAACAGTCACAGGCATAAGAAACTGGAATTCTCTCAGTGATCATCTCAAGTGTTGTATAAATGTTTCTTAATTTAAAATCTGCTATAAGAATAAAATGATAAACCAATATGAAGAAGTTGAAAAGAATAGAATTTAATAGTAGAAAAATGATCCTTTTAGTTTGATATTTAGTGGTATTGCTCATTGTTGAGTATATTGTTGTTTGCTTTGTTTTGTTTTGTTATGTGCAGAAAATTGTCATAGTGTAATTTTGGTTGCCTACTTGTATTATCACAGATAGGGGGCAGGTATCAATAAGAATTCTTCTTCCTGCTCCTTTTCATGCATGGAAACAGTGTTACTTTAATTGAAAGGAATGTTGTGTAAGGGAATGCATTACTGCTGTACCACGTGTGAAACAAAATAAATTAAATAAAATAAAAATGAATGGTTGTCTCAAGAGTGCTCTGACTTTTTGTCAGCCTGGCTACAGTTCTGGAGAGAAACTTAGAGGTTTTTTTAATCACTGATGAATACTAAGATGTCAAAGGTTTACGGAGTTCCTTTTCATAGAGCCACAAACTAGGGTTTGATCCCCGGCGGGTGTGTTGCAGAGTGGGGAAAAGAGGTTTGAAACACGAGCAGACACCTGCTAACGCTCGGCATTATGGGTAGTGTAGTAGAAGACACTCACCTGACATAAAATACTGCCGCAAATGAAAGAAAAGACCTCCAGAAACCCCAAGAACAACCAGGAGAACCAGGAGACCCACTAAAACTTTGGACCAGGATGGAAATGGTTCTGTGGAGAAGCATAAAAAAGATTTCTGACCTGTGACCTGTATCTAGAAAACTGACCTCTGACCTCAACTTACAGCACTGACCTTTGACCTGCAGCACTACTTTCTGTCTCAGTATGTCTTTGTCTCTGTAGATGGTGCAGATGTATCGTCCCGTGTCTTTCACTTTGGGGTGTTTCAGGGTCAGACTGAGGTCCCCAGTTCTCAGCAGGTCTTCATTCATCATCGTTCGGTCTCTGTAAACTTCTTCCTGAGTTATAAGGTCATCATTTCTGTTAGAATACTCATGGACTGTGATGAGTCCGAGGTCAGAGCGAGTCCACTCCACTGTGGTGTCCTCAGGCAGGTCAGATGTTGTGTTGCAGGGCAGGATGACAGACTGTGACCCTTCCCTCACCGTCACCTCCGCCTGCTGGTCTGAGAGGACAAGAAACCAAAGTGTCAACTGTAAAAGTGGCAGCAAAATTCCTCTGAGTGTTTTGTGCTGGGTGATGCATAGAATGTCATTTATTTACATATTTACAGAAATATGTGTGGTAAACACAGCCCTCTGCACACGAGCTGACATGAGTCTGTCACATTTTCCAGAGGCTGCAGCAGTTCTCTGCAGTAATCTCCTGCTTTGTTGTTCGTGTTTCCTCTGAGGTTACATCGGTGCTAAATAATGCTGCGGGTTTCATCTGTATTTTTACAAGACTTTGGGAATTAATTTGCGTCAGTTTGACCTCTGACCTTTGACTAGAGTATTGACCAGTAATTACAGCAGGTGTTGGGCTTGTTGCTGACCTTTGACCAGCAGCTGGATGTCTCTGAGTCTCCGTTCTTTCCCTCCAGCACTGATGGAGCAGGTGTAGTTGCCGCTGTCAGTCTTTGTGGGTTTCCTCAGAGTGAGGCTGAAGTCTTTAATGATGAAAGCGTAACGATTCATTGATGTGCGTCTGCTGTAACGCTGGTTTTGTCCTCTACCATCGTCTCCTCCTTCTCGTCGTTGATGTACAGATTTGGGATCGAGGTCACTGCAAGTCCACATCACTGTGGTGTCCTCAGGTGTAATACCTGAGAAAAGACAGGGCAGCAGGACAGACCTTTCCCCCTCATTCACCTCCACCACCACAGCCAGAGCATGCTGGGAAACTGAGGACACACAAAGAGAAACTCAAATCAAATACATGTTGTGGGTTTGACCCAGAGTTTAAATGATGAATGAAAAGTGACATTATAGCCGGAAACCAGATGTACAAACACACAAATGACCAAAACATAAATAAAATCTAGAACTTAATTGCCCTTTATTGTTTCAATTTGTAAATAACTAGAAATTTGTTAATTCAAACATAATTAGAAATTGATGTAATCTGTGAGTATCAGGCCATTGGTGCACATTCAATACAATTCAATTTTATTTATATAGCACCAAATCACAACAAAAGTCGCCTCAAGGCGCTTCATAGATACAGAGAAAAACCCAACAATCATATAACAGATTTGATTCTGTAGGAGCCATAACTAAATGTATTGAATTTTTGATGATCACTGGGTTTTCATTTGTTTGGTTGCTATGGTGATGTGTAACGGGAGTCACATGGGTGCTAGCGGTGACATTAAGAGAGCGTTGTCAGTCTGTCTTTCACTGGTTTGATTTTGACAGAGGGCTGGGTAGCCGTAGTTTTTGTTGACCGCAGCACAACGAGTTTCCCCTTGTTGCATTAGCGCCTGTGATGTTTTATTGCTCTGTAAACTCTCAAAGCACTTTAATAAACAAGCAAGCAATTCCACCTCTCGCATTATTGCGTAAAGTTGACAGCGCATCAGGCAAATAGGCAAGCTCCATCCCTGGCCTCTAGCGACTGTGGAAGTCGCTACAGATTCAATGCAGAGAGGTCTATCAATACATAGTGAGTGAGAAAGGTGACTGGAAAGGAAACACTCAGTGCATCATGGGAATCCCCGGCAGCCTACGTCTATTGCAGCATAACTAAGGGAGGATTCAGGGTCACCTGGTCCAGCCCTAACTATATGCTTTAGCAAAAAAAGGAAAGTTTTAAGCTAATCTTGAAAGTAGAGATAGTGTCTGTCTCCCGAATCCAAACTGGAAGCTGGTTCCACAGAAGAGGGGCCTGAAAACTGAAGGCTCTCCCTCCCATTCTACTTTTAAATACTCTAGGAACAACAAGTAGGCCTGCAGAGCGAGAGCGAAGTGCTCTAATAGGGTGATATGGTACTACAAGGTCATTAAGATAAGATGGGGCCTGAAGTTTGCAAAGACTGTTAAATTGTGCGAGTGGTAGTTCACTCTTTGCAACATAGTAGCTGTTCTAAACAGATTTTTCAGGTTTATTTTTAGTATGTTATTTGCAATTGGTGTTTGTTCTGGGAAAGATATTGCAGACTGAGCAATGATGTATTCCTCATGCGCCTCATTCCTTCTAATGGGGTCTTTCTTAAAAGTACTGGTCCCAGTAACAAAGGCGCCTGTCAACTCAGCAATCAAGGGAAAACCAACAACACACCCGGCAGAACAAGAATTTCACTCGCATGTACTGTACCAGTGTACTCCACTCCACAACCCTCAGGACAAAGGGACTAAAGACCTGAGTAACACTCTGGGCAACTTTGGGCTGACTCAGCATGTAACGGAGGCCACACATAATAGAGGACACACTCTTGACCTACTGATCTCCAAGGGCCCAGAGGTTCAGTCAATGAGCTCGTCAATACTTCAATGCTAACATGTTAAATGTATTGGATACAATTGCTCCCATTAAGGTGAAGGTTATCTCTGGAAGGAAAAAGTCTCCATGGAGAAACTCCACACTGGTGAAAAATGAAAAAAGAGAGTGTAGGAAAGCTGAGCGCAGATGGAGAAAAACAAACCTCCAGGTTCACTATGACATCTATAAGGAGAAACTTCACAATTATAATTTACAACTGAGGAGTGCAAGGAGGTCCTACTTCTCTGACATCATCACTAAAAACAGCCATAATGCTCGGGTCGTATTTTCTACAGTTGACAGGCTAACAAACCCTCCTGTGCCAGTGGCAGCTGAACTTCATTCGACCATGGCCTGCAATGACTTTGCCAAATTCTTCACTGAAAAAATCCAAAAGATTAGACAAGCAATTGGTACATCAACAGCAGATCCAGGATATGTACTGTGTCCACCAAAAAACTGTTTAAACACCATGAAACAGTTTCACCCGATTAACAGCAAAGACCTGGAGGACATCTAAGGTCAACTGAACTCCTCCTCCTGCTGTTTAGATGTCCTGCCAACAAGTTTTTTCAAAAAGGTCTCAAAGACTTTAGAGTCAGACCTGTTACAGATCGTCAACTTTTCTTTAATGTCAGGTGTGTTTCCAGAACAACTAAAAACTGTAAAAGCTGTAATCAAACCTATACTGGAAAAGGACAGTATAGGCACAACACAGAAGAGCTACCTCGTCAGCCCAGGACTCTGCAGTCTATTTACACCTACAGGCCAGTGGACACTCTTTCAATGATGAGGATGTAACATCCTGGACAGGGAGGAACGCTGGTTTGAGCGCAGAGTCAAAGAGGCCAATTACGTGAAAAGGGAAAGACCATCTCTGAATCAAGGAGGGGGCCTAAGGGTACATCTTTCGCCATCTTACAATGCTGTGATTGCAGCCATTCCCCAACTCTGAATGCTACTCATGGCCATTGATCAGTGGGTTTTGGTCAGTGGTTGTTGGTCATGAGATTTTGCATAATTAAGATTAACAGACTGACCTCCCAGCCCATTGTTCCTCAGTGGGCTGGTTTCAGTCATTATGCAAATGTACTGGTTGGGGAAACCTGCAGTCAGCTGAGACTGAAGAAGTCACCTGGATGACGAAACGTTTCTCCCACAAAACGCTACGTCCAGATGAACAGAATCAACTTTTGGAGATTTACTTTCCTGGATGATTAAGAATGCATCAAGATGCCTTTAAAGGGATTTTAAAGTTTATCCCGATTTCATTATTTATGTCTGTTCTTATATAGCAGCCTTTATTATGAGCATTACTTTTGTTCTGTGTCATTTGGAACAGTGTCAAAGTAGTATTTACTGTAAATCACTGGTATGTAACACCGAAATAACTCATGTGGTCAAGTATCTTCTGTCACTGTCTGTTTATGTTTGACTTCAGGAGGCAGACCATAAACAACCCCATGAAATTGTTAATCAAACTCTCTTTTCTGCTGTTTTCACCAGTAATCAATTCAGTAATTATTAATTTGTATTCTATATTATATTATCTGACTTTTTGACAGAGCCCAGACACAAATCTACAAGTGTGTCCACGACTCTCCAACATACTTTTAAGTGAAGTTTAGTCTGCACTGGGTTTTTGTTGTCGTTTTGTTTTAGACTGTTACTGTTTCTGACTTCCTGCCCAGCTAAACTATGCACGTTGACGGTGCTTCTTTGAAAAAGATTTTTACTTAAACAACTTAGTTTTATTTTCTGGGAAGTTAGTGAAACGCTGCGGTGAAATCAAACTTTTCAGAGGGAATCAGTTCCGGTTACCGCATCAGTGGTAGTTTGCGAGATTAAACAGGAAATAAACAATCCTCACAGTTCTGAACAAAAAAAAGAAAAGCTTTCGATTTTAACATTCCAGTCAGTCACACTTTGGTAACAATAGCAGATATAGATGGCCACTTCATTGCATGTTCCTGTCACCTGTCTGAGAATGATGTTGTGATATAAAGGATTATCGGACCTGTCAATAAAGCCTTTTATCTCAGATCTGCAGCCATGACCTGTGTCACCGAGCTAGCTTAGCACGGCTAGTTAGCCTCTCCCAGGCTCAAACTTTCAACACAAAGTCGGTCCAGACTTTCTCACACCACCCCTCGCTCTCTTACAAATAAAGCCATCATTACATCGGTAATTTCACACACTGCGTGTATATACCTGTGCGATAAAACTTCGGTCTGAGTGCAAGATAAACATTGTTTACATAAAGTATATAAGAGTTTCTTACCGCTCGTGAGGAGCAGGAGCAACAGCAGCATCTTCAATCTCCTGCAAGAAACAGCAACCAGTTAAATCCAAATACTTCTCATTGTTGCGCTTAATATTTGGGGATTTATATCTCATTTGGAGCCGTCGATAAAAGACAGTGGAGGGAGTAACACCAGCTATACTGTTTACTTTCGGTTTCACGTGAACAACAGTGTCCTGTCTTCCAGGTTAACTGGTTATTACTTTCATGATGTGCGGATCGATCCTGAAATATCGATTCCTCCGATACCAATCATTGATGTTCTAGAATCGATTCTCACATTAAAATATCGATATTTTTAGTAATTTAGGGTTAATTTGTAGTTTATCATTAACAGCAACACAGTGGAAAGAAACTATAACACTCGGATTGTCTACATTCAAAGGAACTACTTCTTCTTCCGCCTTTCATAGTCATGTGCGAAATACGGCCGTATAAATGTCTCGCAGCCCCTTGGCGCGCGCGCTCACAACAATGGCTGAGCGTAATTGTGCGGACATATTTTACCTCCACAAACAGCTGAGACGTGGTTTGGATACATGTGGCAAAAAAGTGCTCCAAGAGTGAGGTGTTGTGGCCATACTTTCCCAACCTTGAGACCTCAGAATTAGGGAGACAATCAAAAGGGCTGTTTTGGGGGGATAAATATATTTTACAGGGTTTATTTATCGGGTAAAATACGTTAAATGTCACTGTTATTATTGGCCGGCCTATTATTGGCCGGCGGGGGTGTCCAGAGGCTGCTTCCACCTGAGGACCGCCCTTCAGGGTCTAAAGAAAGCCGCGTAGTACGTCACGAGCTCCCTCGGTGGAGTGAAACTCTGCTGTCTGCTCCTTGCTATCTAAAATATAACCGGGCGCTGACGTAAACTCTCGACCGTCTCACACTTCTGTTTAATTCGTTTTCTGTTTGACGTTTATTCAGCTGTGTGAAAACCCCGGAGGAATCCACCCGAGGGATTAATAAAGTTAAATTTAATTTAATCTAATAACTTTAATCTCAGCCAAACCGATTTACTCACGAACAAACGAAACACTGAAAAAGCCAAACAATAACATTTATAAGTTATCAAAGTGACTTATATATCATGTTTAACCCGAGTAGCGAAAGACCGCGGGGGTTTGAAGACGATGTGTCGGCTCAGATATTTGAAGTTTACACAGCTACATTCTCACCTGAAAATATGTTAAAAGTTCTTTTTTTTTTTTGCGACCCAGAAAGAGAAATAAGAGTGATATTAAAACTAAGTAGCTGCCGTCATTGTTGGAAACTGGAATTGGCTCAGCCGCGCTATGAACTCTGCAATATGGTTTTTCAATTTTGTTGTCCAGGTGGAAATTCGGGAGAATGGTGGCTCCGGGATTCTCCCGGAAAAATCGGGAGGGTTGGCATGTTTGGTTGTGGCAACATGTCAAACACCTCAAAGTAAATCATATCACAGAATATGAGGCGCGTATGTTGAGACGAATCACGTCTCTCTAGTTTTTTTTATTTCTATATGATGAACTCTGCATTATTAAGTGATAAGAACAAGTAATCTGATGTCCTGTAATCATTATGATGCTATAATTTGAGATACAATAAATAAAATACGATTTTTTTGTATAAAGTACTTGGTATCGGATAGGAAAGGAAATCAGTGGTATCGCACATCACTAACTTTCACTGGCATATGTATTATCTGAGGGAGCTGCACTGCTCAAACACCTCTTATCTCCAAACTAAACTCTCAGCGCCCTGAACTTGTTTATTGATTAAACTTACGATAAAACATTACAAATACACTTACTCAGCAGTGGCGTGTTGTAATGCAGTGTATCGCCGCATGGTGGCGTCTCTTGTGTCATGACTGGTAGGTCACCCTCGTTTTTATTCTTCTTCGTTGTGTACGTGTCACACAGTGGAAATTTGTGTTTTTATGTTTTATCAATCTGTGTGTTGGTACATAATGTTGATTTTATTTGCATGATTTTATTGTGATATTTATATTGCATGTTTGTTTATATTTATACGGCATGGTTTTATCCTCATATTTATATTATGTGTGTTAATGTTGTACCATGTTCCTTTAATTCACTGGACTAAACAGACAATTGTAGGCACCTGTGAGGTGGGGGCGTTCCCCAAGGTGGCCTATCAGCCGCCAGGTTGACCTGTTAAAGGGGATAGCGAGCGCAGAGACAAAGAGAGGAGTGACGCACGAAAGGTGGGCAGGAGAAAAAGGAACGCGTGCAAGCCCGCACGTGTGTGGAAGGAACTGCTGCCTGACTGTGGGGTGCCGCGAGTCGTTCGGCGATCCAGTCCCAACGCAGGAACAGCAACAGTGGGTGGCGATGGCCGCAATGCACAACAGGGCAGGGATGCGCCTCTGCCTGCATCTGACGGTGAGACGAGGGAGGCCGTGTTCAAGTGTGGAGTGGGGCGGGACTGTGCGGCCACGCGCTGTCAGGAGGAGACAGGTCTGCGAAAGGGGCCTCCTCCCTGGTCTGCTGCTGGCGAGTTTTACCATACCGGAAGAGAAGTTCCTCTCCTGTCTCTTTCAGATAAGGACCCTTCGCCCATGTGTGGCTGGACTGTGGGATTATGGGACTATGGGAGGGTAATCTTAGCATATGGAAAACATGTTTTAGCCTTGTTTTAATAGTGTATAGTTATTTCTGCCAGCAGGGTTTTTAGCGGGTTGCAAACACTATTCTTATTGTATACGGGGAATTTTAACTTGTATTTGTGACTCTGGCTGTGTTTTCTTATGAAAATAAAGGGTGTTTGAAGCCAGCTTAGTTTCTGTGCCCTGAGCGCTGACCCGCTCACTCCCCTTTCTGCTTGTATGTATAAAGAGGTGGTGGTGAAGATTTAGGTCCACCAGTCATAGCGGCTACATACGCGGACTAGTGTGCTCTCGTGTGTGGTAGAGCTGGCGCTTTTATTTTTGATATTTGAAATAAATGAGTACTTGTGGAAAGTTAGAAGTTGTTGCTCATTCGCTATCCACCTGCACACATCTGCAGCTGGCGTCGTCTCCACCGCATGTTACAAAGTGTGACTTTCACCAGGTAACGTGGACATTTTTCCTGAATCAGCAGTTGGCGTGTTCAGGTAAAATGAGGGTCCAGAGCTTATCGCTGGTGTCATGAGGAAAATGTCGGCTCATTATTTACCTCATTACCATCAAATGATTCAGATGCACCAAACTATGAAAAACATTGGATTACAGGAAAACTCGATGCATGCTCAATAACCCAGGTAAAGAAATCCCACAAATGATTTCTGATCATCTGGACGCAGTAATTTCAGTTTCACATTCTGCAATTCTTCCTGATGTTCATGAACCACAAAAATGCTTTAAAATTTTAGCCATCAAAAAATCAAGAATAAATTCTCTCTGAGAATGTGTATTTCTTCCTTATCCTCATCAGATAAAGAATTTAGATGCTCTTAAACCTGCAGACCCTCCCCCAGGAAGAGCGAGACTCTTTCCCAGAGATCTGAGTCCAGTTTGTGGTTTTGAACCCCTTGATGTCTAATCTCAAACGTTAACCTCTCTAGATCATATTATCGCTGCAGCTTCAGTAACCATGGCGATATACTCCAACAAGATGTGTACGACCTTAATAAAATAGAGAAGTTGAAGTTTTCTCAATAAGCCTCAAATCCTGGTTCAGGGGTGTTGTTTAGACCACAAACACCACAGAAGAAGAACATTAAACGTTAGCAAGATACATTTATTGGGATTTATTTAAGAAGAATAGTGCATATTTGTAAGCGTCCTTATAAAAATATATGTCAAACATGTTGAGTGCTTATTCACATAGTCCTGCCTGTAGCGATTTGTGAAATGTCCATAGACGAACTCAAAACAACACAAAGTGGGCATGAAACACTACACTACATGTATTAAGGCTGATTTACATCATGGAGCCTTGCTCTAAAAAACTTAGATTTATCGCTCTCTGTAAAGCATAGTGTGGATTTAATAAATAAGTGTTTAAAAGATGTTTAGTCTCAGTACAGAATGTGATGTGCTCTATAAACCCTAACATTACAGCCAACAGGATGCAGATGACACCCAGCTCTATCTGTCCATGAAGCCAGATAACACACACCAATTAGCTAAACTGCAGGAATGTCTTAAAGACATAAAGACCTGGATGGCCGCTAACTTTCTGCTTCTTAATTCAGATAAAACTGAGGTTATTGTAATCGGCCCTGAAAATCTTAGAAATATGGTATCAAAGCAGATTCTTACTCTGGATGGCATTACCTTGGCCTCCAGTAACGCTGTGAGGAACCTTGGAGTCATTTTTGACCAGGACATGTCCTTCAACGCACATATTAAACAAATATGTAAGACTGCTTTCTTCCATTTGTGCAACATCTTTAAAGTTAGAAATATCCTGTCTCAGAGTGATGCTGAAAAACTAGTTCATGCATTTATTACTTCCACGCTGGACGACTGTAATTCATTATTGTCCTGCTCCTCACATACAAGGTCTTAAATAATCAGGCCCCGTCTTATCTTAATGACCTTGTAGTACCATATCACCCTATTAGAGCACTTCGCTCTCGCTCTGCAGGCCTACTTGTTGTTCCTAGAGTATTTAAAAGTAGAATGGGAGGGAGAGCCTTCAGTTTTCAGGCCCCTCTTCTGTGGAACCAGCTTCCAGTTTGGATTCGGGAGACAGACACTATCTCTACTTTTGAGATTAGGCTTCAAACTTTCCTTTTTGCTAAAGCATATAGTTAGGGCTGGACCAGGTGACCCTGAATCCTCCCTTAGTTATGCTGCAATAGATGTAGGCTGCCGGGGATTCCCATGATGCATTGAGTTTTTCCTTTCCAGTCACCTTTCTCACTCACTATGTGTTAATAGACCTCTCTGCATTGAATCATATCTGTTATTAACCTCTGTCTCTCTTCCACAGCATGTCTTTATCCTGTCTTCCTTCTCTCACCCCAACAGGCCGCAGGAGATGGCCCCGCCCCTCCCTGAGCCTGGTTCTGCCGGAAGTTTCTTCCTGTTAAAAGGGAGTTTTTCCTTCCCACTATCACTAAAGTGCTTGCTCATAGGGGGTCATATGATTGTTGGGTTTTTCTCTGTATCTATTACAGGTTATACTGTACAATATAAAGCGCACTGAGGCGACTTTTGTTGGGATTTGGCGCTATATAAATAAAATTGAATTGAATTGAATGTGATCATGTGGTTGTAGGAACGCTCCTCTTCCTCAGAGGATCCACCTGTGCTTCCTCTCCTCTCTCCTCCACCTGTTACAGTGAGGGAACGTCCTCCATGATGGAGGAGCTGCTGGAAAGTGCTGAGAGTTTCCTCCAGAGTGAGACCTCTGTCACAGTTCAGAGGATCTACGGCAGCAGAGACCTTCATGGACACTAAAAGTCTCAAACACACAACAACAACATCACACTGACTCCACTCTGACATCACTGATCAATAATCAAAGAACACACAGATCAAACTGATTGATCAGCCATCAGAGGAGTCGGATCAATGGAGTTCCTGATGTCCCCTGTTTGATCCTGGACCTGAACTCTCCCTGCAGAGGAGACACAAGACAGTCAGAGACAGACACACACACACACACACACACACACACACACACACACACACACACACACACACACACACACAAACCTTTGACTTTGAGCAGCACAGTTTTGTATCTGTAGATCTGTGTGCTGTCCACTTCACATCTGTATTCTCCACTGTCTCTCTCTGTGGGCTGTTTCAGGGTCAGACTGAGGTCTCCAGTTCTCAGCAGGTCTTCATTCATCTGTATTCGGTCCACATAAACTTGGTCCTGTTTGTCAGGCTGGTCAGAGCCGTTTTGATACACATAAACGGTCCTAAATGGTTCATAGTGTCTCCACTCCACTTTAGCATCTTCAGGCAGGTTTTCTGTATTTATAAAGGGCAGCTGGACAGACTCCACCCCCTCCTCCACCTCCACCTGACAGACTGAGAGGACAACAAACACAACATGACAGACAGCAGCAGGTTTCAGAGTTGCAAGAGTGCTCAAGGACGTCCTACCATTTATTAATCATATTTGAATCATATCTATCTAATAGTCACTCATTTGTTCATGCAAAGTTTCACAGGGTTCAGTCCCAGGACCAGTTCTATTAACACATGCTTCCCTTAGACAGTTTCATCAGAAGACATAGCATACATTTTCACGGCTATGCAGATGACACCCAGCTCTATGAAGCCAGATAACACACACCAATTAGAAAAACTGCAGGAATGTCTAAAAGACATAAAGACCTGGATGGCCGCTAACTTTCTGCTTAGGTTACTGTACTTCTTGGAAATATGTTACTCACCAGCTTACTCTGTAAGACTAGTACCATTTAATTTAATTGCTATAGAAGTTGTTTGAAATTATTTTTGATCAAATCAAAATGAATTGCTGACCAGGTTTGAGAGCCGATTATGTAATATGCAGTTTGTTTGTAACAGATATTAGAGGCACGCGCCAAGGACAGGGGAACCTCCAGAATTTTTCCATAGGGGTGAATATTTATGGGGGCCACAAAAATATTTTTCAAGATTTCTGAAAAACTTCAGGACTGAAGTTTAAAGTGCACATTTTATATGTGAAACTTTCTGCCATGAGGGGATTATTATGGAAACCCAGCTCCAGAGACTGTAATCCCAGCTTCCACCCACCATCTAGACACACCTCACCTGTCATCTCTGGCTCCACATCCTTACAACTGTGCCCCATCTCCACTTTAGTCTCTGGTAAAGAGGGTGGGCTGGCTTAACCTGTGGCCAGCCACCCTCTCACCAGACCAATAGCCAGGCTGCCCTCTGTCTCCTTCCGCACCCTTGCACCAATTCACCAGCTTCTTTCATAGACAGCCCAAGGCTACAGGTGGGCCCTGCCTGTGCTAACATCAGCAGGTGCTCAGGGTGAGGAACAGAAACAGGATATGAGCCCTGTGTAGCCCCAGCAGGAGCAATAAAGAGATCCCTGAGAAACCTGTGTAACCTGAGAATCAGGTGCATCTAGGTCCAAGCTAGTAACAGATTTTGTCTGCTGACGCTGGGTCCCTGGTGTCAGCTTTTGCCCTGGTCAACACAAAAACTTTTTTTGGTCTTGCCCTGCCCAAGTCTCTGCTTGCAAGCCCTGCTTGTCAGAGGAGACAGCATGACCAAATGAGGGTACCGATCTGTCTAAACCCAATCCTGAGGGTCCTCGGTCGCCTGAGCCTGGGTGTCCTGGACCATCTCGAGGTGAAAAGAAGAAATGGCAATTCATACACAAAATATTTTTGCCCCCTGTTTTTGTGGTTAAATCTGCTGATAAGTATTCAAAATTAATGAAAGCATATGTATTTTATTCAGTTGGAGGTCTTCCAGTACCAAATCCTGGTGTTTGATGGAAAGCAGTTCACAGTATATACCGACCATAACCCTGATAATAACCAACCAGCTGTGCTTTCCAAGGATGGATGCATGATGTGCAATGTAAATGCTTTTAGCTCTCTAAGAGTGTAGGTTATTATCAGGTGTTTGGAAAAGAAATAAAAAGCAAAAAACAACAACCCCACCAAAACAAAGCAAAGCAAAATCTAAATCAATTCAGTGGCCAAACCACAAATAATATGAGAAAGTAACATGATGCATTAAAGCAGTATATTTTTGTGCAGTTGATATTTTATACCTTTTAATGAGTGAAAATAACGTAAACCAGAAAAGCTAATTCATTCAGTACAGTGTGAAATTCTTTTTTTAATAATAACTGTATTAAATCCCTGTATTTTCTCATAAATGTGGTAAGCAGTTGTTTTTTAAATAATCAGTTGCTGACCTTTGACCTTTAGCTGCACATCTCTCTGTCCCGTTTCTTCTTTCCCATCACTGATGGAGCAGGTGTAGACGCCGCTGTCAATCAGGTCTGGTATTCTCAGAGTGAGGCTGAAGTCTGAAGTCTCCAGAGCATCAGGCCTCATTGATGTGCGCCCGCTGTAGCGGAGGTTCTGCTTTTTGAGATCATCACCTTCTTCTCGTCGCAGGTGGACAAACGTGGGACTGAGATCACTGCGAGTCCACATCACTGTGGGATTTTTCTCAGGAATAATACCAGAGTACTGACAGGGCAGCAGAACAGACTTTGCCTCCTCATACACCTCCACCACCACAGCCAGGGCATGCTGGGAAACTGTAAGGACACACAAGCAGAAAGACAAATTAACAGCATGCTTTGAGTTTGTGTCAGCATCCACGTGCTGGAATGCAGGTTACCTTATCTGCAACTTCTACACTCAGTCTATCCATGTAAGCGGGACCTGAGGGACCTTTGAAAGGGACCAGACTTTTGATGCAGTGTTGGTGTAATGATGGCAGCATATGACCAACCACAAAAATGAACAGGGTTCATGAAAACTAACCTACGAAGCCAATGTTGGAAAATCTGAAGGTCTGCAGCTTAATTTACCACAGAAACAAGTGGAGCTCCTTCACATAACGCACAACAGAGGGTTAAACTCTGCCCAAGATCCTAATCCTGCTTCTCCTGATCAACAAAACGTTAAGCAGAGAATAAAAATTTAGTGTGAAAAGATTCGGTTTCTCTCTCTCCTGGTTTGTTCAACAGTTTTTGATGTAAATGTCTGAGTGAAGCGACGTTCAACGTTCACTCTCTGAGCTCTGAAGTCTGAGATGCCACTCAGATGACCACTGTGCAAGGAGAAAAAATAAAAAAATAAATATCCTGTTGAATCAGAAATGTATAATTAAACAGCTGAAAAGGTCAAAAGTAATGATCAAACAGTTCAGCTGTAACAGCTGCTGCACAGAAACCCTTAAAGCTGATGTGCAATTCATGCACAAAACATTATTAGTGAAATGTACAGGTGGTCCTGGCACAAATACAAACACAAGCAAACCAAACAACTGCCTCTTAAATTGTATTACAAATAAACACAGTTTGCAGAAGTCTACGAGGACAAAGCTTCTTTTCTAAACGTGGCAGTACAGGTCACATGACTTCTGGAACAATGTCCTTTGGAGGAAGCGCACCAGCAAATCTACATGTCTGAATCTCTGAAGGAGAAAAGAATCAAGATTTTGCAATGGGTCAGTCAAAGTCCAGACCATAACCCAACTGAAATGCTGTGGTGGAACTAAGAGAGAGCTTTGCATAAACAAATGTCCAAAAACCTCAATGAACTGAAGCAATGTTGTACAGCAGAGTGGGCCAACTGTTCTTTTTACAGGGATGATTAGAAATAACTATATCACAGGTGTTTGACAAAGTTTAAATATACAGTTCAGGCTGAATGAAACAGCTACCAACAAGAGTGTGCGAGAGTCCAAGTGCTGTGTATTCTGATCTGTGTGCTTTGACTGGAAAACCAGTTGTAACATGAGCTCATCTGAAAGGCACCAAGAAGAATCCAGAGATTTGAAAGTTGCTGCTTTGGATCGTTAGTTTGATCTGAATCAGAATCCAGTGTTTGATGGAAATCTCCTCCTGCTGCACTTCAACACATTAAAGAGAGAGAGATGAAAGAAAAGCTGATGATGAGAGCAGAGAGAGGAAGGTGTACTTACCGTGCAGGAGGATCACAAACACCACAAACATCTTCATGTTCCTGTCAAACTCAGAGACTCTTTAAAAGCCCTTCAGGACATCAGCTCACAGCAGCTTCACTTTCCTCTGCTGATCATCTACTGACACTCTCACACTGCTCACACTGACACTGTGAACCACACAAAGTTTCACACTTCAGTGAGGGAGGACGTCTGTTGCTCAGATCATTCCAACAGAAACTTCAACTTCGATCAGATCGGGGCAGACTGTGAGGAAAGTGAGGAAAAGCAGGAGAAACAAGCTCATTAAATAAGAGACATCAGACAAAGGTCATTTACACTGAAGTCAGATCCAACTTTATGAAGAAGCCAGCAATAAAATCTGAATCGTGTGGAGGAAAAATCTAATTTGAATGAATTTTGGTGTTTGAGCTAAAATATTTTCCCTTCACTGAGTTTACAGTTAGAGTCCATACAATAAATACTCATAATAATAATACTGTATATGAGTGTTTTACAAGACTAACACTGTGAGTTCAGCTGCTGCCACCAACTTTTATGACATGTCACATTCTCCTGTAAAACACACTCTTATCTCTTTATCAATAAAATGAACCGAACTTTGACCTTTAGGATGTTTATCCTTTGCACTACTAAACCTAAGGTCTGCAGCCAGACTGGATGAATAATAACAGAAGCAGAGGACGAGGATGAATACAGGACTTACCTCATTTGTGCATTTAACCTGAAACTTTGTGTCCACATTAGACACTGAGGGCGGCTCTGAGGCCCATTCATTAAGGATCCATCAATTTTCAACAAACTGAAAGTGGTTCAGACTACATCTGAAAAGAAGTTATGAAGATTATTAATTCAATTCTATTTTTCTTATACAAAGGAAAAAAACACAGCCAGAAAGAATAAACACATCAGTAAACTTCAAATAAAGACATTAAAAAAGGAATGAAGGACTTGTGATGTTCCTGTTGGTCTCGCTAAATGGTCAAAATAATGAAGGCTGTTCTTTCTGAGCCCAGGACAAAGAATCCTAGAAAAACAGGAAGTGATGAGTTCTAAATGAAAGTCAAACAGTCTGAATGTGTGATGGCGATGTTGAGATTAGCTCTATTTAAAAAAAACAAACTGTATCCGTAAAATGAGAGAACAAAAAAAGACTGCACAGGTCTGTACTAGTGGAGAGGTTAAACTGCACACAGAAAGATGTTCACACGTCGCAACAGAAGCTGCATTTCCTCTTAATATGAGTGTTTAAAATAGAAAACCACTCAATAAAAGGAAAGTCGCTCTGCGTTGTGGTTCTAATAGTTTTCTTCCCCCTAAAACTCTTTAACCTTGATGACATGTTGCATCTACTTTGAGGTTTAGAAACAAATCTTTGGTGCTCAGATAATCAGCTTTTAGCCTCAAATTAAGACAAAGCAAAAAGTTTTGTGTAGGACTTTAGCTCTGACCAGTAAGCTTGTACTTTAAAAAACAAACAAACTAGTCTTTTTTTTAATTTGGCAGAGTTTAAAAGAGTAAATTTTGCTTGTCCCTCTACAAATCACTTTGTATATTTTGAAAGTACAGTGGTATTCATATCATATGCTATCTGCTTAGCAGGTTAATTAATTAAATTGACAGAAAAGGGGTTCTGTAAACTGTGCATATGCTACAAGCTGATTAGCTGACAAGTGGAACAGCTGTGTGTTTGTTTCAAGGTGACCAGCAGCTGACTCCACCCAAAGGAAGTGACCTCACACCTGTTTTATTCATTGAAACAGGATGATGAAAAGCTGTGAGCGAGCGTTTTGAGATGTAAACACTCACTCAAGAAGAAAAAGACTGGATCAGACTAAAAGTTAGCCAGTTGTTTTTATTTTCACTTATTTACAGGATGGCTCATTTCAATAAAATCAATATGAAACAGTAGAAGATGGAAACCTGCCAGATTTGAGCTAAACTGCTCATTTCCATGTGTCGTCCATGGGCAGGTCACATGACTCTATCCAACATACAAAGACACACAAGAAAAGCCAGAGAAACAAAGACAAATCCAAACAATCCATCATACTGAGTCAAAGTGATCACAGGTCTGCTTGTTGGAAATTACATTAAACGTTACACAAAGAACAAAAAAGAACTAAACTTCATAAAAACTTCACAAATGATGCTTTAAATGAAAAATAAATCCGTGTAAATAATTCAACAGGTCACATGTTAGAACCACCTTAACTAAACTCTGTAGCCGCTCACTGTGGTTTGTCCCAGCAGCTCTTAGGAAACAAACTGCTAACTTCAGTGTCAGCACACACTGTTAGTAAACTATGCAACACTGAATTCAGGTTTCAGTTGTGTTAAGTTGTGAAGTTGTGATGAAAGTCTTCTTACTGACACAGGTAGGATGGTCAGGCGTCCTCTGTTCCTTCACCGTTCATGAACTGTCACTTATAAAATGCTGCCAAACATCAACTACACTCAATAACTAAACGTGTGCAGGTTAAAGTGATGGACGCCCAGATCTGCACTCCAAATACAAACAGACTAAAGGTGTTTCCTCCAGAAACAAAGACAATATTTACAAAGGTCTCACAGGTAAATTGTGAGCGATCACAGCAGCATCTCATCCTGACTAACAGCTTTTAGATGCAGGGAGAGCGTCGTGGTTCAGAGGTGGTTCAGCAGATGATGAAGGCCTTTCTGTTGCATTGTGTAGTGCTGTGGAGGCCATGATGGTCGACTGGGTCTGCTTCTACTGAACTCACAAACACTTCTGAGGTATTTACACCTGAAGCCTCATTGAATGTGAGTCAGAAACAAACGGCTCAGCTGTGATTAATGGATGTTTCCCTGCATTTCTATTTTCACACACTTTATTTCTTACAGCAGGAAAACTGAACAGAATGTATGTAAGAGGTCAGAGTGAGGATGACGTCACTTAATACAGGAAATACATGTTTGTCTGTTTTGATGATGAAGGACTTCTTCAGCTCTGTAAACAGCTACACTTGAGAGGACAGAGGTGATTTCATGGATCAATAACAATGTGTTTATCAGCTTTCATCATCGCAGTGCAGACATGACGTCAGATCTATCAGAGTGAAGGCCGTCTCTCTGATGACGTCACAGAGCAGAGTCGTTCTGTCCAATAAAGGATCTCAGATCAGCTGCTGCCATCTTGTGGCCACAGTTGGTTACTGTCTCTGAAAGTTGTCTCATGTTTCCTGTTGTCCTGCTAACAAAGGCTGGAGCTCATCATGCTGAGAGGGCAGCAGCATTTTGTGGCTCTTCACACATGTTCATTATATTCTGATGATCCTGGATGGAGACAAACTACAGATAAGTGTGTTCAGCCCAACTAGTTTATCTCATTACAGCAGTTTGATGTTTCCCTTTGAATCCCCCTGAAGATCCTGACAGTGAAGCACGTACATAATACTCCAGCCTTTCAACTCTGAGCTTATTTAGTTCTATTAATACACTGAAATCTCATTTGTGTCATGAAGAAAGTCTTTAATCAAACAGAATTCAAAGAGCAGAAACATTTCATATATGGAGTTAAACATGAATCATTGTTTCAACAACATATTTATTGTTGTCATAAACAGACAAGAAGACAACAACAAACTGCTCCTCCCATTCAACACATGTCAGTCCATATCCCAGCAAACTAAATCATCTCCATTTACACATCAAATAGAAACATGAATCACTTGTAATGATTAGAAACTTGATAGAATTTCAAATCTAGTTTGGGGAGTCATTCAGTGAGAAACAGTGAAATGATTTTCCATGTGAAAAGGTGGACAGCAGAAACAGAAAGAAACAGTGAAATGATTTTCCATGTGAAAAGGTGGACAGCAGAAACAGAAAGAAACAGTGAAACTAAAAGAGAAACAAAGAGCTTTGGAACAACGAGGCAGCAGGAGGACAGCTGCAGTTTAACAGCTTCAACTCACTGACAGGAAACAACATTAGAAACATCATCATCCTCAACTCATCTGCTGCACTGACACTGACACCTTCAACGGACACACGTTCAATTTATCAACAGTGTTAATGATTGGAAACATCCTGTGAGTGAAAGTGTGTGTGAAGGTGTGTATGTGTGTGTTAGTATCAGGATCAGAGAACGACAGCTTTCCTCTGTTCCAGTCCAGATTCACTCTGATCCTCTGGAGCTTCTTCTGGACTGAGAGAGCAGTGAGAGGAGCTGATGGTGAGTGTGTGTAGTATTTACCTAAAAAGAACGCTATTATCCATAATCCAGACTGTATGCTTCCCTTCCTCTGCACAGACTCTGCAAATACACCCAGTTCCCACCATGTACTGTCTCCTACATCAACATCCCAGCTGTGAGTCCCTGAGTTAAAGCCCTCAGAGCCCAGGACACAGCAGGAATGATCAAACCTCTCTGGATTGTCAGGAAGCTGCTGCTTCTCTCCTCCTCGTCTCACACTGGTCAGATCTTCAGACAGGATGAGTTTTGGATGAGCAGTGTTTGGGTCCAGAATGAGAGGAGTGTAGGAGACCATGTCCTTCATGTTGTTCCAGATGTTGAAGGTCAGGTTGCCCAGGTGTTTGGCCTGGTCTATCAGAGCTCCTGAGGGCAGCTGTGGATCATCCAGCAGGGGGCAGCGCTGGACTCTTTCCACTGCAGCCTTGTAGTTGTGCAGGAATGAGACGTCTTCAGCTCTCAGCTCCTCCTCTGTGGCTCTGACTGTGTCTGAAAGAGCTGCTATCTCTCTGCTCAGAGCCTCCATCTTCTCCTTCATCATCCCACTCTTCTGCTCCTCTTCCTCCCTCAGTGCAGCCAGCCTGGCCTCCTCTTCCTCTGCTAGAAACTGATGAAGCTTCTTAAACTGCTCCTTAATCTGCCTCTCTGTGTGTCGGGCCTGGACCTTAATGTGTTCTGCTGTTTGATCAAACTTCACTTGAACTTCTTCACAAACCTTTAACTTCTTCTTTAAGGGCTCCAGAGTTTCCTGAAGTTCCTTCTTGTGTTGTTGTGCAGCTTCATCGATGGGTCTGAATCTGTGATTGGTGTGATTTTCTGAGTCTCTGCAGACGACACACACTGGCTGCTGATGGTCCAGACAGAAGAGTTTGAGTTTCTCAGAGTGCAGACTGCAGAGAGCCTCTGAAGCTCTCTGATCTCTCTCCTGTAAGAACGACTCACACAGGTTCCTTAAAGCCAGATTTAAAGGTGGATTCTCCTTTGAAGATCTTCTCTTACAAACTGGACACTCGTGTGTTGGTCTCTCTCTCCACCATCTCTTCAGACAGTCTTTACAGAAGCTGTGGCTACATGACAGAAGAACAGGATCTCTGAAGACCTCCTGACAGACCGGACAGCAGAGATCCTCCTCTGATCTGGAAGCCATTCAGTCTGTGAGTGAAGCTGAAAACAGCAGACAGGAAGTACAGTCAGTCCTGGCTCCCCTCCCTCCTCTACCACCTTCACTGAAACTTGCTTTGAGTCGTGTTTTTGCTCAAACTCACATTCAGTGTGTGGAGCGTCAGCAGCTTGAAGCAGCAGTGTTGGAGTTTTCCACTTTTCTCTCCTGTAGCTGGACTCACTCAGAGGAAGCTGCTAGTTTGGTCTGAGCTCAGTCTGATCGTCTGTGCGTCTCTCTTTACTGAGGACGAAGAACTTCCTGTTTCCTGGTTTGTCACATTTGAGTGACGTGAGGGGAGGAGAAAATGTTGCTGTTTGACTTTTAACTAAGGTGTGTTTCAATCCTGCCTGCAGCTCAAAAGCTGTAAAACAGGTTTTGTGTCTTTTCACCTCCACAGGTCACAACATGAAACCTGTTGTGAAGTTTATAAAATAAAGTGTCACTCGGTGGTGCAGCTGTTTGTCAGCTTCTATTTTAGACTTTGTTCTGGTTCTTGTTCAGGTTCCCAGCAGTGGGAGTGTAATGCAGTCACACACACACAGGTGGTGTTAAGGTGGACTCACTTAGTTACAGACAGTGGTGTTATTTCCTGTAACTACGGGTGTGTTTCACTCCAAAGTTCAGACATTAACCTGCCAGAAGTTGTAAAAGTTACTGATAAAGAGCTTTTATCTCATTTCACTTGCAGGTCACAGCATGAAAGCTGTGATGCAGCAGTTTGAGGAAAATTGCTGCTGATATAAAATATTTTTTGTGGTTTTACAAAATCTATAAAAGAGCAGAAAGAAAAGAAACAAGTGTAAAGAGTGCAGCAAAATGCATGTTTTAGTGTGAGTTGGTTCATCTGATCTGGTTGTGTAAAAGTCACTGCATGACACTGAGTGTTACTTTTGTGTTACTGACACTCATCTCTGACTCAGAGAAACGATTTCTCCCCTGTGATGTTCACACAGTGGTGAGTTACATGTGTGTGGAATTTTTCACGTTTTACAGAATAAATTTTCTCTTACTTTCTTTTTTCTGTTATTTACTAAAAAAGAAATAATGAATTCTCCACACGTGTTTGAAGGTTTCATGCAAATATCATGTGATCTAAAAGTCAAATATCTGCTGATGGAGCAAAACAAGGCCAGATGTTGAGCAGCTGTATTGATGCATGACATCAGCCCACAGCAGCAGAGACCGTGGAGCCAACATGTGAGAAACAAAGCAACACGCTGAACATCTGAACCACAGCAGGAAGTGCGACTCTTTGTAGACCTGTGGACAGGAAACACACAGCAGGTCCTGATCAGTAACAGGGTCCAAATACAAACATGTGTTTATCAGCATCTGTAAATATGAGCACACAGAGAGCTCAGCTGGACACACTTCAGTCCTCCATCAAACACAACACACCTGCACACTGTTTCCACCAGCTGCAGCACAGTCCAGTCTTTACAGTCAGGGAGGGCTTTTAATTTGAAAGGCACCACACAGGAAGTTTCAGAGGAACAGAAGAAGAACCAAAGGATGGTCTGTGATGTTAAGGTTAGGGTGATCAGCATCAGCTGGAAATATGAAACATATCAAACATGTGAGGAAGAAGCAGCAGCAGCTCACACGTTTACCACAACCACACACAGTCCTCTGAGAGCAGCGTGGCCTCCATCAACACACAAACTCAAACGCACAAACTCAAACGCACAAACTCACTGATTAATTATTGACTGATTGATTTTCAGAGATAAGTAATTGAAGTTTATTTATTAAGCTCTTTTCACAGCGGTCACAAAGCGCTTCACACAAAAGGCTCAAATAAACATGAACATTAAGTGAAAATAAAGATTCAATAAGACAGTAAAATAAACAGGTGTCATGGTCCTGGGTCGGTGACCCAGCGCTTTTAGTTTGTTATCATTTTCTAGATGATGATTGTTTAAGTTCTGTGTTATTTTCGATCTGCCTCTGAGTCTGCGTCTGTATCTGTCTGTCTATGGTGTCTCCCCATCTGTTTGTGAATCTGTCTGTTTAGTTCAATGTCTTGTCTGGTTCCATGTATCTGAGTTTCCTGTTTTATTGTGAAGGTCCGTGTCATATGTGAGTGTGATCAGTTTACGTTTCCCCTGTCCCGTCAGCCCAGATTCCTCCCAGCTGTGTTGCCCTCCTGTCTCTCATCCCCGATTACTGGTGTGTGTATTTAAGCCCTGTGTGTTCTCCTGCCTGTTGCCGGTTCGTCTGTGTTCCTCCGTGTCAGTCTGTGTAACTCTGTGTCAGTCTGTTACCCTGTGTTCCACGGTGTCCTGTTCCTCGTCTGCGTCTCTCTGCTATTCATCATCCGTTGTCATATGCTCCCAGGTCTGTTATTTTAGGTGTCTTTAGTTGTTTGTTATGCCCCACTGTTTGTTTGCCACTACACCTCTGTAAATAAAACCACCGGTATCTCATCCACTGCCTGCATCTTGGGTCCTCCTTCTATATCCACACGGCTCGCCTCGGCAGCCGTGACAGTACGAACCGGCCACTATGGACCCAGCAGCATTCAACCCGCCCAAGGAGCTCCGGGAGGACATTGTTTACTCCGTGGACAAATTAATCAACGCATGGCTGGAGCACGAGGGGAGAGAATTTCGCCAAGCCGTGGCTAATCGGCTACAGCGCTTGGTTTCTGGTCTCCCCTGGCTGCTCAGCTCACTTCACCCGCTCGCACAGAATTTCATTCTGAATGGACTCCGTCTTCACCCCCCGGCTGCTACCACCCACCCTGCAGCTCATGCTTCACTGCCCAGTCCGACAGAGGATGTTCTGCCCGGCCCGTCAACCCAGCCTTCGAGGGGGAAACGGCGCTCACGCTGCCGACGCTCCTCACCACAGTCGGACCTGGGGATTTCCGAGCAGCCAGCTGTGGTGAGTGGACAGGACAGTATTGTTGGTCTGAACTGTGGGACCGTTTACTCAGGGGTGATGTTCTGTATGGCACTGGACAAAAACTGTTTATCGCCAGAAGCTCAGTTAGCCGCCCGGCCAGAAGCTCAGTTAGCCGCCCGGCCAGAAGCTCAGTTAGCCGCCCGGCCAGAAGCTCAGTTAGCCGCCCGGCCAGAAGCCCAGTCGCCACCTCCGCCACATTCAGCCTCACAATCCATAGCTCAATTACAGTCACAGCCAGACTTATTACAAACCCTGTTACAATCCATGGCCCAGTCAGTAGCCCGGTTAGCAGAAGAATCATTAGCTCTATCCTCAGTTCAGCAGTCACCAGCCCTGCATCCTGTGTCAGTTGCTCCACTACCTGTTCAGCCATCACCTTCACCTACTCCTCCTGTACAGCAAGCCATGTCAGTCCAACCCATAACGGACAGTTCAACAACTCCGTACTCTAAGCAGAGAGACAAACCCAAGAACAATGTCAACATTCCTCAAAGGCTGGCCAGTTCTGAGACTGAGATGCACTCCAGGGCCTCCCCAGAGGCTGGGTTTCAGCCCCCATTAGACTCTGGACCCCTGGAGTTTAAGAAGCCAGCTGAGGACTGCACAGAGCTGTCGCTGTCTGAGCAGGGTCAATGCTCTGCGCAGCTGCAGGCCGCTATGTGTTTGCCAGAGGCCCGTGTGCCTGCTGGTCCTGTTCTGTCCCTGCCAGAGGCCCGTGTGCCTGCTGGTCCTGTTCTGTCCCTGCCAGAGGCCCGTGTGCCTGCTGGTCCTGTTGCGTTCCTGCCAGAGGCCCGTGTGCCTGCTGGTTCTGTTGCGTTCCTGCCAGAGGTCTCCGCACCTGCTGGTTCTGTTCTGTGTGTGCCAGGGGCTCCAGTGCCCACTGGTTCTGAGACTGTTTTTGCTGGGGGGCCCGAGGAGCCCGTCCAGCCTTCTGCCTCGTCAGCTGGGGGGCCCGAGGAGCCCGTCCAGCCTCCTTCCTCGTCAGCTGGGGGGCCCGAGGAGCCCGTCCAGCCACCAGCTGCTCCACCAGCAGCCTCATCCACGCTTGCAGCAGCAGTTTCATCCATGCCGCCACCTGCTGCAGCGCCTCCGTCTGCATCCTCCACGCCGTTGCCTGGCCCGGCCTCTGCTGCATCCTCCACGCCGTCGCCTGGTCCGGATTCAGCATCCTCAGCGTCGCCTGGTCCAGCGCATGCTTCGGCTTCATCCGCTTCACCTGGTCCAGCCTCCGTGTCTTCATCCTCGCCTGGTCCAGCCTCCGCATCACCTGCAGTGGCCTCCTCTTCAGCTTCCTCATCAGCTGCTTTGCCTGGTCCAGCTTCAGCATCCTCATCAGCTGCTTTGCCTGGTCCAGCTTCAGCATCCTCATCAGCTGCTTTGCCTGGTCCGGCTTCAGCATCCTCATCAGCTGCTTTGCCTGGTCCGGCCTCCGCTTCTGCTTCAGCCTCGTCTGGTCCAGCCTCTGCGTCCTCATCGTCTGGTCCAGCCTCTGCGTCCTCATCGTCTGGTCCAGCCTCTGCGTCTTCCTCCTCGTCTGGTCCGGCCTCTGCGTCTTCCTCCTCGTCTGGTCCGGCTTCAGCCTCCTCATCAGCAGCGTCGCCTGGCCCGGCTTCAGCCTCCTTATCAGCAGCGTCGCCTGGCCCGGCTTCAGCCTCCGCCTCAGCGTCCGCCTCGTCTGGTCCAGCCTCCGCTTCTCCTGGGGCTGCAGGGGCCACGCAGCCTTCAGGTCCCCTACTACCACCTCCACATCGTCGGTCATCTGCCTGGCCGCCTGTTGGGCATCTCCGCCACCGTGGACGCCCTCCTGAACGCCGCCACTGCCTTCCACGTGGCCGGCCTCCGGACTTGTTTCCACGCCGCTGTTGCCGTCCGCACGGTCGGCCCCCAGAACTGTTTCCACGCCGCTGTTGCCGTCCGCACGGTCGGCCCCCGGAACTGTTTCCACGCCGCTGTTGCCGTCCGCACGGTCGGCCCCCGGAACTGTTTCCACGCCACTGCCTACTGCGTGGCCGGCATCCGGACCTGCCCCGTTGCCATTCGCATGGTCAGCTTCCTGAACTTGACCATCTGGGCCTTTTTGGACTCTGTCCCTCCGTCCTGGGCCCCCTCCGCCCGCCCTGGTCGGGTTGTTTTCTGTTTTGTTTTGGTCCATTTTTTCGTTTCTGCTGGGCTGTCTGGTGCCAGCCCTTGAGGGGGGGGTACTGTCATGGTCCTGGGTCGGTGACCCAGCGCTTTTAGTTTGTTATCATTTTCTAGATGATGATTGTTTAAGTTCTGTGTTATTTTCGATCTGCCTCTGAGTCTGCGTCTGTATCTGTCTGTCTATGGTGTCTCCCCATCTGT
Organism: Rhamphochromis longiceps; assembly: GCF_057381845.1. Taxonomy (NCBI): domain Eukaryota; kingdom Metazoa; phylum Chordata; class Actinopteri; order Cichliformes; family Cichlidae; genus Rhamphochromis; species Rhamphochromis longiceps. The sequence goes on from NC_140559.1 coordinate 1,066,932, forward strand.
TTGTGAATCTGTCTGTTTAGTTCAATGTCTTGTCTGGTTCCATGTATCTGAGTTTCCTGTTTTATTGTGAAGGTCCGTGTCATATGTGAGTGTGATCAGTTTACGTTTCCCCTGTCCCGTCAGCCCAGATTCCTCCCAGCTGTGTTGCCCTCCTGTCTCTCATCCCCGATTACTGGTGTGTGTATTTAAGCCCTGTGTGTTCTCCTGCCTGTTGCCGGTTCGTCTGTGTTCCTCCGTGTCAGTCTGTGTAACTCTGTGTCAGTCTGTTACCCTGTGTTCCACGGTGTCCTGTTCCTCGTCTGCGTCTCTCTGCTATTCATCATCCGTTGTCATATGCTCCCAGGTCTGTTATTTTAGGTGTCTTTAGTTGTTTGTTATGCCCCACTGTTTGTTTGCCACTACACCTCTGTAAATAAAACCACCGGTATCTCATCCACTGCCTGCATCTTGGGTCCTCCTTCTATATCCACACGGCTCGCCTCGGCAGCCGTGACAACAGGTAGTTTTAAAATAAATAAATAATAATTCAATAAAATGTTTGTCATTAGAAAGCCTGTAAAACAGAAACATTTGAACTGCTTTTTAAAGAATCCACAGAGTCGACTAAACGTAGTTGTGGAGGCAGACTGATCCACAGCCTTGGTGCCACAGACTGAAAGGCTCTGTCACACTTAGTCTTTAGTCGTGTACAGGGAACAACTGACACATCATGAGTCCGTGAACGGAGACAACGAGCAGCAGTTTACTTTGTAAGAAGCTGAGATAAATAATCTAGGACGTGATCATTTAGTGTTCTGTGTGTTAACACGCGAATTTTGAAACAAATCCTGAAATTTATTTGGTGCCAATATAAAGAAAATTAAATAGCAGTAATGTGAGCTCGCTTGGAGGTGAGAACGACGTGATTTGTCCAGGCTGGTAAACAGGACATTACAATAATCTAAACACGATGACACAAATGTTTTTTTGTGGATCGGATCAATCCATCCACAAAAACGGATCAATGGTTAAGCTGTTTTGTGCGCTTGGCCTTATCAGCACCTGTAAAGGGAGTTGTTTTCTCAAACTGCTGAAGTAAGTTCATCTAGTTTTCACTGAACAGTCTATAACAGTGTCACAACTAAGCATATGCATAAGCACTTAAATACTTTAAATGAGAATAACAGAAAGTTTCTATTACAGAGGCTAGAGCCTGTCCCAGTAGTCACAGGTAGAGTACACCTGGACAGGTCACCAGTCTGTCAGAGGACTAACACAGAGACAGACATCAGAGTAACAAATCTATTTAAAATTAATGTAAGTTTGCTGCAGCTGCATGTATGAACATGTGTTTCTGTGCTCACAGTCAGGAAGCTGCAGTTCATCTTTAGTCTACTTTAAACAGACCTCACAAAAGGCTGATGTGGCTGGATCAGTAGTCTGATTTAAGTACGATACCTTTGGCCAGGGATTCATCTGCTGCATCGCTTCACTGCAGTCTTACGTGTTTTCCCCACAGTGGTAATAAGGGGGCATTAGTCCAAGTTGGCGGCCAACCAAAGCGGTTTGACCGGTTTCGTGCGTGTGCGCATGCGCGTTCAGGTGCGCTCGGGGGCATGCGAGTTCATGTGTGGAAACACACAGGGCGTCAGAGGGGTTGTATGAGTTTATGTGTTTTTAACTGGGTTTTAATTTAAACAAACCATAGGGTTTTTAATGAAACTATTTTCATCACTTTGGTGTATCTCAACATTCAGTTATACAGACGTGTGTGTTCTTAAAAGCAATTCTTTGTTTTGGAAGCCGTGTTGCTTCACAGTGCACCTTAACAAAGAGGGGATGCTTTTTATTTACATCTAGTCAAACGTGTTGGTAATAGTGTTTTAATCACACTAATTTTATAATCCTGACAATATCTCAGCTTGCAGCGATGCATGCATTTCATTTTAAAAACGGCACAAGTGGGAATTTCTTCTGAATGGGTAAAGTCAGCTTGTTCACAAGCGTTTCATTTAATCAAACCACTAGTTTTAATTTAACTAGTTTTTACGCATCTACTGGGGTTTCTTTCACGGGTTGATGAGATCATTTTATTTAAAAATTGGGATTTCGGGATGTTGAACTAAGAGTGAGACAGGGGTTACTAGTTTTAACACAACAGATGGTCACAAATAACATTCATAGAATAACATAGAAGAGCACACTACATGGTTTAAGGACATGTTTTTATACAGTGGTGCGACTGGAGAGCTATGCTGCGTCTCTTTAGCCAGATTGACGACACCATCAAGAGGGATAGGCTCAACACTGCGTACGAGGATCTTAGAAAACGCCTTGTTTTTGATGATTTTGCGACTTGTCTGAAGACTGGCATGCATTCTACCCTGTGCAAACCTAAAATCATAAGGCGTCTGACAACTAAATAAACCAAATGATAGGTTAAATGTGTGTGGGTGTGTGTGTGTGAGTATCTATGCAACAAAATATAACATCTTGTTATTGCTCTCATTTTTCAGAGGGAGACATACAAGCATGGGACCTCTCAGACTCGCCAGACTCCGAATTGCCCGAGTATTACTGTGACACCCACTATGATGATGTGATGCCGAGGCTCACGACATTCCGATTCATCCCCGCCATACGCTTGTTTGTACGCTCATACACAGTCGATGGGACTGGAACACAATTCAGCAGGATTGCAGAACACACCATGACTGAACTGAGATCATCACAACATATAGTGTGATGGAAATGCAGTTTCCAGTAGCACCGACAGAAGTTGCATGTTACAGATGCGCTAAGGGAAATGAGAGTAAGGATATAAGCACACAGCCCCACTCCACTGACGACCTGCTGTTGGCCAACACCCTCAACGACTTTTACTGCTGGTTTGATGAGACATCAAGCAGCCTCGACACCTCCACCTTCCCCAACAATAGAGACACTTTGGTCCATCATCCCCCCACCTCCCCACTCCCACCAGCACAGAGCCATCACCACCATCAAAGACTTCACCCACAGGAGCCCCCTCCTCACTCCACAGCTATGAGGATTTCACACCACCTTCTCCCACTACAACCCTTCATATTCATGAAGCAGATGTGAGGACGCAGTTTGACCCTTTAGACCTACTAAAGAACCCAGTCCGCCTGAGCTTATCTTTATATTTTTACATGTTGCAGTGCCATTTCTGGGAGTATTTGAAGTTGCTATACATCAATACAACCATTATATCCCAAATTTTAATCATATGTATGCATTAAGTCATCAGTAACTACATAAATTGCAATAGTGGTATTTTTACACGCATTTCTAGTTAAAGTAATTTCAGAGGTTCATCCCTGAAAATTGTAAATGTAAAAAAGTTGCATAAAACAGTATCCAAATTAATTTTGAGTGTCTTCATAATTTTATTTTTGAGATACACCAATTTGTATATACTGCAGCCACCAACTTTGACATTCTCATTTACATGACTTATTTAAACATTCTCCTCTTGAATGCAAAATTCTTAAAAACATCTTTTATCCTTTCAAGAGTAAATAAATCTGAAAGCTGTTCCATCCTAAAAGAGTACAACAATGTGTAGTTTATGATGTTCTAAAGGTTTCAGCATCTTTTTGAATTTGTCACATGTGTGGAAAGGTATGAGTGAGCCTTTGTATCATACTGTGAGAGATGCTCGTCAGCACACAAACCCAGAGTTTCTCTACAGGAACACACAGAGTTATTCCCTGTACTGTAAGGACACGTTCAGCATTGTGCAGTAAATCCAGATCATCCCAGTTAAATGCTTACATGGATGTGAGTGTGGTCGTCAGAGCAGCGCTGATCAGTGTCAGGTTATAATGACCAAGGTGTACACAAACACTAAGTTTGAGTGTGTGCAGTGAGACTTCAGTCACAGCGTTTAACTGAGGTGTGAAAAAATAAGCTGAACTCTGCAGCTTGTTGTGGTCCCCTGTGGCTTGACACGCCTTCCAGCTGTTCTCCAGCATTTTCATTTACAGTCAGAAAATATCTCCACATGTTGCTCCTCTTTCTCTCTCTCTGCAGTCCAAATGCGTCTCTGAGCGCATCTGAGTCACGTGACGGCACAGTAACAAATCCCAGCAGGGCAGGAAGAAGGGGGCGGAGCAAAGTGCGTCTGCCGCATAAGAAGAGGTGTTCACACAGACAGAGCTGCTTTTTCATCCAGAGCGAGTAAATAGTGAGCCTCCAGGAGAGAAACAAACTAAAGTATCGATCATATACCACTACCAACGTTTGGATCGATATCTGCATCGATCTGCCCACCCTTGTCTCCTGGATCGTAGCTGCGATCAGCGTGAACCACGTGGGTCTCTGCTCCCTGACCTGTTTCCTGTGTTTGGAAAGAGTTCCAGCTTCATCTCTCGGTTTGTGGGCTCATCTAAAGGTAAGCACCGAGCTAACTTCAACACTACATTTACTAACCCTGCGCAAATTTGCAGAAATCCCTTGAAACCAACACCTACTAGAATCACTGACTTTTTTATTTTCTGGTGCGTTAATCACCCCTGCTGAGATTTGTACGGGTCATATGCTCGATTCACATCCTGCTTTTGTTGTGCAAACCACCCATTGTCTTTGAGGCCTGGCACATTTGCTTTTGCACACACATACAAACAGTGGCGGTCCTAGCCAGTTTGGTGCCCTGGGCGAAAACTCCCTCTGGCGCCCCCCCCCCCACACACACACACACACACACACACACACACAGACAAAACATTAAGGATTGTACATTAACATAAAGCTGTTGTACGTACACACACACACACACACATGAAGAGAGAGAGTATGCAAACAGCCATCATAATTTATCATACAATGAGAACAGGACAAATCAACAACTGACAATGACTAATTAATATTAAAATCTGTAACATAATGTATTGTCTGGAGTTTGGTCTGTTACTGTTGCTATTTTTACCATCTCTTTTTGGAGCAACTGTAACCCACATAATTTCCTTAGAGATTAATAAAGTATTCTGACTCTGATTGGTTCAGGATGACCTGCCATTATCCAATCACACATCTGCTTACCTGCATCTTTTGCTCGTTTCTCCTCTTCTTTTCTCCTTTTTCTGAACTGAAGACATGATGGCTTTGAACTTTTCTTGTCCATCTTCCATTGGTTCTAATTTTGCACTCCAGTATGAACACAAATCTCCAACATATATACAGTGGGGCAAAAAAGTATTTAGTCAGCCACCGATTGTGCAAGTTCCCCCACTTAAAATGATGACAGAGGTCAGTAATTTGCACCAGAGGTACACTTCAACTGTGAGAGACAGAATGTGAAAAAAAAATCCATGAATTCACATGGTAGGATTTGTAAAGAATTTATTCGTAAATCAGGGTGGAAAATAAGTATTTGGTCACCTCAAACAAGGAAAATCTCTGGCTCTCACAGACCTGTAACGTCTTCTGTAAGAAGCTTTTCTGTCCCCCACTCGTTACCTGTATGAATGGCACCTGTTTGAACTCATCATCTGTATAAAAGACACCTCTCCACAGCCTCAGTCAGACTCCAAACTCCGCCATGGCCAAGACCAAAGAGCTTTCGAAGGACACCAGGAAAAGTATTGTAGACCTGCACCAGACTGGGAAGAGTGAATCTACAATAGGCAAGCAGCTTGGTGTGAAAAAATCAACTGTGGGAGCAATCATCAGAAAATGGAAGACATACAAGACCACTGATAATCTCCCTCGATCTGGGGCTCCATGCAAGATCTCATCCTGTGGGGTCAAAATGATCATGAGAACGGTGAGCAAAGATCCCAGAACCACACGGGGGGACCTGGTGAATGACCTGCAGAGAGCTGGGACCAAAGTAACAAAGGTCACCATCAGTAACACACTACAACGGCAGGGAATCAAATCCCGCAGTGCCAGACGTGTTCCGCTGCTGAAGCCAGTGCATGTCCAGGCCCGTCTGAAGTTTGCCAGAGAGCACATGGATGATACAGCAGAGGATTGGGAGAATGTCATGTGGTCAGATGAAACCAAAGTAGAACTTTTTGGTATAAACTCAACTCGTCGTGTTTGGAGGAAGAAGAATACTGAGTTGCATCCCAAGAACACCATACCTACTGTGAAGCATGGGGGTGGAAACATCATGCTATGGGGCTGTTTTTCTGCCAAGGGGACAGGACGACTGATCCGTGTTAAGGACAGAATGAATGGGGCCATGTATCGTGAGATTTTGAGCCAAAACCTCCTTCCATCAGTGAGAACTTTGAAGATGAAACGAGGCTGGGTCTTCCAACATGACAATGATCCAAAACACACCGCCCGGGCAACAAAGGAGTGGCTCCGTAAGAAGCATTTGAAAGTCCTGGAGTGGCCTAGCCAGTCTCCAGACCTCAACCCCATAGAAAATCTGTGGCGGGAGTTGAAAGTCCGTGTTGCTCGGCGACAGCCCCAAAACATCACTGCTCTCGAGAAGATCTGCATGGAGGAATGGGCCAAAATACCAGCTACTGTGTGTGCAAACCTGGTAAAGACCTATAGTAAACGTTTGACCTCTGTTATTGCCAACAAAGGTTATGTTACAAAGTATTGAGTTGTATTTTTGTTATTGACCAAATACTTATTTTCCACCCTGATTTACGAATAAATTCTTTACAAATCCTACCATGTGGATTCATGGATTTTTTTTTCACATTCTGTCTCTCACAGTTGAAGTGTACCTCTGGTGCAAATTACTGACCTCTGTCATCATTTTAGGTGGGGGAACTTGCACAATCGGTGGCTGACTAAATACTTTTTTGCCCCACTGTGTGTATATATATATATATATATATATATCCCCCAACTCCACATACAGTGGGGCAAAAAAGTATTTAGTCAGCCACCGATTGTGCAAGTTCCCCCACCTAAAATGATGACAGAGGTCAGTAATTTGCACCAGAGGTACACTTCAACTGTGAGAGACAGAATGTGAAAAAAAAATCCATGAATCCACATGGTAGGATTTGTAAAGAATTTATTCGTAAATCAGGGTGGAAAATAAGTATTTGGTCAATAACAAAAATACAACTCAATACTTTGTAACATAACCTTTGTTGGCAATAACAGAGGTCAAACGTTTACTATAGGTCTTTACCAGGTTTGCACACACAGTAGCTGGTATTTTGGCCCATTCCTCCATGCAGATCTTCTCGAGAGCAGTGATGTTTTGGGGCTGTCGCCGAGCAACACGGATTTTCAACTCCCGCCACAGATTTTCTATGGGGTTGAGGTCTGGAGACTGGCTAGGCCACTCCAGGACTTTCAAATGCTTCTTACGGAGCCACTCCTTTGTTGCCCGGGCGGTGTGTTTTGGATCATTGTCATGTTGGAAGACCCAGCCTCGTTTCATCTTCAAAGTTCTCACTGATGGAAGGAGGTTTTGGCTCAAAATCTCACGATACATGGCCCCATTCATTCTGTCCTTAACACGGATCAGTCGTCCTGTCCCCTTGGCAGAAAAACAGCCCCATAGCATGATGTTTCCACCCCCATGCTTCACAGTAGGTATGGTGTTCTTGGGATGCAACTCAGTATTCTTCTTCCTCCAAACACGACGAGTTGAGTTTATACCAAAAAGTTCTACTTTGGTTTCATCTGACCACATGACATTCTCCCAATCCTCTGCTGTATCATCCATGTGCTCTCTGGCAAACTTCAGACGGGCCTGGACATGCACTGGCTTCAGCAGCGGAACACGTCTGGCACTGCGGGATTTGATTCCCTGCCGTTGTAGTGTGTTACTGATGGTGACCTTTGTTACTTTGGTCCCAGCTCTCTGCAGGTCATTCACCAGGTCCCCCCGTGTGGTTCTGGGATCTTTGCTCACCGTTCTCATGATCATTTTGACCCCACGGGATGAGATCTTGCGTGGAGCCCCAGATCGAGGGAGATTATCAGTGGTCTTGTATGTCTTCCATTTTCTGATGATTGCTCCCACAGTTGATTTTTTCACACCAAGCTGCTTGCCTATTGTAGATTCACTCTTCCCAGTCTGGTGCAGGTCTACAATACTTTTCCTGGTGTCCTTCGAAAGCTCTTTGGTCTTGGCCATGGCGGAGTTTGGAGTCTGACTGTTTGAGGCTGTGGACAGGTGTCTTTTATACAGATGATGAGTTCAAACAGGTGCCATTCATACAGGTAACGAGTGGGGGACAGAAAAGCTTCTTACAGAAGACGTTACAGGTCTGTGAGAGCCAGAGATTTTCCTTGTTTGAGGTGACCAAATACTTATTTTCCACCCTGATTTACAAATAAATTCTTTACAAATCCTACCATGTGGATTCATGGATTTTTTTTCACATTCTGTCTCTCACAGTTGAAGTGTACCTCTGGTGCAAATTACTGACCTCTGTCATCATTTTAAGTGGGGGAACTTGCACAATCGGTGGCTGACTAAATACTTTTTTGCCCCACTGTATATATATATATATAAGCTCACAAAATACCACTACTAAAAGGCCGGTTAGAATAATGCATTTCCCACAAATCACTGCCTCTGTTTGTATCTCTGTCACTGCAGGACCAACGTGGATCGAGAAGTCAACGCTCTCAGGAGGCCGACAATTTCGTTGAAGAAAGAAGCGGAAGAAAAAAATACAACCGTGACGAGTTTGGGAAAGATTTTACTGTGAAAGCTTCCCTAAAAATGCATCAGGTCATGCACACCAGAGAGAGACCATTCAGCTGTGGAGACTGTGGAGAGTCTTTTACCAATTCTGGAAACTTAAAAAGACACAAACTCATCCACACTGGAGAGAGACCATTCAGCTGTAACGAGTGTGGAAAATCTTATACGCAGTCTGGACACTTAAAAACACACAAACTCATCCACAGTGGAGAGAGACCATTCAGCTGTGGAGACTGTGGAAAGTCTTTTACCGATTCTGGAAACTTAAAAAGACACAAACTCATCCACACTGGAGAGAGACCGTTCAGCTGTAACGAGTGTGGAAAATCTTATACGCAGTCTGGACACTTAAAAACACACAAACTCATCCACAGTGGAGAGAGACCATTCAGCTGTGGAGACTGTGGAAAGTCTTTTACCGAGTCTGGAAGCTTAGAAACACACCAATTCATCCACACTGGAGAGAGACCGTTCAGCTGTGGAGACTGTGGAAAGTCTTTTACCCAGTCTCAAACATTAAAAACACACCAACTGATCCACACTGGAGAGAGACCGTTCAGCTGTAACGAGTGTGGAAAATCTTATACGCAGTCTGGACACTTAAAAACACACAAACTCATCCACAGTGGAGAGAGACCGTTCAGCTGTGGAGACTGTGGAAAGTCTTTTACCCAGTCTCAAACATTAAAAACACACCAACTGATCCACACTGGAGAGAGACCATTCAGCTGTGACGAGTGTGGAAAGTCTTTTATGCACATTTCAAACTTAAAATCACATCAACTCATCCACAATGGAGTTAAACCGTACACCTGTGATCAGTGTGGCAGAGCTTTTACTCACAGTAGCAACTTACAGAGTCATCTAGTTACCCACTCTGAAATTAAGGCGTACAGCTGTGACATTTGTGGAAAAACTTTCAGCCGGATAGGGAGCCGAAATACACACCTACGCATTCACACCAGACATGACGTGTACAGCTGTGATCAGTGTGGTAAACAGTTTACAACAAACGCAGAGTTACGACGTCACATGTTTACCCACACCGAGGAGAGACCTTATAAATGTGACCTGTGTGAGAAAACTTTTAAATCTCCACATTACCTGAAAGCACACCAACAGATCCACACCAGAAAGACTCTACAAGTGCGGTTACTGTGAGGTATGTATTTATATTTTTATCTTGTCAGCCCGACTGTTTGAAACAACTCTGCTCATCAAATTGTGTTAGCATGTTAGCAATTCTACTGCATGGAAAGGCAGCTCTGAATGATTATTCAGACTCTAATCACAGGTTTTTAGGGATAGTGTTTGAGAATCGTTATTGTTATTGTAGCATTAAACTAGTTTTAATTTAATGTTTTTACTCTTATCATTTTTATAGCACATTAAATAGATCTGAGTGTGATAATGTAAACAGTAAAATGTAATTGGACTTTGGCAGAGATGCTCTTTATTTCAGGTGACGTTCAGGAGAAAAATGTTGAAGGACTGACTTACTGTCTTTGTGTTTTTGTTTAGAAGCAGAGCGACACAAATGGATCAATTTCTCAACCCTGTAATCGCTGTGGGAAAGACTTTTGTTGTGACCTTTGTGGAAAAACTTTAAGTCATTGAAGGACTCTGAAAATACATCAACGTAGACACACTGGAGACAAAATGAACTACCGTATTTTCACGACCATAAGACGCACCATACTAAAAGGCGCAGTCTCAGTTGTGTGTGCCATTACTGTATTTAACACACACATAAGGCGCACCAGGTTATAGGGCGCATACAAGTATGCGTATTTAACAATTAAGCGGAAGCAAAACTGAGTTTAGTACTCACATTTTTAATACCGGTAATTGTCATCAATCAAACCCATCGAAGTCCTCATCCTCTGTGTCTGAATTGAACAGCTGCGCTAAATCTCCATCAAACATTCCAGGTTCACTTTCTTCACCGTCAAAGTCACTTTCAGTGCCGTGCGGCTCCTCGGAAATGATGCCGGCTTTTGCGAAAGCTCAAACAACAGTGCCAGCAGACATGTTAGTCCAAGCATCTACAATCCATTCGCAAATTGTGGCGTAACTCGCCCGGCGCTGCCTTCCACTCTTAGTGAAACTGTGGTCTCCATCGGTCATCCATCGCTCCCACGCCGCTCGCAGCCTTACTTTGAACGGCCGGTTCACACCGATGCCCAGCGGTTGGAGTTCCTTTGTCAGGCCTCCCGGAATGACAGCAAGCTCACAGTTCATTTGTTTCACTAGTTTTTTCACATCGGCTGTGAGATGGGCACGCATAGAGTCACAGATCAACAGCGATGGTGATGCGTGGAAAAAACCACCTGGTCTCCTTACATACACCTCCCTCAGCCACTCTTTCATCATTTCCTCATCCATCCAGCCCTTTTCATTTGCCTTAATGATGATTCCTGCTGGAAACTTCTCTTTAGGCAAAGTCTTTCTCTTAAAAATCACCATAGGTGGCAGTTTCTGTCCATTAGCATGGCAGCCAAGCACAACAGTGAAAGAAGACTTTTCGTGCCCCGTTGTGCGTATCGCTACTGTGCTGGTCCCCTTCTTCTCCACAGTGTGACTCACCGGGATGTCGAAAGTGAGCGGCACCTCGTCCATGTTAGTGATGTGGCTGGGCTGGATGTTTTTGTCGCTGATGTGTTTGCTGCAGTAGGAGCGGAAGATGGCCAGCTTTTCATTATAATCCGCTGGAAGTTGCTGCGCTACCGTAGTCCTGGTCCAGATGGAAAAATGGCACCGTTTCATGAAACGAAAGCACCAAGACGGACCTCATTGGAAATGTTCAATTTTCATTTCTTCTGCTAGCGAAACTGCTTTTAGTCGAATGGTGACCGTCGAAACGCTTCTCCCACTTGTTCTTTGCTCGATGATCCACTGCTCGAGTCTTTCCTCCAACTCGGGCCACCTCGCCTTATGTCCGCGGAAACTCAGCTGTGTTTTCTTGACCTTTCAGAGCTTGTTTTCCAGCTTCCTCCACTTGCGAACCATCGATTCATTAATCTTAAATTCTCTCCCGGCTGCTCGATTTCCATGTTCCTCCGCGTAGCTGATGGCCTTCAGTTTAAACTGCGCTTCATAAGCGTGTCTCTTTGCCGTTTTCAGGGTTGTTAAAACAATGATGTTCTGCATAACGCACATACCTGTTCTTTTATACAGGTATGTGCGATTGTCCCGGTATATACAATCAACGCCCACACTTCACCCTTTAGTGTTCTCATGGTGTTCTCTACTACGTCCTCCTTACAACACACACAGGGCGCACTGCACTATAGGGCGCGCCGCACTTTTTAAAGAAAATTTAAGGCTTTTATGTGCGCCTTATAGTTGCGAAAATACGGTACTGTAAAGAATGCGGGAGAGGCTTCACCACTTCAAAGGACTTCAAACAATATGAACTCCTTCACAGTGGCGTTAAAAAGCATGTCTGCGATCAGTGTGGGTCATCTTTCATCCGTGCACGTCAGCTTGAAAAGCATAAACGAGTCCACACATGAGAGAAACCATACAAGTGCAGACACTGTGACAAAACCTTTTCACAATCATGTGATCATACTAAGCATGAGCGCAGACCCATTAAAGAGAACTTCATCTGTGAAAGAGTTTGAGTAATCTCAGTTCATACTCCACTCACAAACGATTCCATGTTACAAATAAACTGTTACGTCTTGATTCCCGCTTTTACGTTAATCTTGTAAACAGTACATTTGCATAACGACTGAAATCGGCCCAATGAATGAACAATGGGCTGTGAGGTCAATTTCTTCATCATTAATATGCAAATTCTTATGAGCATTGATCAACAACCACTGGTCAATGGCCACGAGTACATTCACAGAGTAAAAATTTGCATAATGATTATGAAGTTTACTGTTACCAATGTTCAAAAACATTTACTAAATTATCTTCTCTGTGCAAACATCAGCGTGATGCAGGACTGAAATCATTGCCATCTCTGGATCGCAGTGAATCTGCAGAGACAGAAAGATCCTCTTCTGGTTTCAGGGTCAGACTTAAACCCTTGAGATCAAGCTCCACAGACTTCAGGTGGAGTCTTCTGTAAAGATCTGATTAGGCCCCTATGAATGAAAATGTGCCTCTTGTTACATTTTAAGCTTTCTAAACTGTTCCACTGTAGTGTTTGTGTTGAGTGGTTCGCTTTGTTCCAGCAGTTTGATTAAGAAATCTGTTTCCTGTTATATTTTTAAAGAATGCATTGATCCATGTGTTCTGCAGTTTTTTTTCAGCTTGTTTGTGTAATGAAATCCTGCAACAATTAAACCAAAATTTTATATGTTAAATAAAGAAATGGTTTACTGACAAAGAGTTTGAGCCGTGATGTCATTTTCTGTATATCAGAGCAACACCTGAAGTGACCAGTGTTTAAAGTCAGAGTCAAATTTTGTGTCAGCATGACCTTGTAAAAACTTCTTGGCGATGCTTCACTATGTTATCTGCTAACTGTTCGGGTGTAGAAGGACGAAACTCCCAGGGTGACCAGTGGCAGGAGCTTCCTGATGCAGAGAGTTGAGTGTGGGGGGATATAAAAGAGAAGCTGAGGCATCCCAAGGTTAAAGCTGGCATAACTGAACTTTAATGTTTGATGTGTTTTGGCTCTCCTGCGTGCAGTAATTAATAGCTTGAACAGAGCAGAGCTTGATATAAAAGCCTGGGTGACAACTAACTTTATGCTGGTGATTATACTTGGCCCTAAAATACCTAGAAATATGGTATCCAACCAGATACTTGCTCTGGATGGCATTACCTTGGCCTCCAGTAACACCTTGGAGTAATATTTGACCAGGACATTAAACAAATATTTAGGGCTGTGTGATGAACCAAGTTGAAAAAGCAGAAGGAGTCACAAGAATTATTAGAAAAACAGTTTTCATTCATTTAACCCAAATATTACATTTACAAAAGTAATTAATGTTAAGCTCAAAAAAATGTCAAAGAAACAAAACTGAACTCAGGCAAAGAACTGCAAACTTAACAAACCAAATGACTGCACAAAGAAATATAACTGACCTAAACAAACATTTTCTCTGTATCTACTACAATATAAAGCGCCTTGAGGCTACTTTTCTTGTGATTTGGCGCTATATAGATACAATTGAATTGAATTGGTTCTTTAGTATTTCTAAAGGGTTAAACTGCTTCCTCACATCTGCTTCATGAATATGAAGGGTTGTAGTGGGAGAAGGTGGTGTGAAACCCTCATAGGTGTGAAGTGAGGAGGGGGCTCCTGTGGGTGAAGTCTTTCATAGCATTAATTGCTTTGTTGTGGCGGGAGTGGGGAATGTGCAAGGATGGGGTGGCTGTAGCTCAGGAGGTAGAGCAGGTCACCTATTGATTGAAAGGTTGGAGGTTCGATCCCAGGCTCCTCCAGTCTGCCAAGTATCCTTGGGCAAGATACTAACGCCAAGTTGCTCTCCGATGCATCCATCGGAGTATGAATGTGTGTGAGTGTAGTTAGAAAGCCCTCAGTATAGAGGTATTGCTTGTAAGAATGGGTGTGACTGGGTGAATGTGTTGTATAGAGCACTTACAACTCTGGGGGAATATAAAAGAGCTATATAAGAATCAGTCCATTTTACCAAGTGAAAATCTGGCATTTAAAGATGAATGGAAAAGACTCGCTCACAGCTGACTAATGAACATTTGCATGCATGCTTAAGAACTGCATTGACCCCATTTCACACAAGCTTTAAAATTCTGCCTGCACATATCAGACGTGTAGTCATCTGTGTCCATATTTTCTCCAGCATACGGGGGATTCCTATCATAATAAATCTTTTGGTAAGAGGTGATAAAGAACCTAATCAAAACTTTCCATCCAAATTCCCTCCATCTTTGTGAGGTAGTGCATTTCCATTGTGCTTTCCACATTTGAGTCCATTCATCCTGTGTTGTGCACACTCCTCCCTCCTTCTCCCATAATGTCTTATTTGTAAAAAATGTATACAAACAGGAAATGTGTTTTTTATTGCCGTCACCACTAGGGATGCACCGATACCGATACCGGTATCGGCCTCGATACCACATTTTCTAAAGTACTCGTACTCGTTAAAAGTCCCCCGATACCGGGGATCGATACCACGGTCTGAGACCTGTCTATGTTTGAGCGGCATGTAAGGGGTTAATCACAGGCGCCGAGTGCCCGCCCCCAGGCCCCGGCTGCAGCTCAGAGCTGGGAGAAGGAGAAACAAGTGAGCCGTGTGGAACTAATTCAAAGTGAATGAAGACGCGGAAACAAAGGCGGACTGCATATAGTGCTCAGCTCAGCAAACAGTTATCCTTTGTCCTCCCTGGTGAACATGATGTCAGGAATCTGACTTTAAGGACACCTGCAAACCCATTAATCTGACTTTGTACTTATACCATTCTGGTCATGTGATCATGTGGTTGTAGGACGCTCCTCTTCCTCAGAGGATCCACCTGTGCTTCCTCTCCTCTCTCCTCCACCTGTTACAGTGAGGGAACGTCCTCCATGATGGAGGAGCTGCTGGAAAGTGCTGAGAGTTTCCTCCAGAGTGAGACCTCTGTCACAGTTCAGAGGATCTACGGCAGCAGAGACCTTCATGGACACTAAAAGTCTCAAACACACAACAACAACATCACACTGACTCCACTCTGACATCACTGATCAATAATCAAAGAACACACAGATCAAACTGATTGATCAGCCATCAGAGGAGTCGGATCAATGGAGCTGCTTCTGTTCCTGATGTCCCCTGTTTGATCCTGGACCTGAACTCTCCCTGCAGAGGAGACACAACACAGTCAGACACACAAGCACAAATATAATCTTTGACAACTGAGGAAGTTTGGGGTCTCTCCAGTGATCCTCGGGCCTTTCTATATAGTAGGGCTGGGTATCGTCACTGATTTCTAGAATCGATTCAATTCCGATTCACAAGGTCCCGAATCTGCTTTAGAATCAGCACATAAAGGGCGTGAACACAAAGCGCGGACCCGCCGACAGATCAGAATCAGCCAGCTGTCGGCTTTCAGCCCCGACCGTGAGAAAGGCGACATCTAACTGATTCTGATCCGCGGGTCGCGCTGTGTGTTTACGTCTTTGTGCAGAGTCCATGTTCCTGCTCTCATTTACTGTCTTAGCTGTTTGGTGGTTGTTGAAATTTTGTGAGATTTCACCTGAGATTCTGGCATTTCGGGCAAAATAAATTTATATTAAAAAATTGATTCAGGATTTAATGAATCGATTTTACGTTATCCAAGCCAGAAACGATATTAATCGAGAAATCGATTATAAAAACCCAGCCCTGTATACAAATAACAGCTTCAGCTGACGCAGCCTGACTCAATCCTAGATGTTCAGCACACAGAGACACAGTTTATTTATTTATTTTATTTATTTATTTATTTTTTTCGCCTGTCCCATTTGGTTCTTTAGCCATCAGAATTGTTGTCTGAAGACCAACAAGGATACCCAATGGATTTACTTTGCCAAATGGATCATCGTGGCATTGCCGTATTGGTCCATTTGGTCGATCTTTGTTTTTATTATTTATTATATTTTATTTTCAGATGTTACAGACGGGACAGACATGAGTGAGAGATAGGAAAGGGAGAAAGAAAGAGGAAGGAAGGGAAAAACAGAAGTGGAGAAGGACAGTGAGAAAGGGGGGGAGAAAAAAAAATCTCCTGGATCACCTGTTGAGAGAGGAATAGAAAACAAGCAAAAAAAGACAAAAAAACCAAAAAACAAAGCAACATACTAAACACAACACCATCGCATTAATCTAGCTAAGTGTAAACAGCAGTAAATACTAAATATTCAATGTTGTTGTGCAGTACGCAGGACAGATGTGCTTCGAAGTAGCAGCCAAGAAAGGTGTAATTTGGGTCTACGAGCAGTGAACACCTGTGTGCATACCTGTGTGGATCAGCGCGCTTTGTGGCTGCCGTCAGCAGCAGTTATGCAATTTGAGACAATTTTATGGTTCAAGTTACAATGAATAAGTGAAATACCTTATTGTTAATATATGTGCGATGTAATGTATGTTGTTGGTGTAAATACATTTACAAGGGTTTACAGAATGTTTCCGGGGTGGAACCAATGTTTAGTCTGTTGTTTGAGGTCGACGGTATATTCTGGTACACGCTACACTCGGTAGAGCGCAGCATGTTTTCGTCTCTCCCTGGTGGTGGTAGAGATATGTAGACGCATGCAACGGAGTGTTCGACCATGGGAAAGAGTGACACTACAAGAAGCATTTCATTTAACCCCTGCAAGTTAATGCGGCCAATGAGGTATGCAATTTGTATATGTTGTGATAGAAAATAAGATGTTTGTTTGTGATAGAGCGAGCGAGTTATGGTAACCACGTGTATATGTTAGCATTTTGTGAAGGTGAAATTGTAAGCATTTGTGTTGTTTAATAATGTACTTTATTGTTTATTCTCTATGAGAACAATGTACGGTGGAAATTGATTATTTTATGTTGTTGTACAGTTCTCACGGCATCGTTACGGCATCTCTGGTGGCATCGTTGGTGGCGCCCGTGTGCGATAAATGCCAGTAAATCAAGAACGCCTTGTGTTCGTTTTTCAACTTGGAGGGAGTTACACGCTTGCATTCCAAAGGTTTCTCCATGTAACGATCTGCTAGGGAGTGTGGGGGGGCCACAGCCCTGTCCTCCAGGGTGTGAAGCAGGTATGGAGGAGATCAAAACTCCAGACATCCAGAGGCCCCCAGAACACAAGAAACCATATAAATATATATAAAAACCCACCCCTGTATACAAATAACAGCTTCAGCTGACGCAGCCTGACTCAATCCTAGATGTTCAGCACACAGAGACACAGAGGTGCCGTTTAAAGTTTAGTGTTAACCTGAGTCACTGATCATTTGCAGTATTACAGAGTCTGGCAGTCTTTGCATGATGTCCACGTCACTGTAAGTTTCTAGCTGACTCTCAGGTGTGACAGGTGTGCCAGCAGGAAAGAGTAATAATAACCTGCATCCTGAGGTTTGTCATGCAGGATTAAAGGAGCCAGGCTTTGTTCACACTGTGATTAATCACTTTACTGGAAACTTTATTAACTAGTAACTTCATCAGTCATGACAGAAGCTAATATTTCTGTGCTAACATCGTTTAAACCAGTGGTTCCCAAACTTTTTTTGCTGGGCCCCCCTTTGTTTTACAAGAAAAATTTGCCCGCCCCCCTCGTGCGCACTAACACATCCTCCAACCACACACACCCATATTTTGCTCCATTGCGGTTTATTTCACACCTCAAACATTTAGTAAACAATTAAGCAAATACAAGTAATCTGCAATAAATTACAGGTAGTAATAAAATAAACTACTAACTCTTTTACGCTGCGTCCGCACCTACACGGGTATATTTGAAAACGCAGCTGTTTCGTCCACGTAAACGGCGTTTCAAATCACCGAAAACTGAGATTTTTAAAAGTATTTTTTTGCGTTTACGTGTGGACGAGGAATACAGAGTTCGTCACGCAACGTCAAAGGTATGTGGCTATTTTCACGTCACGCTGTACACCACGTTATTGTTTACATGAGATGAATTGCAGAATGATAGATAGAGACAAAATACTGTTAATCTGACTGTCTGCAGGTTTTACAGGCAGTTACTGTCCCTCCATTTACAAAGGCAGAGGCGTCATGATGTGATTATTTTACTGTAGTTGTTTTTTTTCCTGTGTAATAATATTCAACATTGCTATCAATACATTTTTCAACAAATGTCTCTGTGCAAAATGGGTTTAAAAACATAAACAGCTGTGGGATCCTGTTTGTCCGTGATTTAAACAGCCCAGCGCGCTCTGATGAAGGGAAAACCAACCCTGCAGGGAGACCTACCTCGGCACTTGTGCAGGTGAAGCCAAAGGGAAGATTTGCTTCACCATATTTTCTAGTCTTTGGCTTAGAATGAAGTTGGTTTGGAAACATATTCAGTGATGCTTCATCTCCTGCTTTGCACAAAACAAAAAACAAAGAAAGAAACAAAAAAAAGCAACATTTTGCAACTTCAACCTAAAGCGCTCCATCTATGCAAGATAGCATGGGTGCTGTGGTGCTAGCAGTGTCCAACTAACAGAAACTAACAGAAACAGTTGCCTCTGCCATGTTTTCCTGTTTCTTCTTTCCTTGTAGCCGCTAGATCAGAAGTTTATTTCCTCTCAGGTTTGTTACTTTCAGTAAAGTTTCACTGTTAGAGCCCTGACCAGCATCCTGCAGCATCTGGAGCAGCTGTGTGGTGCTGTCATGGCAATAAGGATCCAAATCTGTGGGATGTTTCCAGCAGGGGTTATAACCTGCAGTCAGCAAGGTGTGCCTAATAAAGTGGCCGTGTCTATGTCACAGTGCAGCAGCATCAGAAAACGGTGGTTTACATCTCTGTTACAGGAAACCTGAAGAGTTAAAACACCAGAGAAGAAAATCTAAACGTTACACAAAGAACATAAAAGAAGTAAACTTCATAAAAACTTCACAAATGATGCTTTAAATGAAAAATAAATCCCTGTAAATAATTCAACAGGTCACATGTTAGAACCACCTTAACTAAACTCTGTAGCCGCTCACTGTGGTTTGTCCCAGCAGCTCTTAGGAAACAAACTGCTAACTTCAGTGTCAGCACACACTGTTAGTAAACTATGCAACACTGAATTCAGGTTTCAGTTGTGTTAAGTTGTGAAGTTGTGATGAAAGTCTTCTTACTGACACAGGTAGGATGGTCAGGCGTCCTCTGTTCCTTCACCCTTCATGAACTGTCACTTATAAAATGCTGCCAAACATCAACTACACTCAATAACTAAACGTGTGCAGGTTAAAGTGATGGACGCCCAGATCTGCACTCCAAATACAAACAGACTAAAGGTGTTTCCTCCAGAAACAAAGACAATATTTACAAAGGTCTCACAGGTAAATTGTGAGCGATCACAGCAGCATCTCATCCTGACTAACAGCTTTTAGATGCAGGGAGAGCGTCGTGGTTCAGAGGTGGTTCAGCAGATGATGAAGGCCTTTCTGTTGCATTGTGTAGTGCTGTGGAGGCCATGATGGTCGACTGGGTCTGCTTCTACTGAACTCACAAACACTTCTGAGGTATTTACACCTGAAGCCTCATTGAATGTGAGTCAGAAACAAACGGCTCAGCTGTGATTAATGGATGTTTCCCTGCATTTCTATTTTCACACAGTTTATTTCTTACAGCAGGAAAACTGAACAGAATGTCTGTAAGAGGTCAGAGTGAGGATGACGTCACTTAATACAGGAAATACATGTTTGTCTGTTTTGATGATGAAGGACTTCTTCAGCTCTGTAAACAGCTACACTTGAGAGGACAGAGGTGATTTCATGGATCAATAACAATGTGTTTATCAGCTTTCATCATCGCAGTGCAGACATGACGTCAGATCTATCAGAGTGAAGGCCGTCTCTCTGATGACGTCACAGAGCAGAGTCCTTCTGTCCAATAAAGGATCTCAGATCAGCTGCTGCCATCTTGTGGCCACAGTTGGTTACTGTCTCTGAAAGTTGTCTCATGTTTCCTGTTGTCCTGCTAACAAAGGCTGGAGCTCATCATGCTGAGAGGGCAGCAGCATTTTGTGGCTCTTCACACATGTTCATTATATTCTGATGATCCTGGATGGAGACAAACTACAGATAAGTGTGTTCAGCCCAACTAGTTTATCTCATTACAGCAGTTTGATGTTTCCCTTTGAATCCCCCTGAAGATCCTGACAGTGAAGCACGTACATAATACTCCAGCCTTTCAACTCTGAGCTTATTTAGTTCTATTACAGTTTTTCTCGATTGCTAAAAAACATTTCTTGAAACTACGCCTCATATCCTCACAACAGTAAACACAAATCCATAACATCTCACTCAATTTCCCAAACATCCTATTTCCAGGTCAAAATGAAGCTCTACACCCAAAACTATTCACTCCTGCTGAAAAACCAAACTTTGCCCTCAGACATCAAACACAAGCCCTCAAAAACACACACACTACAACAGAGTTTTGCACACTGGTACAATTAATTCAAAACAATAGCTCCAAAACAAATAGGTTGCTTATGGTTCTCCCCTTCAAAACCCTTGTCACATGATAAACACAAAAGACGCAACCAATGTATGTACAGTGGCACATTGTCATTCATGTACTATACAGTACAACACACACCAGAAACATTATCCCACCTCAGCATCTTGTCTTTGGTCTGGGTCAGGCCAGAGAATCTCATCCACATCACAGGCTATATTGGCCCCAGCCAGGCAGTGGGGGTAAAATCCTCTTGCATGCCTGATCCACCCCTGGCATGCATCTACTGATATGTCTAGGCAGGCCTCTTCCATGGCCTGAAGGAGGTGAACACGGACATAAGGTTCTCGGTCATACACTTTCCACCGCCATGCCGAAAATAACTCCTCTATCGGGTTTAGAAAGGGAGAGTATGCAGGCAGAAAGATATTAGAAAACCTTGGGTTATTGGTAAACCAGTCAAATCAAATCAAATCAAATCAAATCAGTCACGAACCAGAGCAGCGCGATGGAAGCTGACGTTATCCCACACAACAATGTAGTGAGGCTGCTCTGGCTGTGCTGGTTCCCTGTAGTCCAGCTGGAACATATGTTGTCTTAAACCATCAAGAAAAGCAAGGAGAAGCATAGTGTTATAGGGTTACAATGAAGTCGATCATTTCAAGTCAAAGCACCTCTAAAAACTGAATCTCTGAAGTGGTATTTTATTCACATCAGAATTACATGTGAGAAGACTTTTTCCAGACTGTCAGAATCCAACAGCATCACTGACTCGCACTGGAATGTAGCTGAATGTAAGTGAAGCTCTCAAATAACCGGTCAATTTATGTCCCTACACTCACCTATGGTCGTGAGCTTTGGTAGTGACTGAAAGAACAAGACTGCAGATACGAGTGGTGGAAATGAGCTTTAACCTGGGTGAGGTGTTTTGGGCATGTCCCACCGGGAGGAGGCCCCGGGGAACATCTTGGTGCTCCCTAGTCAAGCTGGAAGAGGTGGCTGGGGAGGGAGAGGAAGGACTGGGCTTCTTTGCTTAGGCTGCTGCCCCGGTTAAGAGGAAGAAATGGATAGAAGGTACTTAAAGATTAAGCTGTTGCTAATGTAAATTGTGGTACCTGGAGCTCTCTTATTAGTGTCTGTGTATGATGATGAGTTTAGAAGTGAGAGTAGCCACAAATTAAAGTCATGGAAACGTTGCGTTAAAGTATCACCAATAAAACAGCATCAAGGCTACTAAGTCAGTTTCATAAATCTAATTTTCCCACTTGTTGATGCCCAGACTGGTTGAAATAGATTTATTTTGCTTGTTTTTGCTGTTGAAACATAATCCAACATATTCACTCTAACAAGTCAAACTCAAATCACAAGACAGTCAGATAGAAACAAACAAATAAACAAACCTTTGACTTTAAGCAGCACCGTTTTGTATCTAGAGATTCCTGCTGTGAACTACACAGTTGTATCTCCCACTGTCTCTCACTGTGGGCTGTTTCAGGGTCAGACTGAGGTCTCCAGTTTTCAGCAGGTCTTCATTCATCTTCGTTCGGTCTCTGTAAACCTGGTGCTGTTCTTCAGCCATCCAGCCTTTCTGATGCACGTGAAGCTTCCTGTTGCATCTGTCCTTCCACTTCACTCTAACATCTTCAGGCAGGTTTTCTGTGGTTTTGAAGGGCAGCTGGACAGACTCCGCCCCCTCCTCCACCTGACAGACTGAGAGGACACAAACACACCGTGAGCTAAACAGATGGCAGCAGCAGGTTGCAGCAGAGTTACTGAATTGAATTGAATTGATATACCTTTATTAGTCCCACAAGGGGAAATTTCATAAGGCTGCCGACCTATTGCACGCAATGGCGGCGCCATCTTACCCTCCGACCATACATACATTACACAAAACATCACATGGGGAAGACAGGTCAGAGAGGTATAACAATGGAAAATGCACCACATGAGGAAAGATAAGGAGAAAAATATAACTCCCCCCAGACTGAGCTCCAACAGGGAGATCAGTTTGAGAACAGAAAAAAACACCTCTGCACATAGCACATGAAAAAAAAACTCTTAATACACCAAAGAAACACATGACAACTAACAGGGGTGGGTAAAGGGTGAGAGACAGCCAGTGTAGACAGTGCATCCAGGCCTACAGCCTGTGCGCTGGTCTCCTTGATCACCGTCAGCATTGGAAGGGAATAAGCATCGAAGGCGTTTGGAGTGTGTGCATATCAGTGTATATGTATGTGTGTGCGTGTCCATAGTTCAGCTGAGACAGTGTCCTTTGCCCTGCCAGGCTAAGTAAACAGTCTTCCAGCCAACCCTGGTGGCCTTGCATGGAATGGGAGGAACAGACTAAACACAGTCGTTATCAGGGTGTTGTTGTTCAGCTCCAGCCTTGAGACCGCAGCTGGCACCAAAGGGGTATCCGCATAAGTGATGGTGCGTTTTACTTTAGTGTGAACAGCTCATATGAATTTCAAAGCAGTTCTACAGTCCAACACTGGTCTCTCAATCTCCTGTTGGAGAGCCGCGAGCTTCGCCATACTTGCGTTCTGTGATGTTGTCATTTCTTGTGCTCAAGTAGCCGATTTTTGAGAACTCACGGCAGTGTGCCTCCCCGAGATGTCATCCAATTTGCACCCAGAGATGTTATTCCGAGCTAGCCCTTCCGAGATGTATCCAGTCTGCAGTCAGAGATCTTATTCTGAGTATTCACAGCAGCCGTAGCCTCTCCAAGATCTTATCTGTGCTGCACTCAATGAGCCCATTTTGACAAACTCACGCCTCTCCCATCATTCCAATCCCAGCTGGCAGCCTTGTGGGGGTTTGAACAGCCGGCTCTGCTTTCTTAATTCTTCGATAAGTCAGGGCCAAGCCAGCTCTGATCAGCCAGAACCCTGTTACCATGGTTCCGAATAGGTACATATCTTCAGCACTCAGGCTCACCCAAGCCCAAACTTCTCGTTGAGAAAGGGGTGTCAATTGCATTTAGGGACCAATTGATCCAATCCATAATTCCTCTTTTAGGTTTTAGAGAACAGACTGTGAGAGAGTGTTCCAGGGAAAAATACAAAAAAAAACATGAGACAAGACAAGGACATAAGAGGCTAAGCAGGGAAGCTAAGGGAGAGGAGGAGGAGGAGAGGAGAAAAGTGTGACCGCCTTCGTCAAGAGCAAGAGCAGAATAGAGAAAGCTGAAGGACAGGAGCACATCACAGCAGGAGGTAACAGGACAGAAATCTAAAAAGTCAAAGCAGTTTTTAAAGATGTTGGAGACGATCAGAGTCTGATGGTGCTGCTTCACAGTCATGTCTCCTGTCAGTGTGGATCTACTTACTACTGATCACAGATCCTGTCTTCTGTCAAGATCGGTTTCTTTGTAGGACAATATGACTCTCAACAAAGCACCAGATTTAAAACACATCTTCAACCTGGAGCCACAGAACCTGTCATATATCAAGGTTTCATTATTTCTACACATCACTAAGTCCTTAGGATCAACACAACTCATCTCTGCAGTTCAGTCTGAGCTGCTCTATTGGACCAAAGAGTTAAATCAGCTCCACTGAAACCTGCTGATAATCACCTCAGATCAGAATCAGAATCAGAATCAGAAAGGGTTTTATTGCCAAATGTTGAGCAGGTTTACAACATTAGGAAATTGCTGCAGTGCGTCAGTGCAAACATACTGTCATAAATTACGCTTAAATAGACATGAAATAAAAATAAGAATAAGAATTAAAAGTGCTAAGTAGATAAATATGTACATGATATATACATGAGTGCAGGTGGTGATCAGTGCCAAACATGGAATGATGCAGTGAACACAGCGTAGGGTCATGTGTTAGTGGTGGGAACAGTCATACGGTTATTGTTCATGTGTCCAACAGCAGAGGGGAAGAAACTGTTCTTATGGCGAGAGGTTCTGGTGCGAATGGACCGGAGCCTCCTGCCTGAGGGGAGCAGGTCAAACAGACTGTGTCCAGGGTGAGAAGGGTCAGCTGAGATCCGAGCTGCACGCCGCAGTGTCCTGGAGGTGTGCAGGTCCTGCAGAGATGGGAGTCTGCAGCCAATCACCTTCTCAGCAAAGCGCACAACACGCTGCAGTCTCTGTTTGTCCCTGATAGTGGCTCCAGCGTACCACACGGTGATGGAGGAGGTGAGGATGGACTCGATGATTGCAGTGTAGAACTGCATCATCGTCCGTGTTGGCAGGTTGAATTTCTTCAGCTGCCTCAGGAAGTACATCCTCTGCTGGGCTTTCTTGATGACGGAGGTGATGGTGGGCTCCCACTTCAGGTCCTGGGTGATGGTGGTACCCAGGAAGCGGAATGAGTCCACAGAGGTGATGGGGGTGTCAGACAGGATGATGGGGGGGAGTGGAGCTGTGTGCTTCCTGAAGTCCACAATAATCTCCACTGTCTTCTGGGCATTCAGCACCAGGTTGTTGTGGCTGCACCAAGACACCAGACGTTCAACCTCCCTCCTGTAGGCAGACTCATCCCCGTCCGAGATGAGTCCGATAACGGTGGTGTCATCTGCAAACTTGATTAGCTTGACAGACTGGTGGGTGGAGGTGCAGTAGTTGGTGTACAGGGAGAAGAGCAGAGGAGAAAGAACACAGCCCTGAGGGGAGCCGGTGCTGATGGTCCGGGAGATGAGCTGCTTCCTCCAAACAAACTGAATGACTGTGTGGATCTGTTCCATCAGTCATGTTGAACACAAACAGCTTTGCAGGATGAAGAAAACGGCACAAGTATAGTTATACTTCAAATAATTGTAAGCATTTTTTTCTTCAACAATATTCTAAAAGTGCATCTGAAGCCTCGTGATATAGTTGAATCTCTGATTTCTGTCTTTATTGATAATGTTGATTTTTTTTAAATTTCTACTTTGTGATCTGTGTTTTAGTTCTTGATTTGTTTGCTATCTCAGCATGTAGAGTTCCAGTCTTACTGTATTACTCCAAGTTCTGTTTGCTGTCAGTTTTCAATGTTTCATTCATTTCATTATTTTGAATTTTTGGTCTTTATTTAGCTCCAGTTTCACCAGTGTGTTGTCTGTGTGTTTAGGACAGTTCTGATCTTCATATTTGCTTCTTTCAGAAAGAACCTGACCGACAACATGACAGCAGCATCTTACAGGCCTGAGGACAGCCTGGAGGAGAGGGTAGAAGGGCAGAGGACAGGGGGAAAAGACTAGAATATATAAATACATACATATATACATAAATAAATACATAAATCAGGAGGAAGGTACTGATTTTGATTCAGACCAGGTCTTGTATTAGATTTTTAGCTGTAACCTGACAGGACCTAACCAGAGATGATGTAATAGGAGTGAACCGATTTTGGTGATTTGCAGGTTCATAATTTACATTTTAAGATTTCAAAATACTGAATCTGAATCGTTAAATTAAAACTGCGGTTTTCTTCAGTTTTTAATGTTAGTAAGAAAAAAAAACCAAACCTTCAGAGGTCCAGGTTACCGAGGAGACAGTACTCCGTCTTTAACATCATCCAAAGAAACACCTCTCAGACTTCAGGTGTATGGAACGCCAGGACTGCCATAATGAATTAATTAAATACACCATTAAATAATTAATTAAATGTGTCAATAATTAATTAAAATTGGAATTAACTAATTAAATAAATAGTTATGACACATGTAATTAATTAATTATTGACACATTTAATTAATTATTTATGTATTTCACATTTTAATTAATTATTGACACATTTAATTAATTAATTATTGACACATTTAATTAATTATTTATGTATTTCACATTTTAATTAATTATTGACACATTTAATTAATTATTGACACATTTAATTAATTATTTAATGATATATTTATTTATTTCATTTTGGCAGTCCTGGCGCCTGGCTCTCGTCATGAAATAATTTTATCTGTCAGCCTCACCCATCAAACTCAGGGGGCGGGGTTAACGCTGCCCATGCAGCTTCTCTAACATTTGATTGGTTGCCGTGCAAAGTAAGTCAAAACAGGTCGATCCTAGATAATCGATTGCTTGTGTAGACTTGGGGCAGCCAGTTATCCCAGAATGCAGATCAAATCACAGGCCGTTTTTCTGTCACCAGCTACACTTTTAACAGTGTTTTAGCCGCGAATGTCGCGCCGTATGTCTGGTCAGGTTGTCAACATAGAACATGTTTGCAAAAGTGCTCAGATGTTTTCAGAGATGTCACTAGCTCTGCTAACAGTTAGCATGCAGAGCGCACCGAGGGGGTACATTAACCGGTTTGTTTACATATTCCACTCTCCGTGTTCCACATGTTGCATTCGCAGATTCTCATTTTCACCGAACGATCGTCTCTTTCCGCCTGGTCTTGTGTCTCTGTGCTTCTGTAACATAAAGAACGAGCTGACATTTTTCTCACGAAACCAGCGATCAGCTCAGCAGACCCTCAGTTTACCTGCATGCATCCTCCTCCTCATCTGTCAGCTGTTTAACACCTGCTGCTAATTCAAGAAACACGCCTAGTTACCTGGTGATAGTCACAGTTTAACTGCACAAGATAAGTAAATATAGTATTTTCCACGAGCGCAGAGCTGCTGGAGCTCGTTTCCTTACAGAGCACTTTATAGGCGAACAGCTTTATCAGCGGCTGATGTCCAATCACCGGCACACAGCTTTGAAACCTCAGCTGAGTTTTAGCTCTCAGTGGTTAAACGCTGGACTTCATTCACTCAGGTTCTGTCTGTCGGGTCACGTTTACTTCGCTGTTTTATTTACAACTGAGCAAATCGGTTTGGCTGAGGTTAAAGTTACGTTTCATAACTGCATAGTTTCACAGACGTTTAATGGTTCACTGGCACATGTGTTAGACTGAACTATCATCTAAATATCATCTGTTTTTTAATAGTTATTCAACTGTATTCTAAGCACCAGCTGTCTGTTAGAATGTGATTTTTTTCTCTCTCTCTGTTGGCAGAGGTATAAAAATGCGCAGGAAAATCTGACGTGCATGGCGAACTTCACCGACGATATTTAGGGAGGAATAAACACACATCAAACATAAATGAACCATTTGTCTGTCTCCATAATTGAGAGCATTTTCTCTTCTTATGTCAACACTCTCTCTCTTTTTTTTTCTTTTTTTTTTCTTTTTCGGTCATGTTATGTTTACCTGTCAAAGGCTTGTTACAAACTATGAAACACATTGTGCAGACTTCTGGATGTTAGAAGAAAACGAATACTGCTCATGAATGAGACTAAAGGCAGGAAGGTGTCCTTTAAAACTAAACATGTTAATAGGACCTCCCTATTTATATCATAGTTTATGATATAGCACGTGTATTTCAGTAATAGCCTGCTGAGGCCACTATACGTGCTGGCCTCATATCAAATGTGAAGGCAGACTGAGTCTATGTTTGACGTTTTTTATATCTAATCTTCCTTTTCAAACATTTAAACAGCAGCGAGTCTGCAGCTGAGGGAATACAAATTCAAATTGTCGGAACAGGTTTGCTCGTTTCTTGGATTCATTTGGTGATTTATTAAATGTATAACTGTTATTCTAATCTGCTGCTGAGTCTCTTACACTTTTCTTTATGCTGTATATTTTCACGTCTCTGGAATAGTTGGCAGTTAGATAGTCAGCTGGGAAACTTTGTGTTAACTCATGGAGCTGAGGATATCGTGGATATGCTGACCTCGCTGCGTGGTGTACAGAGCGAGGTCAGCATGATTAATATTCACAATAAAAATATTAGCCGAACATCATGAAGTCTGTATGTGTTTCATAGTGTCGAACAACCTTTGTACAGTTAAAGCCAGCAGTTACTACATGACGGAAACACCAACGTTATCTCTTTTATGTGTTTATACACAGGTCACGCTGATTACTGAACAAAAACCCAAAGATCAGATGTTAAACAGATTTATTTGCTCTCTCTCCTCCTTAAACATGTTTTTAATGTTAGTTATAATTCAGAATTGGCGACTGAAACACGTAGGACACATAAGAACATCAGGAAATAAAACACCGATAAATATAACCTCAGTAAAAGAAGTCAGCGGGGGTTACTACAGCTGTGTACCGGGGCCTGCGCTTTGTCGGTGGGATTGCTTGCGAGGCGAGCGGGTCTATCCCACGCTTTGCCGTGAGACTGGGCAGACATCTCCGAAATCATCGAAACACTTTTGCAAAGAGGCTGTATCTTGACAAACCGACCAGACACATGAAGATTAAACCACTACATTCTCGGCTAAAAAAATATTAAAACGGTATTTGGTAACACACAAACAGGGTTTTTCAAAGCTCAGTTCTGTTAGCTTCCACATGCCGGTTGTTGTGTGCTAGAAACAATGGCCACCAGGCCAAAGCAATGGTTTTGACTCGATCAGCGTTAACCCCGCCCCCTGAGTTTGATGGGTGAGGCTGACAGATAAAATTATTTCATGATGAGAGCCAGGCGTCAGGACTGCCAAAATGAAATAAATAAATATATCATTAAATAATTAATTAAATATGTCAATAATTAATTAAATGTGTCAATAATTAATTAAAACGTGAAATACATAAATAATTAATTAAATGTGTCAATAATTAATTAATTACATATATCATAACTATTTATTTAATTAATTAATTCCAATTTTAATTAATTATTGCCACATTTAATTAATTATTTAATGGTGTATGTAATTAATTCATTATGGCAGTCCTGGCGTTCCATACAGGTGGGATGCATAAAAATTCAGAATAAGACTAATTGTTATTAAAATGTCTCAAACATTCAAAGACATGATTTTCTCTCTTTTTCCTGTCTGTGAGCTAGAATTATCATGGATAAAAGCGGCAGTGTAAGTGTGTATGAGGTATGTTGTATGTTTTGAAGAAAGTCTTTCAGACTTGGTGAAGTCTGCTGACTGTAAAATAAATAGCATGTCAGCGATAATACAGAAACCCTCGATCACTGATCACAAGCAAGTTTCAACATGTTGACCTCTAACCCCTGTTTAGTCTATAACTCT
Organism: Rhamphochromis longiceps; assembly: GCF_057381845.1. NCBI lineage: Eukaryota > Metazoa > Chordata > Actinopteri > Cichliformes > Cichlidae > Rhamphochromis > Rhamphochromis longiceps. The sequence continues at coordinate 1,096,631 of NC_140559.1, forward strand.
TAATGAATGGGGGGGGGGGGGGGGGGGGGGGGGGGTGTTATTGTTAAATTGTGAGTGACAAAAAAAGTCTTAAATCTAACTTTCCTGAAGTTGTAGGAACCCTGGTTCCATCCTCAAACACCTGGGAGAATCCCAAGACGAAAACTGCTGGTGACCAAAATGATCACGAAGGCTCATCTCACATTTGCCAAAATGATCTCAATGATCCCCAAGTCTTCTGGGAAAATAATCTGTGCACTGGCGAGACAAAAGGCTCAACTTTCTGGAAAGTCTTAGTCCCCTTACATCTGCACTGAAAATAACATTTCATAAAAAGAACATCATACCAACAGTCAAACATGGCGGTTGTAGTGTGATGGTCTGGGCTGCTTTGCTGCTTATGGATAATTTGTCTCACTTGATGAACATGAATTCTGCTCCCTATCTGACAATCCTGAGGGAGAATATGAAGCTATCAGTTCATGCCCTTTAGCTCACTCAGATTATGCAACAGGATAATGATGCAGAAAGCCCACCTCTGAAAATGAACATTTTGCAATGGTGTCGATTAGCACAGACTTTAGTCTGAGACTGATATACTTGGGCGCGACCTTAAACTGCTGGATTAAAACATTAAAACATATTATTGAAATATAAATAAATATGAAAAACATGTTTAAAATGTTCATGCTTGTACTTTCATCATGTTATTCAGACATGTTAACCTGTTGTAACTGTGAAGCTCATCAACTTCACACTTGGCAGAATATCACCCTAACAGTACTCTGAAAGACAAGGGAACAGAGGAAGATGAGACAGAAGCAGGAATTGACACTCAGGGAGCCAAACAAATGAGAATACACGAAAATAGGTACAGAAACAGAGACTTTAATGTAAGTCTTCGGTGGTTTCTTGTTAAATGTGTTTCAAAGGCTGTGTGCAGCTAAGACTCATTGGAAAAAATAGAGAAAAGGCTAAATAAAAACCAAAGATTCAGAAAAAAAACAACATAATAGGGCAGCAAAGGTCCAGAAAAACTGCTGCGTTAGTTCGCCAGTCCTGTTTACTCTTTATACAAATGACTGTACAAACAGTTACCTAAGTAGCAATGAAATGCATATCAAATAAAAACATGGTAAAAGCACAAAGCCATAAAAGAAATGTATAAAAGAGAAACAGAATAAGTCTACAAATCAGGTGCAGCCAAGGCAAACGCACGGTCACCTCTAGATTTCAGCCAAGATCTTGGCTGCACCAAGATTACCTGAGTAGATGATGTTAGTGCTCTAACAAGGATGTACAATCTAAGGAATTCAATAAGGTAGCTTGGCGCTGTGTTGTTGATCATTTTAAAAGTAAGCAGCAGTATTTTAAATTGGATTGGGTGCAGTGCAGATCAGCAAGAACAGGGATAATAGAGGCAAACCTCCCAGCTCCAGTCAGAGGGCATGCCTAGCCACAGTTGGTAGAAGCTAGATCTATCTACAGCAGACACTTGTTTATCAAATTTAAGAGCTATCCAGCAACACACCCAAATTGCTAACAGTGTCAGAGATGGAACTGGCAAGGGAACCAAGGGCATCACGAAGTTGGCCGTGAGGGATATTACTATCAAATACCACGATTTCCGTTTTCTTATCATTTAAGAGAGTTTCCTAAGAGCCATTATTTGACCTCACACAAACAGTGCAGAGACAGAGATCATCAGTTAGTTCAAAGTAGATCTGTATATCATCAGCATAACTATGAAAAGCAATATTGTATTTCTGAAAGATCACACCTAGAGGGAGCATACAACCCCCCTTTTACTTTTACTTTTAACATCACTGTTTTCAATCTGATTATGTCTCCCTTTCTCCAGATGTAACATGTGTATCTCCCAATGTTTCCCTCTGTGGGGTTTTTCAGAGTCAGACTGAGGTCTCCAGTTTCCAGCGGGCATTCATTCATCTCTGTTTTATCTCTATAATCCTCATCCTGTTCTTCATGCTGGTCAGATGCATTATGATACACATGAACCTTCCTGTTGTATCTGTCCTTCCACTCCACTTTAGCATCTTCAGGCAGGTTTTCTGTGGTTTTGAAGGGCAGCTGGACAGACTCCCCCATCTTCAGCTCCACCTCACAGACTGAGAGGACAACAAACACAACATGAGCTGTACAGACAGCAGCAGGTTTGTTTTCAGAGTTATAGAGGAAGGTAAAGGATAGAAGCAGATCGGAGCAAAGGACAGAAATCTTTAAAGTCAAATGAGTTTTAGAGCAATTGGAGATGATCAGAGTCTGATGGTGCTGTGGTTTCTTTTAACTTATATCTTTGGTCTATGTGCATCAGAGTAAACTCTCCTGTCACAGCTGGTCTTGGCTCACAGCCAAGGGTTGCCTTTTTTGGCTGGATTTACAGAAAGGAAGACTGAGACACAGTATGGTGTAAGCAAGAAGTGTTTATTTGCCCATATAGCTTTAAGGCCATGACAATCACTGGCAGATTAAGCTTTCTCACCGCACAATCACTCTCCTGTCTAATGACAACTGGCAGCCTTAAATACTCTAGCTGTTAAGGACTAAACCATTATTTTACTGTTAGGTGAGTTTTTAATTTCTGAACTTCCATTCTACAATAAACTATTTTAATAAATAAATATATACATACATTCTACCATTATCATCTGATCAAATATTTTATACAGGGCTCTAGATTAACTTTTTGCCATGGTTGCACTGGTGTGCCTAACTTTTTTTCTTAGGTGCACCAGCACAAAAGTTAGGTGCACCCAAATTTTTCAACCACATTGCTTAAAACCGCAGTTCTACAAGAAAGAATAACTTTATTTATCCCGAGGGGAATTCTTTGGTCATGTACATGCTCAAAGCAGCAGGAGAGACAGAGGAACAGATGAATAAGATATACAATATATACAATAAGAATAGTAGTATACAGTAATATACAGTAGGATAGTGCAAGACATCGTATCAAATAACTCTAATGCACAAAGATTCCCCACAGTCCCTAACACACACACACACACACACACACACACTGCAGCACTGACCTCTGACTTTCAGCTCCACTTGTTTCATCAGCAGGATGTTTCCCTCCCTGCTGTAGACGGTGCAGGTGTAGGCGTTTGTGTCCCAGTCTGTGGGGTGTTTCAGGGTCAGACTGAGGTCTCCAGTTTCCAGCAGGTCTTCATTCATCTTCGTTCGGTCTCTGTAAACCTGGTGCTGTTCTTCAGGCTGGTCAGACACTTCTGGATATACATGGACCTTCCTGATGTTTCTGTCCTTCCACTCCACTTTATCCTCTTCAGACAGGTTAACTCTGGTTTTGAAGGGCAGCTTGGCAGACTCCGCCTTTGAATCAGCCACCACCTGGTGGACTGAGAGGACAACAAAGCACAACATGAGTTGTTTGACTAGTTTCAGTCTGAAATATATCCAACTTCTCCACTGAACAAAGACAGTGCTGCATTTCTTCTCTGTCCAGTCAGTGGCAGAGATGACCATTTGCTAAAAGAAGTGTTATTGTCACATGTCCAGACTCAAAGCTTTACTTGCTGTCTTCGAAAGAGAATCAAGAACTTGTTCCATGAAGGGTGTCCTATGAAAGAAGTTAAACATATTTAGACTTTCAAGTTCAATTTCACTTCATGGGATGAAATGTTTCTCTTAGCCCAAGTAAGTGCAAAATTGTCAAAGTGAAAACCACTCAATATAACAAAACAATAGACAATGCAAGGTGATAAAATACAAGCAATTTTTTGGAGATTGATTTTCAATCTGAAAAATAATCAAGTGTCCAAAACTTCTGGTATGACCCTGTCTGGATTATGACTCTGATACTGGATATTGGACTCAGAGTAGCAGAACAGTAGCAGAGTAGCTGCCGACTAGCCAAGAAGCTGGCTAGTCGGCAGTAGGGCTGGGTATCATCACTGATTTCTATAATCGATTTGATTCTGGTTCGTTTCAATTCAATTTTGACTCAAACAGTCAGAAATATTATAATTTGTCATCTTTAAGCACAGACAGTGTGTCCATGTATGTGCCGTCTGCACTTTGTGTTTACTTGTTTGTATGGAATCCGCTTACCTGCTCTCATTTGCTGTTTTAGCTGTTTGGTGGTTTGTGAAACCACCAAACAGCTAAAACAGCAGTGTGAGCTTTAAGCTCAGATTCTGGCGCTTCTGGTAAAATACATTCATATTTAAAAATCAATCCTGGATTTTACTGAATCGATATTGTGATATTCAAACTAAAATCAATTTTAAGCTGACAAGTTCACAGCTAACTGAGCTTGTTCACCAGATAACGTTGGGCCTACGAGGACACAGATGAGGAAGCTGACAATAGTCTTTCAGAAAAAGTCTTTTTTATATCTGCTGTTGGGATGTAATAGAAAAGTATATTGGACTTTGTTAAGTTAAAGTTGCTCTGTATTAAAAATGTGAGGAAGAAGAAGCAGATAGCGTACCTGGAGAGCAGGATTGCAGACTTGGAACAACGCACCAGGACAAACAATGTCATTGTTTCACCAACACCAACAAGAAACCAGCAGTGATCTTAAGGTTTGTAAACAGGAAGCTAAATGGATCTCATGTCTTCATGAATATATATGTAACAAATGCAATGTTGGCATAGCCAAGAAAGCCTCAAGAAACTGGGTAAAATTCAAAGCACTGCAAACTAAAACTAAGCTAAATGTAACACTGGAAGATGTGGAAAAATACCAGTGAGCAACATGAACTGGACTATAAACAAGGTGACACGTATCCACACTTAAAGCACACAATTAAAATAAGTGATCTGGAGAAAATAGCTGCATCACTCAGACGATTGCTGAATATAATCAACTCCAACTTAAAACATTTGAATATATGAATCACAATATATCAGGTTTTAAAAACATCTAAGAATTAGGGATGCAGTCTTCAGATCAGGGACTAAAGCAGGCCTCAGACTGCCAAGAACTGACCTCTCCCAAACTCACCTGAAGCATGAAGACTAAGCTGGTGTAATGGAAATCTGAAATAGACTGAGCTACACACAAAAAACCCATTCCCTTTCAGGGCTCTAGAGTGTGATCAATTTGTTCACATATGCGACTTAATTTCTCAGTGGTGCAACTAAAAGAAAATCGTAGGTCGACCAGCCTTTCGAGTAAAAAAAAAAGGAAAAGAAAAAAAGTTTTTTTTAAAGTCTCAGCAACTCTGAAAAATCTCCATGTGGTCAACAACAAACACACATTATGCCCCTATCGTGGTCTAAACCAATCAAAGGTAGTCAGGGGTGGGACCTCTCTGATTGGTCGTGGTTCAGAATCAGAAAGGGGGTTTATTGCCAAATGTTGAGCAGGTTTACAACATCAGGAAATTGCTGGTCGTGGTTCAGACAGTCCTGTCGGCCTACATGTGTGTATGTTTGAAAGTGCAGGCGGATAGACAGAGGTGAGTAGTAGGCTGGGTTTCAATAATTGATTTAAAATTATTTTAGCTTGAATAAAGCAATATTAATTCATTAAATCCTGAATTCATTTTTCAATGTAAATTAATTTTGCCAGAAGCTCCGGGAGCTCACAAAACTATTTCAACAACCACCAAAATAGCTAAAACAGTAAATGAGAGCAGGTAAACAGATTCTACACAAAGACAAACACAGAGCTTTCTGGCATGTTTGTGCCATCGGGGCTAAAAGTCGACATCTCACTGATTCTGAGCTGCAGGTTTTGTCCCTCTCCGACCAAAATGTACTTCAAGAACAGTTCCCCATCTCAAATCTCTGTTTTCTGCACAATTTTTCTTCTTATTACGCACCAGTCTACCATTGGATACAGCACTGTTTTTCTTCTTTTCCCCAAAAATGTTTAATAATAACGAAATTAAAACTTTTCAAAATTATGCCAAATTGCAAAACTCTTAGCTGTGTCTCTAATCAAACCTCTGTAACATTACTCTGCTTCACTTCAGCAGCATCAGGTAATGTTCATATGTTGAGTCATGTTTTTCTTCAGTCTTTGTTCTTCTGCAGAATATTTTTAAGGCGGTTATCTGTTATAAAGCTGGCAACATGATGCACTGCATTTACTATGGTTAGTGTGGAAAGACCATGGCCGGCAATACTGCATTTGTGACTGCTGCTAATACGATACACAGTGTATCCAGAATGCTGTGATAAAGGCACTGCCCAAGTGTCCCCTCTTCCCACTGCCTCAGACGATGATTAAGTTTATCATTGTCTACAATATTGCCAAAGCACTTTAAGCACAACCACTTTTTCAGTAACTTATCTTTCTTGTAGAAATGTTCTTCAAATAAAGAACTTTGTGTTGACAAGATTGTTAGTTAATCATTTACAAATCAATATTGTCTGTATGGATGGCAATTTCCCCCTGAAAAAGTGCAAATGTGAAAATGCGGTGTTAATTGATGTGGTTGAAAAATCTGGGTGCACCGAAGCAAAAGGTTATTCAACAGCCATCGCTTTATATGGCTTTATATGGCTTTAATATGGCTTTATATGGCTTTATATGGCTTTAATATGGCTTTATATGGCTTTAATATGGCTTTATATGGCTTTAATATGGCTTTATATGGCTTTAATATGGCTTTAATATGGCTTTAATATGGCTTTATATGGCTTTAATATGGCTTTATATGGCTTTCCAAAACGGTCGGATAAAATGTTTTTAGTATCATCAGTAACTGACCCATTATTTTTAGTTGTTGTATTGCAATAACTCTCATTGCTGCATTTCTAGTTAAAAAATTCATAAAAATTGTTTAAAAAGGTCAAAAATGAGTATGATTTCAAATCCAAGGCAAAACTATGTACGCTCTGACCTCTGACTTTAAGCTCCACTTGTTTCATCAGCAGGATGTTTCCCTCCCTGCTGTAAACGGTGCAGGTGTAGGTGTTTGTGTCCCACTCTGTGGGGTATTTCAGGGTCAGACTGAGGTCTCCAGTTTTCAGCAGGTCTTCATTCATCTCTGTCCGGTCTCTGTAATCCTGGTGCTGTTCTTCAGGCTGTTCAGAGCCGTTCTGATACACATGGACCTTCTTGTTGTTCTCCGTCCACTCCACTATAAGGTCTTTTTTTATCAGACGAACTCTGATTTTGCAGATCAGCTGGACAGACTCCACCCCTGAATCCACCTCCACCTGGGGGACTGAGAGGACAACAAAGCACAACATGAGCTGTACAGGCAGCAGCAGGTTTTTCTTCCTCACCAGTTGCAGATAGATTACAGCAGAAGCTTTCTGCATTTTGGATTGGAGTGGAGAAAGATTACACACTCCTGGGCAAGTGAGGCTGGTGATACTTCTTTTATCACATCCTACTTATGTCTTTTCTGCTGTGGCTTCAATCAATAAAAAAAAATATAGAACAAAGTTGGACATTGAAAATCAGAGTGACTCAGAGTGACAGTCTTAAAACGCCACCCCCAGGTTTCAGAAGATCTGCAGCAACAAGCAGGCTCACACCAGTCTTTCTAACACTTCCTGTTGTTTAACAAGTATCCTCTAACTTTAGAGAGAGATGATTTTCACAAACAAGGGTGATGTGCACTGTTAGTAGAAGCATAGCAGAATACAAGTGCATGCATGAGAGGCAGACAGGTGGAAAGGTGAACATGGAAGTAGCAGAAGTAGTGCAAGTAGATGAGTTTAACTACCTGGAGTCAACCCTTGATAGGAATGGACAGTGCAAAGGGAGGTGATAAAGGAGAATGCAGGCGGGGTGGATTGGGTGGAGATCAATATCAAAGGTGATTTGTGACAGAAGGAGAACAGCAAGACTGTTAGGGGTGGATGCTGGAAGAGGGGGAGATGTAGGAAGATAACCTGCTGTGGCAACCTTTAAAATGAGCAGCCAAATGAAGACAAGTAATCTAATCTAGGTAATTAATTAACGTGTATAGCCTCAGTATATTCATTCAGCGAAAAAGATCTGGCACAGACACAAAGTGCCACATTTAACTGAGAGTCAAAGTGAACAAAGGCAGTTTGATGGCACGACTTGGTCTCAATATAAAGATTCCTGCAGAAGCACAACATTTTTCCCATTATCATCAGTGAATGGTCACAAGTTAATATTATATGAAATACAAGTGAAAACTAAGTACACACTGACCTCTGACTTTAAGCTCCACTTGTGTGTCATTCAGGATTTTTTCTCCCTCCTTGTTGTAGACGGTGCAGGTGTAGGTGCCTCTGTCCTTGTTTGTGGGGTATTTCAAGATGAGACTGAGGTCTCCAGTTTTTAGCGGGTTGCGCTTCATCTCTGTTCGCTCCATGTATGCTGGGCTTTGGTCTTCAATCCTATCACAACCATTCTGGTGCACATGGACTTTGTTGTTGTATCTGTCCTTCCATTCCACTTTAGCATCTTCAGGTAGTTTTTTTGTGTTGGTTTTGAAAGGCAGCTTTACAGACTCCACCCCTGACTTCACCTCCACCTGACAGTCTGACAGGACAACAAACAACAAGAACTGTACAAACAGCAGCAGCAAGTTTTCAGAGTTTTAAAGAAAGCTGAAGGACAGGAATTGTTTCAGCCTCTGGACTTTTGAGTGACCGTTAAGGAGCCACCAGGGGACACTTGTTAACCATTAGTGTGTCTGGCACGAGAGACTCACCTGACATGAAATAGTGTTGAAAACTATATATGAGACTGAGACCCCCAAAAACCACCAGAACAGGAAGAACTACGACAGCTGTGGCCCAAAGTGGAAGTTTTTCTGTGGAGAAACAAAAAATAAATGCATAAATAAATTATGACCTTTGAATTCTGAAGTTAATCTGAGCCACTGTCCACCAGCTCTGACCTCTGACATAGTGCAGCTCTACTTTCTGTCTCAGGATGTCTTTGTCCCTGTAGATGGTGCAGATGTATCTCCCACTGTCTCTCTCTGTGGGCTGTTTCAGGGTCAGACTGAAGTCTCCAGTTTTCAGCAGGTCTTCATTCATTTCCATTCGGTCTCTGTAAAACTTGTCCTGTTTCATAAGTTTGCCACCTTTGTTTGAATACTCCTGAACTATCAAGAGTTCTGGGTCAGAGCGAGTCCACTCCACTCTGGTGTTCTCAGGCAGGTCAGGTTCAGTTTTGCAGGGCAGGATGACAGACGCTGAGCCTTCCTCCACCTTCACCTCCATGGGGTGATCTGAAAGGACAAGAAACCACAATATCAAATACAGGACCAATAGCAGTCACACTCATGGCAAATGACAAGTTTATGCATTTCTGACCTCTGATTTTACAAATGTGGATCACTACTCTTTGCTTTGAGTGATAACTAAACTGGAATTTATGAACTGGTGCTACAGCTACAGATGATTGAGGGATCATAATGAATGTTTCAGTGTTTTAAAAGAAATCTTGAATTTTTCCTCATGGACAATATGTAAAAAGTCTACTGAGATTTGTCTCCCTGAGAAGAGAAGACAACTCTGCAGACCTAAAAGAATGTAATGCCATATACCACAGAGGCTGTATCAATAAGATCTTATTTGAGTTCACTTTCTTGCTCATGTTTTGTTGTTTCATTTTAAGGTTAGGTCCATTGTAAATCTTTCTGTTAGGTTAATCAAGACTTTCAGAACTATTCAGAAAAAACTTGGCTTTTCTTCTTGCTTTTGGGACTATTTGAGCTTTATCTACTGTACTGACTTTTACTCTTTCATTACAGCAGGTTTGACCTTTGACGTGCAGCTGGATGTCACTCAGTCTATGTTCTTCTCCTCCAGCACTGATGGAACAGGTGTAAATACCGCTGTCAGTCAGTTTGGGTTTCCTCAGAGTGAGACTGAAGTCTTTTGTGTTTAGTGCATAACGACTCATTGATGTGCGCCCAGTGTAGCGCTGGTTTTGCCCTTTGAGATCGTCTCCTCCTTTTCCTTGTAGGTGGACAGATTTGGGATTGAGGTCACTGCAAGTCCACATCACTGTGGGATTGTCCTCGGGTATAGAACCTTTGTAAACATAGGGCAAGAGGACAGAATTCTCCCCCTCATATACCTCCACCACCACAGCCAGAGCATGCTGGGAAACTGTGAAGACACAAAAACAGAAATCAAAGGAATGTTTGGGTTTGATTTAGTGTTGAAATAATAGATGACAAGTAACATTATCTTTAGGGAACATTTTACAAAGAATGTTAATCTTTACATATTTAAATAGAGTGAAAAGGCTGCTGTGTCTGAAGGACCTCTCGATGTATCAAGAACAGTTTAATGCTCCTCAGCACAGATTATCCAAGTGTCCTTTTCTGTCCTGAATGGATGAACACATTCTCCCAAAACACTCCTAAGGAAGAATTTGGGTTAGGTCCCAGCTGCAAAAATGGACCACTAGGAGCAGAAATAGCTTTAAATGATCAACTAAAGATATTCCAACAGGCAGAGATGTAGTCAGTGTTGGGGAGTAATGGAATACATGTACTGGCTTGACACATTTAAAATACACAATATGAGAAACTCTATTCCGTTACAGTTAACGTTTAAATAGGTGGTAATCAGTTATCAGGTAACAAGTTCAGGCGCAGGTTTAGCTCAGTTGGATGAGCATGTCTTCAGGATCTCCAAGTATTAACATGCTGTTTTTAGACTTGGTGGATAGCATTAACAACCTGTTAGCTGCAAATAATCATGTGCAGTTTCACATGATTATTAACAGACAAAAAGAAAACATATTACTGATACAGAAATAGTTTTCTAAACAAGATCGCTGCAAAAAGTGCAGCCTTACCTAATGTCCACCCTACTGTTACTCATTTTATATTATGATTTAGGCTTAGAGTACTACCGTATCAAAAGATGGCAGCTGAGCTGGTTCATGCATCTTACAAGGATGCCTCCAAACTGAGGTTTTTCTAGGCATGTCCTAATGGAGGAGGACCAGGGCAGAACTAGGACTCGCAGCTTCAGTTAAGAGTGAGAAGAAAATAAAAATGTGTTCATGTTTGCAGTTTTGTCTTGTTCTACAATATTTGAAATTTTAAAAAACAAACACTACATTTTTGGAAATATTAATGGGTTTTTTCTTATTTGTTTGTTTGTTTTGTACTACTTGAACACTAAAGTGGTGCTCACATGAGATGACAGTGCCAGCATTTGCCCACAGCTCATTTAGGTTTTGAGACCCCTGCCCTGAAGTATCTGCAGTCATGATCAGAGTCCTCTAAATACTAATTTTTTTCTTTTATTACCTAATTTACTAGAGGAGGCACTGGTGCATCCTTTATGAAAGAGGAGATAATGTCGTACCACAGTAACTCAGATAAAAAAGAGAGCAATTTTTTGATTGATGTTTTGTTTCCTGTTTTGTTTCTGTTACAATATTATACATTAAAGTATAATATTGTAACAGAAACAAAACATTAATCAAAAAATTGTTGAAACACAAATTACAACATTGTATAAAAATTACAATCATCAACTCAAATACTTGGTTCTAATTGAACAGAAATTTCTATGAACTTGTAAGAACTGTCTAGGACATGAATCAGTCTGTATCAGATCCTGAATTTGAAATTTCCACTGAAGTCACGGGTAAGAGACAAGTGGAACCAAGATCTAGGCCATTTGCTTTTTGAAGTTTGCAAAGACTGCTAAATTTTGCCAGTGGTAGTTCACTCTTTGCAACATAGTACGCTGTTCTAAACAGATTTTTCAGGTTTAGTTTTAGTATGTTATTTGCAATTGGTGTTTGTTCTGGGAAAGATATTGCAGACTGAGCAATGATGCATTCCTCATGCGCCTCATTCCTTCTAATGGGGTCTTTCTTAAAAGTACTGGTCCCAGTAACAAAGGCGCCTGTCAACTCAGCAATCAAGGGAAAACCAACAACACACCCGGCAGAACAAGAATTTCACTCGCATGTACTGTACCAGTGTACTCCACTCCACAACCCTCAGGACAAAGGGACTAAAGACCTGAGTAACACTCTGGGCAACTTTGGGCTGACTCAGCATGTAACGGAGGCCACACATAATAGAGGACACACTCTTGACCTACTGATCTCCAAAGGCCTGAGCATTTCAAACATTACTGTGTCTGATGTGGGCCTGTCTGATCATTACTGTGTTTTCTTTGAAAGTAAAATCTCAGCCCACACAAATATATCAACAACAGTGATCACAAAACGGTGTATAACTGAACACAGTAGTGAGATCTTTAACCAGGTCTTCCCATTAACACCTGACCTGTCCAAAGGTTCAGTCAATGAGCTCGTCAATAGCTTCAATGCTAACATGTTAAATGTAATGGACACTATTGCTCCCATTAAGGTGAAGGTTATCTCTGGAAGGAAAAAGTCTCCATGGAGAAACTCCACACTGGTGAAAAATGAAAAAAGAGAGTGTAGGAAAGCTGAGCGCAGATGGAGAAAAACAAACCTCCAGGTTCATTATGACATTTATAAAGAGAAACTTCACAATTATAATTTACAACTGAGGAGTGCAAGGAGGTCCTACTTCTCTGACATCATCACTAAAAACAGCCATAATGCTCGGGTCTTATTTTCTACAGTTGACAGGCTAACAAACCCTCCTGTGCCAGTGGCAGCTGAACTTCATTCGACCATGGCCTGCAATGACTTTGCCAAATTCTTCACAGAAAAAATCCAAAAGATTAGACAAGCAATTGGTACATCAACAGCAGATCCAGGATATGTACTGTGTCCACCAAAAAACTGTTTAAACACCATGAAACAGTTTCACCCGATTAACAGCAAAGACCTGGAGGACATCTAAGGTCAACTGAACTCCTCCTCCTGCTGTTTAGATGTCCTGCCAACAAGTTTTTTTCAAAAAGGTCTCAAAGACTTTAGAGTCAGACCTGTTACAGATCGTCAACTTTTCTTTAATGTCAGGTGTGTTTCCAGAACAACTAAAAACTGTAAAAGCTGTAATCAAACCTATACTGGAAAAGGACAGTATAGGCACAACACAGAAGAGCTACCTCGTCAGCCCAGGACTCTGCAGTCTGTTTACACCTACAGGCCAGTGGACACTCTTTCAATGATGAGGATGTAACATCCTGGACAGGGAGGAACGCTGGTTTGAGCGCAGAGTCAAAGAGGCCAATTACGTGAAAAGGGAAAGACCATCTCTGAATCAAGGAGGGGGCCTAAGGGTACATCTTTCGCCATCTTACAATGCTGTGATTGCAGCCATTCCCCAACTCTGAATGCTACTCATGGCCATTGATCAGTGGGTTTTGGTCAGTGGTTGTTGGTCATGAGATTTTGCATAATTAAGATTAACAGACTGACCTCCCAGCCCATTGTTCCTCAGTGGGCTGGTTTCAGTCATTATGCAAATGTACTGGTTGGGGAAACCTGCAGTCAGCTGAGACTGAAGAAGTCACCTGGATGACGAAACGTTTCTCCCACAAAACGCTACGTCCAGATGAACAGAATCAACTTTTGGAGATTTACTTTCCTGGATGATTAAGAATGCATCAAGATGCCTTTAAAGAGATTTTAAAGTTTATCCCGATTTCATTATTTATGTCTGTTCTTATATAGCAGCCTTTATTATGAGCATTACTTTTGTTCTGTGTCATTTGGAACAGTGTCAAAGTAGTATTTACTGTAAATCACTGGTATGTAACACCGAAATAACTCATGTGGTCAAGTATCTTCTGTCACTGTCTGTTTATGTTTGACTTCAGGAGGCAGACCATAAACAACCCCATGAAATTGTTAATCAAACTCTCTTTTCTGCTGTTTTCACCAGTAATCAATTCAGTAATTATTAATTTGTATTCTATATTATATTATCTGACTTTTTGACAGAGCCCAGACACAAATCTGCAAGTGTGTCCACGACTCTCCAACATACTTTTAAGTGAAGTTTAGTCTGCACTGGGTTTTTGTTGTCGTTTTGTTTTAGACTGTTACTGTTTCTGACTTCCTGCCCAGCTAAACTATGCACGTTGACGGTGCTTCTTTGAAAAAGATTTTTACTTAAACAACTTAGTTTTATTTTCTGGGAAGTTAGTGAAACGCTGCGGTGAAATCAAACTTTTCAGAGGGAATCAGTTCCGGTTACCGCATCAGTGGTAGTTTGCGAGATTAAACAGGAAATAAACAATCCTCACAGTTCTGAACAAAAAAAAGAAAAGCTTTCGATTTTAACTGGTAACATTCCAGTCAGTCACACTTTGGTAACAATAGCAGATATAGATGGCCACTTCATTGCATGTTCCTGTCACCTGTCTGAGAATGATGTTGTGATATAAAGGATTATCGGACCTGTCAATAAAGCCTTTTATCTCAGATCTGCAGCCATGACCTGTGTCACCGAGCTAGCTTAGCACGGCTAGTTAGCCTCTCCCAGGCTCAAACTTTCAACACAAAGTCGGTCCAGACTTTCTCACACCACCCCTCGCTCTCTTACAAATAAAGCCATCATTACATCGGTAATTTCACACACTGCGTGTATATACCTGTGCGATAAAACTTCGGTCTGAGTGCAAGATAAACATTGTTTACATAAAGTATATAAGAGTTTCTTACCGCTCGTGAGGAGCAGGAGCAACAGCAGCATCTTCAATCTCCTGCAAGAAACAGCAACCAGTTAAATCCAAATACTTCTCATTGTTGCGCTTAATATTTGGGGATTTATATCTCATTTGGAGCCGTCGATAAAAGACAGTGGAGGGAGTAACACCAGCTATACTGTTTACTTTCGGTTTCACGTGAACAACTCTTCACCCTCCTGCCCTCTGGGAGGCGCCACAGGAGCCTCCGGACTAAGACCACCAGGTACCGGAACAGCTTCTTCCCCACAGCTGTCAGACTCCTGAACTCTGCCTCCTGACATCTGACCCACGTTAAACTCATGGACTGGACATACACACCCCCACAATGGACAACTGTACCCTCAAACACACAATAATAACATGGACTGAACCACCGCTCACAACCACTAGCTCTTTATATAGCCTCTGTAGAAACTATCTACACCCTCACTTATCTTAACTGCACTACTGTATAGCTCTGTGTAAATAATCATTCTGTACATTCGATAATCTTTAATCCTACAACTGTTTACAACTTGCATAGTTCCCATTTCTGTATAGCTGTATATCTCAGATTTCTGTAAAGTTATTTATTTCATATTCTGTATAGTTTTTCATATTTATATCCTGTTCATAGCCTGTACATAGCTTGTACTCACTACAGCCTGTACATACTTAGTTATAGAATATTCACAACATACTTCATACCGTGTACATTATAACATACCATAATAGACCCATTTCTGTAATATACTTACATATCTATACTATTGCTAATATATATTGTAATATATCTATATCACTAAAGCACTTCTGGATGGATGCAAACTGCATTTCGTTGCCCTGTACCTGTGCATGTGCAATGACAATAAAGTTGAATTCTATTCTATTCTATTCTAACAACAGTGTCCTGTCTTCCAGGTTAACTGGTTATTACTTTCACTGGCATATGTATTATGCCAGAGGTATAATATTATGTATTATACCTCTTATCTCCAAACTAAACTCTCAGCGCCCTGAACTTGTTTATTGATTAAACTTACGATAAAACATTACAAATACACTTACTCAGCAGTGGCGTGTTGTAATGCAGTGTATCGCCGCATGGTGGCGTCTCTTGTGTCATGACTGGTAGGTTACCCTCTTTTTTATTCTTCTTCGTTGTGTACGCGGACTAGTGTGCTCTCGTGTGTGGTAGAGCTGGCGCTTTTATTTTTGATATTTGAAATAAATGAGTACTTGTGGAAAGTTAGAAGTTGTTGCTCATTCGCTATCCACCTGCACACATCTGCAGCTGGCGTCGTCTCCACCGCACGTTACAAAGTGTGACTTTCACCAGGTAACGTGGACATTTTTCCTGAATCAGCAGTTGGCATGTTCAGGTAAAATGAGGGTTCAGAGCTTATCGCTGGTGTCATGAGGAAAATGTCGGCTCATTATTTACCTCATTACCATCAAATGATTCAGATGCACCAAACTGTATGAAAAACATTGGATTACAGGAAAACTCGATGCATGCTCAATAACCCAGGTAAAGAAATCCCACAAATGATTTCTGATCATCTGGACGCAGTAATTTCAGTTTCACATTCTGCAATTCTTCCTGATGTTCATGAACAACAAAAATGCTTTAAAATTGTAGCCATCGGGGGAAAAAAAATCAAAAATAAATTCTCTCTGAGAATGTGTATTTCTTCCTTATCCTCATCAGATAAAGAATTTAGATGCTCTTAAACCTGCAGACCCTCCCCCAGGAAGAGTGAGACTCTTTCCCAGAGATCTGATTAGTCCAGTTTGTGGTTTTGAACCCCTTGATGTCTAATATCAAACGTTAACCTCTCTAGATCATATTATCGCTGCAGCTTCAGTAACCATGGCGATATACTCCAACAAGATGTGTACGACCTTAATAAAATAGAGAAGTTGAAGTTTTCTCAATAAGCCTCAAATCCTGGTTCAGGGGTGATGTATGTCATTTAGACCACAAACACCACAGAAGAAGAACATTAAACGTTAGCAAGATACATTTATTGGGATTTATTTAAGAAGAATAGTGCATGTTTGTAAGCATCCTTATAAAAATATATGTCAAACATGTTGAGTGCTTATTCACATAGTCCTGCCTGTAGCGATTTGTGAAATGTCCATAGACGAACTCAAAACAACACAAAGTGGGCATGAAACACTACACTACATGTATTAAGGCTGATTTACATCATGGAGCCTTGCTCTAAAAAACTTAGATTTATCGCTCTCTGTAAAGCATAGCGTGGATTTAATAAATAAGTGTTTAAAAGATGTTTAGTCTCAGTACAGAATGTGATGTGATGTGCTCTATAAACCCTAACATTACAGCCAACAGGGTGATCTTCCTGTTTCAGTGCAGTTCAGTAGTTCAGTTCATGTAGTAAATTAGAGGACCAGGACAAGGACAGAGGACCAGGACAAGGACAGATGACATACAGACCACAGGTCACAATCTTAAAATGATCACAGGTCTGCTTTGGTAGAAACCGACCTTCAAACTGGAACATGTTCCTTTGATACCGTCATGGTGACTTACTGATTATTTACATGTTTGAAATAAAGAAAAATAGACAACTTCCTGACACAAAAATCCATCAATGTGACTTCATAGTAAACCCCTCTGGTCAGGGGTGAAAGAAGTCCTGCCATTAATTAATGCTTCAATCTTAAATATGATCAACCTATCTCTAATAATCGGCTATGTACCACAGGCCTTCAAGCTGGCTGTAGTTAAACTTTTACTCAAAAAGCATCTCTAGACCCAGCAGTCTTAGCTAATTATAGGCCAATCTCCAACCTTCCTTTCATATCAAAAATCCTTGAAAGAGTAGCTGTCAAACAGCTAACAGATCATCTGCAGAGGAATGGTTTATTTGAAGAGTTTCAGTCAGGTTTCAGAGCTCAGCACAGCACAGGAACAGCTTTAGTGAAGGTTACAAATGATCTTCTTATGGCCTCTGACAGTGGACTCATCTCTGTGCTTGTCCTGCTAGACCTCAGTGCAGCGTTCGATACTGTCGACCATAATATCCTATTAGAGCGATTAGAACATGCTGTAGGTATTACAGGTACTGCACTGCAGTGGTTTGTATCATATCTATCTAACAGACTCCAATTTGTGCATGTAAATGGAGAGTCCTCTTCACACACTGAGGTTAATTATGGAGTTCCACAGGGTTCAGTGCTAGGACCAATTCTGTTTACATTATACATGCTTCCCTTAGGCAGCATCATTAGAAGACGTAGCATAAATTTTCACTGCTATGCAGATGACACCCAGCTCTATCTGTCCATGAAGCCAGATAACACACACCAATTAGTTAAACTGCAGGAATGTCTTAAAGACATAAAGACCTGGATGGCCACCAACTTTCTGCTTCTTAATTCAGATCAAACTGAGGTTATTGTACTTGGCCCTGAAAATCTTAGAAATATGGTATCAAAGCAGATTCTTACTCTGCATGGCATTACCTTGGCCTCCAGTAACGCTGTGAGGAACCTTGGAGTCATTTTTGACCAGGACATGTCCTTCAACGCACATATTAAACAAATATGTAAGACTGCTTTCTTCCATTTGTGCAACATCTCTAAAATTAGAAATATCCTGTCTCAGAGTGACGCTGAAAAACTCGTTCATGCATTTATTACTTCCAGGCTGGACGACTGTAATTCATTATTGTCCTGCTCCTCACATACAAGGTCTTAAATAATCAGGCCCCATCTTATCTTAATGACCTTGTAGTACCATATCAGCCTATTAGAGCGCTTCGCTCTCGCTCTGCAGTCCTACTTGTTGTTCCTAGAGTATTTAAAAGTAGAATGGGAGGGAGAGCCTTCAGTTTCCAGGCCCCTCTTCTGTGGAACCAGCTTCCAGTTTGGATTCGGGAGACAGACACTATCTCTACTTTTAAGATTAGGCTTAAAACTTTCCTTTTTGCTAAAGCATATAGTTAGGGCTGGACCAGGTGACCCTGAATCCTCCCTTAGTTATGCTGCAATAGACGTAGGCTGCCGGGGGATTCCCATGATGCATTGAGTTTTTCCTTTCCAGTCACCTTTCTCACTCACTATGTGTTAATAGACCTCTCTGCATTGAATCATATCTGTTATTAACCTCTGTCTGTCTTCCACAGCATGTCTTTATCCTGTTTTCCTTCCCTCACCCCAACAGGCCGCAGGAGATGGCCCCGCCCCTCCCTGAGCCTGGTTCTGCCGGAGGTTTCTTCCTGTTAAAAGGGAGTTTTTCCTTCCCACTGTCACTAAAGTGCTTGCTCATAGGGGGTCATATGATTGTTGGGTTTTTCTCTGTATCTATTACAGGTTATACTGTACAATATAAAGCGCACTGAGGCGACTTTTGTTGGGATTTGGCGCTATATAAATAAAATTGAATTGAATTGAATGTGATCATGTGGTTTGTAGGAACGCTCCTCTTCCTCAGAGGATCCACCTGTGCTTCCTCTCCTCTCTCCTCCACCTGTTACAGTGAGGGAACGTCCTCCATGATGGAGGAGCTGCTGGAAAGTGCTGAGAGTTTCCTCCAGAGTGAGACCTCTGTCACAGTTCAGAGGATCTACGGCAGCAGAGACCTTCATGGACACTAAAAGTCTCAAACACACAACAACAACATCACACTGACTCCACTCTGACATCACTGATCAATAATCAAAGAACACACAGATCAAACTGATTGATCAGCCATCAGAGGAGTCGGATCAATGGAGCTGCTTCTGTTCCTGATGTCCCCTGTTTGATCCTGGACCTGAACTCTCCCTGCAGAGGAGACACACACACACACACACACACACACACACACACACACACACACACACACACACACACACACACACACACACACACACACACACACACAAACCTTTGACTTTGAGCAGCACAGTTTTGTATCTGTAGATCTGTGTGCTGTCCACTTCACATCTGTATTCGCCACTGTCTCCATCTGTGGGCTGTTTCAGGGTCAGACTGAGGTCTCCAGTTCTCAGCAGGTCTTCATTCATCCACATAAACTTGGTCCTGTTTGTCAGGCTGGTCAGAGCCGTTTTGATACACATAAACGATCCTAAATGGTTCATAGTGTCTCCACTCTACTTTAGCATCTTCAGGCAGGTTTTCTGTATTCATAAAGGGCAGCTGGACAGACTCCACCCCCTCCTCCACCTCCACCTCCACCTGACAGACTGAGAGGACAACAAACACAACATGACAGACAGCAGCAGGTTTCAGAGTTGCAGAGAAAGCTGGAGGACAGAAGAAGATCAGAGCAGAAGGTAACAGGACAGAAATGTAGAAAGTCAAAGCAGGTTTTAAAGACGTTTGAGGTGATCAGTGTCTGTAATGTCTCCTGTCATTGTAGAGCTGCTGTCTGCTGTTTTTTGGGGGGATTTAAAATGTATCATTGAAGAGGAGTTTAAATCAAACATGCCCTCTGTCATGATCTTGTTTCTGTCCAGAACAATCCTCTCTGCCAATGAATCTTAATTGTATTTTACAGATCAGATTTTCACACACATCTGCAACATGAAGCCACAGAAACCTTCATCAAATCAAAATGTTTTTGTTTCTGCTGCAACATTACTGAATCCTTGGGATCGACTCAGCTCATCTCTCATTTCTAAAGAAGCTGTACAGCCTCATTTATTCCCTTTCAGCATCACTGATTTTGGCTGGAATCAAAGTTTGATGCAGTTGACTCGAAAACGATGTTCAATGAATGCAAATTAATCCCACTCAAAACTGCTGATGATCAGATGGCATGAGACAAACTAAATGGATTTGTTCCATCAGTCATGCTGAACATGAATAGTTTTGTAGGATGATGAAAACGGGACACAACTTCAATATCTGAGAACAAAATCCGAGTGAAACATCTTGAGAGGTGAGAAGTAACAGAGTACAAATACGTTGTTTTTGTATTTTAGTTTAATAGTGTTTGTGTATTTGTGCTTTATTTGAGTATTTATGTTTCTAACAATTTTTTACTTTGTGCTCTACATTTAAACACAAATGTCTCTACGTTGTATTCTTAACATTTTCAAAACAGGTTCACTCATTTAAAAGTTAATTATTTTGGTTTAACGCATTAGAGAGTTTTTCAAACCAGTCAATCAGCACTGACCTCTGACTTTCAGCTCCACTTGTTTCTTCATCCGGATCTTTCTATACCTGTTGTAGACAGTACAGGTGTAGATTCCTCTGTCCCAGTCTGTGAGGTATTTCAGGGTTAGACTGAGGTCTCCAGTTTTCAATAGGCCATCATTAATCTTTGTTCGGTTTCTGAAAAAAACGATGCTGTAATGCAAGCAGGTCAGAGGTGTTGTGATACACGTTGACCTTCCTGTTCTCTTTGTCCGTCCACTCCACTCTGGCTTCTTTCAGTGAGTGAACTGTGGTTTGGCAGGGCAGCTGGACAGAGTCCTCACCTGAATCCACCTCCACCTCTGGCACTAAGAGCAACAACAAAGCACATCATGAGCTGTACAGACAGCAAAGGTAGTGATCACATTTTCTTTAGATAAATTAATGTATTTGGACATCCCAGCAGGGAGGTCTCCAGCAAAATTAATGAACAAATATAACATCAAACACTCCAATCAAACATAAAGAGAGGTGTTGAAGTGGGTCCATATTGTGCTTTCATTTCTGAAGAGTTCCTCAGAAACGTTGTTTCTCACAATGCTGCTGCTTCAACTGCAGCTGATTGTTAGATACAAGAGTCCTCTTCACACACTTAGGTTAATTATGGAGTTCCACAGGGTTCCGTTCTAGGACCAACACAATGTAGATGCTTCCCTTAGACAGTGTCACTACAGGGCACATTTTCATTGTTATGCAGACAGAGGTTGTCCTAAAAACTCTCTGAAAAGCCTGAGAAGTAGTCCTCACATACAAGGTCTTAAATAATCAGGCCCCATCTTATCTTAATGACCTTGTAGTACCATATCACCCTATTAGAGCACTTCGCTCTCGCTCTGCAGGCCTACTTGTTGTTCCTAGAGTATTTAAAAGTAGAATGGGAGGCAGAGCCTTCAGTTTCCAGGCCCCTCTTCTGTGGAACCAGCTTCCAGTTTGGATTCGGGAGACAGACACTATCTCTACTTTTAAGATTAGGCTTCAAACTTTCCTTTTTGCATATAGTTAGGGCTGGACCAGGTGACCCTGAATCCTCCCTTAGTTATGCAGCAATAGACGTAGGCTGCCGGAGATTCCCATGATGCATTGAGTTTTTCTTCTTCACTGACCTTTTTTCACTCACTATGTGTCTATCTACCAATCGGTATTTAATCGTTAGTCTTTACCTTTATATGTAAATCACCTTGAGGTCACTGTTGTTGTGATTTGATGCTGTATAAAAAAACTGAATTGAATTAAACTAAAAGAATGATGACTGACAAAAACAGTGAACAGACAGCTATCTGTGGACCAGGTTTGAACTGAAGTCCCTGATGCATTTGTGTTCATCATTTAAAACACAAAAAAGCGCAAGTAGAGAACATGAATGTGCCTATTCTTGTAAGCAATTGTAGTACTGCAATTGCACCCTTGGCAGAAACTCAAATACTGTGTTTAATTCTGTTTTGTAGTTTATAATGTACAAAGACCAGTCTAAGTACTAAAATTGATCTTTTAAATGCAAAGTTCTATTTAAATATTCAATTTGTATTTGTGTGAATGAAAATGGGTGAAAAAGCAGCCAGTGCCCAAAGTAAAACATTGAAAGAACTTCAGAAAACCCGGAGAACTATTGCTCAAGACCATTTTATGAAATTATAAAATTAGAAGAAACTTTGGCTCATTGGCAGCAAAATATAAAGAAACTAGGGGTACCTCTAGATATACTGTATGCAAAGCACAGTATATGAATACTTTTGCCCTAAAAACCTCAGCAGTTCATGTACATTCTACTTGAAGGGTCCATAAATGAACTAACCACATTTCTATTATTGAGGCTGTACTGACCTTTGACCTGAAGCACCACTTGTTTTTTCATCAGAACATTTCCCTTAGTGCTGTAGACAGTGCAGGTGTATGTCTTTGTGTCTCTCTCCGTGGGGTATTTCAGAGTCAGACTGAGGTCTCCAGTTTTCAGCAGACCTTCTTTCATCTTCGTTCGGTCTCTGTAAACCTGGTCCTGCTCATTGGGGTGGTCAGTGCCGTTCTGATACACGTGGACCTTGTCATTATCACTGTCTATCCACTCCACTTTAGTGTCTTCAAGCAGGTGAACTTTGGCTTTGCAGGGCAACTGGACAGACTCCTGCCCTGAAACCACTTCCACCACCCGGGGGACTGAAAGGACAACAAAGGACAACATGATGACATCAGCAGCAGCTGTGATGGTCACATGACCTCCCTGTCCCTCCTTGTCTTCTAGACTCAGTCAGATTGTGTCTCAGTTTGTTCCTGATGTGTTCCTGACTCGTTCTTTGGTAACTAGTCTGCAGCGTCCTGTAAAGTGCTGCAGACATGTTGGATGAAGAAGAACAGACAGACTGAGCCTCCACAGTCGGCCATGTCTCACACACATCAGCACAGAAACCATGAAGATCTCATGTGTCTCATGTAACTCTCAACTCTTTCAGCTTCTGGAACAAGTTTGTGTGAGCCACAGTCAAGGAGCCACCAGAGGACACCTGCTAAGCAACGGCATTATGGGTAGTGTAGTAGGAGACACTCACCTGACTTAAAATAGTATCGGAAATTAAATAAAAGACCGCCAGAAACAAGAAGAACCAGGAGAACCAAGAGAACCATGGAAGCTATGGCCCAAGATGGAAATGGTTCTGTTGAGAAACATAAGGAAAAAAAATAACAACATAACCTTTGATCTCTGACCTGCATCTACACCTAAGGCCTTTGACTTATTTATGCATCACTGACCTTTGACCTGCAGCACTACTTTCTGTCTCAGGATGTCTTTGTCCCTGTAGATGGTGCAGATGTATCCTCCACTGTCTCTCTCTGTGGGGTATTTCAGGGTCAGACTGAGGTCTCCAGTTCTCAGCAGGTCTTCACTCATCTTTGTGCGACCACAGTAAAGGTCGTCCTGTTTCTTAAGGTTCTCACTTCTGTTTGGATACACATGGACCGTCATGAGTTCTCGATCAGAGCGAGTCCACTCCACTGAGGTGTCACCAGGTACGCCAGGTCTTGTTTGGCAGGGCAGGATGACAGACTCTGAGCCTTCCTCCACTTTTCTCTCCACCTGCTGGTCTGAGAGGACAAGAAAACAAAACTATCTGAATTGCAAAACGTCCAGGCTATCATGCTTTTCCAAATAAGACTTCAAACGAGTACAAACAATTGTTTCTAAAAATTTTCAAAGGACAGGCAGCTTAGTGATAGGCATAAAATTAGCTAACATAATTTGATCAATATCAGGTTTCTTAAATAAAGGTTGCACTGATGAATGTTTAAAGTTTGCAGGAACCACACCAAAAGACAAACTGGTATTCATGATGGCCAACAGTAACTGACCTATACTAGGAAAAACCTGTTTATTAAAATCAAGGAGCAGCAGCATCTTGAGGGAAACCTGAGGGCTTAATGTGATGAACCACATCCTGTATGAATCCCAGAGTCACTTGCTTAAACTGGTTCAAAACAGTTGAACAACTGGCTGAGGCAGATGGATGAAAAACACAAGATCAACTGGGAGCCTTTGTGGTGGCAACCTCATCAATCGAAACTGCATTACACATATCAGGGGAGGTTTTGAAACAGACAAGTGTCCTTTTTCCACCTCCATTCTGCTCTGCGACACTTCAAGATGGTTTGGAAGAAGGAGCTGAACAAGGCACTAATCTCCTCCAGATCAGAAGAACTATAGTCAGGGGGAGAAATTTATTTAGACTCTTTTCCTCCAATATATCTTTAATTACTTCCTCAAAACCATCAACGTGTCTTTAGACACAATTTCTGCAAGAGTGCTCAAGGATGTCCTACCATTTATTAATCATATTTGAATCATATCTATCTAATAGTCACTCATTTGTTCATGCAAAGTTTCACAGGGTTCAGTCCCAGGACCAGTTCTATTAACACATGCTTCCCTTAGACAGTTTCATCAGAAGACATAGCATACATTTTCACGGCTATGCAGATGACACCCAGCTCTATGAAGCCAGATAACACACACCAATTAGAAAAACTGCAGGAATGTCTAAAAGACATAAAGACCTGGATGGCCGCTAACTTTCTGCTTAGGTTACTGTACTTCTTGGAAATATGTTACTCACCAGCTTACTCTGTAAGACTAGTACCATTTAATTTAATTGCTATAGAAGTTGTTTGAAATTATTTTTGATCAAATCAAAATGAATTGCTGACCAGGTTTGAGAGCCGATTATGTAATATGCAGTTTGTTTGTAACAGATCTTAGAGGCACGCGCTAAGGACAGGGGAACCTCCAGAATTTTTCCATAGGGGTGAATATTTATGGGGGCCACAAAATTTTTTTTCAAGATTTCTGAAAAACTTCAGGACTGAAGTTTTAAGTGCACATCATTGTTTTATATGTGAAACTTTCTGCCATGAGGGGATTATTATGGAAACCCAGCTCCAGAGACTGTAATCCCAGCTTCCACCCACCATCTAGACACACCTCACCTGTCATCTCTGGCTCCACATCCTTACAACTGTGCCCCATCTCCACTTTAGTCTCTGGTAAAGAGGGTGGGCTGGCTTAACCTGTGGCCAGCCACCCTATCACCAGACCAATAGCCAGGCTGCCCTCTGTCTCCTTCCGCACCCTTGCACCAATTCACCAGCTTCTTTCATAGACAGCCCAAGGCTACAGGTGGGCCCTGCCTGTGCTAACATCAGCAGGTGCTCAGGGTGAGGAACAGAAACAGGATATGAGCCCTGTGTAGCCCCAGCAGGAGCAATCAGAGATCCCTGAGAAACCTGTGTAACCTGAGAATCAGGTGCATCTAGGTCCAAGCTAGTAACAGATTTTGTCTGCTGACGCTGGGTCCCTGGTGTCAGCTTTTGCCCTGGTCAACACAAAAACTTTTTTTGGTCTTGCCCTGCCCAAGTCTCTGCTTGCAAGCCCTGCTTGTCAGAGGAGACAGCATGACCAAATGAGGGTACCGATCTGTCTAAACCCAATCCTGAGGGTCCTCGGTCGCCTGAGCCTGGGTGTCCTGGACCATCTCGAGGTGAAAAGAAGAAATGGCAATTCATACACAAAATATTTTGCCCCCTGTTTTTGTGGTTAAATCTGCTGATAAGTATTCAAAATTAATGAAAGCATATGTATTTTATTCAGTTGGAGGTCTTCCAGTACCAAATCCTGGTGTTTGATGGAAAGCAGTTCACCTACAGTATAAACAGACCATAACCATGATAATAACCAACCAGCTGTGCTTTCCAAGGATGGATGCATGATGTGCAATGTAAATGCTTTTAGCTCTCTAAGAGTGTAGGTTATTATCAGGTGTTTGGAAAAGAAATAAAAAGCAAAAAACAACAACCCCACCAAAACAAAGCAAAGCAAAATCTAAATCAATTCAGTGGCCAAACCACAAATAATATGAGAAAGTAACATGATGCATTAAAGCAGTATATTTTTGTGCAGTTGATATTTTATACCTTTTAATGAGTGAAAATAACGTAAACCAGAAAAGCTAATTCATTCAGTACAGTGTGAAATTCTTTTTTTAATAATAACTGTATTAAATCCCTGTATTTTCTCATAAATGTGGTAAGCAATTGTTTTTTAAATAATCAGTTGCAGTTAATTGCTGACCTTTGACCTTTAGCTGCACATTTCTCTGTCCCGTTTCTTCTTTCCCATCACTGATGGAGCAGGTGTAGACGCCGCTGTCAATCAGGTCTGGTATTCTCAGAGTGAGGCTGAAGTCTGAAGTCTCCAGAGCATCAGGCCTCATTGATGTGCGCCCGCTGTAGCGGAGGTTCTGCTTTTTGAGATCATCACCTTCTTCTCGTCGCAGGTGGACAAACGTGGGACTGAGATCACTGCGAGTCCACATCACTGTGGGGTTTTTCTCAGGAATAATACCAGAGTACTGACAGGGCAGCAGAACAGACTTTGCCTCCTCATACACCTCCACCACCACAGCCAGGGCATGCTGGGAAACTGTAAGGACACACAAGCAGAAAGACAAATTAACAGCATGCTTTGAGTTTGTGTCAGCATCCACGTGCTGGAATGCAGGTTACCTTATCTGCAACTTCTACACTCAGTCTATCCATGTAAGCGGGACCTGAGGGACCTTTGAAAGGGACCAGACTTTTGATGCAGTGTTGGTGTAATGATGGCAGCATATGACCAACCACAAAAATGAACAGGGTTCATGAAAACTAACCTACGAAGCCAATGTTGGAAAATCTGAAGGTCTGCAGCTTAATTTACCACAGAAACAAGTGGAGCTCCTTCACATAACGCACAACAGAGGGTTAAACTCTGCCCAAGATCCTAATCCTGCTTCTCCTGATCAACAAAACGTTAAGCAGAGAATAAAAATTTAGTGTGAAAAGATTCGGTTTCTCTCTCTCCTGGTTTGTTCAACAGTTTTTGATGTAAATGTCTGAGTGAAGCGACGTTCAACGTTCACTCTCTGAGCTCTGAAGTCTGAGATGCCACTCAGATGACCACTGTGCAAGGAGAAAAAATAAAAAAATAAATATCCTGTTGAATCAGAAATGTATAATTAAACAGCTGAAAAGGTCAAAAGTAATGATCAAACAGTTCAGCTGTAACAGCTGCTGCACAGAAACCCTTAAAGCTGATGTGCAATTCATGCACAAAACATTATTAGTGAAATGTACAGGTGGTCCTGGCACAAATACAAACACAAGCAAACCAAACAACTGCCTCTTAAATTGTATTACAAATAAACACAGTTTGCAGAAGTCTACGAGGACAAAGCTTCTTTTCTAAACGTGGCAGTACAGGTCACATGACTTCTGGAACAATGTCCTTTGGAGGAAGCGCACCAGCAAATCTACATGTCTGAATCTCTGAAGGAGAAAAGAATCAAGATTTTGCAATGGGTCAGTCAAAGTCCAGACCATAACCCAACTGAAATGCTGTGGTGGAACTAAGAGAGAGCTTTGCATAAACAAATGTCCAAAAACCTCAATGAACTGAAGCAATGTTGTACAGCAGAGTGGGCCAACTGTTCTTTTTACAGGGATGATTAGAAATAACTATATCACAGGTGTTTGACAAAGTTTATATATACAGATCAGGCTGAATGAAACAGCTACCAACAAGAGTGTGCGAGAGTCCAAGTGCTGTGTATTCTGATCTGTGTGCTTTGACTGGAAAACCAGTTGTAACATGAGCTCATCTGAAAGCCACCAAGAAGAATCCAGAGATTTGAAAGTTGCTGCTTTGGATTGTTAGTTTGATCTGAATCAGAATCCAGTGTTTGATGGAAATCTCCTCCTGCTGCACTTCAACACATTAAAGAGAGAGAGATGAAAGAAAAGCTGATGATGAGAGCAGAGAGAGGAAGGTGTACTTACCGTGCAGGAGGATCACAAACACCACAAACATCTTCATGTTCCTGTCAAACTCAGAGACTCTTTAAAAGCCCTTCAGGACATCAGCTCACAGCAGCTTCACTTTCCTCTGCTGATCATCTACTGACACTGTCACACTGCTTCACAGACAAAGTTTCACACTTCAGTGAGGGAGGAGGTCTGTTGCTCAGATCATTCCAACAGAAACTTCAACTTCGATCAGATCAGGGCAGACTGTGAGGAAAGTGAGGAAAAGCAGGAGAAACAAGCTCATTAAATAAGAGACATCAGACAAAGGTCATTTACACTGAAGTCAGATCCAACTTTATGAAGAAGCCAGCAATAAAATCTGAATCGTGTGGAGGAAAAATCTAACGTGAATGAATTTTGGTGTTTGAGCTAAAATATTTTCCCTTCACTGAGTTTACAGTTAGAGTCCATACAATACACACATACAATAAATACTCATAATAATACAAAAGAAATACATTAATTATTATTTTTTACTGTATTTGAGAGTTTTAAAGGACTAACACTGTGATTTTGTGATAGATTGATTATTTGTTGAAGTTCATAATGGAGTAAAAAGTTGTGGTTAAAAGTTACCCAATATAGCGTGTGTTTAATGGTGAACAACAACTGGTGCAACAGTGCGAACGCTGTTCCTCTCACACGCTCCTGCACACCAAATCTGGAACTACTGTCCATCATGTGTCGTCCTTTTTATCTACCTCGGGAATTTACATCGGTCATTGTAAGTGCCGTTTATATTCCACCACAAGCGGAACGGTCACCGCCTTATGCGAGCTGCATGAGGCACTCACACAGCACCAGACACAACACCGGGACGCTGCGCTTATTGTGACGGGGGACTTTAATAGTGCCAACCTCAAACGCGCAGCGCCGAATTTTCATCAACACATCACCTGCCCCACCAGGGGTGAAAGGACACTGGACCACTGCTACACTACGGTCAAGGACGGCTACAAGGCACAATCCCGCCCTCCGTTTGGCAAATCCGATCACGCCGCCATCTTCCTCATGCCAAAATACAAACAAAGGCTGAAACAGGAAGTTCCGGTTCAGAGGAAGATCGCGCGCTGGACTGATCAATCGGTGGCCGCGTTACAGGACGCACTCGATGACGCAGACTGGGGCATGTTCAGAAACAGCTCCGATGATGATGTCAACGTGTTTACGGAAGCGGTTGTGGGATTCATCGGGAAACTAGCGGATGATACCGTGGAGACAAAGACTATCACAACGTTTCCCAACCAGAAGCCATGGGTGGATAAAACCATCCGCGACGCTCTGAGATCCCACACCGCTGCCTACAACACGGGACTCACGACGGGGGACATGGACCCGTACAAAGCCGCGTCATATAACGTGCGGAGGGCGGTGAAAGAGGCGAAGCAGCGCTACGGGAGGAAACTAGAGTGACTCTAGGAGCCTGTGGCGGGGACTAAGAACAATAACGGATTATAAAGCACCAACGACCGGTATGACGAACGCGGCCGTGACTCTGGCAGACGAGCTGAACACTTTCTATGCTCGCTTCGAGGCTGCAGCTAAGGTCTCCAACAATGCTAGTGTTAGCGGCGCTAACGGCTGCAGACAGGAAGATACTGCCAGCACCGGAAACGTGCTCGTCATCTCCGAGCATGAAGTAAGGAGAGCCTTCAAAAGAGTGAACACCAGGAAAGCAGCAGGACCAGACGGCATCCCAGGTCGTATCCTAAGAGACTGCGCATACCAGCTAGCTCCTGTGTTCACTGAGATATTCAACATCTCTTTATCTCAGTCGGTGATCCCCACATGCTTCAAAGAGTCCATCATTGTTCCTGTCCCGAAGAAACCCCACCCTGCTTCTCTCAATGACTATTGCCCTGTAGCCCTCACCTCAGTAGTGATGAAGTGCTTTGAACGCCTGGTCAGAGACTTCATCATTTCTTCACTACCAGACACACTGGACCCACTACAGTTCGCTTACCGTCCAAATCGTTCCACAGACGATGCCATCTCTCATCTCCTCCACACATCACTTACTCACTTAGACACTAGAAGGGGGAATTATTTTAAAATGCTCTTCATAGACTACAGCTCTGCATTTAATACCATAATTCCCTCCACACTCACCACCAAGCTGGAGCATCTGGGACTCAGCTCATCTATGTGTCAGTGGATCTCCAACTTCCTAACTGGCAGACCACAGGCAGTAAGGATGGGCGGACATGTCTCAGCCTCCACCACTCTCAGCACTGGAGCCCCCCAGGGGTGTGTTCTGAGCCCCCTGCTGTACTCTCTGTACACATATGACTGTGTGGCCACTACCAGCTCCACCACCATCATCAAGTTTGCTGACGACACCGTCGTGGTGGGCCTGATCTCTGATAACAACGAGACGGCCTACCTGAAGGAGATTAGGAATCTGGAGAACTGGTGCCAGAGGAACAACCTCCTTCTAAACGTCAGTAAGACAAAGGAGCTGATAGTGGACTTCAGCACTAAGCAGGAGAGGAACTACCAGACCCCTGTCATCAACGAGTGCCCAGTGGAGAGAGTGGACAGCTTCAAATACCTCGGAGTTCACATCACGCAGGACCTGTCATGGTCCTGTCACATCAACACCGTGGTGAAAAAGGCCCGTCAGCGTCTCTACCACCTCAGACGCTTGAGAGACTTCCAACTGCCCTCCAAGGTGCTCAGGAACTTTTACTCGTGCACCATAGAGAGCATCCTGACGGGAAACATCTTAACCTGGTTCGGGAACAGCACCATGCAGGACAGACGAGCTCTACAGAGGGTTGTGCGGTCAGCTGAGCGCACCATCCGCTCCGAGCTCCCTGACCTGCACTCAATCTACAGCAGGCGGTGCTGGACCAAGGCCAGGAAGATCGTGAAGGACCTCAGCCATCCCAACAACAGACTGTTCTCTCTGTTGAGGTCAGGAAAGCGATTCCGCTCCCTGAAGACCAACACAGAGAGACTGAGGAGGAGCTTCTTCCCGCAGGCGATACGGTCTCTCAATCACACCACCACACAGTACTGACCCACACATATAGTTCTTACACACACACTGGACTTTCTGGACATTGTTTTCACTTCATCACTTAAATCACTTTAAGTATATTTGCACTGCACAAGACACTTACAAATGTTGATTGCACAACATGGACATTATATTCTTCATTTCCATTTAATACTTGTACAGCTGCTGTTATTGTGTGTATATATATTTATATTTCTTCATACATTCTTATATACTTCTATACTGTGTATTGTGTATTTTGTTGTACAGTTATTTTATTTTCAACTTTAATTTATATATTTTTATTTATTTTATTCCTTCCTAGTTAAATTTACCCTTTCATATTTATTCCTATCTTATTCATAGCCTTTTCATTTTTCTTTAGGTCACGAGCAGTTGTGTAAGCATTTCACTGCATATCGTACTGTGTATGACTGTGTATGTGACAAATAAAAAAAATTTGAATTTGAATTTATTATTCAATTTATTTCAAATATGTAAATCTATAAACAAGGGTAAAAGAAGTCCCATTAAGAGACGTAATGTAACACAGGCTAAAATAGTTAAAAGAGTTCATGACTATGTTCAACCGGATAATAATCCTTAATGTGACTACAACCTGTGTAAAATGCAATCTGTGATCTACTTGTCGAGCCTGGGGAATAATCCATGTGATTTAGTGATCATGATTGATTAGTTATGCCTGCCGTTGCCGGAAGGGGGAGCTCAGGCCACGATGCCTCATTCGCAATGAAGCTGCTGAAAGAGAAGCATCGTGTCTGAGCGTCGTCATTGACTTATCCCCTTTTCAGGTAATAATTGAGCAATTCTGCTTTTGGACTTTACAAATATGTATGTTGAGTTGTACTGACCGTGTTTCCAAATGTACCAAGAGGATACTAGGAATACTAAGATGGCCTGTGTTAACTGTGTTGTTAGGATAAGCAGCAGGCTAAGCTAAGCGCTCTGTTGGTGGCTAGCATGAAGCCTTATCGTGCCAGACTGTGTATGAAACATACATTGTGTGCATTTTGCATTTGATCTGGACAAAGAACATGTTTGTTTTGTGTGAAGGGACAAATGCCTATTAGTATTTTTATATGAATATTTTGTTTATTTCCTGTACATTTCAGTTTAATGATCTAAGTTTGTTTATTGATTCATAAGTTGTTTTTGTAAATTCTTACATCCAATTTAATCTGTAACTTATAGAAAAGGAAAAAAACAGTCTTGAGATATATTGTTTTACAACTAACAGAGACCTGTACATCGTTGTTAGGATGTTTAATACTTTTGTATGTATGTTTATATTTCTGAATCATTCGCAATGAAGCTGCTGAAAGAGAAACATCGTGTCTGAGCGTCGTCATTGACGTATCCCCTTTTCAGCCCCTTTTCAGGGTGTAACAATTTCAGCTGCTGCCACCAACTTTTATGACATGTCACATTCTCCTGTAAAACACACTCTTATCTCTTTATCAATAAAATGAACCAAACTTTGACCTTTAGGATGTTTATCCTTTGCACTACTAAACCTAAGGTCTGCAGCCAGACTGGATGAATAATAACAGAAGCAGAGGACGAGGATGAATACAGGACTTACCTCATTTGTGCATTTAACCTGAAACTTTGTGTGCAGTCCACATTAGACACTGAGAGCGGCTCTGAGGCCCATTCATTAAGGATCCATCAATTTTCAACAAACTGAAAGTGTTTCAGACTACATCTGAAAAGAAGTTATGAAGATTATTAATTCAATTCTATTTTTCTTATACAAAGGAAAAAAACACAGCCAGAAAGAATAAACACATCAGTAAACTTCAAATAAAGACATTAAAAAAGGAATGAAGGACTTGTGATGTTCCTGTTGGTCTCGCTAAATGGTCAAAATAATGAAGGCTGTTCTTTCTGAGCCCAGGGGCCCGTTCTTCGTACGTCGCTTACTAAATCCAAGATCAAATGACACATCCAAGACCAAATCATCGCGCTAACCGTGAGCGCGCTAATCCGGTTCTCCAAACACACCTGCTGTTGACGATTAGTACAGCTGGATGAAGTAATGTGAGATCACTGGGTGTCGTTAAAGGGGCTACGCATCGATAGTAGAAACATTGATCGGCAACCCTCTGATTGGTCGGTGAAAATGTCGAAGGAGCGCGCTCGGTATTTTTCGGCAGCAGAGCAAGAACTCTTGAGTGAGGGATTTCAGGAGTTTCAGAGTTTAATCAGAACGCAAGGGAACACTGCAAAGGCTGCAAAAGCAAGGAGAGAGGGCTGGCAGAAAGTTGCTGACAAATTAAACTCGTAAGTAATCTAATAATAACAATAATAATGGAGTGGATTGATATAGCGCTTTTCAAGGCACCCAAAGCGCATGACAATACCACTATTCAGTCACTTTATTATTTATTTATAGATGTATTATATTACACTATATTATCCAATATTATATTACATTATATTATATTATGTTACATTATATCCTCTTTCACATTAGAGCCACAACAGGACCCACTAGAACATGGGAACAAGTAAAAGTGAAATATAAGAATATCCTACAGAATGGTAATATTTATCACTTATATTGCTTTTCGTCTCTTGGAATGAGACCCTGAAATAATCTGTTTGTTTGTTCATAACAGCAACCAAGAAAAGGGCAGAGCAAAAAAAGACAGGTGGTGGTCCTGCACCCCCTCGTCAACAAGTTGGTTAAGTAAATAATACCCTCACGGGAATATCGATATCTCTCAATGAGCACACTGTCGCGCTGAGCTAAAGGATCCTGTCTATCCCGCAATATACGCTGAATTCTGAGGACTCTCCTTATCAATCTTGCAGCTTCCGCAATGGGTGGCTCGCGTAAACGGACAGGACATGGCTGCGACAGGCTTCCCAAATCCACCTTCGCTTTTATAGCCGTGGTCTCTCATCTTGATTACACGAAGTAATTTACAATTACTACTCTGAAATATGAATTACATCTGTAATAATCACATACATGTAATAGAATGTTAATAGTACATTTCCCTTTTTTAGGAAATGACCTGTATGTATCTGTGTGACATCAATAAAAGGATCAAGTGCTGCATTATCTTTAGTTACATTGATGTTATTTATTTATGGTGAAACAGTGGTGGAATATCGCTGTTGCTTTCGTATAAATGAAGCGGACATACCTGCGTGGCCGCGATCTAATCCTGTTTACATAAAGTAAGCCTGCTCCCCAGCAGGTTTACGCTTACGGCTCTGTTGCTATGACAGCAAGTCCCGGACGAGCTTCGGGGAACCGAACGATCCAAGATCACGCGAAATCGTCAACAATCAAATCCAGCTAACTTACTTAGCGAGGTACGAAGAACGGGCCCCAGGACAAAGAATCCTAGAAAAACAGGAAGTGATGAGTTCTAAATGAAAGTCAAACAGTCTGAATGTGTGATGGCGATGTCGAGATTAGCTCTATTTAAAAAAACAAACTGTAACCGTAAAATGAGAGAAACTAAAAAAGACTGCACAGGTCTGACTCTGCACTAGTGGAGAGGTTAAACTGCACACAGAAAGATGTTCACACGTCGCAACAGAAGCTGCATTTCCTCTTAATATGAGTGTTTAAAAAAGAAAACCACTCAATAAAAGGAAAGTCGCTCTGCGTTGTGGTTCTAATAGTTTTCTTCCCCCTAAAACTCTTTAACCTTGATGACATGTTACATCTACTTTGAGGTTTAGAATCAAATCTTTGGTGCTCAGATAATCAGCTTTCAGCCTCAAATTAAGACAAAGCAAAAAGTTTTGTGTAGGACTTTAGCTCTGACCAGTAAGCTTGTACTTTAAAAAACAAACAAACTAGTCTTTTTTTTTTTAATTTGGCAGAGTTTAAAAGAGTAAATCTTGCTTGTCCCTCTACAAATCACTTTGTATATTTTGAAAGTACAGTGGTATTCATATCATATGCTATCTGCTTAGCAGGTTAATTAATTAAATTGACAGAAAAGGGGTTCTGTAAACTGTGCATATGCTACAAGCTGATTAGCTGACAAGTGGAACAGCTGTGTGTTTGTTTCAAGGTGACCAGCAGCTGACTCCACCCAAAGGAAGTGACCTCACACCTGTTTTATTCATTGAAACAGGATGATGAAAAGCTGTGAGCGAGCGTTTTGAGATGTAAACACTCACTCAAGAAGAAAAAGACTGGATCAGACTAAAAGTTAGCCAGTTGTTTTTATTTTCACTTATTTACAGGATGGCTCATTTCAATAAAATCAATATGAAACAGTAGAAGATGGAAACCTGCCAGATTTGAGCTAAACTGCTCATTTCCATGTGTCGTCCATGGGCAGGTCACATGACTCTATCCAACATACAAAGACACACAAGAAAAGCCAGAGAAACAAAGACAAATCCAAACAATCCATCATACTGAGTCAAAGTGATCACAGCTCTGCTTGTTGGAAATTACATTAAACGTTACACAAAGAACAAAAAAGAACTAAACTTCATAAAAACTTCACAAATGATGCTTTAAATGAAAAATAAATCCGTGTAAATAATTCAACAGGTCACATGTTAGAACCACCTTAACTAAACTCTGTAGCCGCTCACTGTGGTTTGTCCCAGCAGCTCTTAGGAAACAAACTGCTAACTTCAGTGTCAGCACACACTGTTAGTAAACTATGCAACACTGAATTCAGGTTTCAGTTGTGTTAAGTTGTGATGAAAGTCTTCTTACTGACACAGGTAGGATGGTCAGGCGTCCTCTGTTCCTTCACCGTTCATGAACTGTCACTTATAAAATGCTGCCAAACATCAACTACACTCAATAACTAAACGTGTGCAGGTTAAAGTGATGGACGCCCAGATCTGCACTCCAAATACAAACAGACTAAAGGTGTTTCCTCCAGAAACAAAGACAATATTTACAAAGGTCTCACAGGTAAATTGTGAGCGATCACAGCAGCATCTCATCCTGACTAACAGCTTTTAGATGCAGGGAGAGCGTCGTGGTTCAGAGGTGGTTCAGCAGATGATGAAGGCCTTTCTGTTGCATTGTGTAGTGCTGTGGAGGCCATGATGGTCGACTGGGTCTGCTTCTACTGAACTCACAAACACTTCTGAGGTATTTACACCTGAAGCCTCATTGAATGTGAGTCAGAAACAAACGGCTCAGCTGTGATTAATGGATGTTTCCCTGCATTTCTATTTTCACACAGTTTATTTCTTACAGCAGGAAAACTGAACAGAATGTATGTAAGAGGTCAGAGTGAGGATGACGTCACTTAATACAGGAAATACATGTTTGTCTGTTTTGATGATGAAGGACTTCTTCAGCTCTGTAAACAGCTACACTTGAGAGGACAGAGGTGATTTCATGGATCAATAACAATGTGTTTATCAGCTTTCATCATCGCAGTGCAGACATGACGTCAGATCTATCAGAGTGAAGGCCGTCTCTCTGATGACGTCACAGAGCAGAGTCCTTCTGTCCAATAAAGGATCTCAGATCAGCTGCTGCCATCTTGTGGCCACAGTTGGTTACTGTCTCTGAAAGTTGTCTCATGTTTCCTGTTGTCCTGCTAACAAAGGCTGGAGCTCATCATGCTGAGAGGGCAGCAGCATTTTGTGGCTCTTCACACATGTTCATTATATTCTGATGATCCTGGATGGAGACAAACTACAGATAAGTGTGTTCAGCCCAACTAGTTTATCTCATTACAGCAGTTTGATGTTTCCCTTTGAATCCCCCTGAAGATCCTGACAGTGAAGCACGTACATAATACTCCAGCCTTTCAACTCTGAGCTTATTTAGTTCTATTAATACACTGAAATCTCATTTGTGTCATGAAGAAAGTCTTTAATCAAACAGAATTCAAAGAGCAGAAACATTTCATATATGGAGTTAAACATGAATCATTGTTTCAACAACATATTTATTGTTGTCATAAACAGACAAGAAGACAACAACAAACTGCTCCTCCCATTCAACACATGTCAGTCCATATCCCAGCAAACTAAATCATCTCCATTTACACATCAAATTAGAGATGGCACGATACCACTTTTTTATGTCCGATACCGATATGAATCCGATATAGTGTGTTTTTTAATCAATAAAACTGTTTTTAATATCTTGCTGCATTTTGTATAAGTTCATACTCAAGTTTAAATAAACAACACTAAAGCTATTCTGTTATACCTGTATGTAAAAAATACACTGCACCGAAAATATTTCATAGTTCAGCAAAACTGATCAATCTAATAAACTTAAACCTGCTCCATCCTCCCTATTCTGGTATTTTAAAGAGTACTTAGCAGAAAAATTAAGCAACCTAACTAATAGGGTTGACAAACTCCCAGCAAAAAAAAAAAAGGGAACCACCCCCCACCTCATGATGCTTAATCAACGTAATCAACTTTAATTTGATGCAGTGTGGAAAAAAAATGCACAGAAATAAAATTTTTTTCAAGAATAATTAAATAGATTCAACATCTTTCTTCAACAGATTTGCAGACTGCACACAGTACTATAGCTTACTAGGGTATATTAGACTTAACAGTCATATATACAGTAATGGACTTCTAAACATTTTACATCAGATTAAAACTTTGGGTGTAAGATTCAGATAATTATTTATTAAAAGCTAGACATTTTAAATGAGAATAAGAAAGAAAAGTATGTCTTTGTGCCCCCTTTTCCCTGTTCATGCCCTATCGGCCCCCCTGGCTAAACTTTGCTAGATCCGCCCCTGCACAGTTACCAGCCGTCAGCTACGTAGAAAAAGATCCTGGTGCAGAAAGTAATATTAAATAAATTCTAACAACAGCTTATCAAGGTTAAACGTGCTGCTGTTGTTCACCCGCTGGTTTCCTCTTTCTGGTGCAAAGTGGGCCAAAAACAAAAAAGGGAGATGGACTCGCGACAGAAAAGCCGAACAGCTGATCATTAATCAGTTTCACGAGTGAAGTAGCAGCAAGAAGAGGCAGTCGCTCCATATATCGGTTGTTAAGCTTAACGTGGGAATGCTTTACAGACATTCAGAGATGAACTTACAGACTTGCTTTACTTCTCTCTGGGATCATTTCCTCGGAGATCAAATGCTGGTTTGAGGCTACAAATACACACAGCCGCTCTATCACGTGATGCACACTGCTCTGACGTGCTACGGTTATGAGCCGAGTTACAGCGTGTCACAAGTTTTGTGAGGTGCTTTTTTGATATTTAATGGATCGGATCACATTTTTTATTTCTTTCAGATATCCGATCCAGTAATTTACGTCAGTATCGGACCGATACCGATACGCAATATTGGATCGGTCCATCTCTACATCAAATAGAAACATGAATCACTTGTAATGATTAGAAACTTGATAGAATTTCAAATCTAGTTTGGGGAGTCATTCAGTGAGAAACAGTGAAATGATTTTCCATGTGAAAAGGTGGACAGCAGAAACAGAAAGAAACAGTGAAACTAAAAGAGAAACAAAGAGCTTTGGAACAACGAGGCAGCAGGAGGACAGCTGCAGTTTAACAGCTTCAACTCACTGACAGGAAACAACATTAGAAACATCATCATCCTCAACTCATCTGCTGCACTGACACTGACACCTTCAACGGCAACACCTTCACTTTATCACCAGTGTTAATGAATGGAAACATCCTGTGAGTGAAAGTGTGTGTGAAGGTGTGTATGTGTGTGTTAGTATCAGGATCAGAGAACGACAGCTTTCCTCTGTTCCAGTCCAGATTCACTCTGATCCTCTGGAACTTCTTCTGGACTGAGAGAGCAGTGACAGGAGCTGATGGTGAGCATGCTGAGTATTTACTTCCATTAAATCTGATTTCCCATAATCCAGACCGTATGTTCCCCTTCCTCTTCACAGACTCTAAAAATACACCCAGGAACCACTGCATACTGTCTCCAACTTCAACATCCCAGCTGTGAGTCCCTGAGTTAAAGCCCTCAGAACCCAGGACAGAGTAGGAATAATGAAATCTTTCTGGATTGTCAGGAAGCTGCTGCATCTCTTCTCCATATCTCACACTGGTCAGATCTTCAGACAGGGTGAGTTCTGGATGAGCAGTGTTTGGGTCCAGGATGAGAGGAGTGTAGGAGACCATGTCCTTCATGTTGTTCCAGATGTTGAAGGTCAGGTTGCCCAGGTGTTTGGCCTGGTCTATCAGAGCTCCTGAGGGCAGCTGTGGATCATCCAGCAGGGGGCAGCGCTGGACTCTTTCCACTGCAGCCTTGTAGTTGTGCAGGAATGAGACGTCTTCAGCTCTCAGCTCCTCCTCTGTGGCTCTGACTGTGTCTGAAAGAGCTGCTATCTCTCTGCTCAGAGCCTCCATCTTCTCCTTCATCATCCCACTCTTCTGCTCCTCTTCCTCCCTCAGTGCAGCCAGCCTGGCCTCCTCTTCCTCTGCTAGAAACTGGTGAAGCTTCTTAAACTGCTCCTTAATCTGCCTCTCTGTGTGTCGGGCCTGGACCTTAATGTGTTCTGCTGTTTGATCAAACTTCACTTGAACTCGTTTGCAAACCTTTAACTTCTTCTTTAAGGGCTCCAGAGTTTCCTGAAGTTCCTTCTTGTGTTGTTGTGCAGCTTCATCGATGGGTCTGAATCTGTGATTGGTGTGTTTTTCTGAGTCTCTGCAGACGACACACACTGGCTGCTGATGGTCCAGACAGAAGAGTTTGAGTTTCTCAGAGTGCAGACTGCAGAGAGCCTCTGAAGCTCTCTGATCTCTCTCCTGTAAGAACGACTCACACAGGTTCTTTAAAGCCAGATTTAAAGGTGGATAATCCCTTGAAGATCTTCTCTTACAAACTGGACACTCGTGTGTTGGTCTCTCTCTCCACCATCTCTTCAGACAGTCTTTACAGAAGCTGTGGCTACATGACAGAAGAACAGGATCTCTGAAGACCTCCTGACAGACCGTACAGCAGAGATCCTCCTCTGATCTGGAAGCCATTGAGTCTGTGAGTGAAGCTGAAAACAGCAGACAGGAAGTACAGTCAGTCCTGGCTCCCCTCCCTCCTCTACCACCTTCACTGAAACTTCCTTTGAGTCGTGTTCTTGCTCAAACTCACATTCAGTGTGTGGAGCGTCAGCAGCTTGAAGCAGCAGTGTTGGAGTTTTCCACTTTTCTCTCCTGTAGCTGGACTCACTCAGAGGAAGCTGCTAGTTTGGTCTGAGCTCAGTCTGATCGTCTGTGCGTCTCTCTTTACTGAGGACGAAGAACTTCCTGTTTCCCGGTTTGTCGCATTTGAGTGACGTGAGGGGAGGAGAAAAATGTTGCTGTTTGACTTTTAACTAAGGTGTGTTTCAATCCTGCCTGCAGCTCAAAAGCTGTAAAACAGGTTTTGTGTCTTTTCACCTCCACAGGTCACAACATGAAACCTGTTGTGAAGTTTATAAAATAAAGTGTCACTCGGTGGTGCAGCTGTTTGTCAGCTTGTATTTTAGACTTTGTTCTGGTTCTTGTTCAGGTTCCCAGCAGTGGGAGTGTAATGCAGTCACACAAACACAGGTGGTGTTAAGGTGGATTCACTTAGTTACAGACCGTGGTGTTATTTCTTGTAACTAAGGGTGTGTTTCGCTCCAAAGTTCAGACATTAACCTGCCAGAAGTTGTAAAAGTTACTAATAAAGAGCTTTTATCTCATTTCACATGCAGGTCAGAGCATGAAAGCTGTGATGCAGCAGTTTGAGAAAAATTGCTGCTGATATAAAATATTTTTTGTGGTTTTACAAAATCTATAAAAGAGCAGAAAGAAAAGAAACAAGTGTAAAGAGTGCAGCAAAATGCATGTTTTAGTGTGAGTTGGTTCATCTGATCTGGTTGTGTAAAAGTCACTGCATGACACTGAGTGTTACTTTTGTGTTACTGACACTCATCCCAAGCCCAGCCCACAGCAGCAGAGACCGTGGAGTCAACATGTGAGAAACAAAGCAACACGCTGAACATCTGGGTGAGGGACCAGACAAAGAGCGATTCAGAAGACCCTATGAAGAAGACATCGAGGGAACAGTTTACCCTGCCCGGGATAGGGTTACCGGGGCCTCGCCCTGGAGCCAGGCCCGGGGAGGGTGCCCGAGGGCGAGCGTCTGGTGGCCGGGCCTTAGTCCATGGGGCCCGGCCGGGCACAGCCCGAAGAGGAGACATGGGCCCATCCTCCCGCAGGCCCACCACCCGCAGGAGGCGCCATAGGGGTCGGGTGCATTGTGTGTCGGGTGGCGGCCAGGAGCGGAGGCCCTGGCGGACTGACCCCCGGCTGCCAAGACTGGCAATAGGGACATGGAATGTCACCTCTCTGGTGGGGAAGGAGCCTGAGTTAGTGCGTGAGGTTGAGAGGTACCGGCTAGATATAGTCGGGCTCACCTCTACGCATGGCTTGGGCTCTGGAACCAGTCTCCTGGAGAGGGGCTGGACTCTGTCTCAGTCTGGAGTTGCCCCTGGTGAGAGGCGGCGGGCTGGGGTGGGTATTCTAATATCCCCTCGGCTTGCTGCCGGTTCGTTGGGGTTTTTCCCGGTGGACGAGAGGGTTTGTTCCCTGCGCCTTAGGGTCGGGGAACGGGTCCTGACTGTCATCTGTGCTTATGCGCCGAGTGGCAGTTCAGAGTACCCAGCCTTCTTAGAGTCCCTGGGGGGGGGGGGGGGGTGCTGGAAGGTGCTACACCTGGAGACTCTGTTGTCCTGCTGGGAGACTTCAATGCTCACGTGGGTAACGACAGCGAGACCTGGAGGGACGTGATTGGGAGGAACGGCCTCCCTGATCTGAACCCGAGCGGTGCTTTGTTATTGGACTTCTGTGCTAATCACAGTTTGGCCATAACGAACACCCTGTTCGAACATAAGAGTGTCCATAAGTGCACGTGGCACCAGGATGCTCTAGGCCGTAGGTCGATGATCGATTTTGTAATCGTATCACCAGACCTGCGACCATATGTTCTGGACACTCGGGTAAAGAGAGGGGCTGAGCTGTCAAATGATCACCACCTGGTGGTGAGTTGGATCAGGTGGCGGGGGAGGACACTGGACAGACCTGGTGCACCTAAACGCGTAGTGAGGGTGTGCTGGGAACATCTAGCAGAGGCCCCAGTCCGCGAGATCTTCAACGCACACCTCCGGCAGAGCTTCGACAGCATTCCGAGGGAGACTGGGGACATCGAGTCCGAATGGACCATGTTCAGCGTCTCCATTGCCGAAGCTGCTGCATTGAGCTGCGGCCGCAGGGTGGTTGGTGCCTGCCGTGGTGGTAATCCCCGAACCAAATGGTGGACACCAGAGGTGAAGGGAGCCACCAGGCTGAAGAAGGAGTCCTATCAGGCTTGGTTAGCCTGTGGGACTCCGGAGGCAGCCGACAGGTATCGACAGGCCAAGCGGAATGCGGCTCGGGCAGTGGCTGAAGCAAAAACTCGGGTGTGGGAGGAGTTCGGAGAGGCCATGGAAAAAGACTTTCGGACTGCCTCGAAGAGATTCTGGCAAACCGTCAGGCGTCTCAGGAGGGGAAAGCGGTGCTCTACCTGCACTGTGTATAGTGCTGGCGGAGCGCTGTTGACGTCGACTGAGAAAATTGTCAGGCGGTGGAAGGAATACTTCGAGGACCTCCTTAATCCCACTGACACGTCTTCCGAGGAGGAAGCAGAGTCTGGGGATGAGGGGAATGACCCGCCAATTTCCGGGGGCGAGGTCACTGAGGCAGTTAAACAACTCCTTGGTGGCAGAGCCCCTGGTGTTGATGAGGTCCGCCCCGAGTTCCTGAAGGCTCTGGACGTTGTAGGGCTGTCCTGGTTGACACGCCTTTGCAATGTTGCGTGGAGATCAGGGGCAGTACCTGTGGACTGGCAGACCGGGGTGGTGGTCCCCATCTTTAAGAAGGGGGACCGGAGGGTGTGTTCCAACTACAGGGGGATCACACTCCTCAGCTTCCCTGGGAAAGTCTATGCCAGGGTGCTGGAAAGGAGAGTTCGTCCGCTAGTCGAACCTCGGATACAGGAGGAACAATGCGGTTTTCGTCCTGGTCGCGGAACACTGGACCAGCTCTTTATCCTCTCGAGGATACTTGAGGGTGCATGGGAGTTTGCCCAACCAGTCTACATGTGTTTTGTGGACTTGGAGAAGGCATTCGACCGTGTCCCTCGGGGTGTCCTGTGGGAGGTGTTGCAGGTGTATGGGGTGTCTGGCCCATTGCTACGGGCCATTCGATCCCTATACAACCGTTGCAAGAGGTTGGTTCGCATTGCCGGCAATAAGTCGGACTCGTTCCCGGTGGGTGATGGGCTCCGCCAGGGCTGCCCTTTGTCTCCGGTTCTGTTCATAATTTTTATGGACAGGATTTCTAGGCGCAGCCAAGGGGCGGAGGGCTTTCGCTTTGGTGGCCTCAGAATCTCATCTCTGATTTTTGCGGATGATGTGGTTCTGTTGGCTTCATCGGGTGAGGGCCTCCAGCTCGCACTGGAGCGGTTCGCAGCCGAGTGTGAAGCAGCGGGAATGAGGATCAGCACCTCCAAAT
The DNA here is from genome assembly GCF_057381845.1 of Rhamphochromis longiceps. Taxonomy (NCBI): domain Eukaryota; kingdom Metazoa; phylum Chordata; class Actinopteri; order Cichliformes; family Cichlidae; genus Rhamphochromis; species Rhamphochromis longiceps. Next base: position 1,140,199 of record NC_140559.1, read on the forward strand.
CTGAGGCCATGGTTCTCAGCCGGAAAAGGGTGGAGTGCCCACTCCGGGTCGGGGATGAGTTCCTGCCCCAAGTGGAGGAGTTCAAGTATCTCGGGGTCTTGTTCGCGAGTGATGGGAGAAGGGAGCCGGAGATCGACAGACGGATTGGGGCTGCAGCTGCAGTAATGCGGACGCTGCACCGGTCCGTCGTGGTGAAGAGGGAGCTGAGTGTAAAAGCGAAGCTCTCAATTTACCGGTCGATCTACGTCCCTACCCTCACCTATGGCCACGAGCTGTGGGTAGTGACCGAAAGAATGAGATCGCGGATACAAGCGGCAGAAATGAGCTTCCTCCGAAGGGTGGCTGGCCTCTCCCTTAGAGATAGGGTGAGAAGTTCGGCCATCCGGGAGGGGCTCAGAGTAGAGCCGCTGCTGCTCCACATCGAAAGGAGTCAGCTGAGGTGGTTCGGGCATCTGACAAGGATGCCCCCTGGGCGCCTCCTGGGTGAGGTGTTCGAGGCATGTCCCACCGGGAGGAGGCCCCGGGGCAGACCCAGGACACGCTGGAGAGATTATATCTCTCGGCTGGCCTGGGAACGCCTTGGTATTCCCCCGGATAAGCTGGAGGAGGTGGCTGGGGAGAGGGAGGTCTGGGCCTCTTTGCTTAGGCTGCTGCCCCTGCGACCCGGCCTCGGATAAAGCGGATGAAAATGGATGGATGGATGGATGAACATCTGAACCACAGCAGAAAGTGCGACTCTTTGTAGACCTGTGGACAGGAAACACACAGCAGGTCCTGATCAGTAACAGGGTCCAAAGACAAACATTTGTTTATCAGCATCTGTATATATGAGCACCAGTGTTGGGACTAACGCGTTATTAAGTAACGCGTTACAGTAACTACGTTATTATTGTGGTAACGAGCACGGTAACTAGTTATTATGCCAAAATCAGGAACGCGTTAGTCGTTACTGGGATTTAGATAGGGTCGTTACTCGTTACTTCGTGTGGTGGCTATCGCGGAGCTTCCACAGATTCAGTAACATTAGCAAGTGGTGGAGGCCAGCAGGTGGATGAGAGAAAGCAACACGTTCTCGGGCTGGAGAAAGGGGACGCAGAAGGAAAAGAGACCCGAGGCGGCCGCCGGTCCAAGTGTGAACTGAACTTCAGGTAAGAAGTTATGACCTGCAGTCTCTCTGGATCAGATATAAACCAAGTTTAGGTGGAGTTTATTTTCGTTGTGCTGACTTTTTCCGTACTGCGTGCTAGCTAGCATGACGGAGTTTCTATACAGCTGGGTGGGTGCTATGAAGTTAATGATGTTGAACTTTATTTTGTTCATAAGTTATTAGAGTTGTCAACCGTCCCGTCTGGTATTCAGAGAAAATATTACGCGTTTCTTATTGAGGTGAAAAGGAACAGTTTGTCCCGTAATTCAGCTACAATGAAAAAGGCACAAAGCTGGAGTTATTCTGTGTCTTTGCTGCACAGCTGCCTCTTCTTCTCTCATTCTCCCCCCTCCCTCTCCCGTTTCTACTTCAATCATGAAAACTGATCAATGATCAGCTGATCGGCTCTCTTGTTTATTTATCTCCCACTTTGCGCCGAAAGAGGAAACCAGCGGATGTCGCGCTAAACAACAGCAGCACGTTTAAGCTTGATCAGCTGTTGTTAGAATTTAATATTAATTTCTAGTATCAGCTGATGTTTGCTGGAGCCACAGCTGCAAAAAAGCTGCTGGTCATGATATGGTTTGGTTATCTGGTGAGAGGGAAACATGAAGATGAAACCAGGAGATGTCCTTACTGAATCATCAGAGCTGAACAGGTGATGGAGAAACAGGTTTACCTTTTAGGTGACATGAATGAGTTGAAGGGAAGTTATGAACTGTTTCTGAGAGACAAATAACACCAGGATCCTTTTTTAGGTAGCTGACAGCTGGTAACTGTGCAGGTGCGGATCTAGCAAAGTGTTGCCAGGGGGGCCAGGTAGGGCATTAACAGGGAGAGGTGGGCACAAAGAAATACTTTTCTATCTTATTCTCATTTAAAATGTCTAGCTTTTAAAAAATAATTATCTGAATCTTACAACAAACGATTGATAGATTGATGCATATATACCATCAAAACAGTGTACATCACTGTCACAACAGCGTTTGTTTTCATTCAAAGGCTTTATAATTTTTCCTATAATGGTGGGCCGGTCTCTAGTCAAAATGTCCGGGCCAATTTTTTTTTGTCCCAGTCCAGCTCTGTATGCAGCTCATCTGCAGTCTGGTGTTACCTACATCTTCCTATTCAGAAGGCAGAATTTCCGAGTTCTGAGTACAATCGAAAGCACCACGACTGCAGTTTTTGTGTTGGATGTAAAAGGCGCACATGACGCTGTGACGTAGGCTAGAATCATGGCAGCAGTCAATGACGGTCCAGGCGTGGGATTTCTCTCGTGGAAATATGCACATTATCTTTTCCTGTCTATTGGTAGGTGGCACAGTGCACTTGTGGCAAGTAAACAAGCTAGAAGACTGGCAAAGTTATGGAAGCAACACATTAACATGAGAATTCTGAGTAAAACCAAAGTTACTTTCCCTAGTAACTAGTTACTTTGAAAGTAACGAGTAAGTTGAAGTAACTGAGTTACTCTTGAGAGAAGTAACTAGTAATGTAACTAAGTTACTATTTTAAAGTAACTTACCCAACACTGATGAGCACACAGAGAGCTCAGCTGGACACACACTTCAGTCCTCCATCAAACACAACACAGCTACACACTGTTTCCACCAGCTGCAGCACAGTCCAGTCTTTACAGTCAGGGAGGGCTTTTAATTTGAAAGGCACCACACAGGAAGTTTCAGAAGAACAGAAGAAGAACCAAAGGATGGTCTGTGATATTAAGGTTAGGGTGATCAGCATCAGCTGGAAATATGAAACATATCAAACATGTGAGGAAGAAGCAGCAGCAGCTCACACGTTTACCACAACCTCACACAGTCCTCTGAGAGCAGCGTGGCCTCCATCTTTGAAACACACAAACTCACTGTTTGATTATTGATTGATTAATTATTTATCTCTGAAAATCAATCAAAGTTTATTTATTAAGCTCCTCTCCGTGAATCGCTACCTTATCGTGGTGGAGGGGTTTGTGTGTTCCAGGGATCATGTTGTCTGGGGGCTTTTGCCCCCTGGTAGGGTCTCCCATGGCAAATTGGTCCTGGGTGAGGGACCAGACAAAGAGCGATTCAGAAGACCCTTATGAAGAGAACATCGAGGGAACAGTTTACCCTGCCCGGGATAGGGTTACCGGGGCCCCGCCCTGGAGCCAGGCCCGGGGAGGGTGCCCGAGGGTGAGCGTCTGGTGGCCGGGCCTTAGTCCATGGGGCCCGGCCGGGCACAGCCCAAAGAGGAGACATGGGCCCATCCTCCCGCAGGCCCACCACCCGCAGGAGGCGCCATATGGGTCGGGTGCATTGTGTGCCCATAAAGAACACCTTGTTCGAACATAAGAGTGTCCATAAGGGCACGTGGCACCAGGACGCTCTAGGCCGTAGGTCGATGATCGATTTTGTAATCGTATCACCAGACCTGCGACCATATGTTCTGGACACTCGGGTAAAGAGAGGGGCTGAGCTGTCAACTGATCACCACCTGGTGGTGAGTTGGATCAGGTGGCGGGGGAGGACGCTGGACAGACCTGGTGCACCTAAACGCGTAGTGAGGGTGTGCTGGGAACGTCTAGCAGAGGCCCCAGTCTGCGAGATCTTCAACGCACACCTCCGGCAGAGGTTCAACAGCATTTCGAGGGAGACTGGGGACATTGAGTGCGAATAGACCATGTTCAGCGTCTCCATTGCCGAAGCTGCTGCATTGAGCTGCGGCCGCAAGGTGGTTAGTGCCTGCCGTGGTGGTAATCCCCGAACCAAATGGTGGACACCAGAGGTGAAGGGAGCCACCAGGCTGAAGAAGGAGTCCTATCGGGCTTGGTTAGCCTGTGGGACTCCAGAGGCAGCCGACAGGTATCGACAGGCCAAGCGGAATGCGGCTCGGGCAGTGGCTGAAGCAAAAACTCGGGTGTGGGAGGAGTTTGGAGAGGCCATGGAAAAAGACTTTCGGACTGCCTCGAAGAGATTCTGGCAAACCGTCAGGCGTCTCAGGAGGGGAAAGCGGTGCTCTACCTGCACTGTGTATAGTGCTGGCGGAGCGCTGTTGACGTCGACTGAGAAAATTGTCAGGCGGTGGAAGGAATACTTCGAGGACCTCCTTAATCCCACTGACACGTCTTCCGAGGAGGAAGCAGAGTCTGGAGATGAGGGGAATGACCCGCCAATTTCCCGGGGCGAGGTCACTGAGGCAGTTAAACAACTCCTTGGTGGCAGAGCCCCTGGTGTTGATGAGGTCCACCCCGAGTTCCTGAAGGCTCTGGATGTTGTGGGGCTGTCCTGGTTGACACGCCTCTACAATGTTGCGTGAAGATCAGGGGCAGTACCTGTGGACTGGCAGACCGGGGTGGTGGTCCCCATCTTTAAGAAGGGAGACCGGAGGGTGTGTTCCAACTACAGGGGGATCACACTCCTCAGCCTCCCTGGGAAAGTCTATGCCAGGGTGCTGGAAAGGAGAGTTCGTCCGCTAGTCGAACCTCGGATACAGGAGGAACAATGCGGTTTTCGTCCTGGTGGCGGAACACTGGACCAGCTCTTTATCCTCTCAAGGATACTTGAGGGTGCATGGGAGTTTGCCCAACCAGTCTACATGTGTTTTGTGGACTTGGAGAAGGCATTCGACCGTGTCCCTCGGGGTGCCCTGTGGGAGGTGTTGCAGGTGTATGGGGTGTCTGGCCCATTGCTACGGGCCATTCGATCCCTATACAACCGTTGCAAGAGGTTGGTTCGCATTGCCGGCAATAAGTCGGACTCGTTCCCGGTGGGTGATGGGCTCCGCCAGGGCTGCCCTTTGTCACCGGTTCTGTTCATAATTTTTCTGGACAGGATTTCTAGGCACAGCCAAGTGGCGGAGGGCTTTCGCTTTGGTGGCCTCAGAATCTCATCTCTGCTTTTTGCGGATGATGTGGTTCTGTTGGCTTCATCGGGTGGGGGCCTCCAGCTCGCACTGGAACGGTTCGCAGCCGAGTGTGAAGCAGTGGGAATGAGGATCAGCACCTCCAAATCTGAGGCCATGGTTCTCAGCCGGAAAAGGGTGGAGTGCCCAAAACACTCAAAAACACTGGGTCAACGACCCAGGACCATGACACAGCTTCACGTTCGTAACCGCATCAAGACTCCTTTTTCCGAATTTCCAGCTCGCAGAGGGCACGAGAGCAGCATGCGCCTCATCGGACCAACGGAAGGAAAAAAAATTCTGTAGCTGGACTAGAGAGTGGCTATATGCACGGCACAGTGGTGCGTTCAGTGACTACCAAATAATCAGAAATCCCATACTCAAACAGTGATCTGGGTTACATGAGCTTGCTTGCTAGAAAATGTTAGTAGTCTGGCTGCAGCATTTTGTATAGCTTGGAGGCGAGAACGACATGATTTTTCAGGCTGGTAAACAGGACATTACAATAATCTAAACACGATGACACAAATGTATGAACAGTTTTTTCCAGTTCAGCCGAGGAGACCATATGTCACAGTTTAGAAATATTCCTTAAATGAAAGAAACAGGAACGAGACAGAGATTTTATATGTGAGTTGAAGCCCAGAGAAGAATCAAATACTCCACCAAGATTTTGAATGTTGGACTTAACAGTTGAACACAAAGAAGCAAGAAACAATTTTATATTTGTAGTTCATGAGGAGCTGTGATCACGGTCTCAGTCTTGTTGCTGTTTAAGACAAAGTGTTTGCTAGAGAGTCAGTCAGTCCCCTGATTTAAGCAGTGGACTAGGGTGGATAGCCTATTGAGCTGATGAGGCTGAATGTCAATGGCATAGAAATGATAAGAAATGTTATTAAAAGACTGAATAATGCCATCCGAGGGGGCGGTGTGGCAGCAATTTTTCACACCAGCCTATTAATTAACGAAAGACCAAGACAGACTTTTAATACATTTGAAAGCCTGATGCTTAGCCTTGTCCACCCCAGCTGTAAAACTCAGAAACCAGTCTTACTTGTTATCATCTATCGTTCACCTGGGCCTTACACAGAGGCACAATTTTATATGAGTGCTTGATGTTTGTTGTATATTGGCTGCTATGACAATTCAGTTTCACTCTGGGATTAATAAAGTCTCTTTGACTCTGAAAAGGCAGAAATGGCAATCAAGTTGTTTGAAGCAGTTGAGAAAGCAGTTCAGGAGATGGCTAAAGCTGGGCCATCAGTTCCATCCACTGAGGATACATCAGGCAGTGAACCTTTCCCAAGGAGACCTGACCTACAGGGACGTCAGCTGCCAGTGCACAGCAAAACAAATTCTGACCTGTGAGTGCTTTAATGCAAAGCATTTCACATCCAATCAACAGAGAGCACCCACAGCCACAGAAATTGTGGCAAAAAGTCACACAAGTTTGTTTTCACAGAAAACTCCACACACGTGCACACTAACATCCAAACAAAATTCAAATTCAAATTCAAATTTTATTTGTCACGTACACAGTCATACACAGTACGATATGTAGTGAAATGCTTGGACAACTGCTCGTGACCTAAAGAAAACAAAAAAGGAAAAGGCTATGAATAAGATAGGAAATAAATATGAAAAATTAAAAAGGGTAAATTTAACTAGGAAGGAATAAAATATAAATTAAGGTTAAAAATGAAATAACTGTACAACACAAATTAGAATGAAGGGTAAATTTAACTGGGAGAATAAGATAAAATATATAAATTAAAGTTGAAAATAAAATAACTGTACAACAAAATACACAATATAGAACTATATAAGAATGTATGAGAAATATAAATAAATATATACACAATAACAGCAGCATATACACAATAACAGCAGCGTGATTTAAGTGATGAAGTGAAAACAATGTCCAGAATGTCCAGTGTGTGTAAGAGCTGTATGTGTGGGTCAGTACTGTGTGGTGGTGTGATTGAGAGACCGTATCGCCTGCGGGAAGAAGCTCCTCCTCAGTCTCTCTGTGTTGGTCTTCAGGGAGCGGGATCGCTTTCCTGACCTCAACAGAGAGAACAGTCTGTTGTTGGGATGGCTGAGGTCCTTCACGATCTTCCTGGCCTTGGTCCAGCACCGCCTGCTGGACAAACACACTCAGGACGTGTTCAGTACTGTTACCCAATATTCATTCCTTGTTACTTTCTGCAAATATCTTTGGTTGATCTTTCATCCAGTTGATTAATAAATTACATGATAATAAATTTGATAAGCTTGAGGTTTGTGTCTACTTGAATTGATAAATGTGCCTTTGGATCGATATGATTTCTGCTTATATGTCAAGGTTAGTGCTGTGGCAACCAAGATGAGGACCCAAATGCAGGACTCACAAGACACAGAGGGATAGGGAGGCAGCTGTATTAGTGTAGCAAGCCATTCAAATATAAAAGCACCAATAACCAAAACTCAGGAAACTAGGAACTAGAAACGTGGAACTAAAGCTAGGAAACTGGAAAACTAAGACTGAGAACTTGGTATTACGTGGCGCTCTGCAGAAACACACAGCAACAAAGGATAATGACGTGACAATGGACAGAGGAAAACACAGGGCTTTAACACACCAGAGAGTGATGATGGAGTGGGACACAGGCGGGAAACACAGCTGGGACCAATCTGACAAAATGAGGCAGGGCGGAAGCAAAACTGAAAACTCTGAACCCAGGATACAAGACTGTCAAAGTAAAACAGGAAACATAAGACAGACACAGCACATGGATGAACATAGAGATTGGGGACACTAGACATGAAATGTGGAACACAGAGAGGCACAGAGACAAAATATAAATTCTTGAAACTACAGAAAACAAGTAAGAAACAAGAAAGACAAGGAGTATAAAATGAATAACACAAAATCTGAAAGAATTCAAAAACAGAAAATACAAACCCTGGGTCCTCAGACCCAGTACCTTGACAGTACATATCGGGATATCACTTATTTTAACATATAATCAACCATTCCATCAAAATAAAGACTTTTTTTGTGGGAAAAACAATGAAATTAGGTTGATACTTACATGCTTTTTAGATGTCACAGGAATTTTTGGCTTAAAAAAAACCTCATAAAAATGTAATAAAATCTCCTGAGATTGACCAAAGCCCATTTAGAATAGTTAGATATGTTATAGATATGTTATATTAGATATGTTACTACATTCAGTTTTAAAATATGTAATTTCATGTTGGAGACTTACACCTATAGAAAAAACAGCTGAAGTGAAACTAAAGGGAGTGTTGCTGGTCCATTGAATCATTCAGGTTGTTGGACCTCTGTGCACATCTGTCTGCAGAGGGGAGTCTCTCAGGATTGTACGAATAAACAGATATGAATTATTTTTAAACAGCTTAGGGTAGTGACAGAGATGGGAAATGTCTCTGAATCTATTTAATAAATCTATTTATGCTACCCCTGGGTCATTGTATACGACCCAGGGGTAGCATATACAGTGAAAAGAGAACTGATCCATGAATTGAGCCCTGAGGGAGTCCACATATGAGGGACGATGACGAGGACATGGAGCTACTAAAATGTATTCTTATATGTCTATCAAGATACCGGCCCAATTCTGTAAGCTGTCAATGAGAATAGTATCATGAGTGGTGTCAAAGGCATTTGTTAAGTCAAGTAGAACTAAAATCTAATTTTCTTCTCCATCCAAGACAAAATCTATAGGGAAATATTTTAAAGTTAGCGATGGCTGTTGTAAAGTAATACGGCGTGCACTCAGATGATAGAGACCGATTGATAATAGAGGAGTGAGACATCTGTGAGAGATCTCAAAAAGAAATTTGGAGGAACAGTATGCTTTGGGCAGAAGGAAGTGTGCAAATGAGAAACTATGTCCTGGAGATGGAAACCAAATCAAAATCAGATAACAGGGTTGGCTGACAGACTTGAAAGGTGATAGTTCCAGGCTTGAACTCTGATCTTATACTGCTGATGCCACCGGCAAAAGAATTACAAATATTTTCACAATAATCAGATAACATGGCAGGAAAACCAGAATGAGCAGGAGTAAGAGGAACTTCACAACCCTGTGCTTAGTATTGCTATTCAAGCTAACCTTATTAGAGGTGTTTTTAGCTGTTTTTTGTGTCTGAAGTTAGCCTTTGTCCTTGATCATTTGTGATAGGTTTGTAGCTTGAACCTATTCACTGGAACGTTGAAGATAATATAATTACACAGCAAGCAAGACACGAAGTAGGCAAAGTTCTTCTTGTTACTCATGCATGAGGGAGACCTGCCTGAAGCCAAGTGTCGTTCCACCACTTGACCCCCGTCAGACTCTCGTCCGCTCCCCCCGTAACACTGCTCTTTTATTGAGGTTACATGAATATGCATAGGTTCGTTAACATATGACGTATACATACACACAAAGAGTACCTTGCCTTTTTGTGTGTGTGTGTGTGTGTGTGTGTGTGGGGGGGGGGGGTCAGAGTGTGACTTCCCTAAACCTGCTGGTCTGGAAGTCCAACAGTTCATCTAACCAAAAGGCACTTAGACTAAGACAGATATAGCTACGTTAATCCTACCATAAAACAATAAGAGAAGGTACGACCTCTCCCATGCTCCCAGAGTGCTCTCTAATGCACACAAAGTTTGCAGACTATCAAGGATCAAACCTCTACCAATCTAAAACTAATTATAAAACTCTAAGCATATATAAGTAGATATTTCTAAGCATAAATAGCAATCAACAATACAAAACCTAACAATTTGTCTCTATCTTCTAAGGTTTCCTTGTGTCTTTTATTATCCATGTGCACTGTTGGATTCCTGATTTGTTCATTTGCTTAGATTCAGTGACTGTGGAAACTTTATATCCCTCATTTATAATTATCAGACTTTACATGTTATACATAACAGATTTATTTTTTATTCATTTTTTTTTCATTCTTTTCTTCAAACCAGCGTGGCACAATACAAACATCTTCGTGTTTACTATGAAAACACACACAGACCTGGGGACAGCCAATGGAGAGGAAGCAAGCAAGCAAAGGGGTAGGAAGGATGTCAGGAAATAAATTAGGACAAATAAAACAGAATAAATAAATACAAATACACTCACACACAGGAACAGCCAGCTGTCTGTACCAGAGATCAAACTCTACTGCCCTGATCTCTGACACGATTAACTTTGAAACCTTGAACTGTTTTTATCTTTTGTTTTTTATAAATCAGCTGTCTAAAATGTACAGTGTCTAAAATGTACAGTGTCTAAATTGCAAAGCCTGATCCTCACATTGTTTTATACTAATAATATTTAACCTATATCATAGATATATATATCTCAGTGGATCTGCCCAGATGGCAGCAACACCAAACCCACAGGTATGATAGGGTACTGTAATGGAACAGCAAACTGGGTCTTTATTGGATCCACTTGCACAGCAGGATGAATCCAGAAGACATAAGGATGACAGATTCAGGCCAGACCAGGCCTGCAACTGATTCAGATATCTAACTCTTACTATTAACAGTAAAACATATTTGCTGTCAGAGACATTGGTGAAGGCTGATGTTACTTAAATCTACTAATTGTTGTACCGGGGAAGGACCAAAGCTCCATACAAACTAAAGAAGAACTTTATACAATACAAAATGAAGCTCAACATTGCAAGAATGACACTATAAAAATAAAAGAAAAACTTAACCAAAGCAGAAAATTAAAATAATCCATCCATCTTCTTCTGCTTATCTGGGGCCGGGTCGCGGGGGCAGCAGCCCAAGCAGAGAAGCCCAGACCTCCCTCTGCCCAGCCACCTCCTCCAGCTTGTCCGGGGGAATACCAAGGCGTTCCCAGGCCAACTGAGAGATATAATCTCTCCAGCGTGTCCTGGGTCTGCCACCTCAGCCAGGAGGCACCAAGAGGGCATCCTTTTCACCGTATCTCTAAGGGAGAGGCCAGCCCCCCTTCGGAGGAAGCCCATTTCCACCGCTTGTATCCGCAATCTCATTCTTTCGGTCACTACCCACAGCTGGTGACCATAGGTGAGGGTAGGAACGTAGATCGACGGATAAATGACGAGCTTCGCTTTTAAACTCAGCTCTCTCTTCACCACGACAGACCAGGAAAGCATCACTGCACTGCAGCCGCGGCACCAATCCGTTGTTTATCTACCTTCTCCCGTTACTCGTAAACAGAGGCGGAGCCAGACATTTGAAACACCCGGGGCTTAGCCCAAAAGGATAGTATGCATGTGGGATTTTTAAAATTAATTTATTTTTTAATTTTACCAAAGTACAATATTTAGATTGAGAAAAGTTTATATAATTATTTAGCCTTGTTGTGCAAACAAGCCTTCATAACTTAATAAATATAGAATTTGAAAAATAACAAACCTAAAAAGAAACACTAGGTATGAGATACATGAGTACCTATGATACGGTGATACTTTTGGTAAACAACCATTTGACTAACATGTGTGGCTCACCTGCTCTTGTTCATCTCTGTTCTGTCCTCATTCTCCATCTCCCTCTCTGTTCCTCTCTCCCTCTTTGTGCTGACAATCATCAAATATACAGATATTTACAAACTCTTCAGATAAAAACACAAACACTTTTTAATTGTAACATCAAATCAGACTAAATGTTTATTTTTTTAGATTGATAAATATAAAAAACATATTTGTTAACTTTAAGAGTAAAGAGAGAAATCGTCTGTATTTCTTAATTGCAAATGGCACCAAATTGTATTCAAAATTGAGCCACACTTATGGAGCTCCACAGTTCTTTTCCTGGTGTTTTGGTTGACATCTCTTGATGTTCCCATGTCACAGAAACAGGCTCTGTGTTTTGCCTTATATGCATCCACAGCTGTGCCACCTGTTTACTCACATGGACTCTACTAACCTATCAGAAGCTTCTTCAGCTCAGAATGGAATCGTCTGGAGTTTTCTTATTAATTAACAATAAACTTAGTGTACATGTACTCCTAAATATGATGAAAGTGATAAAAAACAGAAAGCTCTGTCTCTCTTTATTGTGACATGTAACTAATTCAAAAGATATTTCAATATTTATCTAAAACAAAAGTTTACTCTAAATTGATGTTGTACAGTAAAAATGTTTTATGTTTTCTCCCTAAAGTGTAAATATCTGGTTACAAATGTGAATATCCTGCTGTGTACTGAAATCCCTCTTGTTTTGCATACAAATATACTGAACAACATAACATAGTTTATTTGTATAGCACAATTCAACAACAAGGTGATTCAAAGTGCTTTACAGAGATATTAGAAACAAAAGCATAATATATAAAATAACATTTACCTGAGTTTTTCTTTGAAAGAACCCTCTAATGTCCATTCTTATATTTCAGTACATAACTGAAACTGATTTAGTCGGGGAGGGTAAGAACTGAAAATATGAAATAAACACACGTAAGCTAAGACTCTAAAAAAAAATAGCATTTGTTCGGCTTTTCATTTCGCCATTTGTTGATTCACTTGAAGAGCGAGTAACGTAATATGGGTCAAGTGATCAGTTTGATATCAATCTTTCGTGATGCACCGTCATATTTACATTATTTGTACGGTACGAATGATTTGCTTTGGTACCTGGTCAAACTTAAGCTCTCCTTAGTATGGCTGGCTCCGTCTCTCCAACAGCTCACTGACGGGCAGCAGCTGCCCCGCCCCCTCGCTCAGTCGCTTAGTGCCTGAGCTTGGATCATACCAATATCAGGGGGGGATTCACGCACAGTCGTAAATTCCCACAGTGTGCACTATGTGCTTCGAATATTGTGTGTACTTTTTGTTTTATACAGTTGTCAGCCAGGCATCTAACTATGAAAAAATTGCACTCCAAAATACCCCGGGCTTCTGACAAAACAACCCGGGCTTAAGCCCAGTAAGCCACCCCCACGCTCCGCCCCTGCTCGTAAACAAGACCCTGAGATACTTAAACTCCTTCACTTGGGGCAGGAACTCCACCCTTTTCCGGCTGAGGACCATAGCCTCAGATTTGGAGGACCCTCAGATCTGAGCCAATGGTCCTCCAAATCTGACCCCTATGGGGCCATAGTCCATGGGGCCCGGCCGGGCACAGCCCAAAAAAGGGACATGGGCCCATCCTCCTGCAGGCCCACCACCTACAGGAGGCGCCGTAGTGTCAGGTGCAATGTGTGCCAGGCGGTGGCCAGAGTGGAGGCCCTGGCAGACTGATCCCCAGCTACCAAGACTAGCAATTGGGACAAAATTAAAATAAATAAATACAAAAGCAAAACTCAAAAATGGTACAAAACCCAGTATGACCAGTACGAAGTCAAAAGACATACAAACAACACGTCACATGGAAGTAAAGTAAAATCACTGGTCTGCTTTGTGTGAGACTGACCTTTAAATAGAAACATGGAGAGTTCCTTTAATATTATAATGATGTGTTATTGATTGACAGATTGCTTTACTTCAAACATGTAAATAAAATGAAAAATAAACAATTTAAAAAAAAACCTGACATAAATGCACTGTTTCGTTCAGTTACCACGGTGACATAACAGGTAAAAAGAGTGACAGTTTTCTGTATCTGAGAACTCTGACTTTAAGGACACCTGCAAACCCATTAATCTGACTTTGTACTTATACCATTCTGGTCATGTGATCATGTGGTTTGTAGGACGCTCCTCTTCCTCAGAGGATCCACCTGTGCTTCCTCTCCTCTCTCCTCCACCTGTTACAGTGAGGGAACGTCCTCCATGATGGAGGAGCTGCTGGAAAGTGCTGAGAGTTTCCTCCAGAGTGAGACCTCTGTCACAGTTCAGAGGATCTACGGCAGCAGAGACCTTCATGGACACTAAAAGTCTCAAACACACAACAACAACATCACACTGACTCCACTCTGACATCACTGATCAATAATCAAAGAACACACAGATCAAACTGATTGATCAGCCATCAGAGGAGTCGGATCAATGGAGCTGCTTCTGTTCCTGATGTCCCCTGTTTGATCCTGGACCTGAACTCTCCCTGCAGAGGAGACACAAGACAGTCAGAGACACACACACACACACACGCACGCACGCACACGCACACACACACACACACACGCGCACACACACACACACACACACACACACAGAGACAGTTAACAAATTAACAAACCTTTGACTTTGACCACCGCTGCTTTGTATCGGTTCATCTTCCCATAGACTTTACAGCAGTATCTCCCACTGTCTCTCTCTGTGGGGTGTTTCAGGGTCAGACTGAGGTCTCCAGTTTTCAGCAGGTCTTCATTCATCTTCGTTCGTCCTCTGTAACCCTGGTGCTGTTCTTCAGGCTGGTCAGAGCCGTTCTTATACACGTGGACCTTCCTGTCATCAGTGTCCCACCACACAACTTTAGTGTCTTCTGGCAGGTTTTGTGTGGTTTTGAAGGGCAGATGAACAGACTCCGCCCCCTCCTCCACCTCTACCTGACAGACTGAGAGGACAAGAAAGACAACATGAGCTGTACAGACAGCAGCAGGTTTTCAGAGTTGAAGAATCAGAATCAGAGCCCGAAGTGAGAACTCTCTCCCGATACGTGTCACTTTCAGTCAAATTTCTTCCGGACAAACTGGATCAGACATTGTCTGTTGGATTCTTGCACATATTAAGAAATAAAAATACAAGGTTGTCTCATCTAACCAAGCTTTGTGCCCCACTAAATGGTTGGAGCTACAGCTGCAGTGATTTCAACACTGCACCAGTCCATTGTGGAGAACCACAATGGAGAACCAGAGGTAACCACAAAAGCAAAGCTGTAGACCAGTCGTTCTACGTCCGTACCCTCACTCACTGGACACTGGGGTTAGCAAGGTCTGGGCTTAGCTTTTCTGCTGCTGCACCTGTAACCTGAACCCAGATGAGCAGAAGAAAATGGATAGATGGAAACTCACACATATTGGAAACACACACAAAGACACACAGACACTGCATCACTGGCCTCTGACTTTCAGCTCCATTTGTTTCTTCATCAGGATGTTTCTCTTGTTGCTGTAGACATTACAGGTGTAAGTATGGTTGTCCCAGCCCGTGGGGTATTTCAGGGTCAGACTGAGGTCTCCAGTTTCCACCAGGTCTTCATTCATCTTAGTTCGTCCGCTGTAACGGTGATCCTGTTCTTCAGGCTGGTCAGAGCCGTTCTCATACACGTGAACTGTCCTGTAAGAACCATCCTTCCACTCCACTTTACCATCTCGAGGCAGATCAATTATGGCTTTGCAGGGCAGCTGGACAGACTCCACCCCTGAATCTGCCCCAACCTGAGGAACTGAGAAGACAAAGCACAACATGAGCACTACAAACAGCAGCACCAGCACTTTTTCTTCGACTGGATAAGAAGTAACATTTACAGTCCTACACACCTGACTGTTTCTTAAAGAATTCAGTGTTTTTGTCATCTGGCTGGAGTCACTGCTCTATTATACTTTAATATGTCTTTGAAAGGGAATCGAGATGTCCAGTGCAAGAAAATCTGAACATGTTCATGCAACTTCAACATATCCAGAGTTTCTTTGCGTTCAACCAAACCTAAAACCTGGAGGTGATCATGTCTGTCACAATGGTGATTATCAACCCTCTGTTAACTAGGCTTTCTGTTTCATTTATTCACATTCATTTGCAGATTGTCATAAAGAAGTTGCCCTTTCTTCACAATATGTGTCGTTCTAAATGAAAGATGGTCATTACAACTGGTAATCAAGTTTTAACAACGGAAAATGGATAAAACGTTACAATTTGACCATTTACATAATTCCACTGCAAATCACCAAATCAAACAGTCGTTCATTTCAATCTAACTAATAAAGGAAATTATTTTCTTATAGACACAAGCTTTTAATATTCTAATTCCAAGAGCAAATGTGAAGGTTCTGTCTGGTACTGGTTCAAGTTTAATATTTCATTTATGTTTTTTGTTTGGTTGTTTGTTTAAAACTATACTGAGTAAAGTACACTAAAATGTATTAGGCCAGGTACATATATTGTTTTAGACTCCACCAGATCAAAGAAGCTTTCTTTTTGGATTAAGCTGATTTTCACCTCAAAGTTCTGCACATAATGTAAATAAATATGTAATGATAAAGTGAAAAATGTTTGCCTGAAATTCTTGAAAAAAAAATTATATATATATATAAGGTCTTTGTCCTTCAAGCTTGTACAGATTCCTGGAAAAGTATTTGTACTTCACTACTTCCCACCTCTGCTGGATGTATGTTATAGAATAGATGCTTGTAGTATAACAAATGTCCTGTGTTGCCTCATTTGATTTCATTCAGAGAAACAGATCTCAATAACATTGTTCTCACCTCTGACATGTTTGTACAGCACTGACCTCTGACTTTCAGCTCCACTTGTTTCTTTTTCAGGATGTTTCCCTCCCTGCTGTAGATGGTGCAGGTGTAGAT
Source organism: Rhamphochromis longiceps (assembly GCF_057381845.1). NCBI lineage: Eukaryota > Metazoa > Chordata > Actinopteri > Cichliformes > Cichlidae > Rhamphochromis > Rhamphochromis longiceps. Next base: position 1,156,671 of record NC_140559.1, read on the forward strand.
GCCTCTGTCCCAGTCTGTGGGGTACTTCAGGGTCAGACTGAGGTCTCCAGTCTTCAGCAGGTCTTTTGTTAACTGTGTTCGGTCTCTGTAATGCAGGTCCTGTTCTTCATACCGGTCAGAGCCATTCTGATACACATGAACCTTCAATATGTTTCTGTCCATCCACTCTACTTTAGCATCATCAGGCAGGGAAACTTTGGTTTTCATGATTAGCTGGACAGACTCCTCTCCTGAATCCACCTCCACCTGAGGGACTGAGAGAACAGGAAAACACAAGATGACTGGATGAAGTGAAATATTAGCAGTCCAAACGCGTTTGACTGATTCCAGTCTGAAATATGTCGCATTGCTCCAGTGATCAGAGACAGTGTTGTGAGCTGATTGTTTATTTAAGAATTTGGTGTTACTATAATACATCCAGAGTCAAGTTCAATATATCCAGTCCTCTCTTTGTGTAAGTGAAACAACAAACCTAAAACCCCAGTTAGAGATCATATTTATCAGGATGCTGATTTAAGGCTTTATCTATTAACAAGAATTTCTGAATTTAAACTCTGAGCTCATTTACATTAAAGGGGGAGTCTAAAGCATCATGTGACTCTTGTTCTGCACTAAATGAAGCGATGGAGTGGCGCCTCCTTCAGGCAGAGAAACAGCTGATGGAGAGAAATAATTATTAGAGCAAAAACAAGAGTGGAGCTGCAAATAAGGCCGAGAGGAACGCTGCAGAAAACTGTTCATGTGTGAATTCATCACTTCATAGATTTCTTTGAGCACTAAAATCAGAGCTGCTTCTATTTCTAATATGACAGCTGTACATTAGAGCTGGAACACTTTAAATGTGAGCCATAAAAACATGATACTCTACAAGTGCATTCAGCTCTGACACTGTCACATCATGAAGGAGACGTGGAAATCACTTTGTTACACAAATCAAAGTCAAATCAGTTCTATTGATGGAATATTGTGTGATCAATAGACTGATCAGTTTCTAATCTGTCATCGATCAGCTGGAAATCCAGCATGTCAAACAGACAGGCAGCAGATTAGGACCAAACACAAACACATTGAGACTTTTTCTTCATCAGCAGTTGCAGGTAAATTGACCCTGAAACTCTGAACATAACCTGTTGCAGACCAGCTGATGTCTTAACCATCAGTTACCATGGTGGTCCACTCAGGAGGAAAACATAAAAATTTATAGAGGGTGCTCTAGTCCTATGACTGTGTCTAGCTTCTTTCATTCAGTCACCTGTTGCCCTAACCTGGATTGACACAACCAATGAAACAATAATTTTCATGTTCAAAATTCAAGGAATGAAAGTTGTTTCACATACTAGGACTGAGGTTGACTGAAACAGCACCACTGAATGATTGCAGCCATTCCCCAACTCTCTGTGAATGATACTCATGGTTGTTGATCAACTGTCATGAATATTTGCATATTAATGATGAAGGAACTGACCTCCCAGCTCATTGTTTCTTCAGTGGGCTGGTTTCAGTCATTATGCAAATGTACTGTTTATAAGATTGAGGAAACCTGCAGTCAGCTGAGACTGAAGAAGTCACTTGGATGAGTGACGAAACGTTTCTCCCACAAAACGCTGCGTCCAGATGAACAGAATCAACTTTTGGAGATTTACTTACCTGGATGATTGAGAATGCATCAAGATGAATAAACAAAGAAGAGCAGATTATATAAACGTTAATTAAAACTGCATTTTACATTTCATGCAATAACCTGCTGATATATTTTGAGATTTTTACAATAATCTGATGCTGATCACTAAGCTCTACCTTTGCTGACTTAGTTATGCAAACAGCTCAGACTGAAGGAGGTCACAAATGTCATATGAAAGTACGTTCTAACCTGTAACTTACACAACACTGACCTCTCACTTTCAGCTCCACTTGTTTCTTCCTCAGGATGTTTCCCTCCTTGCTGTAGACGGTGCAGGTGTAGGTGTTTGTGTCTCCCTCTGTGGGATTTTTCAAGGTCAGACTGAAGTCTCCAGGTTCCAGTAAGTTTCTCTTCATCTTCGTTCGGTCTCTGTAAAACTCGTCCTGTACTCCAAGCTGGTCAGAGTCATTCTGATACACATGGACCTTCCTTTTGTCTCTGTCCTCCCACTCAACTTTTGCATCTTTCAAGAACTTAACTGTGGTTTTGCACGGCAGCTGGACAGACTCCACCCCTGAATCCACCACTTTTTGGTAACCTGAGACAACAAAGCACAACATGATGACATCAGCAGCAGCTGTGATGGTCACATGACCTCCCTGTCCCTCCTTGTCTTCTAGTCTCAGTCAGATTGTGTCTCAGTTTGTTCCTGATGTGTTCCTGACTCGTTCTTTGGTAACTAGTCTGCAGCGTCCTGTAAAGCGCTGCAGACATGTTGGATGAAGAAGAACAGACAGACTGAGCCTCCACAGTCGGCCATGTCTCACACACATCAGCACAGAAACCATGAAGATCTCATGTGAACACAGTCAAATCACCATCGAAATTATGGGTAGAGCAGTGTGAGGGACTCACCTGACTTGAAATAGGGACGAAAATAATATAAAAGACCTCCAGAAACCACAAGAAGCAACAGGAGAACCAGGAAACCTGCGATACCCACCAGAAGGCTGGCCCAATATGCAAATTGTTCTGTGGAGACATTTTATATGAAAATAAATAGGACTTCTGATCTGTATCTGCAGCATTGACCTCTGACTTGTATCTACAGCAATGACCTTCGACATGCAGCACTACTTTCTGTCTCAGGATGTCTTTGTCCCTGTAGATGGTGCAGATGTATCCTCCACTGTCTCTCTGTGTGGGGTTTTTTAAGGTCAGATTGAGGTCTCCAGTTCTCAGCAGGTCTTCATTCATCTTTGTTCTGTTTGCGTAAAGGTCGTCCTGAGTCATAGGGTCATCTTTTCTATTTGGATAAGCATCCACCATTATGAGTCCGAGGTCAGAGCGAGTCCACTCCACTGTGGTGTCTTCAGACAGGTTAGGTTTTGTTTTGCAGGGCAGGATGACAGACTTTGACCCTTCCCTCACCGTCACCAGTTCCTGCTCATCTGAGAAGAAAAGAAACCACTGTATTAACACTAGTAATCCTTCGGGTAACTAGAGCATGAATGAGTATCTACATTCCTGACCAGTGACTCTGTCCAGCAACCTTTAATAATGTATTCTCGGGGGGGGGGGGGGGGTTTAATAGTAAATAAACAGGTTAGCATAAAAACTCTGATTCTGATCAAGATTCTGATCACCCAGAGTTTGTAAATGTTTGTAAATGTATGTGTTTTCTGTTCCCCCCCAACTGACATGAACACATAGACTTCTGAGCAGAATCTGTAGGACCTAAATGCTAATTTGTACAATCATATTTTCTTCTGCTTGGTTGTTCATGTTTTTCTCTCTCCACTTAGGTGTTAGGTCTGTGCTAAAGGTTCCTGCTACCTGATAAAACATCAGTTAGTGTATCGTAGTTAGTACATCAGTTTGACCTCTGACCTTTGGCTACAGTACTGACACATGACCTGTAATTGAAACTGGTGTTTGGATTTATTGCTGACCTTTGACCCACAGCTGGATGTCTCTAAGTTTCCGTTCTTCTCCTCCAGCACTGATGGAGCAGGTGTAGTTGCCGCTGTCAGTGTTTGTGGGTTTCCTCAGAGTGAGGCTGAAGTCCTTTGTAATGAAAGCGTATCGATTCATTGATGTGCGTCTGCTGTAACGCTGGTTTTGTCCTCTAACATCGTCTCCTACTTGTCGTCGTTGATGTACAGATTTGGGATCCAGGTCACTGCGAGTCCACATCAATGTGGTGTTGTCAGGTATAAAACCTGAGTACAGACAGGGCAGCAGGACAGACCTTTCCCCCTCATTCACCTCCACCACCACAGCCAGAGCATGCTGGGAAACTGAGGACACACAAAAAGAAACTCAAGTCAAATACATGTTGTGGGTTTGACTCATTGTTAAAATGATGGAATACAAGTAGCATCATCTTCTGGGACAAGTTTAACAAACAGACAAAAAAATCAAATTTAATCAAAAACACTGAAGTAAATGAAATAAGCTTTTAATCTTTAGAGTCAGTAATACAATCACCTACTGAGATGTAATACTGTTGATTTTAGATCTAACATCTCGTATGTTTCTGGCAGCATCCTTTGTTATTTGTGCAAAAAACATAAGATTGTTCCATCAACCTACTGCAAAAACCAAAATGTAAGTTTCTTAAATAACACGTGTTGTTTAAAATGTTAAACACATTTTAAGACACCAGATCAAAGCACACACTCAATGTTTCGATTTAGTCTCTTCTGGTTTCAAAAAACACTATTAATACCACTACTTATGAAATAACAATAGTCCCATGGGCTTGTACCAGGTCATTGCTGTGTGGGTTTTTAACATTTTCTAAGCGGTAGAACGTGAGATATTTAGCTTTTCCACTACTGAAACAGTTTCTGCCATTACTGCTGTGTGAAAATGGGTTTGATAATAATTTCAAAGGATTTACCAACAAAAGAAAATCACGTCTGGGTGTCATTAGGCACCCCCTCTGTTCAAGGATGGTCATTCACAGTGGACATAGATGGCTTCTTTCACTCCTCTTTCAAACCGGTCTTGCTCCGTGGAGGTGGTTTTTCTATTTAGTGCCTATGGTAGGACTATGGTAACAGTCAGAGTCTCTAAGTAAGCGTCAGCGGGGGGTGCAAATTTCAGGTTGTCTCAGAGACTTCTCCAATAGTGCTTACCAGTAAATTTAAATTGCGACAGATCATCTATAGGGGCCAGAATGGGTTTTTTGGTTATTGTTCTGACTCACATTTGTAACCATGGTAATATCAATTTCCGGTAATTGTTACAATGGATGTGGTTTCACCTTACTTCCATGATTACTCCACAGGTGGCAGGAGAGTGAGGCTTAGATATTTTGTATTGAGTTCTATTCTCATCACTCTTACATCACGGACTGATTTCAAAGTGATGTTTTCTGCCATTCATGTCCACTGCTGTGAACGTGCCACCGTAAAGAGCTCAATTTAGCCTCTCAGCGGCCTTCTACACTGTCGGCATTGCCATTGCTACACTGACAATTGTTTATCAAAAATTAATAGTCTGTCTCTTAATTCAAATATGCTGCTAAGAACTGCTGGTGTTTCAGATTAACAGGTATTGTAGATTAAATGGTGTTAGTCCAGCAGGTGTACAGCAGACTTGCTTAGTTTTAGGACCGATGACTGATATATCCATCCATTCGCTTCCGCTTATCCTTTTCAGGGTCGGGGGGTGGGGGGGGGGGGGGGGGGGGGCTGGAGCCTATCCCAGCTGTAATAGGGCAAGAGGCGGGGTACAGTCTGTCGCAGGGCCAACACACAGGGACAGACAACCATTCACTCACACATTCACACCTAGTGGCAATTTGGATTATCCAATTAACCTATCCCCACAAGCTGCATGTCTTTGGACGGTGGGAGGAAGCCGGAGTACCCAGAGAGAACCCACGCAAACACGGGGAGAACATGCAAACTCCACACAGAAAGACCCCGGGCTGATGGTGGAATTAAACTCAGGACCTTCTTGCTGTGCGGCAACAGTGCTAACCACTGTGCCACCGTGCTGCCCCGTGAAATGAACAATATTTTATCTTTAAATAAACTGGTCTGTGCTTGTTGTTTTTAAAACACACATCAGTCTGCTGACACTTTGCCCCTGTTAGGCCCTTAAAAAATGCACCCTTTAAAGGCTCTAGGGACCAAAAATTGTCCCAGGGCCTTTTAAGGGTTTTAAACAAAATAATAGTGTGACTTTACCTGGGACTACCATGCTAAAGAGCAATAGAGGTGTCTGCGCTGATCTGTGCTCATAATTTCTCCAACGTTAAACTGTTAGGTAAATATTGCTGCTCTTACTAGTCTTTACACACACTTTCCTGTGATGCGAGGATGGTCTTACCCGCAACTACAGGACACATTTTATATTGTCTGCACAAAAGTGGATGTCAGTGTGCTTGTGCTGTGCTGTCAGTGTGCCAGTCTAACCAGACTAACCTGTGACATACCTACGATGGGATTCATTCTGACCAGATTTCAGCTCAACACTTCGTGTTTCATGTTCAACATATCAGACATACCTCTGCGACTGCTAAATTAGGACATAAATAAAATGTCATCACATGATCTGGCAGAAGGTGTTAATAGGTGAACTGGAGATTTATATTTCTGTACATTCTTTACCAGTACTTTAATACTTTAGTCACTGACCAGCCGCAGACGTGGGCATATGTCTGCATCCCCGATGCTAACCAAGCCTACCTTCGGATATGAGCGAGAGGCAGAAAACATAACCCATACTGGCTCGGGTCAGGTGTGGGCTACTGGAACAAGAAGGCATAAGTGAGCAAGCGATGAGAACAGGGTGCTGTTTGTGCTACTACACAAATAACCTAAGTGGAAGAGGACCTCTGGAATCTCTGATATCCTGGAACCATGCATGTAGAGACCATCTATCTAACATCTGTGTGGCACAAAGAGACGTCAGGTGGAACCAGAGATCTCAATTCTGGACTCATCAGACCAAAGCACAGATTTCGACTGGTCTAATGTCCATTCCTTGTGTTTCTTAGCCCAAACAAATCTCTCCTGCTTGTTGCTTTTCCTTAGTCATGGTTTCTTAGCAGCAATACAACCATAAAGGCCTGATTTATGCAGTCTCCTGTTGACAGAAAGCAAGTCAACCGGTTTGAAAACTATGAATGAAATGAGCGCACATTTCTGTGTTTAAAAGTGATCTGTGGCCATCTGCCTGGGGGTTTGGGTTAAACACACTGAGTGTGAGCTCACTTAAGCTGAAGTGTTGACAACAGAGAAAGAGAAAGCAAAACTTGCATTCCCGGACTTTTTTTCCTTTTCGGTTTAGATTTAATCACAAACGTCTTTCATACTTGCTGGTATTTTTTGCTTTGTCAAGTGTAAAATAAAAGAGAACCAATATATATCAATCTGTAAAAATGTTGCCCTAGTGTCGCGGTCCTGGGTCGTGGGTGACCCACTGTTTTTCAAACATTGACCCACAACACACAGCAGTCGTAGTACAAGTAAAAACTTAAGCAAAACAAACAAACAGTTTGCATGTTTCCAGGAATCTGATTTATTCATAGGACAGTACAACAAACACAGAAAGCAAACACACACAGCAGCTGATTGTAACATGAGCTCATCTGAAAGGCACCAAGAAGAATCCAGAGATTTGAAAGTTGCTGCTTTGGATTGTTAGTTTGATCTGAATCAGAATCCAGTGTTTGATGGAAATCTCCTCCTGCTGCACTTCAACACATTAAAGAGAGAGAGATGAAAGAAAAGCTGATGATGAGAGCAGAGAGAGGAAGGTGTACTTACCGTGCAGGAGCATCACAAACACCACAAACATCTTCATGTTCCTGTCAAACTCAGAGACTCTTTAAAAGCCCTTCAGGACATCAGCTCACAGCAGCTTCACTTTCCTCTGCTGATCATCTACTGACACTCTCACACTGCTTCACTGTCACAGCTCAGAGTTCAGCTTCACACTTTGTTAAAGCACATCTGTGGAATGAAGTCCGGCCGGCCACAGATCAGACGTTTGTGAGAACGGAGGCAGTGATTTGCTGGTTCACCTGTGGGGGCGTGGCTAACAGAAAAGTGGATGAACAGGATGGAAAGTATGAGGAAACGGAACGCCTCCTCATAACTGAAAAGTTTGTGCTAAAATGAAAGAAACTTAGTTTCATCAGACTTTACCTTTAGCCTATTTAGTGGAAGTTAATATTCAGAAGAATGTATTTATGAATATCTGAAACACTGCGTGTGTGAAAAGAGAGGGAGAAAACTGTGAGCTCAGATATTTGCTGATCTTTAAAGTTTAAAATCACCACATTCCCACAGACCAATCAGATACAGGATATGAGGAATTATTCACCAGGTGGCCTTTATGACAGGAGAGGAGTTTGGATTCAGCAGCTCTGAGCCTGATACTGAGGTGGAGAAACTGCAACATACCTGATAACCTGTGGAGTGTGAAAAGGAGTACCACGGTACATTTCACCCTGCCCACATACTACTTCTATGTTTTGTCCTGGTTTGGAAACAGCATGCTGTCGTCTGAGCAGAGGAGCCCTGAGGCAAACTCCTCAACACCAAGTTATCCTGTCCATCATTGAGGTCATGTTGCTGTTTCAGGGCTTCATCTGGATTCCTGCTGATTTAAAGTCTCTGTGGGTTCATGTGAAATAAAGATCTGACATGATAACCTGGTGTTATGTGGCCTGAACCAACAATCCAGCAGAGGTCAGGTAAGCAGGACACTGTGGCAGCCGTCACTCCTGAAGTGGACTCTAAACAGCTCTGTGTGGACTGTGATAAACCAGTATTCAGAGCGTCTACGACACAAACAGAAGTCTGCATTATGGATCTGCTGCTTTCACAGGACAACAGCAGAGAGCTGCACAGCAGGATTATTCTGAGGCCTCGAGGATCACACAGGAAAACAGGACATGATTTAGGGAAAAAGCTCAGTGTGGTCATCACCAGGCACCACTGATAATATTCTTGTTATGCAAAGAAAATGACTTCAGTAAAAGCAAATATAACTCTCAATTATTAAACATAAGCTGTTAGTTTTAACTGATGAGGTTACTGAATGTAGTGGGATTTATTTATTTTTATATGCAGCACAAACTGTTCTAATCCAATTTATCTTGTTACATCGGCGTAGAGGAGGAAGATGTTTTTGTCTGTGTGCAAACAAATTCACATTTTAATGTGTGAGACAGTTTGTTTCTGCAGGCTGTGAGGCATTTAATGAACCAAAGGACAGAAACAAAGCGTAGACATACATGCCAAAGTTTCTGTCAAACTTTTTAAATTGGTCCTAATTTTAATTCTCTGTGACGTTATGAAGTTTAAAAAGTCTTAAATCGAACTTTCCTGAAGCCCACATTCAGCCCCAAACACATCAGAAGCATCAGAAACACCACAGAAGAAGAAGAACACTGATCAAATGAAACCTTACAAAGTTTTTATTTCACAGTTTATAAAATTACAAAAATGTAAAAATATCAGATTTGGCCTCATCTGTAGTCCCAACCTGCAGACCAACCAATAAATGAAGAGAAACAGTAAACGTGGTCAGTCTGTGGGCCACTCCTGTCTGTGCTGTTGTTGTACCATCTACCAGCCAACATACAAAGAGCTGAAGTGAAACTGAGTGATCTGCAGTTTTTTTAGATTTCTCCTGCTTCCCTATTCTGGCACACATGGCAACCAGTCTGCTTGCAGTCAATGAACAGCACCATCCACGTCCATTTTCAGTGGGTGGATACAGGCAGTATAATGGGAAAATAAATGATCCGTATAACGGAGTGAAGTGAGATTGAAGGGTCAGAGCTGTCTGAATTCTCTAAATACCAACAAAAGAGTCCTCAGTGCTTTTGTGCTGTCCCACACTACACAGCAAAGCAAAAGTGATTCTCTGCTCAGACGACATTTAAAGTGCATCAGCAGGTACATTTTTGAAATGCTTTTTATTCTTGTTGTGCTGAAACACAGTCAGATTTCTCTACTGTTGACTCTGATTGTAAAGAAGTATAACAGGACCATCAGGTCTCCAGTTGCCCGTGTCCACAGAGATTGTAGTAAAGGTTGAGTTCAGGAGATTTTCTCTCTGCACATTAAGTTTCTTCAAACAGTTCTTTCTGTAAATGTCAGTAAAAAGTACTTCAGCATTTAGATGCAGTGTTGAAGTCTTTGTCACGGTGTGAGCCGTATAGACCCAAAACAGATACAACACGGGCACCAGATGTGTGTGTCAGGTATTTATTAGTGAAAAAGTGAAAAACGTGAATACTCACTGGTGTGGAGTTCAGTTGCTATATACAGGTGGAGTGAAACAGTGACTAAGTGTAGGCAGTGATAACAATGATCACATGGGAATTAACTACACAAGTATACTTGGGACTGGGGTAATATGTACAAGGGTAAGGCAGGAATACACAGTGAACTGGATTTACTATGGCGGACACATGGCAAAGATTACTGCTTTGATGTTACTCTGGTGAAGACTGTGATTGTGGGCAAAGTTTTTACTTCACAGTTTATCATTATAAAAATACAAAATGTAAAAATATCAGTCTTGACCTCTGTGTGCAGATCCAACTAATAAACAAAGAGAAATAATCAACAGCTCACACTGAGTGAAGCTGGTCACAGGTCAGTTTGAGACAAACAACTTTAATACGTTGACACCATGATTGTGACTGAAGTGAAGGCACGCTTACATTAATGTGATGCAGCAGATATTTTTTAAAACTGGTATTTTTCCAAGTTAGTTTAAAAAAAAAAATCTCTCATGGTAAATGGCCTGTATTTGTATAGCGCTTTACTAGTCCCTAAGGACCCCAAAGCACTTTACATATCCAGTCATCCACCCATTCACACACACATTCACACACTGGTGATGGCAGCTACATTGTAGCCACAGCCACCCTGGGGCGCACTGACAGAGGCGAGGCTGCCGGACACTGGCGCCACCGGGCCCTCTGACCACCACCAGTAGGCAACGGGTGAAGTGTCTTGCTCAAGGACACAACAACCGAGACTGTCCAAGCCGGGGCTCGAATCGGCAACCTTCCGATTACAAGGCGAACTCCCAACTCTTGAGCCACGATCATAATCAATAATAAATAAATAATCTCAAGTGCTGTAAATAAAATGAAAGTGCTGAGAGTTTCCTCCAGAGTGAGACCTCTGTCACAGTTCAGAGGATCTACGGCAGCAGAGACCTTCATGGACACTAAAAGTCTCAAACACACAACAACAACATCACACTGACTCCACTCTGACATCACTGATCAATAATCAAAGAACACACAGATCAAACTGATTGATCAGCCATCAGAGGAGTCGGATCAATGGAGCTGCTTCTGTTCCTGATGTCCCCTGTTTGATCCTGGACCTGAACTCTGCCTGCAGAGGAGTCACAAGACAGTCAGACAGGAACTATGAAAATAACAAACAAACAAACAAACAAACCTTTGACTGTGAGCAACACTGTTTTGTATCTCTTGATGTCCTCTGTTTTGACTACACATCTGTATTCTCCACTGTCTCTCTCTGTGGGGTGATTCAGGGTCAGACTGAGGTCTCCAGTTCTCAGCAGGTCTTCATTCATCTTCGTTCGGTCTCTGTAAAACTGGTCCTGTTCTTCAGGCTGGTCAGAGCCGTTCTCATACACGTGGACCATTCTTTCACCACTGATCTTCCACTGCACTTTGGCATCTTCAGGCAGGTTTTCTGTTGTTTTGAAGGACAGCTGGACAGATCCCACCCCCTCCTTCACCTCCACCTGACAGACTGAGAGGACAACAAACACAGGACAGACAGACAGCAGGTTCAGAGCTATAGAGAAATCTGTAGGACAATAATGTGTATTTTTATCTTTAAGGCTCACATAGCCCCATTATTGTTTTTTATGCAATGACCTCACAAATTGTATCACACATTTGTTTCATTCTTTACTGCACAGAGATATGTTTTGTAGAATAGTTTTGGATTTAGACTGTTAGACTTAGACACTAACAGATATGAACAGGGAGAAGGAATTTGAGGTGGATGGTCTGCCTGGATGGTGATGGCACCAGAAAGCATAAAGATTTAAGGTGGACTCTCCTAGAGAAAAACAGGGCTATAAATTCTGCTGTTAGGGAATGCTCTCTTTCCCCCTTCTCTCTCTCTACAAGCCTGACTGGATGACAAGCGATGGTTGCCATGGTGACGCGAGAAGAGACGTCTCCATACAGGGAGATGCTGGAAAGGTGCAGAAGATGAAACATGAGGCTGACATGGCGTCTAAAGGCTTCGTCCAACGTTTTGACCAATCGGGTTAAAACTGTTTTTGCCACATGCAATAAAAGTGTTTACAGCCTGGGTGCCTACATCAAAGACCAAAAGAGGAACATGATAAGGCACATGTCCCATGGAAAGGAGGAGGAAGAAAACGTTGGGGTCCAAGGAAAGCTGATATGTAAATTAAGAGAGATCTTCTGGTGATAATAGCAACAGTGTGTCAAACGATGATTAAAAGGAAGAGGCAGCATCATCCGACACAAAGTCAGAGTCTCAAGGTGACTGAAGCCAGACCAGCATCTGTAGAGGCCACATCTATGGCTCCACGTTTATATTCAGCTCTGTCAGCGAACTGAAGTTACACAATTTAGCACTCTATCATCAGGAGCGTTATCTTTAGTGGACATGCTGCCAGTGGTAGAATGGAGAAAAACCCATCACTCACCAGTTGTCAGAGACTACAGTGAGGTGCAAAGAATCCCAGAAAAAGAGAAAAAGTACAAGTGGCTACAGCAACATGAGATTTCAGAACAAAACAGAAGAGATAGAAGAAGCAAGAAGAAGAACCACAGTGGATCTGTGGGAATGAGAGTGAATGGGAGATTTTCTGGGACAGTAAAAGAAGGAGAAAACTGATGATTTAGAGATAGAAAACTCAGACAGAGAGTACTGTTACTATTGATTTCAGGAGTCAGACGAAGATGAAGAGAAGAGATTCGCCCTATCACAAGAATAATTCACAAGATCTTAGACACAGATGGAACAAACTTGGAGCTTTCCTCCAAAGGTACTGATGTCACTAAGAATTGCATCGTCTGGCCAACCTGTGTACGTGCCATCTGTCCATCATGATATGGACTAGTTAACAAACTCCACCTCTGACAATTCAATTCAATTTTATTTATAGAGCTCCAAATCACAACAACAATCGCCTTAAAGTGGGTTTTTTTAGTGTACAGTAGAGAGAGAGAAACCCAACAATCATATGACTCCCTATGAGCAGCACTTTGGTGAAAGTGGGAAGGAAAAACTCCCTTTTAACAGGAAGAAACCTCCGGCAGAACCAGGCTCAGGGAGGGGTGGGGCCATCTGCTGCGACCAGTTGGGGTGAGAGAAGGAAGACAGTGTGGGACAGCAATTACTTCAGTCAAGTTAGAAATGGACTTTGGCAGCACTTTAGAGCCACCTATCCAGGAACTGAAGATTAGGAGCACTGAGAGGGCTAAACTCCAGTCAATTCAAGAACATCTAAAGAGAGTGGCTAAGATTTGGGAGGCACACTAGAAGGAGGCCAGATATTTCAGATGAAATAAAAATGCAGGCACCATTGTGAACTAGGACTATCACAGGGGTGCAGGAAAGCCTGGATGGAGTTGTAGGTCTGGGCTCCATGGCAGACAACATATGGATGCATCACCTCCTAGTGCCTGGGCTGATTTTTGTTGTTGTTGTTGTTATTGTTGAAATCTTACAGCTGGCATATGTATGTGTATGTGTGAATGTTCAAAGTGTGTCTCTGTAGGAATTCATCACATCCTGTATAGGTGGTGTTCTAGAGCCATCTTGAAATGCCCATGTATGAAATCAATAAAATATGTCAACCAGGCCTGAAGCATGTGCAAAATTTCATGTATTTTTGAAGCATGTTAAGGACCGCAAAAAGGCATAAAATAATAAATGGAGCAGATACAAGAGGGCCTTCACAGTGTTCTTGGCTCCCAATTATAATGGCTGCAGATGCTGGTGGTAATAGTTTAATTAAATCTCAGCTAACAAAGCCTGGACTTCAGTGTTGGTGCAGTACTCTGTATTTTGTTCAAGAATAATAGAATAAACCACTGTTCACAGCTTATAAGTATCTGGATTTCATTTAATATACTTTTGCAGTGATCATGTGTATTGGTATTTTTAAGTTCTACTTCATCAGATATTCTTCTGTATGGAAACAAGTCCCTGCGAAGTACTGACAACATCTGTTTGTCACAGTTAGGCTCATATTGTAAGAAATCAATGCCAAAAATGGACCTTAGATTTTGCATACATGCTTACACGAGGCTGCACTGACCTCTGACCTTCAGCTCCACCTTTCTCTTCAGCAGAATCTTTCCCTCCCTGCTGAGGAGGATGCAGGTGTAGGTGTTTGTGTCCCAGTCTGTAGGGTATTTCAAGGTCAGACTGAGGTCTCCAGTGTTCAGCAGGTCTTCATCAATCTCTGTTCGGTCTCTGTAAACCTTGTCCTGTTCTTCAAACTGATCAGAGCCGTTCTGATATATGTGGATCTTTCTGTACGAACCATCTTTCCACTCCACTTTAACGTCTTTGGGCAGGTGAGCTTTGATTTCAACGGGCAGTTGAACAGACTCAATGCCTGAATCCACCTCCACTTTGGGGACTGAGAATAGAACAAAGAAGAAAATGAGCTGAACAGCCAGCAGCAGCAACACTGAGCAGCATTGACTGGATGGGACTCAGACAGTTTCTCTGTAACTGCAGGGCTTCCTGCGCTGCTGTTAGTCAGATACGGATCAACAGGTTGTGGATAGAAAGCAGATTCCTTCAGCAGAGGATCCATATCACACGTGAAGCATGTCGTCGGGAAACAATCAGTGAAAATGGGACACTTTGAGCCGATTTGAGCCTCAATCTCTGAACATAGATGGTGCAGAGTTATGAATGGCTCTGTTTTTTGTTGGGGTTTTTATCGTTTATTTTATGGCTTGCTGTACTAACTTTTTTCAATAAATTAATAAATAAATGGTCTTTAGACTCTAAGCTTTAGGAATGAAGCAGTAATAAATTGTCGAGCCTCCACTTAGCAAGAATAAACTTTCAATTACTTTAAATCTTACAAATTGCTTATTTTAACTCCTTTCTCTTTTAATTGTTTTAAGTAACTGAAAACACCTGAAATGAACTATAAATGCACACCATATTAATTACTTTGAGCCAAATTGATCTCTATCTATCTATCCACACACACACACACACACACACACACACACACACACACACGCACACACACGTAAATAAATATAAAAACAAGCCAACTTATTCCTGATCCAAATGTCTTCATGTCAAGTTTAAAATGTTTTCTATCACACATGTGTATATCAAACATATTTTAGGAATTCTAGTTAAAAAAAAACAACAACAACAACACATACATACAAAGAATCAAAGGAAAAAACAACAACCTGTGATTTTGACTTTGAGCAGTACTTTTTTGTATCTATTGATCTTCCCGTAGACTTTACATCTGTATTCTCCACTGTCTCTCTCTGTGGGCTGTTTCAGGGTCAGACTGAGGTCTCCAGTTCTCAGCAGGTCTTTATTAATCTTCGTTCGGTCTCTGTAAAACTGGTCCTGCTCTTCAGGCTGGTCAGAGCCGTTCTTAAACACATGGACCATCCTATCACCACTGACCTTCCACTGCACTTTGGCATCTTCGGGCAGGTTTTCTGTTGTTTTGAAGGGCAGCTTGACAGACTCCACCCCCTCCTCCTCCTCCACCTGACAGACTGAGACAACAACAAAGACAACATGAGCTGTTCAGACAGCAGCTGGCTTTTCAGTGTTGTAGAGAAAACTGAGGGACAGAAGCATATGAGAGTAGAAGGTAACATGACAGATATCTAGAAAGTGAAAACAAGTTCAAAATGTTAGAGATGATCAGAGACTGATGGTGCTATTTTTGTCCATTTCCTACTTTACAGCAATTTCTCCTGTCAGTGTGGAGCTTTTGTCTGGGTCTTTTTGTCGTAGATATAAAATGGAACATTTGTATTTCTAAAAAAGATTCAAGGTCAAACAGCATCACTGAAAATCGAATTCAGTCAAATCAAATGAATTCCTTCAAAGTTGATGATCTGATAACATCAGATGGACTGTTTCCTCAAAGCAAACTGAATCATTGGCTGGGCTGCTTCCCACTTCCAGACAGTCCCCGAGGCCACTGCCCACTGAGAAGTTTATTAACAGTTATTTTTCTGTTTGGATCCACACCACAGACAGACGTACCATCACTAATGTGATATAAGAATCAAGCACCACCTTTAATATGCTTAAATGATTTGAGAAATTAAGTGGGTAATGGCGAGAAGGTTAGCACTGTTGCCTGAGTTTGACTCCACCGCCTGGCTGGGGTCTGTCTGTGAAGATTTTGCATTTTTTTTTCTGTCTGCGTGGGTTCTGTCTGTACTGTCTGTACTCTGGCTTCCTCCCACAGGTCAAAGATATTATTGTTTGGTTAGCTTCTAAATTGCCCATAAATGTGAATGTGAATGGTTGTCTGTCTCTCTGTGTTAACAACAGATTGTGATCTGCAACACATTGGCGATCTATCCTTGGTGTATCCACCTCCTGCCCCATGGTAGCTGGGGTAAGCTACAAGCACCCACCTACCTCTGCTCTGAACTAATTAGGCAAAAGAAAATGGATGCAGAAATCAATGTCAAAAATGGCGTTCAGATTTCAAGCACACGCTGACCTTGGACTTTCAGCTCCACTTGTTTCTTCATCAGGATGTTTCCCTCCTTGTAGACGGTGCAGGTGTATGTCTTTGTGTCCCAGTCTGTGGGGTATTTCAGGGTCAGACTGAGGTCTCCAGTTTTCAGCAGGTCTTTATTCACCTCTGTTCGGCCTCTGTAAACCTTGTCCTGTTCTTCAAGCTGGTCAGAACCGTTCTTATACACGTGGACCTTCCTGTTCTCTCTGTCTATCCACTCTGCTTTTACATCTTCAGGCAGATTTTCTGTGGTTGTGAAGGGCAGTTGGACAGACTCGCTGTCTGAAACCCCGTTCACCTTGATACCTGACAGCACAACAAAGCAGAAAATGAGCTTTCTTCTTATATAATGTGACACAAGGTTCTTTTTACAAAACTGTAACCTCACAAACAAGTGGAGTCTGTTTCTCTCTTAAGCCCAGAAAATGGCAGATGAGTTTGGGATCCTTGTAACATATTTCTAGCTCACCCTGGGGTATGTGGCTGTTGGGGCGTGCTTTAACTGCACAGCTGTAGAGTGGTGTGGAAACAGTGCCTGTAAAACTGAAGGACCTGTCTTCCATAGCTCATTAACCTTTTTCCTCTTATACAGGAAACTGCACAGCAGACATCCGCATGAGCTTGTGAGCAGTCGGCACTCCACAGCCAGGCACGTTAAATATACAATTAGAAGTATTTATAGTGTGTGCAAACCACAACTTGACTCTTATCCTTACTGAAAAGCATCGACAGTGGCAAGACCCGCTACCACAACTACGTACAAATGAAAACTAACTTTGCTTTGATCCCTGAGCTTGATCTACAGCACTGACCTCTGACTTTCAGCTTCACTTGTTTCTTTTTCAGGATGTTTCCCTCCCTGCTGTAGATGGTGCAGGTGTAGATGTCAGTGTCCCAGTCTGTGGGGTACTTCAGGGTCAGACTGAGGTCTCCAGTTCTCAGCAGTTCTTTATTCATCTGTGTTCGATCTTTATAATCTTGGTCTTGTTCTTCCAGCTGGTCAAAGCCATTCTGATAAACATGGACCTTCTCATAGTCACTGTCAATCCACTCCACTCTAGCATCTTCAGGCAGGTTAGTCCTGGTTTTGCAGGGTAACAGGACAGTCTCCACCCCTGAAACCACCTCTACTGTGTAAACTGAGAGGACACCAAAAATATGAGCTATACAGAAAAAAGCAGCAACACTGAGCATGATTTACATTTAGTAGTTGAAGTGAAATATTTCAAGTCAAAACACATTTTACTAATCAGTCAGATTATGCCACTGAACAGAGACAATATTGCCTTTGTTGTTTTTCCAATCAGCGTCACAGCTGTCTGTTTCTTAAAGACCTCAACATCACTGTCACATGTCCAGAGACAAGCTTTGTTGTTGTTCTTTGAAAGAGAATCAAGTAGCTCACTGCAGGAAACAACTAGTTACCTGGGGGCATCTTGGGAAGCAAATTCAGGATATCCAGGCTTTAATTGTGTTACCTGACCCCAGTCAGAGATCATGTTTATTAACAAAGTGATCATCAACTTTCTTTGTTAGCTAGGCTTTCTGCTCCAGATACAGATCAATTGGCTATGCATGTTTATTATTAGTAATAATAGTATTTAAATAAAACATTTCATACTCCAGCAAAAATGTAAGTGCAGATGATTCTCTGCCAGACAGATATATTGCATTATATTCTTACAGGTGGTGTGAAATAGTTCTTGTATCCGTACGTAAATAAATATCTCAGAGAGACGTTGTTCTACATATATACATATATAGATATATCTATCTATCTATATATGTGTGTGTGTGTGTGTGTGTGTGTGTGTGTGTGTGTGTGTGTGTGTGTGTGTGTGTATATACATATATGTGTGTCATTTACTAATCCATGAGATAATGTTAATCATCCTTTTTCAAATTTGCTGAAAAACTTTTACAAACTGTCCCATATGGAAAAGAAATAGTAAGAACTTATATGTGATTACTCATGAAAGTGGCCACTTTCTCATTACTTTCATACATTGTTTTAGTAAGTATCCAAAACATACAAGTTTCATTATAAGATCCCTTGAAAAATTATATATCTGTTTTCACTCTTATATGCGTTTCATACAAGTTTCACACAAGACAGATACAAACTTTATAAGATTTATATATATATCTTTTCCATATGGGTTGTCTCATTTTCTACATGTTCTAAGAAATGCTCCATTAGCTTTATGCTGGTAAATTTCAACCAACTTGCTGCTAATCAATAAACTCTGCCTTTCTAAATCACTGAGGAACTGTATTGAGTTGAAGGTTAAAATATTTGAGGAAAATTAGTCTTAAAAATCTCATAAATGTATATCATATGAAATACAAATAAAAATGAACTACGTTCTGCCCAATGACAACAGTACTGACCTCTGACACCGAGTTTCACAGTTTTTGTTAACAAGATGTCTCCCTTCATACTGTAGACGCGGCAGGTGTAGGTGTTTGTGTCTTCATCTGTGGGATATTCAAGAGTCAGACTGAGGTCTCCAGTTTTCAGCAAGTTTGTCTTCATCTTCGTTCGTTCTCTGTAAAACTCGTCCTGTTCTCCAGGCTGATCAGAGCCATTCTGATATATGTGGATCTTCCTGTTGTCTCTGTTTGTCCACTCCACTCTAGTGTCTTTAAGGAATCCGACTATAGCTTTGCAGGGCAGCCGGACAGACTCCTCCCCTGAATCCACCTCCACCATGTAAACTGAGAAAACAACAAAGCACAACATGATGACATTAGCAGCAGCTGTGGTGGTCACATGACCTCCCTGTCCCTCCTTGTCTTCTAGTCTCAGTCAGATTGTGTCTCAGTTTGTTCCTGATGTGTTCCTGACTCGTTCTTTGGTAACTCGTCTGCAGCGTCCTGTAAAGTGCTGCAGACATGTTGGATGAAGAAGAACAGACAGACTGAGCCTCCACAGTCGGCCATGTCTCACACACATCAGCACAGAAACCATGAAGATCTCGTGTGTCTGAACATCTGAAGCTCTCCACCACATGACTGAGCACAACTCAAGGAGGAACATTTACTGAAGCTGCTGCAACATTTACTGTCAGCACATGTTTCCATGTCAGCTGCTGTTTACCACCACAGAAGAAGAACAGCTTGTCCACATGCAGCCTCTGTGTCAGATCAATGCAGTGAAGCACACACACTGTTTAGTAAAGTCATGTTGTGGAGCTGTTTCACTGATCAATGACTGAGTCTGAAGGAGGTTTTCTGACTTCTGGAACAAACCTGGAAGTTTCTCTTCAGCTCTCTGTATCAGCTGTTTGTAACTCTCAACTCTTTCAGCTTCTGGAACAAGTTTGTGTGAGCCGCAGTCAAGGAGCCACCAGAGGACACCTGCTGACCATCGGCATTATGGGTAGTGTAGGAGGAGACACTCACCTGACATGAAATAGTGCCGGAAATAAAATAAAAGACCTCCGGAAATAACAAGAAGAACCAGGAGAACCAGGAGAGCTATGGCCCAGGATGGAAACCGTTCTGTGATATAAAGAAAACGAAAAGTTTTCTGACCTGTGTCCACAACATTGACCTCTGACCTGTAAGTACAGCACTGACCTTTGACCTGCAGCACTACTTTCCATCTGAGGATGTCTTTGTCCCTGTAGATGGTGCAGATGTATCGTCCTGTGTCTCTCTCTGTGGGCTGTTTCAGGGTCAGACTGAGGTCTCCAGTTCTCAGCAGGTCTTCACTCATCTTCGTTCGGTCTCTGTAAACTTCGTCCTGAGTCATAAGTTGGCCACTTTGATTTGAATACTCATGGACCACCATGAGTCCGAGGTCAGAGCGAGTCCACTCCACTCTGGTGGCCTCGGGTATGTTAGGTTTTGTTTTGCAGGGCAGGATGACAGACTGTGAGCCTTCCTCCACCTTCATGTCCACCTGCTGGTCTGAGAGGATAAGAAAACAACCGTAGAATCAGCTGCACTGACACTGATTGTAAATGGAGCTTGGCTCAGTATCCACATTCCTGATCTTTGATTCTGTTCTGTAAACATTAATAATGTACCAAAACAGTCTTTGGCTCTTTTTGTTTTCTATTGTAACTGGAATTTATGTAATATTGCTACACTCACAAATGGGTGAGGGATCACAATGAATATTATGGGCATTAAATCACCTGCTTATCAACACATCACTTGTTCTGACACATCTAAGGAAAGGAAATTCTGAATGTTTCAAATTGGCTGATGTGTAAAAGGTCATATTTTGAGTGACTGAGCTCAGCTTTTTGGTGTGGCTTCCACAGCAGTCCTAGTTTCTTACTGCGCTGGTTTCATCAAGACATTTAGAACAATTTAGTTATCTTCAGCTTTACGTGACCTTTGTCTGCAGCACTGACTTCTGACCAATAAGTACAGCAGGTTTTAGGGTTTGACCTTTGATATGCAGTTGGATGCTTCTCAGTCTCCGTTCACTTTCTCCTGCACTGATGGAGCAGGTGTAGTTGCCCGAGTCAGTCTTTGTTGGCCTTCTCAGAGTAAGGGTGAAATCTTTTGTGATGAGAGCATAGGGATTCATTGATGTGCGCCCTTTGTACTGCTGGATCTGCCCATTAAGATCATCTCCTCCTTTTCCTCGTAGGTGGACAGGTTTGGGAACAAGATCATTGAGAGTCCAGATAACTGTGGAGTCCTCAGGTATGAAACCTGAGTACAGGCAGGGCAGGAGGACAGATCTTTCTCCCTCATAAACTTCTACCACAACAGCCAATGTGGTATACTGGGAAACTGAGCACAAACAGAAAGAACCCAAATTTACTAAAAAACAAGAAACACTAAATGTAATCAGAAACATAAATTCAAGGAACGAACTCTTTGTTATTTACATTTTAAAATGAGTGAACAGGCTGCACCCTGAATAACCTCAGTGCACCGTGAATCAGAATATCATCAGTTCTGTGCAGCAGTGAAGAGAAACACTATTCCTCCAAAACATTCTCTCAGATACTATGCAGGGCAAGATAACACAAGCTAAACTTACAAAAATGGACTGATTGGATTGGCAAAACCAGGCATTATACATGTTTCTCTCTGGAAGCTGAAGAGGCTGAGACAGCTGAAGGATGAAGGATAACTAAGTTTTTTTTAAATTGATTAAAACTCTTTTGTTAGAAAATTAATTGTTAAAGAGTGAAAATTATAAAAACTTGAGCTTCAGTCTTGAGCTACAGGAGATGGGTGGGTCTATGGGGCCGTGTCAGCGAAGGCTCGTGTCTCTCTATTTCAGTACCACGCCAAGTCATGGAGAAGGAGGAAAAAAAACGGACGTAGCGCACGGCCAAGGGTTGCGAAAGTGAGAGAAAGATTTTTGAATAAGGATATTAGCAGTGTTTTATTTTTTCAGTGTCAAAAACATACGTCACCATTATCCATAGAGTCCAAGCCTCACTTTCTGTCTTCTTTCTTGAATGTTTTTTTGTTGCAAGACAATGTTTCATATTTCTTTTGGAAAGGTTGAGCATTATAATCCTTTTATAATTATAGTATCTATCCATTTCTTTCTCCAGCCTTTTTAGGGAACACCAAGGCGTTCCCAGGCCAGCTGAGAGATATAATCTCTCCACCATGTCCTAGGTCTACCCTGGGGCCTCCTCCCAGTTGGACATGTCTGGAATAGCTTACCCAGGAGATCTCCAGAAGGCATCATAGGTCACCTCAACTGTCTCCTTTTGAAAAGGAGGAGCAGCAGCCCCCTTCTGAGCCCCTGTTGGAAGGCTAAACCCCTCACCCTATCTCTAAGGGAGAGGCCGGCCAGCTACCCTTTGGAGAAAGCTCATCATGTGGACAGTAAATGCCAGTGATTTAGCCAACAAGTGACAGTAAAAATGGCCAAGAGAACACAGGCCAAACAGCTAAGACAATGAAGCACAACACACCAGACCATGCAGCCATTACAGGCACAGGTGCAGACGATACAACAAGCTAGTCTAAGTATACCAAGCTCTAAGTATAGAGAGAGCAGCGGCAGCCAAACCATACCAGCGTCCACGTCCCCACTGTGCAGAGTGGGGTTTAAAATCTCAAAAACCTTTGTCTACAAACAATTGTACAAAATGCATATCCAACTAAAACATTATGAATTTCTGTCGATTTAGAGCTGTGTCAGAGTTAACAGATATCAGTATCACAGCTCACAGACAAATTTTTTACTACAACAGCAGCTGGCGTCGCAGTCTCTGACTTTTTTCAGCAGCAACCTCAGCAGAGTTAAATCCTCTGACAGCAACAAGGAACAAAAGAGATGAAAATTACAGTGATCCTATTTTAATAAAGTAAATCAATAAAAGGAGGAATCCCGTGGTTCTTAAGAATCTATATATGACATAGAAATGTAGTTTTTCCACTATGGACTGTGAAAGAACTATAGAGGCTCTCGCTGTTTGTAGACTGATGGAGCTTCAATGTTTCCTAATGAACTTTTTCAGAGAACTGCTTTTTCCAGAACACTTTGAGGTAACTTGACAGAAACTCACTAAACTAAAATCCTGCCTCTGGCACCAGCCTTTCAGGTCCACTCAGACCTGACATAAATGTCTTCATCACACGGTGAAGAAGTATAACAGCAACGGCTGTCGGACCATTGGGTTTTCCTGCTGCTGTCCAAAGACACATTTTGTGTTCAGGCAGAGTATTAAAGTCTGGATCAGATGCTTCTTATGAGAAGCTAATTGTTTCCAATATACACACTTTATGTTAACTTTTCTACAAGGATGTAGGCAGATTAAAAATACCTGACAAAGGAGAGGTTATTAAAGGTATTGAAGTAAAAACAGATGATGCAGTCCTATTAAAGAGAATAAGGAAAACCCAAAAAGTTGATTCGGTTCATCTATACGTAGCGTTTTCAGTGGCAGAAGTGAATCATCACTCGTCCAACTGACTTCTTCAGTTTTTGGATGGTATCCAGGAATCTATGATTCATTCATAGATCAGTGCAAAAAACACAGGAAGCAAACACACACACACACACACAGCTGATTGTAACATGAGCTCATCTGAAAGCCACCAAGAAGAATCCAGAGATTTGAAAGTTGCTGCTTTGGATTGTTAGTTTGATCTGAATCAGAATCCAGTGTTTGATGGAAATCTCCTCCTGCTGCACTTCAACACATTAAAGAGAGAGAGATGAAAGAAAAGCTGATGATGAGAGCAGAGAGAGGAAGGTGTACTTACCGTGCAGGAGGATCACAAACACCACAAACATCTTCATGTTCCTGTCAAACTCAGAGACTCTTTAAAAGCCCTTCAGGACATCAGCTCACAGCAGCTTCACTTTCCTCTGCTGATCATCTACTGACACTCTCACACTGCTTCACTGTCACAGCTCAGAGTTCAGCTTCACACTTTGTTAAAGCACATCTGTGGAATGAAGTCCGGCCGGCCACAGATCAGACGTTTGTGAGAACGGAGGCAGTGATTTGCTGGTTCACCTGTGGGGGCGTGGCTAACAGAAAAGTGGATGAACAGGATGGAAAGTGTGAGAGAATGAACTCCTCCTACTACTCTTATCAGATAAGTTTGTTGGTAAAATGAAAGAGACATAGTTTCATCAGACTTTACTTTTTGCCTAATTAGTGGAAGCTAATATTCAGAAGATTGTATTTATAAATATCTGAAACACTGCGTGTGTGAAAAGAGAGGGAGAAAACTGTGAGCTCAGATATTTGCTGATCTTTAAAGTTTAAAATCGACACATTCCCACAGACCAATCAGATACAGGATATGAGGAATTATTCACCAGGTGGCCTTAATGACAGGAGAGGAGTTTGGGCTCCAGCTGCTGAAGCATGTGCAGTTTCACATGATTATTAACAGACAAAAAGAAAACATATTACTGATACAGAAATAGTTTTCTAAACAAGATCGCTGCAAAAAGTGCAGCCTTACCTAATGTCCACCCTACTGTTACTCATTTTATATTATGATTTAGGCTTAGAGTACTACCGTATCAAAAGATGGCAGCTGAGCTGGTTCATGCATCTTACAAGGATGCCTCCAAACTGAGGTTTTTCTAGGCATGTCCTAATGGAGGAGGACCAGGGCAGAACTAGGACTCGCAGCTTCAGTTAAGAGTGAGAAGAAAATAAAAATGCGTTCACGTTTGCAGTTTTGTCTTGTTCTACAATATTTGAAATTTTAAAAAACAAACACTACATTTTTGGAAATATTAATGGGTTTTTTCTTATTTGTTTGTTTGTTTTGTACTACTTGCACACTAAAGTGGTGCTCACATGAGATGACAGTGCCAGCATTTGCCCACAGCTCATTTAGGTTTTGAGACCCCTGCCCTGAAGTATCTGCAGTCATGATCAGAGTCCTCTAAATACTAATTTTTTTCTTTTATTACCTAATTTACTAGAGGAGGCACTGGTGCATCCTTTATGAAAGAGGAGATAATGTCGTACCACAGTAACTCAGATAAAAAGAGAGCAATTTTTTGATTGATGTTTTGTTTCCTGTTTTGTTTCTGTTACAATATTATACATTAAAGTATAATATTGTAAAGGAAACAAAACATTAATCAAAAAAATGTTGAAAAACAAATTACAACATTGTATAAAAATTACAATCATCAACTCAAATACTTGGTTCTAATTGAACAGAAATTTCTATGAACTTGTAAGAACTGTGTAGGACATGAATCAGTCTGTGTCAGATCCTGAATTTGAAATTTCCACTGAAGTCACGGGTAAGAGGCAAGTGGAACCAAGATCGAGGCCGTTTTCTGTTTGAAGTTTGCAAAGACTGTTAAATTGTGCGAGTGGTAATTCACTCTTTGCAACATAGTACGCTGTTCTAAACAGATTTTTCGGGTTTATTTTTAGTATGTTATTTGCAATTGGTGTTTGTTCTGGGAAAAATACTACAGACTGAGCAATGATGCATTCCTCATGCGCCTCATTCCTTCTAATGGGGTCTTTCTTAAAAGTACTGGTCCCAGTAACAAAGGCGCCTGTCAACTCAGCAATCAAGGGAAAACCAACAACACACCCGGCAGAACAAGAATTTCACTCGCATGTACTGTACCAGTGTACTCCACATGTGATGTGACAATAAAAGTGATTTGATTTGAACATCATGTTATTTAGCTTGTCATAGTCCAGCCACAGAAATTCTTTTGTCCATGAAACCATAAAGCTGCACTTTCTTTTTGCCTTATAGTCTGATTTGTCATAACTTTTCCGTTTTGTGGTAAGCTTTTCTTTGGCTGTCACTTCTTCACCCTGACCCGTCTTATTTGGCTCAGCAGAACTAAAATATATATCCTGCTGCTTTTACACACGCACTCACATAACGCTCAGAGATTCTCTGCGCGATCAACCTCTCACATGTTTAAGCTGCGGAGATTTCACTTGTCATGTTTGAATAATAAGCTAATGAGTGATAAGATGATGTCCACATGGATTTTAACATCCATGTGGACAACCCTCAGGACAAAGGGACTAAAGACCTGAGTAACACTCTGGGCAACTTTGGGCTGACGCAGCATGTAACAGAGGCCACACATAATAGAGGACACACTCTTGACCTACTGATCTTCAAAGGCCTGAGCATTTCAAAGGTTACTGTGTCTGATGTGGGCCTGTCTGATCATTACTGTGTTTTCTTTGAAAGTAAAATCTCAGCCCACACAAATATATCAACAACAGTGATCACAAAACGGTGTATAACTGAACACAGTAGTGCAATTTTTAACCAGGTCTTCCCATTAACACCTGACCTGTCCAGAGGGTCAGTCAATGAGCTCGTCAATAGCTTCAATGCTAACATGTTAAATGTAATGGACACTATTGCTCCCATTAAGGTGAAGGTTATCTCTGGAAGGAAAAAGTCTCCATGGAGAAACTCCACACTGGTGAAAAATGAAAAAAGAGAGTGTAGGAAAGCTGAGCGCAGATGGAGAAAAACAAACCTCCAGGTTCATTATGACATTTATAAAGAGAAACTTCACAATTATAATTTACAACTGAGGAGTGCAAGGAGGTCATACTTCTCTGACATCATCACTAAAAACAGCCATAATGCTCGGGTCTTATTTTCTACAGTTGACAGACTAACAAACCCTCCTGTGTCAGTGGCAGCTGAACTTCATTCGACCATGGCCTGCAATGACTTTGCCAAATTCTTCACAGAAAAAATCCAAAAGATTAGACAAGCAATTGGTACATCAACAGCAGATCCAGGATATGTACTGTGTCCACCGAAAAACTGTTTAAACACCATGAAACAGTTTCACCCTATAAACAGCAAAGACCTGGAGGACATCTTAGGTAAACTGAACTCCTCCTCCTGCTGTTTAGATGTCCTGCCAACAAGTTTTTTCAAAAAGGTCTCAAAGACTTTAGAGTCAGACCTGTTACAGATCGTCAACTTTTCTTTAATGTCAGGTGTGTTTCCAGAACAACTAAAAACTGTAAAAGCTGTAATCAAACCTATACTGGAAAAGGACAGTATAGGCACAACACAGAAGAGCTACCTCGTCAGCCCAGGACTCTGCAGTCTATTTACACCTACAGGCCAGTGGACACTCTTTCAATGATGAGGATGTAACATCCTGGACAGGGAGGAACGCTGGTTTGAGCGCAGAGTCAAAGAGGCCAATTACGTGAAAAGGGAAAGACCATCTCTGAATCAAGGAGGGGGCCTAAGGGTACATCTTTCGCCATCTTACAATGCTGTGATTGCAGCCATTCCCCAACTCTGAATGCTACTCATGGCCATTGATCAGTGGGTTTTGGTCAGTGGTTGTTGGTCATGAGATTTTGCATAATTAAGATTAACAGACTGACCTCCCAGCCCATTGTTCCTCAGTGGGCTGGTTTCAGTCATTATGCAAATGTACTGGTTGGGGAAACCTGCAGTCAGCTGAGACTGAAGAAGTCACCTGGATGACGAAACGTTCCTCCCACAAAACGCTACGTCCAGATGAACAGAATCAACTTTTGGAGATTTACTTTCCTGGATGATTAAGAATGCATCAAGATGCCTTTAAAGAGATTTTAAAGTTTATCCCGATTTCATTATTTATGTCTGTTCTTATATAGCAGCCTTTATTATGAGCATTACTTTTGTTCTGTGTCATTTGGAACAGTGTCAAAGTAGTATTTACTGTAAATCACTGGTATGTAACACCGAAATAACTCATGTGGTCAAGTATCTTCTGTCACTGTCTGTTTATGTTTGACTTCAGGAGGCAGACCATAAACAACCCCATGAAATTGTTAATCAAACTCTCTTTTCTGCTCTTTTCACCAGTAATCAATTCAGTAATTATTAATTTGTATTCTATATTATATTATCTGACTTTTTGACAGAGCCCAGACACAAATCTGCAAGTGTGTCCACGACTCTCCAACATACTTTTAAGTGAAGTTTAGTCTGCACTGGGTTTTTGTTGTCGCTTTGTTTTAGACTGTTACTGTTTCTGACTTCCTGCCCAGCTAAACTATGCACGTTGACGGTGCTTCTTTGAAAAAGATTTTTACTTAAACAACTTAGTTTTATTTTCTGGGAAGTTAGTGAAACGCTGCGGTGAAATCAAACTTTTCAGAGGGAATCAGTTCCGGTTACCGCATCAGTGGTAGTTTGCGAGATTAAACAGGAAATAAACAATCCTCACAGTTCTGAACAAAAAAAAAGAAAAGCTTTCGATTTTAACATTCCAGTCAGTCACACTTCGGTAACAATAGCAGATATAGATGGCCACTTCACTGCATGTTCCTGTCACCTGTCTGAGAATGATGTTGTGATATAAAGGATTATCGGACCTGTCAATAAAGCCTTTTATCTCAGATCTGCAGCCATGACCTGTGTCACCGAGCTAGCTTAGCACGGCTAGTTAGCCTCTCCCAGGCTCAAACTTTCAACACAAAGTCGGTCCAGACTTTCTCACACCACCCCTCGCTCTCTTACAAATAAAGCCATCATTACATCGGTAATTTCACACACTGCGTGTATATACCTGTGCGATAAAACTTCGGTCTGAGTGCAAGATAAACATTGTTTACATAAAGTATATAAGAGTTTCTTACCGCTCGTGAGGAGCAGGAGCAACAGCAGCATCTTCAATCTCCTGCAAGAAACAGCAACCAGTTAAATCCAAATACTTCTCATTGTTGCGCTTAATATTTGGGGATTTATATCTCATTTGGAGCCGTCGATAAAAGACAGTGGAGGGAGTAACACCAGCTATACTGTTTACTTTCGGTTTCACGTGAACAACAGTGTCCTGTCTTCCAGGTTAACTGGTTATTACTTTCATGATGTGCGGATCGATCCTGAAATATCGATTCTTCCGATACCAATCATTGATGTTCTAGAATCGATTCTCACATTAAAATATCGATATTTTTAGTAATTTAGGGTTAATTTGTAGTTTATCATTAACAGCAACACAGTGGAAAGAAACTATAACACTCGGATTGTCTACATTCAAAGGAACTACTTCTTCTTCCGCCTTTCATAGTCATGTGCGAAATACGGCCGTATAAATGTCTCGCAGCCCCTTGGCGCGCGCGCTCACAACAATGACTGAGCGTAATTGTGCGGACGTATTTTACCTCCACAAACAGCTGAGACGTGGTTTGGATACATGTGGCAAAAAAGTGCCCCAAGAGTGAGGTGTTGTGGCCATACTTTCCCAACCTTGAGACCTCAGAATTAGGGAGACAATCAAAAGGGCTGTTTGGGGGGATAAATATATTTTACAGGGTTTATTTATCGGGTAAAATACGTTAAATGTCACTGTTATTATTGGCCGGCCTATTATTGGCCGGCGGGGGTGTCCAGAGGCTGCTTCCACCTGAGGACCCGCCCTTCAGGGTCTAAAGAAAGCCGCGTAGTACGTCACGAGCTCCCTCGGTGGAGTGAAACTCAGCCGTCTGCTCCTTGCTATCTAAAATATAACCGGGCACTGCCGTAAACTCTCGACCGTCTCACACTTCTGTTTAATTAGTTTTCTGTTTGACGTTTATTCAGCTGTGTGAAAACCCCGGAGGAATCCACCCGAGGGATTAATAAAGTTAAATTTAATCTAATAACTTTAATCTCAGCCAAACCGATTTACTCACGAACAAACGAAACACTGAAAAAGCCAAACAAGAACATTTTTATGTTATCAAAGTGACTCATATATCATGTTTAACCCGAGTAGCGAAAGACCGCGGGGGTTTGAAGACGATGTGTCGGCTCAGATATTTGAAGTTTACACAGCTACATTCTCACCTGAAAATATGTTAAAAGTTCTTTTTTTTTTTTTGCGACCCAGAAAGAGAAATAAGAGTAATATTAAAACTAAGTAGCTGCAGCCATTGTTGGAAACTGGAATTGGCTCAGCCACGCTATGAACTCTGCAATATGGTTTTTCAATTTTGTTGTCCAGGTGGAAATTCGGGAGAATGGTGGCTCCGGGATTCTCCCGGAAAAATCGGGAGGGTTGGCATGTTTGGTTGTGGCAACATGTCAAACACCTCAAAGTAAATCATATCACAGAATATGAGGCGCGTATGTTGAGACGAATCGCGTCTCTCTAGTTTTTTTTTATTTCTATATGATGAACTCTGCATTATTAAGTGATAAGAACAAGTAATCTGATGTCCTGTAATCATTATGATGCTATAATTTGAGATACAATAAATAAAATACGATTTTTTTGTATAAAGTAGGGGAGACCGGGGATAGTTGTAATGTGGGTCAGTTGTAACACTTCCAATTTCTCCAATCAGGGCTAAGTTTCAAATGATGTGACTCATCCTGTGCATGCCCAATTCAGTTCTGCTATCACATGTGAAAAATCAGCACATTTTGTTAAACACAGACAATTTAACACCAAAAAAAGTAATTTGTATACCAAAAAGTAATTTTTTCTACTTTATTTCAATTTCTAATAGCATTATCTGCTTTGCAGTTAAACTCATCAAACTTAAATTATGTTATTTGTATGTCTATGGGGATATATTCTGTGTAGGTCTTTAGTGCTAATGTTTTAGCCGTTGGCTGTAATGTTAGCTAGTTCATGGCTATAGGAGTCTGGGTCAGTTGTAACAGCAACAGTCTGGGTTAGTTGTAACAATAATGCAGATGTTACAGCTTACCACACTATTACTTTAACTTATATTAAACAAGTTGGGGCAACGACATCAGCAGAGAGAGGTTCACTGGTCGCATTTGTATATGTGGTTAATGCCATTGGCAACACAATTCCTCCACTGTTTGTGTTCCCACACATACATTATGCAGACCACTGTGTCAGAGATGGACCAGTAGGAAGTACTGGTAGTGGAAATAAATCAGGATGGGTGCAAGAAACAGATTTCCTCATCTTTCTGAAGCACTTTGCAAACCACACCAAGGTAAGCCATGATAAAAAGTAATGGAATTGCGATGCTGGTGAACAACTACATTTTTTCAGCTTCATTGTTATGTTCAAAATTGGTGCAAGAGTTGTAGGTTATAATGCCCACTGAGCCAATGAGGCCAAACTCAAGGAAGACCAACCAAAATTAATGAAATATTCAGTTGCAGAAAATTCCATAATTTGTCTTTTTTGGGGGGTTGGAATATGTTCAAAAGCTAGATTTCTGCATTCTGTCACACACACACATAGCTGCATAAATGGATGTAAGTGCATTCATGTGTTGAATAAACAAAGATTACATGTTAATGTTTTGTTAGTACCCTTATTTCATTGTGTTACATTTCACCCCAGGATATGTTACAACTAACCCAGACTATGGGGTTAATTGTAACATTTCACTCTTTGTGTTTGAGGCCATACCATGCAATGGGTAATTGTGCTGCAGAGAAAATAGCTGCACTATTTAATAGCCGAGACATGTAAATACTTTGCATTACATTTTGAATCCACTACCTTAAAAGAGCTTCAATTTACAGACAGAAATGTCAAAAATGTTACAACTATCCCCGGTCTCCCCTACTTGGTATCGGATAGGAAAGGAAATCAGTGGTATCGCACATCACTAACTTTCACTGGCATATGTATTATCTGAGGGAGCTGCACTGCTCAAACACCTCTTATCTCCAAACTAAACTCTCAGCGCCCTGAACTTGTTTATTGATTAAACTTACGATAAAACATTACAAATACACTTACTCAGCAGTGGCGTGTTGTAATGCAGTGTATCGCCGCATGGTGGCGTCTCTTGTGTCATGACTGGTAGGTCACCCTCGTTTTTATTCTTCTTCGTTGTGTACGTGTCACACAGTGGAAATTTGTGTTTTTATGTTTTATCAATCTGTGTGTTGGTACATAGTGTTGATTTTATTTGCATGATTTTATTGTGATATTTATATTGCATGTTTGTTTATATTTATACAGCATGGTTTTATCCTCATATTTATATTATGTGTGTTAATGTTGTACCATGTTCCTTTAATTCACTGGACTAAACAGACAATTGTAGGCACCTGTGAGGTGGGGGCGTTCCCCAAGGTGGCCTATCAGCCGCCAGGTTGACCTGTTAAAGGGGATAGCGAGCGCAGAGACAAAGAGAGGAGTGACGCACGAAAGGTGAGCAGGAGAAAAAGGAACGCGTGCAAGCCCGCACGTGTGTGGAAGGAACTGCTGCCTGACTGTGGGGTGCCGCGAGTCGTTCGGCGATCCAGTCCCAACGCAGGAGCAGCAACAGTGGGTGGCGATGGCCGCAATGCACAACAGGGCAGGGATTCCCTTCTGCCTGCATCTGACGGTGAGACGAGGGAGTCCGTGTTCAGGTGTGGAGTGGGGCGGGACTGTGCGGCGACGCGCTGTCAGGAGGAGACAGGTCTGCGAAAGGAGCCTCCTCCCTGGTCTGCTGCTGGCGAGTTTTATCATACCGGAAGAGAAGTTCCTCTCCTGTCTCTTTCAGATAAGGACCCTTCGCCCATGTGTGGCTGGACTGTGGGATTATGGGACTATGGGAGGGTAATCTTAGCATATGGAAAACATGTTTTAGCCTTGTTTTAATAGTGTATAGTTATTTCTGCCAGCAGGGTTTTTAGCGGGTTGCAAACACTATTCTTATTGTATACGGGGAATTTTAACTTGTATTTGTGACTCTGGCTGTGTTTTCTTATGAAAATAAATGGTGTTTGAAGCCAGCTTAGTTTCTGTGCCCTGAGCGCTGACCCGCTCACTCCCCTTTCTGCTTGTATGTATAAAGAGGTGGTGGTGAAGATTTAGGTCCACCAGTCATAGCGGCTACATACGCGGACTAGTGTGCTCTCGTGTGTGGTAGAGCTGGCGCTTTTATTTTTGATATTTGAAATAAATGAGTACTTGTGGAAAGTTAGAAGTTGTTGCTCATTCGCTATCCACCTGCACACATCTGCAGCTGGCGTCGTCTCCACCGCATGTTACAAAGTGTGACTTTCACCAGGTAACGTGGACATTTTTCCTGAATCAGCAGTTGGCGTGTTCAGGTAAAATGAGGGTTCAGAGCTTATCGCTGGTGTCATGAGGAAAATGTCGGCTCATTATTTACCTCATTACCATCAAATGATTCAGATGCACCAAACTATGAAAAACATTGGATTACAGGAAAACTCGATGCATGCTCAATAACCCAGGTAAAGAAATCCCACAAATGATTTCTGATCATCTGGACGCAGTAATTTCAGTTTCACATTCTGCAATTCTTCCTGATGTTCATGAACCACAAAAATGCTTTAAAATTTTAGCCATCAAAAAATCATTTATTGGGATTTATTTAAGAAGAATAGTGCATGTTTGTAAGCATCCTTATAAAAATATATGTCAAACATGTTGAGTGCTTATTCACATAGTCCTGCCTGTAGCGATTTGTGAAATGTCCATAGACGAACTCAAAACAACACAAAGTGGGCATGAAACACTACACTACATGTATTAAGGCTGATTTACATCATGGAGCCTTGCTCTAAAAAACTTAGATTTATCGCTCTCTGTAAAGCATAGCGTGGATTTAATAAATAAGTGTTTAAAAGATGTTTAGTCTCAGTACAGAATGTGATGTGCTCTATAAACCCTAACATTACAGCCAACAGGATGCAGATGACACCCAGCTCTATCTGTCCATGAAGCCAGATAACACACACCAATTAGCTAAACTGCAGGAATGTCATAAAGACCTGGATGGCCGCTAACTTTCTGCTTCTTAATTCAGATAAAACTGAGGTTATTGTACTTGGCCCTGAAAATCTTAGAAATATGGTATCTAATCAGATTCTTACTCTGGATGGCATTACCTTGGCCTCCAGTAACGCTGTGAGGAACCTTGGAGTCATTTTTGACCAGGACATGTCCTTCAACGCTCATATTAAACAAATATGTAAGACTGCTTTCTTCCATTTGTGCAACATCTTTAAAGTTAGAAATATCCTGTCTCAGAGTGATGCTGAAAAACTAGTTCATGCATTTATTAGTTCCAGGCTGGACGACTGTAATTCATTATTGTCCTGCTCCTCACATACAAGGTCTTAAATAATCAGGCCCCATCTTATCTTAATGACCTTGTAGTACCATATCAGCCTATTAGAGCACTTCGCTCTCGCTCTGCAGGCCTACTTGTTGTTCCTAGAGTATTTAAAAGTAGAATGGGAGGGAGAGCCTTCAGTTTTCAGGCCCCTCTTCTGTGGAACCAGCTTCCAGTTTGGATTCGGGAGACAGACACTATCTCTACTTTTGAGATTAAGCTTCAAACTTTCCTTTTTGCTAAAGCATATAGTTAGGGCTGGACCAGGTGACCCTGAATCCTCCCTTAGTTATGCTGCAATAGACGTAGGCTGCCGGGGGATTCCCATGATGCATTGAGTTTTTCCTTTCCAGTCACCTTTCTCACTCACTATGTGTTAATAGACCTCTCTGCATTGAATCATACCTGTTATTAACCTCTGTCTCTCTTCCACAGCATGTCTTTATCTTGTCTTCCTTCTCTCACCCCAACCGGTCGCAGCAGATGGCCCCGCCCCTCCCTGAGCCTGGTTCTGCCGGAGGTTTCTTCCTGTTAAAAGGGAGTTTTTCCTTCCTACTGTCACTAAAGTGCTTGCTCATAGGGGGTCATATGATTGTTGGGTTTTTCTCTGTATCTATTATAGGTTATACTGTACAATATAAAGCGCACTGAGGCGACTTTTGTTGGGATTTGGCGCTATATAAATAAAATTGAATTGAATTGAATGTGATCATGTGGTTGTAGGAACGCTCCTCTTCCTCAGAGGATCCACCTGTGCTTCCTCTCCTCTCTCCTCCACCTGTTACAGTGAGGGAACGTCCTCCATGATGGAGGAGCTGCTGGAAAGTGCTGAGAGTTTCCTCCAGAGTGAGACCTCTGTCACAGTTCAGAGGATCTACGGCAGCAGAGACCTTCATGGACACTAAAAGTCTCAAACACACAACAACAACATCACACTGACTCCACTCTGACATCACTGATCAATAATCAAAGAACACACAGATCAAACTGATTGATCAGCCATCAGAGGAGTCGGATCAATGGAGCTGCTTCTGTTCCTGATGTCCCCTGTTTGATCCTGGACCTGAACTCTCCCTGCAGAGGAGACACAAGACAGTCAGAGACAGACACACACACACAAACACACACACACACACACACACACACACACACACAAACATTTGACTTTGAGCAGCACAGTTTTGTATCTGTAGATCTGTGTGCTGTCCACTTCACATCTGTATTCTCCACTGTCTCTCTCTGTGGGCTGTTTCAGGGTCAGACTGAGGTCTCCAGTTTTCAGCAGGTCTTCATTCATCTGTATTCGGTCCACATAAACTTGGTCCTGTTTGTCAGGCTGGTCAGAGCCGTTTTGATACACATAAACGGTCCTAAATGGTTCATAGTGTCTCCACTCTACTTTAGCATCTTCAGGCAGGTTTTCTGTATTTATAAAGGGCAGCTGGACAGACTCCACCCCCTCCTCCACCTCCACCTGACAGACTGAGAGGACAACAAACACAACATGACAGACAGCAGCAGGTTTCAGAGTTGCAAGAGTGCTCAAGGACGTCCTACCATTTATTAATCATATTTGAATCATATCTATCTAATAGTCACTCATTTGTTCATGCAAAGTTTCACAGGGTTCAGTCCCAGGACCAGTTCTATTAACACATGCTTCCCTTAGACAGTTTCATCAGAAGACATAGCATACATTTTCACGGCTATGCAGATGACACCCAGCTCTATGAAGCCAGATAACACACACCAATTAGAAAAACTGCAGGAATGTCTAAAAGACATAAAGATCTGGATGGCCGCTAACTTTCTGCTTAGGTTACTGTACTTCTTGGAAATATGTTACTCACCAGCTTACTCTGTAAGACTAGTACCATTTAATTTAATTGGTATTGAAGTTGTTTGAAATTATTTTTGATCAAATCAAAATGAATTGCTGACCAGGTTTGAGAGCCGATTATGTAATATGCAGTTTGTTTGTAACAGATCTTAGAGGCACGCGCCAAGGACAGGGGAACCTCCAGAATTTTTCCATAGGGGTGAATATTTATGGGGGCCACAAAAATATTTTTCAAGATTTCTGAAAAACTTCAGGACTGAAGTTTTAAGTGCATATCATTGTTTTATATGTGAAACTTTCTGCCATGAGGGGATTATTATGGAAACCCAGCTCCAGAGACTGTAATCCCAGCTTCCACCCACCATCTAGACACACCTCACCTGTCATCTCTGGCTCCACATCCTTACAACTGTGCCCCATCTCCACTTTAGTCTCTGGTAAAGAGGGTGTGCTGGCTTAACCTGTGGCCAGCCACCCTCTCACCAGACCAATAGCCAGGCTGCCCTCTGTCTCCTTCCGCACCCTTGCACCAATTCACCAGCTTCTTTCATAGACAGCCCAAGGCTACAGGTGGGCCCTGTCTGTGCTAACATCAGCAGGTGCTCAGGGTGAGGAACAGAAACAGGATATGAGCCCTGTGTAGCCCCAGCAGGAGCAATCAGAGATCCCTGAGAAACCTGTGTAACCTGAGAATCAGGTGCATCTAGGTCCAAGCTAGTAACAGATTTTGTCTGCTGACGCTGGGTCCCTGGTGTCAGCTTTTGCCCTGGTCAACACAAAAACTTTTTTTGGTCTTGCCCTGCCCAAGTCTCTGCTTGCAAGCCCTGCTTGTCAGAGGAGACAGCATGACCAAATGCGGGTACCGATCTGTCTAAACCCAATCCCGAGGGTCCTCGGTCGCCTGAGCCTGGGTGTCCTGGACCATCTCGAGGTGAAAAGAAGAAATGGCAATTCATACACAAAATATTTTGCCCCCTGTTTTTGTGGTTAAATCTGCTGATAAGTATTCAAAATTAATGAAAGCATATGTATTTTATTCAGTTGGAGGTCTTCCAGTACCAAATCCTGGTGTTTGATGGAAAGCAGTTCACCTACAGTATAAACAGACCATAACCATGATAATAACCAACCAGCTGTGCTTTCCAAGGATGGATGCATGATGTGCAATGTAAATGCTTTTAGCTCTCTAGGAGTGTAGGTTATTATCAGGTGTTTGGAAAAGAAATAAAAAGCAAAAAACAACAACCCCACCAAAACAAAGCAAAGCAAAATCTAAATCAATTCAGTGGCCAAACCACAAATAATATGAGAAAGTAACATGATGCATTAAAGCAGTATATTTTTGTGCAGTTGATATTTTATACCTTTTAATGAGTGAAAATAACGTAAACCAGAAAAGCTAATTCATTCAGTACAGTGTGAAATTCTTTTTTTAATAATAACTGTATTAAATCCCTGTATTTTCTCATAAATGTGGTAAGCAGTTGTTTTTTAAATAATCAGTTGCTGACCTTTGACCTTTAGCTGCACATCTCTCTGTCCTGTTTCTTCTTTCCCATCACTGATGGAGCAGGTGTAGACGCCGCTGTCAATCAGGTCTGGTATTCTCAGAGTGAGGCTGAAGTCTGAAGTCTCCAGAGCATCAGGCCTCATTGATGTGCGCCCGCTGTAGCGGAGGTTCTGCTTTTTGAGATCATCACCTTCTTCTCGTCGCAGGTGGACAAACGTGGGACTGAGATCACTGCGAGTCCACATCACTGTGGGATTTTTCTCAGGAATAATACCAGAGTACTGACAGGGCAGCAGAACAGACTTTGCCTCCTCATACACCTCCACCACCACAGCCAGGGCATGCTGTGAAACTGTAAGGACACACAAGCAGAAAGACAAATTAACAGCATGCTTTGAGTTTGTGTCAGCATCCACGTGCTGGAATGCAGGTTACCTTATCTGCAACTTCTACACTCAGTCTATCCATGTAATCTAAATTTAATCAGATTGAAATCAAAGAAATTATTTTAAAGAGAAAGTGCTGCATTCTCTGAGGGACCTTTGAAAGGGACCAGAATTTTCATGCAGTGTTGGTGTAATGATGGCAGCATATGACCAACCACAAAAATGAACAGGACTTTCTACAGCAGGGTTCATGAAAACTAATCTACGAAGCCAATTTTGGAAAAATCTGAAGGTCTGCAGCTTAAGTTACCACAGAAACAAGTGGAGCTCCTTCACATAACGCACAACGGAGGGTTAAACTCTGCCCAAGATCCTAATCCTGCTTCTCCTGATCAACAAAACGTTAAGCAGAGAATAAAAATTTAGTGTGAAAAGATTCGGTTTCTCTCTCTCCTGGTTTGTTTAACAGTTTTTGATGTAAATGTCTGAGTGAAGCGACGTTCAACGTTCACTCTGAGCTCTGAAGTCTGAGATGCCACTCAGATGACCACTGTGCAAGGAGAAAAAATAAAAAAATAAATATCCTGTTGAATCAGAAATGTGTAATTAAACAGCTGAAAAGGTCAAAAGTAATGATCAAACAGTTCAGCTGTAACAGCTGCTGCACAGAAACCCTTAAAGCTGATGTGCAATTCATGCACAAAACATTATTAGTGAAATGTACAGGTGGTCCTGGCACAAATACAAACACAAGCAAACCAAACAACTGCCTCTTAAATTGTATTACAAATAAACACAGTTTGCAGAAGTCTACGAGGACAAAGCTTCTTTTCTAAACGTGGCAGTACAGGTCACATGACTTCTGGAACAATGTCCTTTGGAGGAAGCGCACCAGCAAATCTACATGTCTGAATCTCTGAAGGAGAAAAGAATCAAGATTTTGCAATGGGTCAGTCAAAGTCCAGACCATAACCCAACTGAAATGCTGTGGTGGAACTAAGAGAGAGCTTTGCATAAACAAATGTCCAAAAACCTCAATGAACTGAAGCAATGTTGTACAGCAGAGTGGGCCAACAGTTCTTTTTACAGGGATGATTAGAAATAACTATATCACAGGTGTTTGACAAAGTTTATATATACAGATCAGGCTGAATGAAACAGCTACCAACAAGAGTGTGCGAGAGTCCAAGTGCTGTGTATTCTGATCTGTGTGCTTTGACTGGAAAACCAGTTGTAACATGAGCTCATCTGAAAGGCACCAAGAAGAATCCAGAGATTTGAAAGTTGCTGCTTTGGATTGTTAGTTTGATCTGAATCAGAATCCAGTGTTTGATGGAAATCTCCTCCTGCTGCACTTCAACACATTAAAGAGAGAGAGATGAAAGAAAAGCTGATGATGAGAGCAGAGAGAGGAAGGTGTACTTACCGTGCAGGAGGATCACAAACACCACAAACATCTTCATGTTCCTGTCAAACTCAGAGACTCTTTAAAAGCCCTTCAGGACATCAGCTCACAGCAGCTTCACTTTCCTCTGCTGATCATCTACTGACACTCTCACACTGCTCACACTGACACTGTGAACCACACAAAGTTTCACACTTCAGTGAGGGAGGACGTCTGTTGCTCAGATCATTCCAACAGAAACTTCAACCTCGATCAGATCAGGGCAGACTGAGGAAAGTGAGGAAAAGCAGGAGAAACAAGCTCATTAAATAAGAGACATCAGACAAAGGTCATTTAC
Source organism: Rhamphochromis longiceps (assembly GCF_057381845.1). Taxonomy (NCBI): domain Eukaryota; kingdom Metazoa; phylum Chordata; class Actinopteri; order Cichliformes; family Cichlidae; genus Rhamphochromis; species Rhamphochromis longiceps. The sequence continues at coordinate 1,196,019 of NC_140559.1, forward strand.
ACTGAAGTCAGATCCAACTTTATGAAGAAGCCAGCAATAAAATCTGAATCGTGTGGAGGAAAAATCTAATTTGAATGAATTTTGGTGTTTGAGCTAAAATATTTTCCCTTCACTGAGTTTACAGTTAGAGTCCATACAATAAATACTCATAATAATAATACTGTATATGAGTGTTTTACAGGACTAACACTGTGAGTTCAGCTGCTGCCACCAACTTTTATGACATGTCACATTCTCCTGTAAAACACACTCTTATCTCTTTATCAATAAAATGAACCGAACTTTGACCTTTAGGATGTTTATCCTTTGCACTACTAAACCTAAGGTCTGCAGCCAGACTGGATGAATAATAACAGAAGCAGAGGACGAGGATGAATACAGGACTTACCTCATTTGTGCATTTAACCTGAAACTTTGTGTCCACATTAGACACTGAGGGCGGCTCTGAGGCCCATTCATTAAGGATCCATCAATTTTCAACAAACTGAAAGTGGTTCAGACTACATCTGAAAAGAAGTTATGAAGATTATTAATTCAATTCTATTTTTCTTAAACAAAGGAAAAAAACACAGCCAGAAAGAATAAACACATCAGTAAACTTCAAATAAAGACATTAAAAAAGGAATGAAGGACTTGTGATGTTCCTGTTGGTCTCGCTAAATGGTCAAAATAATGAAGGCTGTTCTTTCTGAGCCCAGGACAAAGAATCCTAGAAAAACAGGAAGTGATGAGTTCTAAATGAAAGTCAAACAGTCTGAATGTGTGATGGCGATGTTGAGATTAGCTCTATTTAAAAAAACAAACTGTATCCGTAAAATGAGAGAACAAAAAAAGACTGCACAGGTCTGCACTAGTGGAGAGGTTAAACTGCACACAGAAAGATGTTCACACGTCGCAACAGAAGCTGCATTTCCTCTTAATACGAGTGTTTAAAAAAGAAAACCACTCAATAAAAGGAAAGTCGCTCTGCGTTGTGGTTCTAATAGTTTTCTTCCCCCTAAAACTCTTCAACCTTGATGACATGTTGCATCTACTTTGAGGTTTAGAAACAAATCTTTGGTGCTCAGATAATCAGCTTTTAGCCTCAAATTAAGACAAAGCAAAAAGTTTTGTGTAGGACTTTAGCTCTGACCAGTAAGCTTGTACTTTAAAAAACAAACAAACTAGTCTTTTTTTTTTTAATTTGGCAGAGTTTAAAAGAGTAAATTTTGCTTGTCCCTCTACAAATCACTTTGTATATTTTGAAAGTACAGTGGTATTCATATCATATGCTATCTGCTTAGCAGGTTAATTAATTAAATTGACAGAAAAGGGGTTCTGTAAACTGTGCATATGCTACAAGCTGATTAGCTGACAAGTGGAACAGCTGTGTGTTTGTTTCAAGGTGACCAGCAGCTGACTCCACCCAAAGGAAGTGACCTCACACCTGTTTTATTCATTGAAACAGGATGATGAAAAGCTGTGAGCGAGCGTTTTGAGATGTAAACACTCACTCAAGAAGAAAAAAACTGGATCAGACTAAAAGTTAGCCAGTTGTTTTTATTTTCACTTATTTACAGGATGGCTCATTTCAATAAAATCAATATGAAACAGTAGAAGATGGAAACTTGCCAGATTTGAGCTAAACTGCTCATTTCCATGTGTCGTCCATGGGCAGGTCACATGACTCTATCCAACATACAAAGACACACAAGAAAAGCCAGAGAAACAAAGACAAATCCAAACAATCCATCATACTGAGTCAAAGTGATCACAGCTCTGCTTGTTGGAAATTACATTAAACGTTACACAAAGAACAAAAAAGAACTAAACTTCATAAAAACTTCACAAATGATGCTTTAAATGAAAAATAAATCCCTGTAAATAATTCAACAGGTCACATGTTAGAACCACCTTAACTAAACTCTGTAGCCGCTCACTGTGGTTTGTCCCAGCAGCTCTTAGGAAACAAACTGCTAACTTCAGTGTCAGCACACACTGTTAGTAAACTATGCAACACTGAATTCAGGTTTCAGTTGTGTTAAGTTGTGAAGTTGTGATGAAAGTCTTCTTACTGACACAGGTAGGATGGTCAGGCGTCCTCTGTTCCTTCACCGTTCATGAACTGTCACTTATAAAATGCTGCCAAACATCAACTACACTCAATAACTAAACGTGTGCAGGTTAAAGTGATGGACGCCCAGATCTGCACTCCAAATACAAACAGACTAAAGGTGTTTCCTCCAGAAACAAAGACAATATTTACAAAGGTCTCACAGGTAAATTGTGAGCGATCACAGCAGCATCTCATCCTGACTAACAGCTTTTAGATGCAGGGAGAGCGTCGCGGTTCAGAGGTGGTTCAGCAGATGATGAAGGCCTTTCTGTTGCATTGTGTAGTGCTGTGGAGGCCATGATGGTCGACTGGGTCTGCTTCTACTGAACTCACAAACACTTCTGAGGTATTTACACCTGAAGCCTCATTGAATGTGAGTCAGAAACAAACGGCTCAGCTGTGATTAATGGATGTTTCCCTGCATTTCTATTTTCACACACTTTATTTCTTACAGCAGGAAAACTGAACAGAATGTATGTAAGAGGTCAGAGTGAGGATGACGTCACTTAATACAGGAAATACATGTTTGTCTGTTTTGATGATGAAGGACTTCTTCAGCTCTGTAAACAGCTACACTTGAGAGGACAGAGGTGATTTCATGGATCAATAACAATGTGTTTATCAGCTTTCATCATCGCAGTGCAGACATGACGTCAGATCTATCAGAGTGAAGGCCGTCTCTCTGATGACGTCACAGAGCAGAGTCCTTCTGTCCAATAAAGGATCTCAGATCAGCTGCTGCCATCTTGTGGCCACAGTTGGTTACTGTCTCTGAAAGTTGTCTCATGTTTCCTGTTGTCCTGCTAACAAAGGCTGGAGCTCATCATGCTGAGAGGGCAGCAGCATTTTGTGGCTCTTCACACATGTTCATTATATTCTGATGATCCTGGATGGAGACAAACTACAGATAAGTGTGTTCAGCCCAACTAGTTTATCTCATTACAGCAGTTTGATGTTTCCCTTTGAATCCCCCTGAAGATCCTGACAGTGAAGCACGTACATAATACTCCAGCCTTTCAACTCTGAGCTTATTTAGTTCTATTAATACACTGAAATCTCATTTGTGTCATGAAGAAAGTCTTTAATCAAACAGAATTCAAAGATCAGAAACATTTCATATATGGAGTTAAACATGAATCATTGTTTCAACAACATATTTATTGTTGTCATAAACAGACAAGAAGACAACAACAAACTGCTCCTCCCATTCAACACATGTCAGTCCATATCCCAGCAAACTAAATCATCTCCATTTACACATCAAATAGAAACATGAATCACTTGTAATGATTAGAAACTTGATAGAATTTCAAATCTAGTTTGGGGAGTCATTCAGTGAGAAACAGTGAAATGATTTTCCATGTGAAAAGGTGGACAGCAGAAACAGAAAGAAACAGTGAAACTAAAAGAGAAACAAAGAGCTTTGGAACAACGAGGCAGCAGGAGGACAGCTGCAGTTTAACAGCTTCAACTCACTGACAGGAAACAACATTAGAAACATCATCATCCTCAACTCATCTGCTGCACTGACACTGACACCTTCAACGGACACACCTTCACTTTACCACCAGTGTTAATGTATGGAAACATCCTGTGAGTGAAAGTGTGTGTGAAGGTGTGTATGTGTGTGTTAGTATCAGGATCAGAGAACGACAGCTTTCCTCTGTCCCAGTCCAGATTCACTCTGATCCTCTGGAGCTTCTTCTCTACTGAGAAATCAGTGCGAGGAGCTGATGGTGAGCGTGTGTAGTATTCACCTTCATAGAACCCTATTCTCCATAATCCAGACCATATGCTTCCCTTCCTCTGCACAGACTCTGCTAACACACCCAGTCTCCACCATCTACTGTCTCCAACTTCAACATCCCAGCTGTGAGTCCCTGAGTTAAAGCCCTCAGAGCCCAGGACAGAGTAGAAACGATCAAACCTCTCTGGATTATCAGGAAGCTGCTGCCTCTCTCCTCCTCGTCTCACACTGGTCAGATCTTCAGACAGGATGAGTTTTGGATGAGCAGTGTTTGGGTCCAGAATGAGAGGAGTGTAGGAGACCACGTCCTTCATGTTGTTCCAGATGTTGAAGGTCAGGTTGCCCAGGTGTTTGGCCTGGTCTATCAGAGCTCCTGAGGGCAGCTGTGGATCATCCAGCAGGGGGCAGCGCTGGACTCTTTCCACTGCAGCCTTGTAGTTGTGCAGGAATGAGACGTCTTCAGCTCTCAGCTCCTCCTCTGTGGCTCTGACTGTGTCTGAAAGAGCTGCTATCTCTCTGCTCAGAGCCTCCATCTTCTCCTTCATCATCCCACTCTTCTGCTCCTCTTCCTCCCTCAGTGCAGCCAGCCTGGCCTCCTCTTCCTCTGCTAGAAACTGCTGAAGCTTCTTAAACTGCTCCTTAATCTGCCTCTCTGTGTGTCGGGCCTGGACCTTAATGTGTTCTGCTGTTTGATCAAACTTCACTTGAACTTCTTCACAAACCTTTAACTTCTTCTTTAAGGGCTCCAGAGTTTCCTGAAGTTCCTTCTTGTGTTGTTGTGCAGCTTCATCGATGGGTCTGAATCTGTGATTGGTGTGTTTTTCTGAGTCTCTGCAGACGACACACACTGGCTGCTGATGGTCCAGACAGAAGAGTTTGAGTTTCTCAGAGTGCAGACTGCAGAGATCCTCTGAAGCTCTCTGATCTCTCTCTTGTAAGAACGACTCACACAGGTTCTTTAAAGCCAGATTTAAAGGTGGTTCTTCCTTTGAAGATCTTCTGTTACAAACTGGACACTCATGTGTTGGTCTCTCTTTCCACCATCTCTTCAGACACTCTTTACAGAAGCTGTGGCTACATGACAGAAGAACAGGATCTCTGAAGACCTCCTGACAGACCGGACAGCAGAGATCCTCCTCTGATCTGGAAGCCATTGAGTCTGTGAGTGAAGCTGAAAACAGCAGACAGGAAGTACAGTCAGTCCTGGCTCCCCTCCCTCCTCTACCACCTTCACTGAAACTTGCTTTGAGTCGTGTTTCTGCTCAAACTCACATTCAGTGTGTGGAGCGTCAGCAGCTTGAAGCAGCAGTGTTGGAGTTTTCCACTTTTCTCTCCTGTAGCTGGACTCACTCAGAGGAAGCTGCTAGTTTGGTCTGAGCTCAGTCTGATCGTCTGTGCGTCTCTCTTTACTGAAGAAGAAAAACATCCTGTTTCCTGGTTTTGTTGCATGTAAGTGATGTGAGGGGAGGAGAACAATGTTGCTTTACCTGTAGCCTAGGTGTGCTTCATTCCAGAGTTAGACTTTCAACCTGCCAGCAGCTCAAAAGCTATAAAACAGGTTTTCCTCTATTCCAGCTGCACATGTCACAACATTACTCTTAATTTTAATTACTTTTGTAGAATCTATTTAGACTTTGAAGCAAAACTATCAGATTTCTCACATAACTAAAAGATTTAATTTATTTATCAGTAATCATCAGTGCACCTAACTCACCAATTCTGGGTAAAACACACTGCTAACCTCAGTAAGGGCCAGTCAAAACACCCTTTACCTCAGGGCACAAATAAGTACAGTATCAAAGTTCTGTGAGTGATGAGACATTCTGTAAGATTTTAGGATGGATTTCTTCATTTTAGCCCTGATTTAGATTTTGCTGTATTTCCAAATCTTAGACATAATGGAGGATTTCGGAACATAAAACTTACCAGAAAGTGATTATCATCAACAGTTTGGTTGCTGATGTCATAGCTAAATTTAACCTAAAATAGATGTGACACCAGTAAAAACAGCCAAAAAACTATGCTTGACACTTGTATCTTTTAGGGACTTTTCTAACACAAATATCTGCTTTAACTTAAATGAGGACCACGAATGTCCTTTGGAAACTGGTAAATACAATGAACTCTTTGACTAAACATCTGCTTGTTTTAAGGTACGCTTCATGATTTCAAGATTTATTTCTTTTCTCTTGGACAACAACAAACTGCTCCTCCCTACTGTTGACTCTGTTTGATGAACTCTAGTGTAATAACTTAAAGCTGTGGAGGAAACATGTGGCGCAGTAATGTGGGTTCTGCCTCAAAGAACAAAAGAAAAGACAAAAAGACAACACAGCAGTGGTCAAAATGTTAACACTGAAGCTTCACAGAAACCAGACTCAAGAAACCAGTGAGTGGTTTCTGGTGGAGATTTTATTGATTGTGTTTTATATTTTGTCCATATTAACTAGAAGCATGTTTGTATTTTCATTTTGGATTATTTGGACGTGAGGCAAAATCCAGCTGTGAGGGTTGTGCAGCTGAAAGTGAAACCATGAATAAAATGAGCAGAATTGTCTTTGTTCAGATGTGACTTTTGGCTACACACACTAACCGTGACGTCACCTAAACCTCCAGTACTGAGGCCATTTACGTGAAAAGGGAAAGACCATCTCTGAATCAAGGAGGGGGCCTAAGGGTACATCTGTCACCATCTTACAATGCTGTGATTGCAGCCATTCCCCAACTCTCTGTGAAAGGTACTCATGGCCATTGATCAGTGGTTGTTGATTAATGGTCATGATAATTTGCATAATTAAGATTAAGGAACTGACCTCCCAGCCCATTGTTCCTTCAGCAGGCTGGTTTCAGTCATTATGCAAACATACTCTTTATAAGATTTGGGGAAACCTGCAGTCAGCTGAGACTGAAGAAGTCACTTGGATGAGTAATGAAACGTTTCTCCCACAAAACGCTACGTCCAGATGAACAGAATCAACTTCTGGAGATGTTATTAAGAATCTACATTTTGTATAAAAATATTCTTATCTTTATTTTTTCAGTGTGGAATCTATATAAAAACCATAGAGGCTCTCACTGTTTGCAGGTTGATGGACATTCACTGTTTTTTTGTTTGTTTTTTTACTTGATCCTGGTAAGAAGTGGATCACTTCATATCATTGGGAACTCAGTTAAACCGGATAGGACTTCACTAAACTTCTAATCCTGCCTCTCAGGGCCACTCAGACCTGACATAAATCTCTTCATTACATGGTGAACACACAGATTTCCACAGACAAGTTACATTTAGCATTTTATTGAACTGTAACAGGATCAACTGTTGAACCATCAGGTCTCCAGCTGCCCGTGTGCACAAAGACTAGAATAAAGGTTTAGTTTTAAGTCTGAACCAGTTGAATCTTATCAGTGTCTAACTGCTTCTAATGGGCACAGTTTATTTTGCATATGTATAAATGTTTCTACACTGACGTAGGCAGACTACAAATGACTCATGAAGCTAATTAAAGCTAATGTGTGAAAAGTTAAAGAGGAATTAAAGTAAAACAGCTGAAAAAGTTCTATTAAAGAGAATACATCCTCTTGAACTGCACAGTACAACACTGTAACCAAACGTGTGAATGAACTAAACTTAATGAACAAAGAGAAAAACAGAAACATGGTAAACTATGAAAGATTTTGATAAAGTACGTAGTTATTGAAACTTCCAGCAGTCGTATTGTTTGATCTGAATCAGAATCCAGTGTTTGATGGAAATCTCCTCCTGCTGCACTTCAACACATTAAAGAGAGAGAGATGAAAGAAAAGCTGATGATGAGAGCAGAGAGAGGAAGGTGTACTTACCGTGCAGGAGGATCACAAACACCACAAACATCTTCATGTTCCTGTCAAACTCAGAGACTCTTTAAAAGCCCTTCAGGACATCAGCTCACAGCAGCTTCACTTTCCTCTGCTGATCATCTACTGACACTCTCACACTGCTTCACTGTCACAGCTCAGAGTTCAGCTTCACACTTTGTTAAAGCACATCTGTGGAATGAAGTCTGACCGGCCACAGATCAGACGTTTGTGAGAACGGAGGCAGTGATTTGCTGGTTCACCTGTGGGGGCGTGGCTAACAGAAAAGTGGATGAACAGGATGGAAAGTATGAGGAAACTGCACTCCTCCTCTTATCAGATAAGTTTGTTGGTGTTCTTTTACTAAAATGAAAGAGACTTAGTTTCATCACACTTTACTTTTAGCCTAATTAGCAGAAGTTAATATTCAGAAGATTGTATTTATAAATATCTGAAACACTGCATGTGTGAAAAGAGAGGGAGAAAACTGTGAGCTCAGATATTTGCTGATCTTTAAAGTTCAAAATGAGGAATTATTCACCAGGTGGCCTTTATGACAGGAGAGGAGTTTGGATTCAGCAGCTTTGAGCCTGATACTGAGGTGGAGAAACTCCAACATACCACGGTACATTTCACCCTGCCCACATACTACATACATACCGTGGCCCAGCGCTGGATACACGGCCACAGGCAGGTTTCTATGTTTTGTCCTGGTTTGGAGACAGCATGCTGGCGTCTGAGCAGAGGAGGCCTGAGGCAAACTCCTCAACACCAAGTTAGCTGCCCATCATTGAGGTCATGTTGCTGTTTCAGGGCTTCATCTGGATTCCTGCTGATTTAAAGTCTCTGTGGGTTCATGTGAAATAAAGATCTGACATGATAACCTGGTGTTATGTGGCCTGAACCAACAATCCAGCAGAGGTCAGGTAAGCAGGGCACTGTGGCAGCCGTCACTCCTGAAGTGGACTCTAAACAGCTCCGTGTGGACTGTGATAAACCAGTATTCAGAGCTTCTAACGACACAAACAGAAGTCTGCATTATGGATCTGCTGCTTTCACAGGACAACAGCAGAGAGCTGCACAGCAGGATTATTCTGAGGCCTCGAGGATCACACAGGAAAACAGGACATGATTTATGTAAGTATGGGGGAAAGCTCAGTGTGGTCATCACCAGGCACCACTGATAATATTCTTATTATACAAAGAAAATGACTTCAGTAAAAGCAAATATAACTCTCAATTATTAAACATAAGATGTTAGTTTTAACTGATGAGGTTTCAGTGAATGTAGTGGGATTTATTTATTTTTATATGCAGCACAAACTGTTCTAATCCAATTTATCTTGTTAAATCGGTGTAGAGGAGGAAGATGTTTTTGTCTGTGTGCAAATAAATTCACATTTTAATGTTGTTTCTGCAGGCTCTGAGGCATTTAGTGAATCAAAGGACAGAAACAAAGCGTAGACATACATGCCAAAGTTTCTGTCAAACGTTTTAAATTGGTCCTAATTTTAATTCTCTGTGACGTTATGAAGTTTAAAAAGTCTTAAATCAAACTTTCCTGAAGCCCACATTCAGCCCCAAACACATCAGAAGCATCAGAAACACCACAGAAGAAGAAGAACACTGATCAAATGAAACCTTACAAAGTTTTTATTTCACAGTTTATAAAATTACAAAAATGTAAAAATATCAGATTTGGCCTCATCTGTAGTCCCTGTGCAGACCAACCAATAAATGAAGAGAAACAGTAAACGGCTCACACTGAGTGGAGCTGGTCACAGGTCAGTTTGAGACAAACACCTTTAATACTTTAGAACTATGAAAAGGTTTTATGACTAAAGTGAAGGCACACTTACATTAATGTGATGCTGCAGATATTCTTTAAAACAGGTATTTTTCCAAGTTAGTTTAAAAAACAATCTCTCTATCAGCATAAAAATGTAAAACATAATCAATAATAAATAAATAATCTCAACTGCTGTAAATAGCATGAAGAACCTGTGATGTTTCCTACAGAGTCAGTGGAACATAATGAGGCAGGTTGTGCATGGAAAGAAGGAGGAAGAAAACGTTGGGGTCCAAGGAAAGCTGATAATAAGAGAGATCTTCTGGTGATAATAGCAACAGTGTGTCAAACGATGATTAAAAGGAAGAGGCAGCATCATCCAACACAAAGTCAGAGTCTCAAGGTGACTGAAGCCAGACCAGCATCTGTAGAGGCCACATCTATGGCTCCACATTTATATTCAGCTCTGTCAGCGAACTGAAGTTACACAATTTTAGCACTCTATCATCAGGAGCGTTATCTTTAGTGGACATGCTGCCAGTGGTAGAATGGAGAAAATCCCATCACTCACCAGTTGTCAGAGACTACAGTGAGGTGCAAAGAATCCCAGAAAAAGAGAAAAAGTACAAGTGGATACAGCAACATGAGATTTCAGAACAAAACAGAAGAGATAGAAGAAGCCAGAAGAAGAACCACAGTGGATCTGTGGGAATGAGAGTGAATGGGAGATTTTCTGGGACAGTAAAAGAAGGAGAAAACTGATGACTTAGAGATAGAAAGCTCAGAAAGAGAGTACTGTTACTATTGATTTCAGGAGTCAGACGAAGATGAAGAGAAGAGATTCACCCTATCACAAGAATAATTCACAAGATTTTAGACACAGATGGAACAAACTTGGAGCTTTCCTCCAAAGGTACTGATGTCACCAAGAATTGCATCGTCTGGCCAGCCTGTGTACGTGCCATCTGTCCATCATGATATGGACTAGTTGCTAAACTCCACCTCTGACAGGAGCTTCAGATTCAGCTGTGAGGGTGAGGCAGCTTCAGGCTGAAAGAAAGTGAAACTATGAATGAAATGTTCAGCATCGTCTTTGTTCAGATGTGATTTTTGGCTACAGACACTAAGTGAGACGTCACCTAAACCTTAAGTGCTGATAAGAGAAAGAAAAACCAAAAGCTGGATTCACAGATGTTTTATTCTTAGTTTTTTTGTTTCACAGGTTAAACAAACAACTTTTTAAATGTAAAAATTCATTTGGAACGATATTTGTTCAGTAATATTAATAACTGTTAGTTTGATTGGTTGAAGTCATTGTTCAGAAGAAGCATGTATGTGTGAATATCTCAAAAACATTGGTCTACAAAGAATTGTGCAATATTCATATTCCACAGTTGAAAACAAAACATCATGTCTGTTTATGTGACCGTGTATTCACAGCCAGTGTCAGACTTAACAGATATCAGCATCACAGCTCACAGATGAATTCTTGACTACAACAGCAGCTGGTGTCGCGGTCTCGGACGTTTTTGCAGCAGCAACACCAGCAGAGTTAAATCCTCTGACAGCAACAAGAAACAAAAGAGATAAAAATGACAGTGAAACTATCTTATATAAAGTAAATCAATAAAAGGAGGAATCAAATAGAAATATTTGTATATGTAGTTTTTCACTATGGACTGTGTGTATAAAGCTACAGAGGCTCTCACTGATTGCAGATTGATGGAGCTTCACTGTTTTCCAGAGAACAGTTGTTTCCACAACACCTTGAAAAAACCTCACTGAACTTCAAATCCTGCCTCTTGTACCAGCCTCTCAGGTCCACTCAGACCTGAAGTAAATGTCTTTATCACACCGTGAGCACACGGCTCCACAGGGAAAAGGACACCAAAACACACCAACTGCACATTGACCCAAGCACTTCACATAGATTATAAAGAAGTATAACAGGAACGCCTGTCGGACCATCAGGTCTCCAGTTGCCCGTGTCCACAGAGATTGTAGTAAAGGTTGAGTTCAGGAGATTTTCTCTCTGCACATTAAGTTTCTTCAAACAGTTCTTTCTGTAAATGTCAGTAAAAAGTACTTCAGCATTTAGATGCAGTGTTGAAGTCTTTGTCACGGTGTGAGCCGTATAGACCCAAAACAGATACAACATGGGCACCAGATGTGTGTGTCAGGTATTTATTAGTGAAAAAGTGAAAAACGTGAATACTCACTGGTGTGGAGTTCAGTTGCTATATACAGGTGGAGTGAAACAGTGACTAAGTGTAGGCAGTGATAACAATGATCACATGGGAATTAACTACACAAGTATACTTGGGACTGGGGTAATATGTACAAGGGTAAGGCAGAAATACACAGTGAACTGGATTTACTATGGCGCACACTTGGCAAAGAAGTAGGCTAAAGATTACTGCTTTGATGTTACTCTGGTGAAGACTGTGATTGTGGGCAAAGTTTTTACTTCACAGTTTATCATTATAAAAATACAAAATGTAAAAAATATCAGTCTTGACCTCTGTGTGCAGATCCAACTAATAAACAAAGAGAAATAATCAACAGCTCACACTGAGTGAAGCTGGTCACAGGTCAGTTTGAGACAAACAACTTTAATACGTTGACACCATGATTGTGACTGAAGTGAAGGCACGTTTACATTAATGTGATGCTGCAGATATTTTTTTTAAACGGGTATTTTTCCAAGTTAGTTTTAAAAAAAAATCTCTCTATCGGCATAAAAATGCAAAACATAATCAATAATAAATAAATAATCTCAAGTGCTGTAAATAAAATGAAAGTGCTGAGAGTTTCCTCCAGAGTGAGACCTCTGTCACAGTTCAGAGGATCTACGGCAGCAGAGACCTTCATGGACACTAAAAGTCTCAAACACACAACAACAACATCACACTGACTCCACTCTGACATCACTGATCAATAATCAAAGAACACACAGATCAAACTGATTGATCAGCCATCAGAGGAGTCGGATCAATGGAGCTGCTTCTGTTCCTGATGTCCCCTGTTTGATCCTGGACCTGAACTCTCCCTGCAGAGGAGACACAACACAGTCAGAGACACACACACACACACACACACACACACACACACACACACACACACACAAACCTTTGACTTTGAGCAGCACAGTTTTGTATCTGTAGATCTGTGTGCTGTCCACTTCACATCTGTATTCTCCACTGTCTCTCTCTGTGGGCTGTTTCAGGGTCAGACTGAGGTCTCCAGTTTTCAGCAGGTCTTCATTCATCTGTATTTGGTCCACATAAACTTGGTCCTGTTTGTCAGGCTGGTCAGAGCCGTTTTGATACACATAAACGGTCCTGAATGGTTCATAGTGTCTCCACTCTACTTTAGCATCTTCAGGCAGGTTTTCTGTGGTTTTGAATGGCAGCTGGACAGACTCCGCCCCCTGCTCCACCTCTACCTGACAGACTGAGAGGAAAACAAACACAACATGAGCTGACAGAGACAGCAGCAGCAGGATTTCACAGTTGTAGAGAAAGCTGGAGTACAGAAGCACAGTAGAACATAACAGAGGACAGAAATCTAAAAGATAAAGCAGCTTTAGAGCTGATTGAGTGATTGGGTGGGGGCGAGGGTCATCTGCCGTGACCAGTTTGGGTGAGTGGAGGAAGACAGGACATAAGTCATGTTTGACTTTTTTGATTTGTATGTACGACACTGACCTCTGACTTTCAGCTCCACTTGTTTCTTCATCAGGATCTTTCTATACCAGTTGTAGACAGTACAGGTGTAGATGCCACTGTCCCAGTCTGTGGGGTATTTTAGTGTTAAAGTAAGATCTCCAGCTTTGATGAGACCTTCATTCATCTCTGTTCGGTGTCTGTAAAAACGATGCTGTAATTCATTAAGGTCAGAGGTGTTGTGATACACCTGGACCTTCCTGTTGTCCTTATCTGTCCACTCCACTTTAGCTCCGTCAGGCAGATCAGGTTCGATACTAAAGGGAAGCTCGACAGAATCCTCTCCTGAATGCACCTCTTTCTGGTGAACTGAGGGGACATCAAAGAACAACATGAGCTGGTTAGACAGCAACAGCACTGAACACAGTTTTTTCCTGGATAAAGGGAAATATTATGGATATCCCAAAAAGTTGATTCTGTTCATCTGGATGTAGAATTTTCAGTGGGAGAAATGTTTTGTAACTAATCCAAGTGTCAGCTGACTGCAGGTTTCCCCAATCTTATAAACAGTACATTTGCATAATGACTGAAACCAGATCACTGAAGGAACAATGGGCTGGAGGTCAGTTTATGATCCCTGATATGCATAATCATGACGATTGGCAAAGACTATGAGTACCATTCACAGAGATTTGGGGAATGGCTGCAATCACAGCATTGTAAGATGGCAAAAGATGTACCCTTAGGCCCCTCCTCGATTCAGAGATGGTCTTTCCCTTTTCACATAAATAGCCTCCTTGACTCTGCGCTCAAACCAGCGTTCCTCCCTGTCCAGGATGTGTACATTCTCATCATAGAAAGAATTCAATTAAATTTTAACAACAACTGTTGCCTCAAGGTGCTTTATATTGTAAGGTAGACCCTACAATAATACATACAGAGAAAAACCCAACAATCATATGACCCCCTATGAGCAAGCGCATTGGCAACAGCGGGAAGGAAAAACTCCCTTTTAACAGGAAGAAACCTCTGGCAGAACCAGGCTCAGGGAGGGGCGGAAACAGGATAAAGACATGCTGTGGAAGAAAGAAAGACATTAATAACCAGAGTAACGCGTTACTTGTAACGCATTACTGTAATCGGATTACTTTTTTCAAGTAACGAGTAAAGTAAGGGATTACTAATGCAAAAACGGCAATTAGATTACCGTTACTTTCCCGTAGGAACGCTGCGTTACTGTGTTACTAAAACCGTGATTTTTTGTGAGAATGTTTCACGACAGTGACGTAAGCAAGTGCGCCGTTAGTGACAACAGCTGTGTGCAGATCAACAATGGATCACATATCGATTGTGGGAGAGAGTATGAGCGTGCAGCGTTTAAAGTGTGGAAGTACTGACCTTACTTTGAGTTTGCTTCCATAAAAAGTGACAAAAACATTAGCGTCCATCGTGCGTGGGAAGAAAACTTCTTTTTACAGCGAAAAAAAACCCTAAACTTCCGAGCAAGCACCGAGTAGCTACGACGTAATGGGAAACTCACAGAGAAACCCGCGGATTCTTCAACTGACCGCGGCACACCTGCACCAGGGTAAACCTCTGCCTACTCTACTCCTGCTTTACAGGTGAAAATAGAGCAACAGGACCGCTGAGTCTTTGACTTTATTTATTTTCTGCTGTGTTTTACTTGCATCTATTTGAAAGAGTGAGTGTAAACACAAAAAATATTTTATTTTATGTGCTGGAATGTGCAGAAAATAGGTTTAAATGTTAAACTAATTTATTCAAGTCAGAGAATGTTTCATATAATTAAATTTTTGCTTGATGCATAAAGTTAAAAGATTAAAACTAATAAAACAAATTTTAAAAAGGGACTTTTCCATTTGATTACATTTTGTATGATGGATTATGTAGAAAAAGTAGAATTGGGCTGAAAGACCTATCGCTTTATCACCTATTCAGGTTGTAAATTGTGTTTTTAAAAAGTAACTATGTAACTAAGTAATTGATTACTTTTGAAAATAAGTAATCAGTAAAGTAACGGGATTACTTTTTTGGGGAAGTAATCAGTAATTAGTTACTGATTACTTTTTTCAAGTAACTTGACCAACACTGTTAATAACAGGTATGTTTAAATGCAGAGAGTTCTATTAACACATAGTGAGTGAAGAAGAAACACTCAGTGCATCATGGGAATCCCCCGGCAGCCTACATCTATTGCAGCATAACTAAGGGAGGATTCAGGGTCACCTGGTCCAGCCCTAACTATATGCTTTAGCAAAAAGGAAAGTTTGAAGCCTAATCTTAAAAGTAGAGATAGTGTCTGTCTCCTGAATCCAAACTGGAAGCTGGTTCCACAGAAGAGGGGCCTGAAAACTGAAATTTCTGGACATACCAAAATTCACGGATCACTTGAACTGTGGTACAGGGAAGCAGAAGAACAGCACATCAAGAAGGCCCTGAGTAAATGTGGTTATTCCAGCTGGACATTTGTCAAAGATGGGAAGACACCTAAAGAAAGCTCCAGGCGAGAAGGACAACCGCTGCCCAAGCGAAAACCTGTCGTGATCCCGTGTCAGGAGTATCGGAGCAGTTGAGACACATTTTTTCTAAACACTGCATCTCTGTGGCTTTTAAACTCCAAAACAGACTGTGCCCAAAATTGATTCACCCCAAGGATCAGGTCCTCCGACACAGAGTAACATAGTGTACGCTGTTAAGTGCCAGGAGGATTGCCAGGATTTTGAGTTTTAAAAATTCTGACACAGTTAAAACGTCACTTGAAATTACAATGAAGTAAATCGAGCTTATTTTCGATTTTAAAAGTGGTCATACCAAATATTAAATTCAATTCAGTTTCATTTATATTTATTGCACCAAACTACAAGAACAGTCGCTTCAAGACCTCTTTAAGTAGTTGCCTCTTTATGTATTGTTAGGTAATACAGCCTACTTCAGCCCAAAACCTTAACAGAGCCTCCACCGAGTGTTCAGTGGGGCCATTTCAGACTTACAGGCAAACAGTAGATGGATTAACTGAAAGTCCACATGGATCTCTCAGGTGTTTTGCCAGATTCCTGCTGGATTTTCTGTTCTTCAGGATTTTACTTCCGGATAGTGTTCATTTTGTAGACCTGCCATGTACAGTACCTTAACTTCCACATGTCCTGTTTCCTCAACTGTTTAAAGGTCATACTGCACAAAATGCCTAGTGTTTGGTTTATAAGTTATTACGAATGATAAGGTATGGCTAGACATCAGGTGATGATGTCAACAATGATTAGATTTTCAGAGAAAAACAGGATGAGAGAGAGAGGAGTGATGCAAATGAACACATGAGGAAAATTTGGGGCTAGTTCTTGCAATGAGCAGAAGAAATCATGTGACTGGATTGTAGGAGTTCACAATGATAAAATATACCAAGTACAGCAGGAGGAACAACCACAGACAGAACACTTTGCATTTTTTACTTTTTCTCTACTCATTTTTACCGTGTTGGATTATAAATTCAAGAGGATTTGCATCTGCATTGTTTCCTACTGGAATATAACTTTAAAGAACTTAGCACAGAATAAAGATCATAACAAAATCAACATTAGCTCAGAGTAGGTTAAATAGATAAGTGTGATTAAGTGACTTGGTTTTGGAATTATTGTTGTTTGATTCTGCTTTTGATTTGCTCCTGCTAAACTTCTTTAATGAAATCCTTCATTCAAAGAGTCTAAAACATGGACATTCCCTTTTTAACCCTTTGTGAAACAGTAAAGGTAAAAACTTGAGTATCAACCCACATTAATATAAATTACGGAAGAGATTAGAGCTACTGGGGGAAAAAGCAGGCATGTCTTTTTTCCCCCCCTTTTCCGGAATTCTGGAAAAGGGAACAAAAATGCACCAATTTGTTTTTTTTCCCACTGTCCCTAATCCTCTTCCGTAGTAAATAGCTGTTGCAGATTATTTTAGCCTTTTAAAACTAACAAACTACTCTCCAGGCCTCTAAACTAAACCCAGTCATAATTCCAAAAGCACTGAACAAGAGGGGAGCTGCTGCAATGGGTGTGGGTGGTAAATTCTAGGCCTCCAGGGCTAATATGACATTCTGTTTTTTTGTTTGTTTGTTTTTGTTTATTTTTAAATCAAAGTACGTGATCAACACCCTTCAAGGTAAATGTAGCTTCTAGATGTAGGTCCAACAAATGTACTTTTACCAAACTTCTGTTATTAAGTGTGCACTGACCTTTGACCTTGAGCATCACTTGTTTCTTCATTAGGACAGTTCCCTTTCTGTTATAGACGGTGCAGGTGTAGGTTGTTATGTCATTGTCTGTGGGGTACTTCAGGGTCAGGCTGATGTCCCCAGTTTTCAGCAGGTCTTCATTCATCTTAGTTCGGTCTCTATAAATCAGGTCCTGCTCATCAGGCTGGTCAGAGCCGTTCTGATAAACGTGAACCTTGTCATTATCACTGTCTTTCCACTCCACTTTTGCATCTTCAGGCAGGGGAACTTTGGCTTTGCAGGGCAGCTCAACAATATGCGCCCCTGAATCCACTTTGACAACCTCGGGGACTGAGAGGACAGCAAAGCACAACATGATGACATCAGAAGCAGTAACAACATGGCATAACACGGCTAGATGGCTAATATGGTAACCCTGATTTTTAACTCACTGAATCTTCTTGAAAGACTTTAAACTGATCAAACCAAACAATGCACCAGTTTCACTAATAAATATATTCAGCTGTAAGGATATCAATGTTTAAGATCCAAACCTTTATCTCCTGATTAGTCTGAACGTTCCTGATTTGGCTCTGTTACATACTATGGGGCTAGGTGGGTGTATCTGTGTGGTGCTCCCACTCTCTCTCTCTTGCATTTTTTCCCCCATCTGGCACTCCTTTCCTCGACTCTGGACCTGGCTCTCTCTCACCAATTAGTCTTCAAACATTTTAAAGGCTAGCTGAGATCTACTTTCAAGGGTTGTTGGAGACCCAGCCCAAAGAATGGAGCACCTCGGTGATGTGTTTAGACAGTTTCTCATATTGGGAGCAGTTTGGAGTTTGCTGCTGGTAGTCAGTAGTGCAGGGTTGTGTGTTGCCCTCTCCTTGTGTGGAGACCTTTTAAATTAAAGTTTGTTATTTAACCATTTTGCCCTGTCAGGCCTTTTTCTTCTCCCTTCAGGCCAAATATGTG
This sequence comes from Rhamphochromis longiceps, assembly GCF_057381845.1. NCBI lineage: Eukaryota > Metazoa > Chordata > Actinopteri > Cichliformes > Cichlidae > Rhamphochromis > Rhamphochromis longiceps. The sequence goes on from NC_140559.1 coordinate 1,214,337, forward strand.
AAAAAAATGTGATGAGATGAAATTACAAATAGGTGTAGTTAGGAGAGCTGAAATCTATGAAAATTAACCCATCACTGTCATAGCCATTTAGATCCACATATGCTTAAATGTATTTCCATCAGAAATGATTCAGCATCCCATGATTGCAAATTAATTATCAGCATGTAAAGAAAGTCTCTTTAGTAATTTGGACTCCAAGATATATAACAGAGTTCCTCCCAGTAATAACTGAAACTGATGTCAGTTCAATAACTGACTTAACTCAGTATTAATTTTCATTGATCATCAATAGAGTCCAGATGCCCTGGAGAGGGACCACCAAATCAGGTTCCCTATGAGCAACCAGTTGGTGACATTGGCAAGGAGAAACTTCCTTTTAACAGGACGTTCTTCCAACAGAACCAGTCTCACAGAGGTGCAGTTATGACAGGTTGGCAGTGAGTGCAGGAAGACAGCACTGAAGACCCACTGTGTGAAAGTAAAAGAGTTTTGTGATTATTAATAATTAATGCAAGTGGTGTTGGAAAACATGGAGAGTGAAGAGAGAAAAAGATATGCTCAGTGCATGATGGGAAGTTCCCCAGCAGTCGCCATGAATTATGGATAGAAATCTATCTGAAAAAGTTCACAACTGGGTATCATATGAAATGCAAAATAAAAACAAAGTAGTGCTCTGACCTTTGATCTGTATCAACATCACTGACCTCTGACTATCAGCTCGACATCTTTCCTCACTGGGCTTCTTCGTAACCTGTTGTAGACGGTGCAGGTGTAGGTGTTTGTGTCTCTGTCTGTGGGGTATTTCAGGATCAGACTGAAGTCTCCAGGTTCCAGTAAGTTTCTCTTCATCTTTGTTCGGTCTCTATAAACCTCGTCCTGTTCTCCAGGCTGATCAGAGCCGTTCTCATAGACGTGGACCTTCCTGTTGTTTCTGTTCTGCCACTCCACTTTAGCATTGTTAGTTGGGGGAAGAATGATTTTGCAGGGCAGCTGGACAGACTCCACCCCTGAATCTACCACCACCTGGTAAACTGAGAGGACAAAGCACAACATAATGACGTCAGCAGCAGCTGTGATGGTCACATGACCTCCCTGTCCCCTCCTTGTCTTCTAGTCTCAGTCAGATTGTGTCTCAGTTTGTTCCTGATGTATTCCTGACTCGTTCTTTGGTAACTCGTCTGCAGCGTCCTGTAAAGTGCTGCAGACATGTTGGATGAAGAAGAACAGACAGACTGAGCCTCCACAGTCGGCCATGTCTCACACACATCAGCACAGAAACCATGAAGATCTCATGTGTCTGAACATCTGAAGCTCTCCACCACATGACTGAGCACAACTCAAGGAGGAACATTTACTGAAGCTGCTGCAACATTTACTGTCAGGACATGTTTCCATGTCAGCTGCTGTTTACCACCACAGAAGAAGAACAGCTTGTCCACATGCAGCCTCTGTGTCAGATCAATGCAGTGAAGCACACACACTGTTTAGTAAAGTCATGTTGTGGAGCTGTTTCACTGATCAATGACTGAGTCTGAAGGAGGTTTTCTGACTTCTGGAACAAACCTGGAAGTTTCTCTTCAGCTCTCTGTATCAGCTGTTTGTAACTCTCAACTCTTTCAGCTCCTGGAACAAGTTTGTGTGAGCCGCAGTCAAGGAGCCACCAGAGGACACCTGCTGACCATCGGCATTATGGGTAGTGTAGGAGGAGACACTCACCTGACATGAAATAGTGTCGCAAATGAAATAGAAGACCTCCAGAAACAAGAAGAACCAGAAGAATCATCAGAGCTATGGCCCAGGATGGAAATGGTTCTGTGGAGAGGAAAAGAAAATCACCTCTACTTTCTCATTTGCATCTATACTCTGACCTTTTGTATCACTGACCTTTGACCTGCAGCACTACTTTCTGTCTCAGGATGTCTTTGTCCCTGTAGACGGTGCAGATGTATCCTCCACTGTCTCTCTCTGTGGGGTGTTTCAGGGTCAGACTGACATCCCCAGTTTTCAGCAGGTCTTTGTTCATCTTTGTGCGACCACAGTAAAGGTCGTCCTGTTTCTTAAGGTTCTCACTTCTGTTTGGATACACATGGACCGTCATGAGTTCTACATCCAAATGAGTCCATTCCACTCTCGTGTCATCAGGCAGGTCAGGTGTTGTTTTGCAGGGCAGGATGACTGAGTGTGACCCTTCCTCCACTTTTATCTCCACCTCTTGGTCTGAGAGGGCAATACAGCAAAATAGTAGCTGTAGAAGCATTTATATAAATATTTTAATCATTGACCTGTGACAAAGGGCGTATTCCAGTTGTCCATTTCTAACTGAAAGAAGCAACCCAAAAGTATCTGCATGGTGGAACATCCTTAATGAAAGCAGAGTGGAAAATCCCACCGGTAATTCAGTGTGACGGACTATCCAATCAACAGTGAAAATAATCAGCAAAATAAACAATGACCTTTTTTCTGCTTGGCCGTTACCTAATGATTTGCATTCATTAACAATCTTGTGCTTGTGCTTAAAGTGCTTTGGCACTCTTTGGCAATATTGTAGATAATATTAAACTTAATCATCACATCAGCCTTCTCTGATGACCTGTTTGCTGCTGCCTGCCGCTGAAAGGCATTGGGGACAGGGGACACTTGGACAGTGCATTTATCACCGTATATAATATGTTTTCTGGATACACTGTGCTTTTTCAGCATTCAGAGGTCGATGGCTCTGACCAAATTGGTTGCACTCTAGAGCCCAGTATGTGTGTGTATATATATACATACACAAACACACACACATATATAAAACATTCCCTGTCCTATCTGGCATTGTAGCAATCAAAATTATTGTCTGAATGTCAAGAAAAATGCCCAACAGATTTACTTTCCACAGTAGACCTTTTTGCTATACTGGTCCACTTAATTGTCATAGTTTATTCAATCTTTATTTTTTTAAGTTATTACAATTAGACTGGACATGACTCTGGGACACAAACAAAAACAAAAATGACAGTAGAGAAACTACAGCAACAACCATGTCAGTGTCTAATGGTAGGGGTCAGGAGCCATAGCCCTGCCCCCCAGCCCATGAAGCAGGCATGGAGGAGATCGAGGCTCCAGACATGTAGAGGTCCCCCAGAGGACAAGAGCCCAAGGAGGACCACCAGAGGCGCAGCTATGCCACCATACTGGAAGCAGCTGAGGAGAGCTCCAGATGGGGGGTCACCCAGCAGTCATGGTGCAGAAGCCCATAGTCTCTGCCAGCAGCCAGCTGTGCCAGACCGGACCGAGCCTCCGGCCCATAGGCCAAGGTCCAAGGGCTCCCCGGAAGAGGCCTGACCGAGCCAAGTGCACCAACCAGGCCCCGCCAAGCCAGTGAGCTAGTACATACGATCGTGGCTCAAGAGTTGGGCGTTCGCCTTGTAATCGGAAGGTTGCCGGTTCGAGCCCCGGCTTGGACAGTCTTGGTCGTTGTGTCCTTGGGCAAGACACTTCACCCGTTGCCTACTGGTGGTGGTCAGAGGGCCCGGTGGCGCCAGTGTCCGGCAGCCTCGCCTCTGTCAGTGCGCCCCAGGGTGGCTGTGGCTACAATGTAGCTGCCATCACCAGTGTGTGAATGTGTGTGTGAATGGGTGGATGACTGGATATGTAAAGCGCTTTGGGGTCCTTAGGGACTAGTAAAGCGCTATATAAATACAGGCCATTTACCATTTACCATACCTGAGAGCCCAGCATGTATGCTGAGACCACCAATGCACAAACAGTTGATGACATCAGCCAATGGCAGGGAGTGTGATGGCGGGAGATAGGCCCCCAAACCAGGGGGGCCTTTGATATACTCAGAGAAGTTGAGTCTAAGAACCATCCAGACATATAAACATAGACAAAGAGGCACACACAGACACAAACATCTATTCCCACCCTCATGCACACACATACAAATTCTTAGCATTCACCCAAAGTGGGGACAAACAGAAATTAACACTGTACACACAATCACACTCCCCAAACATACTCTATGCCCCAGGTCCTGGTACCAGGAGGGGCAATCCATCCCTAGACCCAGGAGATCTTGACTCGCCACCATTTGACCTTAGAACTGAAGAAGCTTCTCAGATGAGAGGTGAAATGTCTTCAAGAAACTTAAAGAAGCCCAGACGCTTTTCTTTCCAAGCTCCTTAGACATTGTTCTGCTTATGCATTTTGTCTCACAGTGTTGTTGGATGTTCTTAGTGTGTTGTTGTTTCCCTGTCGCGTACAGCACTTTACTGTAACATGCTAATTTGCCGAACTAAGGTTTGGTCATAGGAGCGTGCAGGTGGTTTCTCATGTGGTCCGCTATTCTTCTCCCTTTCTTAAAGGTGTGCATGCAGAAGCCCAGTCATATGAAGTTGCTCTGCTGAATTTGTTTTTATGTGAACAGCTGAGAAAGCAAGAGTTGACTCCTCTCATCCTACACATAACACAACACAGAGAACACGGCAATCTGAGTGTCAGGCCAGACCGGCCACAAACACTTGATACCCTTTTTTAAGAAAATAAAAATAAATATAAATGAACTAAATCAGATTGTATCATTTACCCAGTATAGGGTTTTTTACTAATCAGTTGCAGTTACTTTCTGACCTTTGACCTTCAGCTCTATGTTTCTCTGTCCCAGTTCTTCTCTTCCATCACTGACGGAACAGGTGTAGATGCCGCTGTCGCTCAGTTCTAGTCTTCTGATGGTGAGGCTGAAGTCTGCAGTTTCCAGAGCATCAGACGTCATTGATGTGCGCCCCCTGTAACGCTGGTTTTGCATTTTGAGATCATCTCCTTCTTCTAGTCGCAGATGAACACATTTGGGATCAAGATCGTTACGAGTCCACATCACTGTGGGATTCTTCTCAGGAAGAATACCCAAGTACTGGCAGGGCACCAAGACGGACATTGCCTCCTTATACACTTCCACCACCTCAGCCAGGGCATGCTGGGAACCTGTGAGGACACACAAACAGAAACCACGGTTAACTGCATGCTTTGGGTTTGTGTCTGTGTCCAAATGGTAAATTTCAGGGACCAGGGAGAGAACTATTTACAGTTAATCTGTCTATGAAATCTAAATTTACTCAGTAAGACTGAAAAAATCTTTAATAAGCTTGTTTAACAGAGTGAAATGGGTACCTGTGCTTGGTAAAGTTACTGTAAAGGTAATGTAATCAGTGAATAAATAATGACTGAACATATGTATTTATTGTAAGATCTAGTAAATGTAAATGGTCAGTTAGACTTTTGTGTAATTTGTTTGTATAAACTTAGATGATTTTGTTATTTGACCTCAAACAACTTAAAAGTAAGTTTGGTGAGGCAAAAGACAGTGGTAATTAATTTAATCTGTACATTTGAATGCACACCTATGTTTTACTTTTTTTTACAGTTCTGCCAGACACTTTAAAGTCAGAAATATACCACGCCTTCAATCATGAGCAGCTAACATGAAACATTCAAAGGCTTCAGTCAGTTGTTAGTAATAAAAGGTCCATCCTGTACAAGGACTGATTGTCACATGTTCACCGACACTTTTGTGATATTTATAATCCCTATATGCCAGTCTCATTTCCTTTATGTTGCCAAAACAAAACAAAGACAGCAGAATTTTAAGCAAGGATTTAATGAAAAAAAATACATTTTATGAAAATCTGACCTTGAAGAAGAGGTCTGAAGTTCAAAGTAATGTGATATTTAGAATTCCAATATATAATTTCCCATATGCATACAACCAAACGCTGCAACTGTAAAGATCTCTATACAACATTATTATCACTGTTGCCTTCAGATCAATATATTGACCTTTAAAAGAGAATTCAAAGGTAAACTTTGACATGTTATTGTAGAAATCATAGATTTTAAGTCATACTATTTTTTTTTGTCAATTTTAGAGCAATGAATGATTAAGTTGACCTTAAAGAACCAATTTTAATGGATTGTTAACGTGTGCTCACTCCACACCACTACATAGTTTTCATAATTCATTTAAAACTTCCCATGTTATTGTGTTTTCAGATGTCCTGTTGTGATATCTACACCAAGAAATGACATTTTCAAAGGAAATTTGATCTGTGAATCAGTCTCTTAGGTCAGCTGACCACCTGCTCCTGGAAGTACCGAGATCCAGGAGGAAGCTCAGAGGGGACAGTGCCGTTTTTATCGTCGCTCCTAAATTATGGAATAACTTGCCCTTGCACGTTAAAGCGGCCCCTTCACTGTCCACTTTTAAAACACGTCTTAAAACCCAACTTTATTCTTTGGCTTTTGACCTCAGTGAGACTTAATAGCTGATTTAATAACAAGAGACACTAATTAATTTACTTTCATTTGGCTATTATTTACACATTATGTAATTTTATTATTTACTTCCAATGTAAAACACTTTGCGTAAGCTGTGGTTGTTTTAAAGTGCTTTCTAAAATAAAGATATATTAAAAAATATATCTGCATTATATATATGTGAATATATGAATAAATGTATTTTATAAATACATTTATGTATAGATGTATTTATAAATAAAGAAATAGTTATAAATATATCTTTATTTTATTTTTAAAAATCTATGAATAAATGTATTTTATAATAAATAGATCTCTTTCTGGCCAGACAATGGCAAAAAGAGAGTACCAATTTGTTTATTTGGTAGTTCAATTAAAATGCTTCAGTACGTTAAGAGTGAAAAAGAATGCATTTACATTTGCAGTTTTGTCTTGTTATGCAGTATTTTACATTTTTTAAAAACTAAACGAAACTAAATTTTCAGAAATATTTCTGGGTGTGTTCTTGTTTGCTTGCACTTGAACATTAAAGTGCCCCTCACATAAGATGACAGTCCTCTAAATACTAAAATGTTTCTTTTATTACTTAATTCAGTATAGCAGACACTGGTGCATCCTTTATGAAAGGAGACGAGATAATGTTGTACCACAACTCACACACCATCATTCATGAGAACAAACCTGACTGAGACACAAATCATTGCAATGACCATCATAAACAGTGTGTTTCCCAGTTCCTGCCAAAACCTGATAGGTTTGAACAGTTGTTAAACCTGCAGCTGAACCCTGAACGTCACACGGCTGCTTTTAAAGGGATTTTAAAGTTTATCCCGATTTCATTATTTATGTCTATTGTTACAACTGATCGTAATCATATGTAAATTTGAGTGTCCAGGTGCTCCTCCGGGATTGGTGCATCCAGGGTGGATGGCTCACACCGATTGGCTGAGGACTGGGAGGCAGCGGATAAGAAGAGACCGCCAGGGACTGCCAATTCATTCATCCTCGGCTCAACCCAACCGGCAGACTGTTCACTGTGTCACTATATTATGTTAATGTAAGAGCATGTAGGGGTGGACCGCCTTTTTGTTTGATCAGTTTTCTCCTGTTTTTGTTAGGCAGGGAGGAAAGTGATTGTCGTTTGGTTTAGCTCTTTTGAGTAGGTAAGTTGTGTTTATTCCTGAGATAGGTTACCCTTTGTTTGTTGTTTTGGCCTTGGGTTCACCCTGAAGTTATGATATGTTCCTTTCCTTTGTTTAACTGCACTTATTGTAAATAAATCACTGTCACAAAGTATTAAGTGTGTGACGTGCTGCTTGTGGTTGGACGGGGATGGATCACCTTTTATGTTGCAGACGTGGTCTGGCCGCGCCTAGATGGGCCATAACACTATTCTTATGTAGCTTATGATAAGCATTACTTTTACTTTCATTTGGAATAGAAAGTAACATTTACTGTAAAACACTGGTATGTAACACGGGAATTAAAAAAAGATAAGAAATAAACAGACTTATTCCTGGTGAAATCAAAACCAGCTTTTAGAGGGGAAAAGTTCCGGTGACCGGATCAGAGGTAGTATGCGAGATTAATCGGGAAATAAACAATCCGCCATCCGCACAGTTTTTAGAACGAAAACAACAACAAACTTTCAAGTTTAACTGGTGATATCCCAGTGAGTCACACTTTCTGAACAATAACAGATATAGGTGACCACTCCAGTGCCTGTTCCTTCTCCTGTCTGAGAATGATGGTGGTTTTGTTATGTAGAGGGTTATCTGATCAAAGCCTTTTATCTCAGACCTCCAGCCATGACCTGCGTCACCGGGCTAGCTTCCCCCAGGCTCAAACTTCCAACACAAAGCACTGAGTCTGTCGGTCCAGACTTTCTCACTCTTTTGTAAATAAAGCCACACATCATTAAATCGGTAATCTCACGCACTGCGCGTATCTACCTTTGCGATAATGAGCAAACTTCGGTCTGAGTGCAAGATAAACATTGTTTTCAGAGTTTCTTACCGCTAATAAGGAGCAGGAGAAACAGCAGCATCTTCAACCTCCTGCAAGAAACCGCAACCTGCACAAATCCAAACACTTCTCACTGTTGCTCTTAATATTTGCGATTTGTGTCTCATACAAATATTGGGAACCGTCGATAAAAGACAATGGAGGGCGTAACACTCGTTATTAACATGCCAACTGTTTACTTTCGGTTTCAGGGAAACTCCCGGTGTCCTGTCCCCCAGATCAACTGGTTGTTACGTTTGCCGGCATATGTGTTAGTGATGAGAAGCTCGCCTGTTTTCTGAGAGCTGTCGCACGGCTCCCAAAGACGAGCAAATCTGGAACACCGGCTCTTTTGTCTCCCAATGGCTCGTTATTATCATTCGTGGCTTCATATTTTAGTCTTACCTGGCAAATACGAGTGCTTTGTGTGTTGATAAACCCTTTTGCATTGTGTTTTTTTATGAGAAGCCTTATAATTGCCTGATGCTGTGTATTTGTTCTGTTACAAATGCAGGCATTCTTATTTCTGTTTAACATTTTAATATAATTTTTAATTTTAATTTATACAAAAACAAAACACTGCAAATGAATCCACAAAACAGGAGTTTTAATGAAAATAATTTCATTGTGTCTGAAGGTAATATTGATGCGTGTATGCATTTGTAGGACCTGGATAAAGAGACTTTTATAATCTTGACAAATCTTGAATTTCGACTCATGATGATCCCCAAAAGGGAGTCAGTATGAGGAGAAAACAAAAGCTCCATAGCACATAAAGAAGCACAGATATCATCACACTATAACACCATGAAACTGATGAAATACATTCATTCTTTTATCCACATCCCACGATTTGGATGTACCAAACTGCATGAAATAAACAACAGCACCACCATAAAAGCCACGACTACGAGAGAAAAAGTAGTTGCTGCTGCTGTCAGCCTCCGAAGCAAGTTTGACCAAAATAAATAATAAATAAGAGACATAAACTTTTCTCTTTGTTTTTCGTAACACACATGTTTGTGTTTAGTTCACTTCAGACTTCTCTGGATCATAATTATTTACATGTTTGAAAATAACAAAAAATATAAATAATAATAATAACAGAAATTGATGTTTTCAGTCAGTTACTATGGTGACATAAGAGGTAAAAGGCAACTTTCTGATTCTGAAAACCCAACAATTTGACTTTATAGATAACGACTGTGTTGATGTGATCATGTGGTTTGTAGGAAGGCTCCTCTTCCTCAGAGGATCCACCTGTGCTTCCTCTCCTCTCTCCTCCACCTGTGCTTCCTCTCCTCTCTCCTCCACCTGTTACAGTGAGGGAACGTCCTCCATGATGGAGGAGCTGCTGGAAAGTGCTGAGAGTTTCCTCCAGAGTGAGACCTCTGTCACAGTTCAGAGGATCTACGGCAGCAGAGACCTTCATGGACACTAAAAGTCTCAAACACACAACAACAACATCACACTGACTCCACTCTGACATCACTGATCAATAATCAAAGAACACACAGATCAAACTGATTGATCAGCCATCAGAGGAGTCGGATCAATGGAGCTGCTTCTGTTCCTGATGTCCCCTGTTTGATCCTGGACCTGAACTCTCCCTGCAGAGGAGACACAAGACAGTCAGAGAGACACACACACACACACACACACACACACACATACACACACACACACACACACACACACACACACACACACACACACACACACAAACCTTTGACTTTGAGCAGCACAGTTTTGTATCTGTAGATCTGTGTGCTGTCCACTTCACATCTGTATTCTCCACTGTCTCTCTCTGTGGGCTGTTTCAGGGTCAGACTGAGGTCTCCAGTTCTCAGCAGGTCTTCATTCATCTCTATTCGGTCCACATAAACTTGGTCCTGTTTGTCAGGCTGGTCAGAGCCGTTTTGATACACATAAACGGTCCTAAACGGTTCATAGTGTCTCCACTCCACTTTAGCATCTTCAGGCAGGTTTTCTGTATTCATAAAGGGCAGCTGGACAGACTCCACCCCCTCCTCCACCTCCACCTGACAGACTGAGAGGACAACAAACACAACATGACAGACAGCAGCAGGTTTCAGAGTTGCAGAGAAAGCTGGAGGACAGAAGCAGATCAGAGCAGAAGGTAACAGGACAGAAATGTAGAAAGTCAAAGCAGGTTTTAAAGACGTTTGAGGTGATCAGTGTCTGTAACGTCTCCTGTCATTGTAGAGCTGCTGTCTGCTGTTTTTTGGGGGGATTTAAAATGTATCATTGAAGAGGAGTTTAAATCAAACATGCCCTCTGTCATGATCTTGTTTCTGTCCAGAACAATCCTCTCTGCCAATGAATCTTAATTGTATTTTACAGATCAGATTTTCACACACATCTGCAACATGAAGCCACAGAAACCTTCATCAAATCAAAGTGTTTTTGTTTCTGCTGCAACATTACTGAATCCTTGGGATCGACTCAGCTCATCTCTCATTTCTAAAGAAGCTGTACAGCCTCATTTATTCCCTTTCAGCATCACTGATTTTGGCTGGAATCAAAGTTTGATGCAGTTGACTCGAAAACGATGTTCAATGAATGCAAATTAATCCCACTAAAAACTGCTGATGACGAGATGGCATGAGACAAACTAAATGGATTTGTTCCATCAGTCATGCTGAACATGAATAGTTTTGTAGGATGATGAAAACGGGACACAACTTCAATATCTGAGAACAAAATCCGAGTGAAACATCTTGAGAGGTGAGAAGTAACAGAGTACAAATACGTTGTTTTTGTATTTTAGTTTAATAGTGTTTGTGTATTTGTGCTTTATTTGAGTATTTATGTTTCTAACAATTTTTTACTTTGTGCTCTACATTTAAACACAAATATCTCTACGTTGTATTCTTAACATTTTCAAAACAGGTTCACTCATTTAAAAGTTAATTATTTTGGTTTAACGCATTAGAGAGTTTTTCAAACCAGTCAATCAGCACTGACCTCTGACTTTCAGCTCCACTTGTTTCTTCATCCGGATCTTTCTATACCTGTTGTAGACAGTACAGGTGTAGATTCCTCTGTCCCAGTCTGTGGGGTATTTCAGGGTTAGACTGAGGTCTCCAGTTTTCAATAGGCCATCATTAATCTTTGTTCGGTTTCTGAAAAAATGATGCAGTAATGCAAGCAGGTCAGAGGTGTTGTGATACACGTTGACCTTCCTGTTCTCTTTGTCCGTCCACTCCACTCTGGCTTCTTTCAGTGAGTGAACTGTGGTTTGGCAGGGCAGCTGGACAGACTCCTCACCTGAATCCACCTCCACCTCTGGCACTAAGAGCAACAACACATCATGAGCTGTACAGACAGCAAAGGTAGTGATCACATTTTCATTAGATAAATTAATGTATTTGGACATCCCAGCAGGGAGGTCTCCAGCAAAATTAATGAACAAATATAACATCAAACACTCCAATCAAACATAAAGAGAGGTGTTGAAGTGGGTCCATATTGTGCTTTCATTTCTGAAGAGTTCCTCAGAAACATTGTTTCTCACAATGCTGCTGCTTCAACTGCAGCTGATTGTTAGATACAAGAGTCCTCTTCACACACTTAGGTTAATTATGGAGTTCCACAGGGTTCCGTTCTAGGACCAACACAATGTAGATGCTTCCCTTAGGCAGTGTCACTACAGGGCACATTTTCATTGTTATGCAGACAGAGGTTGTCCTAAAAACTCTCTGAAAAGCCTGAGAAGTAGTCCTCACATACAAGGTCTTAAATAATCAGGCCCCATCTTATCTTAATGACCTTGTAGTACCATATCAGCCTATTAGAGCACTTCACTCTCGCTCTGCAGGCCTACTTGTTGTTCCTAGAGTATTTAAAAGTAGAATGGGAGGTGCATTCAGTTTTCAGGCCCCTCTTCTGTGGAACCAGCTTCCAGTTTGGATTCGGGAGACAGACACTATCTCTACTTTCAAGATTAGGCTTAAAACTGTACTTTTTGCTAAAGCATATAGTTAGGGCTGGACCAGGTGACCCTGAATCCTCCCTTAGTTATGCTGCAATAGACGTAGGCTGCCGGGGATTCCCATGAATCATTGAGTTTTTCTTCTTCACTGACCTTTTTTCACTCACTATATGTCTATCTACCAATCGGTATTTGATCGTTAGTCTTTACCTTAATATGTAAATCACCTTGAGGTCACTGTTGTTGTGATTTGATGCTGTATAAAAAAACTGAATTGAATTAAACTAAAAGAATGATGACTGACAAAAACTGTGAACAGACAGCTATCTGTGGACCAGGTTTGAACTGAAGTCCCTGATGCATTTGTGTTCATCATTTAAAACACAAAAAAGCGCAAGTAGAGAACATGAATGTGCCTATTCTTGTAAGCAATTGTAGTACTGCAATTGCACCCTTGGCAGAAACTCAAATACTGTGTTTAATTCTGTTTTGTAGTTTATAATGTACAAAGACCAGTCTAAGTACTAAAATTGATCTTTTAAATGCAAAGTTCTATTTAAATATTCAATTTGTATTTGTGTGAATGAAAATGGGTGAAAAAGCAGCCAGTGCCCAAAGTAAAACATTGAAAGAACTTCAGAAAACCCGGAGAACTATTGCTCAAGACCATTTTATGAAATTATAAAATTAGAAGAAACTTTGGCTCATTGGCAGCAAAATATAAAGAAACTAGGGGTACCTCTAGATATACTGTATGCAAAGCACAGTATATGAATACTTTTGCCCTAAAAACCTCAGCAGTTCATGTACATTCTACTTGAAGGGTCCATAAATGAACTAACCACATTTCTATTATTGAGGCTGTACTGACCTTTGACCTGAAGCACCACTTGTTTTTTCATCAGAACATTTCCCTTAGTGCTGTAGACAGTGCAGGTGTATGTCTTTGTGTCTCTCTCCGTGGGGTATTTCAGAGTCAGACTGAGGTCTCCAGTTTTCAGCAGACCTTCTTTCATCTTCGTTCGGTCTCTGTAAACCTGGTCCTGCTCATTGTGGTGGTCAGTGCCGTTCTGATACACGTGGACCTTGTCATTATCACTGTCTATCCACTCCACTTTAGTGTCTTCAAGCAGGTGAACTTTGGCTTTGCAGGGCAACTGGACAGACTCCTGCCCTGAAACCACTTCCACCACCCGGGGGACTGAAAGGACAACAAAGGACAACATGATGACATCAGCAGCAGCTGTGATGGTCACATGACCTCCCTGTCCCTCCTTGTCTTCTAGTCTCAGTCAGATTGTGTCTCAGTTTGTTCCTGATGTGTTCCTGACTCGTTCTTTGGTAACTAGTCTGCAGTGTCCTGTAAAGTGCTGCAGACATGTTGGATGAAGAAGAACAGACAGACTGAGCCTCCACAGTCGGCCATGTCTCACACACATCAGCACAGAAACCATGAAGATCTCATGTGTCTCATGTAACTCTCAACTCTTTCAGCTTCTGGAACAAGTTTGTGTGAGCCACAGTCACGGAGCCACCAGAGGACACCTGCTAACCAACGGCATTATGGGTAGTGTAGTAGGAGACACTCACCTGACTTAAAATAGTATCGGAAATTAAATAAAAGACCTCCAGAAACAAGAAGAACCAGGAGAACCAAGTGAACCATGGAAGCTATGGCCCAAGATGGAAATGGTTCTGTTGAGAAACATAAGGAAAAAAAATAACAACATAACCTTTGATCTCTGACCTGCATCTACACCTAAGGCCTTTGACTTATTTATGCATCACTGACCTTTGACCTGCAGCACTACTTTCTGTCTCAGGATGTCTTTGTCCCTGTAGATGGTGCAGATGTATCCTCCACTGTCTCTCTCTGTGGGGTATTTCAGGGTCAGACTGAGGTCTCCAGTTCTCAGCAGGTCTTCACTCATCTTTGTGCGACCACAGTAAAGGTCGTCCTGTTTCTTAAGGTTCTCACTTCTGTTTGGATACACATGGACCGTCATGAGTTCTCGATCAGAGCGAGTCCACTCCACTGAGGTGTCACCAGGTACGCCAGGTCTTGTTTGGCAGGGCAGGATGACAGACTCTGAGCCTTCCTCCACTTTTATCTCCACCTGCTGGTCTGAGAGGACAATAAAACAAAACTATCTGAATTGCAAAACGTCCAGGCTATCATGCTTTTCCAAATAAGACTTCAAATGAGTACAAACAATTGTTTCTAAAAATTTTGAAAGGACAGGCAGCTTAGTGATAGGCATAAAATTAGCTAACATAATTTGATCAATATCAGGTTTCTTAAATAAAGGTTGCACTGATGAATGTTTAAAGTCTACAGGAACCACACCAAAAGACAAACTGATATTCATGATGGCCAACAGTAACTGACCTATACTAGGAAAAACCTGTTTATTAAAATCAAGGAGCAGCAGCATCTTGAGGGAAACCTGAGGGCTTAATTTGATGAACCACATCTTGTATGAATCCCAGAGTCACTTGCTTAAACTGGTTCAAAACAGTTGAACAACTGGCTGAGGCAGATGGATGAAAAACACAAGATCAACTGGGAGCCTTTGTGGTGGCAACCTCATCAATCGAAACTGCATTACACATATCAGGGGAGGTTTTGAAACAGACAAGCTGTGAGGCATTAGAAACAGAGTATATAGTTTTGAACATCAGGCCTGGGTTATGACAGTTGCATGCAATCATGTTTGATAGGTGTTCTCTTTAACAGTATTCTAATAAAGACGCCAGCAATTTGATAAGATTTGAAGCGTGTCCTTTTTCAGCCTCCATTCTGCTCTGCGACACTTCAAGATGGTTTGGAAGAAGGAGCTGAACAAGGCACTAATCTCCTCCAGATCAGAAGAACTAGAGTTAGGGGGAGATATTTATTTAGACTCTTTTCCTCCAATATATCTTTCTGAGTTAACTTCAGTAATTACTTCCTCAAAACCATCAACGTGTCTTTAGACCCAATTTCTGCAAGAGTGCTCAAGGACGTCCTACCATTTATTAATCATATTTGAATCATATCTATCTAATAGTCACTCATTTGTTCATGCAAAGTTTCACAGGGTTCAGTCCCAGGACCAGTTCTATTAACACATGCTTCCCTTAGACAGTTTCATCAGAAGACATAGCATACATTTTCACGGCTATGCAGATGACACCCAGCTCTATGAAGCCAGATAACACACACCAATTAGAAAAACTGCAGAAATGTCTAAAAGACATAAAGACCTGGATGGCCGCTAACTTTCTGCTTAGGTTACTGTACTTCTTGGAAATATGTTACTCACCAGCTTACTCTGTAAGACTAGTACCATTTAATTTAATTGCTATAGAAGTTGTTTGAAATTATTTTTGATCAAATCAAAATGAATTGCTGACCAGGTTTGAGAGCCGATTATGTAATATGCAGTTTGTTTGTAACAGATCTTAGAGGCACGCGCTAAGGACAGGGGAACCTCCAGAATTTTTCCATAGGGGTGAATATTTATGGGGGCCACAAAAATATTTTTCAAGATTTCTGAAAAACTTCAGGACTGAAGTTTAAAGTGCACATTTTATATGTGAAACTTTCTGCCATGAGGGGATTATTATGGAAACCCAGCTCCAGAGACTGTAATCCCAGCTTCCACCCACCATCTAGACACACCTCACCTGTCATCTCTGGCTCCACATCCTTACAACTGTGCCCCATCTCCACTTTAGTCTCTGGTAAAGAGGGTGGGCTGGCCTAACCTGTGGCCAGCCACCCTCTCACCAGACCAATAGCCAGGCTGCCCTCTGTCTCCTTCCGCACCCTTGCACCAATTCACCAGCTTCTTTCATAGACAGCCCAAGGCTACAGGTGGGCCCTGCCTGTGCTAACATCAGCAGGTGCTCAGGGTGAGGAACAGAAACAGGATATGAGCCCTGTGTAGCCCCAGCAGGAGCAATCAGAGATCCCTGAGAAACTTGTGTAACCTGAGAATCAGGTGCATCTAGGTCCAAGCTAGTAACAGATTTTGTCTGCTGATGCTGGGTCCCTGGTGTCAGCTTTTGCCCTGGTCAACACAAAAACTTTTTTTGGTCTTGCCCTGCCCAAGTCTCTGCTTGCAAGCCCTGCTTGTCAGAGGAGACAGCATGACCAAATGCGGGTACCGATCTGTCTAAACCCAATCCTGAGGGTCCTCGGTCGCCTGAGCCTGGGTGTCCTGGACCATCTCGAGGTGAAAAGAAGAAATGGCAATTCATACACAAAATATTTTTGCCCCCTGTTTTTGTGGTTAAATCTGCTGATAAGTATTCAAAATTAATGAAAGCATATGTATTTTATTCAGTTGGAGGTCTTCCAGTACCAAATCCTGGTGTTTGATGGAAAGCAGTTCACCTACGGTATAAACAGACCATAACCATGATAATAACCAACCAGCTGTGCTTTCCAAGGATGGATGCATGATGTGCAATGTAAATGCTTTTAGCTCTCTAAGAGTGTAGGTTATTATCAGGTGTTTGGAAAAGAAATAAAAAGCAAAAAACAACAACCCCACCAAAACAAAGCAAAGCAAAATCTAAATCATTTCAGTGGCCAAACCACAAATAATATGAGAAAGTAACATGATGCATTAAAGCAGTATATTTTTGTGCAGTTGATATTTTATACCTTTTAATGAGTGAAAATAACGTAAACCAGAAAAGCTAATTCATTCAGTACAGTGTGAAATTCTTTTTTTAATAATAACTGTATTAAATCCCTGTATTTTCTCATAAATGTGGTAAGCAGTTGTTTTTAAATAATCAGTTGCTGACCTTTGACCTTTAGCTGCACATCTCTCTGTCCTGTTTCTTCTTTCCCATCACTGATGGAGCAGGTGTAGACGCCGCTGTCAATCAGGTCTGGTTTTCTCAGAGTGAGGCTGAAGTCTGAAGTCTCCAGAGCATCAGGCCTCATTGATGTGCGCCCGCTGTAGCGGAGGTTCTGTTTTTTGAGATCATCACCTTCTTCTCGTCGCAGGTGGACAAACGTGGGACTGAGATCACTGCGAGTCCACATCACTGTGGGGTTTTTCTCAGGAATAATACCAGAGTACTGACAGGGCAGCAGAACAGACTTTGCCTCCTCATACACCTCCACCACCACAGCCAGGGCATGCTGTGAAACTGTAAGGACACACAAGCAGAAAGACAAATTAACAGCATGCTTTGAGTTTGTGTCAGCATCCACGTGCTGGAATGCAGGTTACCTTATCTGCAACTTCTACACTCAGTCTATCCATGTAAGTGGGACCTGAGGGACCTTTGAAAGGGACCAGACTTTTGATGCAGTGTTGGTGTAATGATGGCAGCATATGACCAACCACAAAAATGAACAGGGTTCATGAAAACTAACCTACGAAGCCAATGTTGGAAAATCTGAAGGTCTGCAGCTTAATTTACCACAGAAACAAGTGGAGCTCCTTCACATAACGCACAACGGAGGGTTAAACTCTGCCCAAGATCCTAATCCTGCTTCTCCTGATCAACAAAACGTTAAGCAGAGAATAAAAATTTAGTGTGAAAAGATTCGGTTTCTCTCTCTCCTGGTTTGTTCAACAGTTTTTGATGTAAATGTCTGAGTGAAGCGACGTTCAACGTTCACTCTGAGCTCTGAAGTCTGAGATGCCACTCAGATGACCACTGTGCAAGGAGAAAAAATAAAAAAATAAATATCCTGTTGAATCAGAAATGTGTAATTAAACAGCTGAAAAGGTCAAAAGTAATGATCAAACAGTTCAGCTGTAACAGCTGCTGCACAGAAACCCTTAAAGCTGATGTGCAATTCATGCACAAAACATTATTAGTGAAATGTACAGGTGGTCCTGGCACAAATACAAACACAAGCAAACCAAACAACTGCCTCTTAAATTGTATTACAAATAAACACAGTTTCCAGAAGTCTACGAGGACAAAGCTTCTTTTCTAAACATGGCAGTACAGGTCACATGACTTCTGGAACAATGTCCTTTGGAGGAAGCGCACCAGCAAATCTACATGTCTGAATCTCTGAAGGAGAAAAGAATCAAGATTTTGCAATGGGTCAGTCAAAGTCCAGACCATAACCCAACTGAAATGCTGTGGTGGAACTAAGAGAGAGCTTTGCATAAACAAATGTCCAAAAACCTCAATGAACTGAAGCAATGTTGTACAGCAGAGTGGGCCAACTGTTCTTTTTACAGGGATGATTAGAAATAACTATATCACAGGTGTTTGACAAAGTTTATATATACAGATCAGGCTGAATGAAACAGCTACCAACAAGAGTGTGCGAGAGTCCAAGTGCTGTGTATTCTGATCTGTGTGCTTTGACTGGAAAACCAGTTGTAACATGAGCTCATCTGAAAGCCACCAAGAAGAATCCAGAGATTTGAAAGTTGCTGCTTTGGATTGTTAGTTTGATCTGAATCAGAATCCAGTGTTTGATGGAAATCTCCTCCTGCTGCACTTCAACACATTAAAGAGAGAGAGATGAAAGAAAAGCTGATGATGAGAGCAGAGAGAGGAAGGTGTACTTACCGTGCAGGAGGATCACAAACACCACAAACATCTTCATGTTCCTGTCAAACTCAGAGACTCTTTAAAAGCCCTTCAGGACATCAGCTCACAGCAGCTTCACTTTCCTCTGCTGATCATCTACTGACACTCTCACACTGCTTCACAGACAAAGTTTCACACTTCAGTGAGGGAGGACGTCTGTTGCTCAGATCATTCCAACAGAAACTTCAACCTCGATCAGATCGGGGCAGACTGTGAGGAAAGTGAGGAAAAGCAGGAGAAACAAGCTCATTAAATAAGAGACATCAGACAAAGGTCATTTACACTGAAGTCAGATCCAACTTTATGAAGAAGCCAGCAATAAAATCTGAATCGTGTGGAGGAAAAATCTAATTTGAATGAATTTTGGTGTTTGAGCTAAAATATTTTCCCTTCACTGAGTTTACAGTTAGAGTCCATACAATAAATACTCATAATAATAATACTGTATATGAGTGTTTTACAGGACTAACACTGTGAGTTCAGCTGCTGCCACCAACTTTTATGACATGTCACATTATCCTGTAAAACACACTCTTATCTCTTTATCAATAAAATGAACTGAACTTTGACCTTTAGGATGTTTATCCTTTGCACTACTAAACCTAAGGTCTGCAGCCAGACTGGATGAATAATAACAGAAGCAGAGGACGAGGATGAATACAGGACTTACCTCATTTGTGCATTTAACCTGAAACTTTGTGTCCACATTAGACACTGAGGGCGGCTCTGAGGCCCATTCATTAAGGATCCATCAATTTTCAACAAACTGAAAGTGTTTCAGACTACATCTGAAAAGAAGCCAGAAAGAATAAACACATCAGTAAACTTCAAATAAAGACATTAAAAAAGGAATGAAGGACTTGTGATGTTCCTGTTGGTCTCGCTAAATGGTCAAAATAATGAAGGCTGTTCTTTCTGAGCCCAGGACAAAGAATCCTAGAAAAACAGGAAGTGATGAGTTCTAAATGAAAGTCAAACAGTCTGAATGTGTGATGGCGATGTTGAGATTAGCTCTATTTAAAAAAACAAACTGTATCCGTAAAATGAGAGAACAAAAAAAGACTGCACAGGTCTGCACTAGTGGAGAGGTTAAACTGCACACAGAAAGATGTTCACACGTCGCAACAGAAGCTGCATTTCCTCTTAATATGAGTGTTTAAAAAACACAACCACTCAATAAAAGGAAAGTCGCTCTGCGTTGTGGTTCTAATAGTTTTCTTCCCCCTAAAACTCTTTAACCTTGATGACATGTTACATCTACTTTGAGGTTTAGAAACAAATCTTTGGTGCTCAGATAATCAGCTTTTAGCCTCAAATTAAGACAAAGCAAAAAGTTTTGTGTAGGACTTTAGCTCTGACCAGTAAGCTTGTACTTTAAAAAACAAACAAACTAGTCTTTTTTTTTTTAATTTGGCAGAGTTTAAAAGAGTAAATCTTGCTTGTCCCTCTACAAATCACTTTCTATATTTTGAAAGTACAGTGGTATTCATATCATATGCTATCTGCTTAACAGGTTAATTAATTAAATTGACAGAAAAGGGGTTCTGTAAACTGTGCATATGCTACAAGCTGATTAGCTGACAAGTGGAACAGCTGTGTGTTTGTTTCAAGGTGACCAGCAGCTGACTCCACCCAAAGGAAGTGACCTCACACCTGTTTTATTCATTGAAACAGGATGATGAAAAGCTGTGAGCGAGCGTTTTGAGATGTAAACACTCACTCAAGAAGAAAAAAACTGGATCAGACTAAAAGTTAGCCAGTTGTTTTTATTTTCACTTATTTACAGGATGGCTCATTTCAATAAAATCAATATGAAACAGTAGAAGATGGAAACCTGCCAGATTTGAGCTAAACTGCTCATTTCCATGTGTCGTCCATGGGCAGGTCACATGACTCTATCCAACATACAAAGACACACAAGAAAAGCCAGAGAAACAAAGACAAATCCAAACAATCCATCATACTGAGTCAAAGTGATCACAGGTCTGCTTGTTGGAAATTACATTAAACGTTACACAAAGAACAAAAAAGAAGTAAACTTCATAAAAACTTCACAAATGATGCTTTAAATGAAAAATAAATCCGTGTAAATAATTCAACAGGTCACATGTTAGAACCACCTTAACTAAACTCTGTAGCCGGTCACTGTGGTTTGTCCCAGCAGCTCTTAGGAAACAAACTGCTAACTTCAGTGTCAGCACACACTGTTAGTAAACTATGCAACACTGAATTCAGGTTTCAGTTGTGTTAAGTTGTGAAGTTGTGATGAAAGTCTTCTTACTGACACAGGTAGGATGGTCAGGCGTCCTCTGTTCCTTCACCGTTCATGAACTGTCACTTATAAAATGCTGCCAAACATCAACTACACTCAATAACTAAACGTGTGCAGGTTAAAGTGATGGACGCCCAGATCTGCACTCCAAATACAAACAGACTAAAGGTGTTTCCTCCAGAAACAAAGACAATATTTACAAAGGTCTCACAGGTAAATTGTGAGCGATCACAGCAGCATCTCATCCTGACTAACAGCTTTTAGATGCAGGGAGAGCGTCGTGGTTCAGAGGTGGTTCAGCAGATGATGAAGGCCTTTCTGTTGCATTGTGTAGTGCTGTGGAGGCCATGATGGTCGACTGGGTCTGCTTCTACTGAACTCACAAACACTTCTGAGGTATTTACACCTGAAGCCTCATTGAATGTGAGTCAGAAACAAACGGCTCAGCTGTGATTAATGGATGTTTCCCTGCATTTCTATTTTCACACACTTTATTTCTTACAGCAGGAAAACTGAACAGAATGTATGTAAGAGGTCAGAGTGAGGATGACGTCACTTAATACAGGAAATACATGTTTGTCTGTTTTGATGATGAAGGACTTCTTCAGCTCTGTAAACAGCTACACTTGAGAGGACAGAGGTGATTTCATGGATCAATAACAATGTGTTTATCAGCTTTCATCATCGCAGTGCAGACATGACGTCAGATCTATCAGAGTGAAGGCCGTCTCTCTGATGACGTCACAGAGCAGAGTCCTTCTGTCCAATAAAGGATCTCAGATCAGCTGCTGCCATCTTGTGGCCACAGTTGGTTACTGTCTCTGAAAGTTGTCTCATGTTTCCTGTTGTCCTGCTAACAAAGGCTCATCATGCTGAGAGGGCAGCAGCATTTTGTGGCTCTTCACACATGTTCATTATATTCTGATGATCCTGGATGGAGACAAACTACAGATAAGTGTGTTCAGCCCAACTAGTTTATCTCATTACAGCAGTTTGATGTTTCCCTTTGAATCCCCCTGAAGATCCTGACAGTGAAGCACGTACATAATACTCCAGCCTTTCAACTCTGAGCTTATTTAGTTCTATTAATACACTGAAATCTCATTTGTGTCATGAAGAAAGTCTTTAATCAAACAGAATTCAAAGATCAGAAACATTTCATATATGGAGTTAAACATGAATCATTGTTTCAACAACATATTTATTGTTGTCATAAACAGACAAGAAGACAACAACAAACTGCTCCTCCCATTCAACACATGTCAGTCCATATCCCAGCAAACTAAATCATCTCCATTTACACATCAAATAGAAACATGAATCACTTGTAATGATTAGAAACTTGATAGAATTTCAAATCTAGTTTGGGGAGTCATTCAGTGAGAAACAGTGAAATGATTTTCCATGTGAAAAGGTGGACAGCAGAAACAGAAAGAAACAGTGAAACTAAAAGAGAAACAAAGAGCTTTGGAACAACGAGGCAGCAGGAGGACAGCTGCAGTTTAACAGCTTCAACTCACTGACAGGAAACAACATTAGAAACATCATCATCCTCAACTCATCTGCTGCACTGACACTGACACCTTCAACGGACACACCTTCACTTTATCACCATCAATAGTGCCAATGTATGGAAACATCCTGTGAGTGAAAGTGTGTGTGAAGGTGTGTATGTGTGTGTTAGTATCAGGATCAGAGAACGACAGCTTTCCTCTGTTCCAGTCCAGATTCACTCTGATCCTCTGGAGCTTCTTCTGAACTGAGAGAGCAGATTCTGCTGATGGTGAGCCTGTGTAGTATTTACCTTCATAGAACCATAATCTCCATAATCCAGACTGTATGCTTCCCTTCCTCTGCACAGACTCTGCTAACACACCCAGTCCCCACCATGTACTGTCTCCTACATCAACATCCCAGCTGTGAGTCCCTGAGTTAAAGCCCTCAGAGCCCAGGACAGAGTAGGAATCATCAATCCTCTCTGGATTATCAGGAAGCTGCTGCCTTCATCTCCTCGTCTCACACTGGTCAGATCTTCAGACAGGATGAGTTCTGGATCAGCAGTGTTTGGGTCCAGAATGAGAGGAGTGTAGGAGACCATGTACTTCATGTTGTTCCAGATGTTGAAGGTCAGGTTGCCCAGGTGTTTGGCCTGGTCTATCAGAGCTCCTGAGGGCAGCTGTGGATCATCCAGCAGGGGGCAGCGCTGGACTCTTTCCACTGCAGCCTTGTAGTTGTGCAGGAATGAGACGTCTTCAGCTCTCAGCTCCTCCTCTGTGGCTCTGACTGTGTCTGAAAGAGCTGCTATCTCTCTGCTCAGAGCCTCCATCTTCTCCTTCATCATCCCACTCTTCTGCTCCTCTTCCTCCCTCAGTGCAGCCAGCCTGGCCTCCTCTTCCTCTGCTAGAAACTGGTGAAGCTTCTTAAACTGCTCCTTAATCTGCCTCTCTGTGTGTCGGGCCTGGACCTTAATGTGTTCTGCTGTTTGATCAAACTTCACTTGAACTTCTTCACAAACCTTTAACTTCTTCTTTAAGGGCTCCAGAGTTTCCTGAAGTTCCTTCTTGTGTTGTTGTGCAGCTTCATCGATGGGTCTGAATCTGTGATTGGTGTGTTTTTCTGAGTCTCTGCAGACGACACACACTGGCTGCTGATGGTCCAGACAGAAGAGTTTGAGTTTCTCAGAGTGCAGACTGCAGAGAGCCTCTGAAGCTCTCTGATCTCTCTCCTGTAAGAACGACTCACACAGGTTCTTTAAAGCCAGATTTAAAGGTGGTTCATCCTTTGAAGATCTTCTCTTACAAACTGGACACTCGTGTGTTGGTCTCTCTCTCCACCATCTCTTCAGACAGTCTTTACAGAAGCTGTGGCTACATGACAGAAGAACAGGATCTCTGAAGACCTCCTGACAGACCGGACAGCAGAGATCCTCCTCTGATCTGGAAGCCATTGAGTCTGTGAGTGAAGCTGAAAACAGCAGACAGGAAGTACAGTCAGTCCTGGCTCCCCTCCCTCCTCTACCACCTTCACTGAAACTTCCTTTGAGTCGTGTTTTTGCTCAAACTCACATTCAGTGTGTGGAGCGTCAGCAGCTTGAAGCAGCAGTGTTGGAGTTTTCCACTTTTCTCTCCTGTAGCTGGACTCACTCAGAGGAAGCTGCTAGTTTGGTCTGAGCTCAGTCTGATCGTCTGTGCGTCTCTCTTTACTGAGGAGGAAGAACTTCCTGTTTCCTGGTTTGTCACATTTGAGTGACGTGAGGGGAGGAGACAAATGTTGCTGTTTGACTTTTAACTAAGGTGTGTTTCAATCCTGCCTGCAGCTCAAAAGCTGTAAAACAGGTTTTGTGTCTTTTCACCTCCACAGGTCACAACATGAAACCTGTTGTGAAGTTTATAAAATAAAGTGTCACTCGGTGGTGCAGCTGTTTGTCAGCTTGTATTTTAGACTTTGTTCTGGTTCTTGTTCAGGTTCCCAGCAGTGGGAGTGTAATGCAGTCACACACACACAGGTGGTGTTAAGGTGGATTCACTTAGTTACAGACAGTGGTGTTATTTCCTGTAACTAAGGGTGTGTTTCACTCCAAAGTTCAGACATTAACCTGCCAGAAGTTGTATAAGTTACTGATAAAGAGCTTTTATCTCATTTCACTTGCAGGTCAGAGCATGAAAGCTGTGATGCAGCAGTTTGAGGAAACTTGCTGCTGATATAAAATATTTTTTGTGGTTTTACAAAATATATAAAAGAGCAGAAAGAAAAGAAACAAGTGTAAAGAGTGCAGCAAAATGCATGTTTTAGTGTGAGTTGGTTCATCTGATCTGGTTGTGTAAAAGTCACTGCATGACACTGAGTGTTACTTTTGTGTTACTGACACTCATCTCTGACTCAGAGAAACGATTTCTCCCCTGTGATGTTCACACAGTGGTGAGTTACATGTGTGTGGAATTTTTCACGTTTTACAGAATAAATTTTCTCTTACTTTCTTTTTTCTGTTATTTACTAAAAAGAAATAATGAATTCTCCACACGTGTTTGAAGGTTGCATGCAAATATCATGTGATGTAAAAGTCAAATATCTGCTGATGGAGCAAAACAAGGCCAGATGTTGAGCAGCTGTATTGCTGCATGACATCAGCCCACAGCAGCAGAGACCGTGGAGCCAACATGTGAGAAACAAAGCAACACGCTGAACATCTGAACCACAGCAGGAAGTGCGACTCTTTGTAGACCTGTGGACAGGAAACACACAGCAGGTCCTGATCAGTAACAGGGTCCAAATACAAACATTTGTTTATCAGCATCTGTATATATGAGCACACAGAGAGCTCAGCTGGACACACACTTCAGTCCTCCATCAAACACAACACACCTACACACTGTTTCCACCAGCTGCAGCACAGTCCAGTCTTTACAGTCAGGGAGGGCTTTTAATTTGAAAGGCACCACACAGGAAGTTTCAGAGGAACAGAAGAAGAACCAAAGGATGGTCTGTGATGTTAAGGTTAGGGTGATCAGCATCAGCTGGAAATATGAAACATATCAAACATGTGAGGAAGAAGCAGCAGCAGCTCACACGTTTACCACAACCACACACAGTCCTCTGAGAGCAGCGTGGCCTCCATCAACACACAAACTCAAACGCACAAACTCACTGATTGATTATTGATTGATTGATTTTCAGAGATAAGTAATTAAAGTTTATTTATTAAGCTCTTTTCACAGCGGTCACAAAGCGCTTCACACAAAAGGCTCAAATAAACATGAACATTAGGTGAAAATAAAGATTCAGTAAGACAGTAAAATAAACAGGTAGTTTTAAAATAAATTAATAATAATTCAATAAAATGTTTGTCATTAGAAAGTCTGTAAAACAGAAACATTTGAACTGCTTTTTAAAGAATCCACAGAGTCGACTAAACGTAGCTGTGGAGGCAGACTGATCCACAGCCTTGGTGCCACAGACTGAAAGGCTCTGTCACACTTAGTCTTTAGTCGTGTACAGGGAACAACTAACACATCATGAGTCTGAACGGAGACAACGAGCAGCAGTTTACTTTGTAAGAAGCTTAGAAAAATAATCTAGGACGTGATCATTTAGTGTTCTGTGTGTTAACACGCGAATTTTGAAACAAATCCTGAAATTTATTTGGTGCCAATATAAAGAAAATTAAATAGCAGTAATGTGAGCTCGCTTGGAGGTGAGAACGACGTGATTTGTCCAGGCTGGTAAACAGGACATTACAATAATCTAAACACGATGACACAAATGTTTTTTTGTGGATCGGATCAATCCATCCACAAACACGGATCAATGGTTAAGCTGTTTTGTGCGCTTGGCCTTATCAGCACCTGTAAAGGGAGTTGTTTTCTCAAACTGCTGAAGTAAGTTCATCTAGTTTTCACTGAACAGTAACAGTGTCACAACTAAGCATATGCATAAGCACTTAAATACTTTAAATGAGAATAACAGAAAGTTTCTATTACAGGACCTAGAGCCTGTCCCAGTAGTCATAGGTAGAGTACACCTGGACAGGTCACCAGTCTGTCAGAGGACTAACACAGAGACAGACATCAGAGTAACAAATCTATTTAAAATTAATGTAAGTTTGCTGCAGCTGCATGTATGAACATGTGTTTCTGTGCTCACAGTCAGGAAGCTGCAGTTCATCTTTAGTCTACTTTAAACAGACCTCACAAAAGGCTGATGTGGCTGGATCAGTAGTCTGATTTAAGTACGATACCTTTGGCCAGGGATTCATCTGCTGCATCGCTTCACTGCAGTCTTACGTGTTTTCCCCACAGTGGTAATAAGGGGGCATTAGTCCAAGTTGGCGGCCAACCAAAGCGGTTTGACCGGTTTCGTGCGTGTGCGCATGCGCGTTCAGGTGCGCTCGGGGGCATGCGAGTTCATGTGTGGAAACACACAGGGCGTCAGAGGGGTTGTATGAGTTTATGTGTTTTTAACTGGGTTTTAATTTAAACAAACCATAGGGTTTTTAATGAAACTATTTTCATCACTTTGGTGTATCTCAACATTCAGTTATACAGACGTGTGTGTTCTTAAAAGCAATTCTTTGTTTTGGAAGCCGTGTTGCTTCACAGTGCACCTTAACAAAGAGGGGATGCTTTTTATTTACATCTAGTCAAACGTGTTGGTAATAGTGTTTTAATCACACTAATTTTATAATCCTGACAATATCTCAGCTTGCAGCGATGCATGCATTTCATTTTAAAAACGGCACAAGTGGGAATTTCTTCTGAATGGGTAAAGTCAGCTTGTTCACAAGCGTTTCATTTAATCAAACCACTAGTTTTAATTTAACTAGTTTTTACGCATCTACTGGGGTTTCTTTCACGGGTTGATGAGATCATTTTATTTAAAAATCGGGATTTCGGGATGTTGAACTAAGAGTGAGACAGGGGTTACTAGTTTTAACACAACAGATGGTCACAAATAACATTCATAGAATAACATAGAAGAGCGCACTACATGGTTTAAGGACATGTTTTTATACAGTGGTGCGACTGGAGAGCTATGCTGCGTCTCTTTAGCCAGATTGACGACACCATCAAGAGGGATAGGCTCAACACTGCGTACGAGGATCTTAGAAAACGCCTTGTTTTTGATGATTTTGCGACTTGTCTGAAGACTGGCATGCATTCTACCCTGTGCAAACCTAAAATCATAAGGCGTCTGACAACTAAATAAACCAAATGGTAGGTTAAATGTGTGTGGGTGTGTGTGTGTGAGTATCTATGCAACAAAATATAACATCTTGTTATTGCTCTCATTTTTCAGAGGGAGACATACAAGCATGGGACCTCTCAGACTCGCCAGACTCCGAATTGCCCGAGTATTACTGTGACACCCACTATGATGATGTGATGCCGAGGCTCACGACATTCCGATTCATCCCCGCCATACGCTTGTTTGTACGCTCATACACAGTCGATGGGACTGGAACACAATTCAGCAGGATTGCAGAACACACCATGACTGAACTGAGATCATCACAACATATAGTGTGATGGAAATGCAGTTTCCAGTAGCACCGACAGAAGTGTCATGTTACAGATGCGCTAAGGGAAATGAGAGTAAGGATATAAGCACACAGCCCCACTCCACTGACGACCTGCTGTTGGCCAACACCCTCAACGACTTTTACTGCTGGTTTGATGAGACATCAAGCAGCCTCGACACCTCCACCTTCCCCAACAATAGAGACACTTTGGTCCATCATCCCCCCACCTCCCCACTCCCACCAGCACAGAGCCATCACCACCATCAAAGACTTCACCCACAGGAGCCCCCTCCTCACTCCACAGCTATGAGGATTTCACACCACCTTCTCCCACTACAACCCTTCATATTCATGAAGCAGATGTGAGGACGCAGTTTGACCCTTTAGACCTACTAAAGAACCCAGTCCGCCTGAGCTTATCTTTATATTTTTACATGTTGCAGTGCCATTTCTGGGAGTATTTGAAGTTGCTATACATCAATACAACCATTATATCCCAAATTTTAATCATATGTATGCATTAAGTCATCAGTAACTACATAAATTGCAATAGTGGTATTTTTACACGCATTTCTAGTTAAAGTAATTTCAGAGGTTCATCCCTGAAAATTGTAAATGTAAAAAAGTTGCATAAAACAGTTTCCAAATTAATTTTGAGTGTCTTCATAATTTTATTTTTGAGATACACCAATTTGTATATACTGCAGCCACCAACTTTGACATTCTCATTTACATGACTTATTTAAACATTCTCCTCTTGAATGCAAAATTCTTAAAAACATCTTTTATCCTTTCAAGAGTAAATAAATCTGAAAGCTGTTCCATCCTAAAAGAGTACAACAATGTGTAGTTTATGATGTTCTAAAGGTTTCAGCATCTTTTTGAATTTGTCACATGTGTGGAAAGGTATGAGTGAGCCTTTGTATCATACTGTGAGAGATGCTCGTCAGCACACAAACCCAGAGTTTCTCTACAGGAACACACAGAGTTATTCCCTGTACTGTAAGGACACGTTCAGCATTGTGCAGTAAATCCAGATCATCCCAGTTAAATGCTTACATGGATGTGAGTGTGGTCGTCAGAGCAGCGCTGATCAGTGTCAGGTTATAATGACCAAGGTGTACACAAACACTAAGTTTGAGTGTGTGCAGTGAGACTTCAGTCACAGCGTTTAACTGAGGTGTGAAAAAATAAGCTGAACTCTGCAGCTTGTTGTGGTCCCCTGTGGCTTGACACGCCTTCCAGCTGTTCTCCAGCATTTTCATTTACAGTCAGAAAATATCTCCACATGTTGCTCCTCTTTCTCTCTCTCTGCAGTCCAAATGCGTCTCTGAGTGCATCTGAGTCACGTGACGGCACAGTAACAAATCCCAGCAGGGCAGGAAGAAGGGGGCGGAGCAAAGTGCGTCTGCCGCATAAGAAGAGGTGTTCACACAGACAGAGCTGCTTTTTCATCCAGAGCGAGTAAATAGTGAGCCTCCAGGAGAGAAACAAACTAAAGTATCGATCATATACCACTACCAACGTTTGGATCGATATCTGCATCGATCTGCCCACCCTTGTCTCCTGGATCGTAGCTGCGATCAGCGTGAACCACGTGGGTCTCTGCTCCCTGACCTGTTTCCTGTGTTTGGAAAGAGTTCCAGCTTCATCTCTCGGTTTGTGGGCTCATCTAAAGGTAAGCACCGAGCTAACTTCAACACTACATTTACTAACCCTGCGCAAATTTGCAGAAATCCCTTGAAACCAACACCTACTAGAATCACTGACTTTTTTTATTTTCTGGTGCGTTAATCACCCCTGCTGAGATTTGTACGGGTCATATGCTCGATTCACATCCTGCTTTTGTTGTGCAAACCACCCATTGTCTTTGAGGCCTGGCACATTTGCTTTTGCACACACATACAAACAGTGGCGGTCCTAGCCAGTTTGGTGCCCTGGGCGAAAACTCCCTCTGGCGCCCCCCCCCCCCCCCCCCCACACACACACACACACAGACAAAACATATTAAGGATTGTACATTAACATAAAGCTGTTGTACGTACACACACACACACACACATGAAGAGAGAGAGTATGCAAACAGCCATCATAATTTATCATACAATGAGAACAGGACAAATCAACAACTGACAATGACTAATTAATATTAAAATCTGTAACATAATGTATTGTCTGGAGTTTGGTCTGTTACTGTTGCTATTTTTACCATCTCTTTTTGGAGCAACTGTAACCCACATAATTTCCTTAGAGATTAATAAAGTATTCTGACTCTGATTGGTTCAGGATGACCTGCCATTATCCAATCACACATCTGCTTACCTGCATCTTTTGCTCGTTTCTCCTCTTCTTTTCTCCTTTTTCTGAACTGAAGACATGATGGCTTTGAACTTTTCTTGTCCATCTTCCATTGGTTCTAATTTTGCACTCCAGTATGAACACAAATCTCCAACATATATATGTGGAGTTGGGGGATATATATATATATATATATATATATATATATATATATATATATATATATATATATATATATATATATATATATATATATATATATATATTATTAATTAGGGGTGCAACGATATTCGTATCGATATTGAACCGTTCGATACAGTGCTTTCGGTTCGGTACGCATATGTATCGAACAATACAAAATTTGTAATTTATTTTATCAACTTTCCTTCTGACGATGCTGTCTGTGTTGAGCGCTCAGTGAATCTGTGTTCGACTACTCCGCCTAGGCTGCACTGTCGAGCGCAGATCTACTGAGCGCTCAACACAGACAGCATCGTCAGAAGGAAGAGCGCAGGGCAAGCTAGCGAGACAGAAGTTAAGCTCTACTTTCAACATGGACCCCCCCCCCCCCATTCAGATCTGGCGTTTGGAATTATTTTGGTTTTCATGTGACGTATGACCCTGAAGGTAAGCGAGTCATGGACTAAAGTAAAACAGTATGTTGGATGTGCCATGCAATGCTCAATTACATAGGTGGGAACTAGTGTGTTAGCGCAGTTAGCTCGTTAACGTGTTGGCCGTCTAGCCCCATGCACGGGGCGATCGGCGGTAGCTCGTTAACGGAGATTTGCCGTGTTGTGGCGTTAAGGTCATTTCAACGAGATTAACCTGAAAGCACTAGTGGGAACACAACGAATATGACTGCACATTTACATCATCCTAGTGCAAAGACAAAAACAACAAGCATGCTACTAACTTTAGCCGAGTCATTTAGACAGCTGTTAGCACATGATTCTCCTTATGCTGCTGAGAATATAGCCCAGAAGAAGCGGATAGTATAGCTTTTATTTTGGAAAGAGGCATTTCTCTGTAATAAACTCTCTTTTCCAAAGATGAGTGATTCCTCAATCAGATACAGGGCTCGCAAAATCGCTAGCCCGACGTCCTGGGGCTAGCGATTTTTTTCAGATGGGCTACCCTGCCCGTCGGGCTATTGTAGGAAGGAAAAATCTATGTCAATGCTTTTGCATTCTTTCGGAAATGTAGCTGGGTAATTATGTCATTGGCATCGGTGAGCCACTGCCAATATGTGACATATTGAAATCGCGTTTGAATTTGCGCTTGTTTTTTTGCTTTCACTTTGCAATCGCGCGAACTGTGTATAGAGAGCGACAGCACTGATCTGTGAGTGATGATAATTTGCGCACCAATTCCTCTGACATCGTCTTATTAATCGTTAGCTTACTATGCAAACATGACAAGTGAAATCTCCCGCAGCAAGCTTAAACATGTGAGAGGTTGATCGTGCAGAGAATCGCTGAGCATTATGTGAGTGCGTGTGTAAAAGCAGCAGGATATATATTGTAGCGGATCAGGGCTGTTCGGGGTTCTGTTTGTACAGTTATGTTTTGTTTATGTTGCCATAGTGACGGGTGACGCCCTCTCGCTGCGACGGTGTGTCCTTCCGGGGTCAGAGGGCGCCCTGTGTGGTGGTGTTGTTGTTGCTGTGCTGTTGCCGCGCTGAGCAGTTAGCTAGCAGCAGTGTTCTTCTGCAGATGTCAATAAACGGCTGTGCTCCCTGGCTAGCTCACGGGAAGCAAGACCAAACGATACCTCCGTCTCCTCCTTGTCTGAGCTCGCCACAATATTTTAGTTCTGCTGAGCCAAATAAGACAGGTCAGGGTGAAGAAGTGACAGCCAAAGAAAAACTTACCACAAAACGGAGAAGTTATGACAAATCAGACTATAAGGCAAAAAGAAAGTGCAGCTTTATGGTTTCATGGACAAAAGAATTTCTGTGGCTGCAATATGACAAGCGAAATAACCAGGGCTGCACATAAGTGGTCCGCAGGTGCGCATTCGCTGTCAAAATAAAAAACGGGCACAAGATAAGAAGTTGCAACGCGTGTTTGCATACATAAGATTTTCAGGAGGAGGACAGACATTTGTTTAGAACTCTTAAAGATGTCGAAGAAGCTCCTTTAAGCAATTACTGTGATGTTCCTCCACCTCCAAAGAAATGTCAGAAGGAGTCCGAACCACAAAAGAAGCACGTATTCTCGGAAAAGTAGTTGCAGGAGGTGAGCTGGCTTCAAACAAATGATGAACGCACAGAGATGTGGTGCGGAATGTGCCGTGAAAATTTAATAAATGACAAATTAAAAAGGCATGAACATTTTTTTTGTATCGAAAAAATATCGAACTGTGACACCAAAGTATCGAACCGAACCGAACCGTGAATTTTATATATATATATATATATATATATATATATAAGCTCACAAAATACCACTACTAAAAGGCCGGTTAGAATAATGCATTTCCCACAAATCACTGCCTCTGTTTGTATCTCTGTCACTGCAGGACCAACGTGGATCGAGAAGTCAACGCTCTCAGGAGGCCGACAATTTCGTTGAAGAAAGAAGCGGAAGAAAAAAATACAACCGTGACGAGTTTGGGAAAGATTTTACTGTGAAAGCTTCCCTAAAAATGCATCAGGTCATGCACACCAGAGAGAGACCATTCAGCTGTGGAGACTGTGGAGAGTCTTTTACCAATTCTGGAAACTTAAAAAGACACAAACTCATCCACACTGGAGAGAGACCATTCAGCTGTAACGAGTGTGGAAAATCTTATACGCAGTCTGGACACTTAAAAACACACAAACTCATCCACAGTGGAGAGAGACCATTCAGCTGTGGAGACTGTGGAAAGTCTTTTACCGATTCTGGAAACTTAAAAAGACACAAACTCATCCACACTGGAGAGAGACCGTTCAGCTGTAACGAGTGTGGAAAATCTTATACGCAGTCTGGACACTTAAAAACACACAAACTCATCCACAGTGGAGAGAGACCATTCAGCTGTGGAGACTGTGGAAAGTCTTTTACCGAGTCTGGAAGCTTAGAAACACACCAATTCATCCACACTGGAGAGAGACCGTTCAGCTGTGGAGACTGTGGAAAGTCTTTTACCCAGTCTCAAACATTAAAAACACACCAACTGATCCACACTGGAGAGAGACCGTTCAGCTGTAACGAGTGTGGAAAATCTTATACGCAGTCTGGACACTTAAAAACACACAAACTCATCCACAGTGGAGAGAGACCGTTCAGCTGTGGAGACTGTGGAAAGTCTTTTACCCAGTCTCAAACATTAAAAACACACCAACTGATCCACACTGGAGAGAGACCATTCAGCTGTGACGAGTGTGGAAAGTCTTTTACGCACATTTCAAACTTAAAATCACATCAACTCATCCACAATGGAGTTAAACCGTACACCTGTGATCAGTGTGGCAGAGCTTTTACTCACAGTAGCAACTTACAGAGTCATCTAGTTACCCACTCTGAAATTAAGGCGTACAGCTGTGACATTTGTGGAAAAACTTTCAGCCGGATAGGGAGCCGAAATACACACCTACGCATTCACACCAGACATGACGTGTACAGCTGTGATCAGTGTGGTAAACAGTTTACAACAAACGCAGAGTTACGACGTCACATGTTTACCCACACCGAGGAGAGACCTTATAAATGTGACCTGTGTGAGAAAACTTTTAAATCTCCACATTACCTGAAAGCACACC
Organism: Rhamphochromis longiceps; assembly: GCF_057381845.1. Lineage (NCBI taxonomy): Eukaryota > Metazoa > Chordata > Actinopteri > Cichliformes > Cichlidae > Rhamphochromis > Rhamphochromis longiceps. The sequence continues at coordinate 1,248,487 of NC_140559.1, forward strand.
AACAGATCCACACCAGAAAGACTCTACAAGTGCGGTTACTGTGAGGTATGTATTTATATTTTTATCTTGTCAGCCCGACTGTTTGAAACAACTCTGCTCATCAAATTGTGTTAGCATGTTAGCAATTCTACTGCATGGAAAGGCAGCTCTGAATGATTATTCAGACTCTAATCACAGGTTTTTAGGGATAGTGTTTGAGAATCGTTATTGTTATTGTAGCATTAAACTAGTTTTAATTTAATGTTTTTACTCTTATCATTTTTATAGCACATTAAATTGATCTGAGTGTGATAATGTAAACAGTAAAATGTAATTGGACTTTGGCAGAGATGCTCTTTATTTCAGGTGACGTTCAGGAGAAAAATGTTGAAGGACTGACTTACTGTCTTTGTGTTTTTGTTTAGAAGCAGAGCGACACAAATGGATCAATTTCTCAACCCTGTAATCGCTGTGGGAAAGACTTTTGTTGTGACCTTTGTGGAAAAACTTTAAGTCATTGAAGGACTCTGAAAATACATCAACGTAGACACACTGGAGACAAAATGAACTACCGTATTTTCACGACCATAAGACGCACCATACTAAAAGGCGCAGTCTCAGTTGTGTGTGCCATTACTGTATTTAACACACACATAAGGCGCACCAGGTTATAGGGCGCATACAAGTATGCGTATTTAACAATTAAGCGGAAGCAAAACTGAGTTTAGTACTCACATTTTTAATACCGGTAATTGTCATCAATCAAACCCATCGAAGTCCTCATCCTCTGTGTCTGAATTGAACAGCTGCGCTAAATCTCCATCAAACATTCCAGGTTCACTTTCTTCACCGTCAAAGTCACTTTCAGTGCCGTGCGGCTCCTCGGAAATGATGCCGGCTTTTGCGAAAGCTCAAACAACAGTGCCAGCAGACATGTTAGTCCAAGCATCTACAATCCATTCGCAAATTGTGGCGTAACTCGCCCGGCGCTGCCTTCCACTCTTAGTGAAACTGTGGTCTCCATCGGTCATCCATCGCTCCCACGCCGCTCGCAGCCTTACTTTGAACGGCCGGTTCACACCGATGCCCAGCGGTTGGAGTTCCTTTGTCAGGCCTCCCGGAATGACAGCAAGCTCACAGTTCATTTGTTTCACTAGTTTTTTCACATCGGCTGTGAGATGGGCACGCATAGAGTCACAGATCAACAGCGATGGTGATGCGTGGAAAAAACCACCTGGTCTCCTTACATACACCTCCCTCAGCCACTCTTTCATCATTTCCTCATCCATCCAGCCCTTTTCATTTGCCTTAATGATGATTCCTGCTGGAAACTTCTCTTTAGGCAAAGTCTTTCTCTTAAAAATCACCATAGGTGGCAGTTTCTGTCCATTAGCATGGCAGCCAAGCACAACAGTGAAAGAAGACTTTTCGTGCCCCGTTGTGCGTATCGCTACTGTGCTGGTCCCCTTCTTCTCCACAGTGTGACTCACCGGGATGTCGAAAGTGAGCGGCACCTCGTCCATGTTAGTGATGTGGCTGGGCTGGATGTTTTTGTCGCCGATGTGTTTGCTGCAGTAGGAGCGGAAGATGGCCAGCTTTTCATTATAATCCGCTGGAAGTTGCTGCGCTACCGTAGTCCTGGTCCGGATGGAAAAATGGCACCGTTTCATGAAACGAAAGCACCAAGACGGACCTCATTGGAAATGTTCAATTTTCATTTCTTCTGCTAGCGAAACTGCTTTTAGTCGAATGGTGACCGTCGAAACGCTTCTCCCACTTGTTCTTTGCTCGATGATCCACCGCTCGAGTCTTTCCTCCAACTCGGGCCACCTCGCCTTATGTCCGCGGAAACTCAGCTGTGTTTTCTTGACCTTTCAGAGCTTGTTTTCCAGCTTCCTCCACTTGCGAACCATCGATTCATTAATCTTAAATTCTCTCCCGGCTGCTCGATTTCCATGTTCCTCCGCGTAGCTGATGGCCTTCAGTTTAAACTGCGCTTCATAAGCATGTCTCTTTGCCGTTTTCAGGGTTGCTAAAACAATGATGTTCTGCATAACGCACATACCTGACCTTTTATACAGGTATGTGCGATTGTCCCGGTATATACAATCAACGCCCACACTTCACCCTTTAGTGTTCTCATGGTGTTCTCTACTACGTCCTCCTTACAACACACACAGGGCGCACTGCACTATAGGGCGCGCCGCACTTTTTAAAGAAAATTTAAGGCTTTTATGTGCGCCTTATAGTTGCGAAAATACGGTACTGTAAAGAATGCGGGAGAGGCTTCACCACTTCAAAGGACTTCAAACAATATGAACTCCTTCACAGTGGCGTTAAAAAGCATGTCTGCGATCAGTGTGGGTCATCTTTCATCCGTGCACGTCAGCTTGAAAAGCATAAACGAGTCCACACATGAAAGAAACCATACAAGTGCAGACACTGTGACAAAACCTTTTCACAATCATGTGATCATACTAAGCATGAGCGCAGACCCATTAAAGAGAACTTCATCTGTGAAAGAGTTTGAGTAATCTCAGTTCATACTCCACTCACAAACGATTCCATGTTACAAATAAACTGTTACGTCTTGATTCCCGCTTTTACGTTAATCTTGTAAACAGTACATTTGCATAACGACTGAAATCGGCCCAATGAATGAACAATGGGCTGTGAGGTCAATTTCTTCATCATTAATATGCAAATTCTTATGAGCATTGATCAACAACCACTGGTCAATGGCCACGAGTACATTCACAGAGTAAAAATTTGCATAATGATAATGAAGTTTACTGTTACCAATGTTCAAAAACATTTACTAAATTATCTTCTCTGTGCAAACATCAGCGTGATGCAGGACTGAAATCATTGCCATCTCTGGATCGCAGTGAATCTGCAGAGACAGAAAGATCCTCTTCTGGTTTCAGGGTCAGACTTAAACCCTTGAGATCAAGCTCCACAGACTTCAGGTGGAGTCTTCTGTAAAGATCTGATTAGGCCCCTATGAATGAAAATGTGCCTCTTGTTACATTTTAAGCTTTCTAAACTGTTCCACTGTAGTGTTTGTGTTGAGTGGTTCGCTTTGTTCCAGCAGTTTGATTAAGAAATCTGTTTCCTGTTATATTTTTAAAGAATGCATTGATCCATGTGTTCTGCAGGTTTTTTTCAGCTTGTTTGTGTAATGAAATCCTGCAACAATTAAACCAAAATTTTATATGTTAAATAAAGAAATGGTTTACTGACAAAGAGTTTGAGCCGTGATGTCATTTTCTGTATATCAGAGCAACACCTGAAGTGACCAGTGTTTAAAGTCAGAGTCAAATTTTGTGTCAGCATGACCTTGTAAAAACTTCTTGGCGATGCTTCACTATGTTATCTGCTAACTGTTCGGGTGTAGAAGGACGAAACTCCCAGGGTGACCAGTGGCAGGAGCTTCCTGATGCAGAGAGTTGAGTGTGGGGGGATATAAAAGAGAAGCTGAGGCATCCCAAGGTTAAAGCTGGCATAACTGAACTTTAATGTTTGATGTGTTTTGGCTCTCCTGCGTGCAGTAATTAATAGCTTGAACAGAGCAGAGCTTGATATAAAAGCCTGGGTGACAACTAACTTTATGCTGGTGATTATACTTGGCCCTAAAATACCTAGAAATATGGTATCCAACCAGATACTTGCTCTGGATGGCATTACCTTGGCCTCCAGTAACACCTTGGAGTAATATTTGACCAGGACATTAAACAAATATTTAGGGCTGTGTGATGAACCAAGTTGAAAAAGCAGAAGGAGTCACAAGAATTATTAGAAAAACAGTTTTCATTCATTTAACCCAAATATTACATTTACAAAAGTAATTAATGTTAAGCTCAAAAAAATGTCAAAGAAACAAAACTGAACTCAGGCAAAGAACTGCAAACTTAACAAACCAAATGACTGCACAAAGAAATATAACTGACCTAAACAAACATTTTCTCTGTATCTACTACAATATAAAGCGCCTTGAGGCTACTTTTCTTGTGATTTGGCGCTATATAGATACAATTGAATTGAATTGGTTCTTTAGTATTTCTAAAGGGTTAAACTGCTTCCTCACATCTGCTTCATGAATATGAAGGGTTGTAGTGGGAGACGGTGGTGTGAAACCCTCATAGGTGTGAAGTGAGGAGGGGCCTCCTGTGGGTGAAGTCTTTCATAGCATTAATTGCTTTGTTGTGGCGGGAGTGGGGAATGTGCAAGGATGGGGTGGCTGTAGCTCAGGAGGTAGAGCAGGTCACCTATTGATTGAAAGGTTAGAGGTTCGATCCCAGGCTCCTCCAGTCTACCAAGTATTCTTGGGCAAGATACTAACGCCAAGTTGCTCTCCGATGCATCCATCGGAGTATGAATGTGTGTGAGTGTAGTTAGAAAGCCCTCAGTATAGAGGTATTGCTTGTAAGAATGGGTGTGACTGGGTGAATGTGTTGTATAGAGCACTTACAACTCTGGGGGAGTATAAAAGAGCTATATAAGAATCAGTCCATTTTACCAAGTGAAAATCTGGCATTTAAAGATGAATGGAAAAGACTCGCTCACAGCTGACTAATGAACATTTGCATGCATGCTTAAGAACTGCATTGACCCCATTTCACACAAGCTTTAAAATTCTGCCTGCACATATCAGACGTGTAGTCATCTGTGTCCATATTTTCTCCAGCATACGGGGGATTCCTATCATAATAAATCTTTTGGTAAGAGGTGATAAAGAACCTAATCAAAACTTTCCATCCAAATTCCCTCCATCTTTGTGAGGTAGTGCATTTCCATTGTGCTTTCCACATTTGAGTCCATTCATCCTGTGTTGTGCACACTCCTCCCTCCTTCTCCCATAATGTCTTATTTGTAAAAAATGTATACAAACAGGAAATGTGTTTTTTATTGCCGTCACCACTAGGGATGCACCGATACCGATACCGGTATCGGCCTCGATACCACATTTTCTAAAGTACTCGTACTCGTTAAAAGTCCCCCGATACCGGGGATCGATACCACGGTCTGAGACCTGTCTATGTTTGAGCGGCATGTAAGGGGTTAATCACAGGCGCCGAGTGCCCGCCCCCAGGCCCCGGCTGCAGCTCAGAGCTGGGAGAAGGAGAAACAAGTGAGCCGTGTGGAACTAATTCAAAGTGAATGAAGACGCGGAAACAAAGGCGGACTGCATATAGTGCTCAGCTCAGCAAACAGTTATCCTTTGTCCTCCCTGGTGAACATGATGTCAGGAATCTGACTTTAAGGACACCTGCAAACCCATTAATCTGACTTTGTACTTATACCATTCTGGTCATGTGATCATGTGGTTGTAGGACGCTCCTCTTCCTCAGAGGATCCACCTGTGCTTCCTCTCCTCTCTCCTCCACCTGTTACAGTGAGGGAACGTCCTCCATGATGGAGGAGCTGCTGGAAAGTGCTGAGAGTTTCCTCCAGAGTGAGACCTCTGTCACAGTTCAGAGGATCTACGGCAGCAGAGACCTTCATGGACACTAAAAGTCTCAAACACACAACAACAACATCACACTGACTCCACTCTGACATCACTGATCAATAATCAAAGAACACACAGATCAAACTGATTGATCAGCCATCAGAGGAGTCGGATCAATGGAGCTGCTTCTGTTCCTGATGTCCCCTGTTTGATCCTGGACCTGAACTCTCCCTGCAGAGGAGACACAAGACAGTCAGACACACAAGCACAAATATAATCTTTGACAACTGAGGAAGTTTGGGGTCTCTCCAGTGATCCTCGGGCCTTTCTATATAGTAGGGCTGGGTATCGTCACTGATTTCTAGAATCGATTCAATTCCGATTCACAAGGTCCCGAATCTGCTTTAGAATCAGCACATAAAGGGCGTGAACACAAAGCGCGGACCCGCCGACAGATCAGAATCAGCCAGCTGTCGGCTTTCAGCCCCGACCGTGAGAAAGGCGACATCTAACTGATTCTGATCCGCGGGTCGCGCTGTGTGTTTACGTCTTTGTGCAGAGTCCATGTTCCTGCTCTCATTTACTGTCTTAGCTGTTTGGTGGTTGTTGAAATTTTGTGAGATTTCACCTGAGATTCTGGCATTTCGGGCAAAATAAATTTATATTAAAAAATTGATTCAGGATTTTAATGAATCGATTTTACGTTATCCAAGCCAGAAACGATATTAATCGAGAAATCGATTATAAAAACCCAGCCCTGTATACAAATAACAGCTTCAGCTGACGCAGCCTGACTCAATCCTAGATGTTCAGCACACAGAGACACAGTTTATTTATTTATTTTATTTATTTATTTATTTTTTTTGCCTGTCCCATTTGGTTCTTTAGCCATCAGAATTGTTGTCTGAAGACCAACAAGGATACCCAAAGGATTTACTTTGCCAAATGGATCATCGTGGCATTGCCGTATTGGTCCATTTGGTCGATCTTTGTTTTTATTATTTATTATATTTTATTTTCAGATGTTACAGACGGGACAGACATGAGTGAGAGATAGGAAAGGGAGAAAGAAAGAGGAAGGAAGGGAAAAACAGAAGGGGAGAGGGACAGTGAGAAAGGGGGGGAGAAAAAAAATCTCCTGGATCACCTGTTGAGAGAGGAATAGAAAACAAGCAAAAAAAGACAAAAAAACCAAAAAACAAAGCAACATACTAAACACAACACCATCGCATTAATCTAGCTAAGTGTAAACAGCAGTAAATACTAAATATTCAATGTTGTTGTGCAGCACGCAGGACAGATGTGCTTCGAAGTAGCAGCCAAGAAAGGTGTAATTTGGGTCTACGAGCAGTGAACACCCGTGTGCATACCTGTGTGGATCAGCGCGCTTTGTGGCTGCCGTCAGCAGCAGTTATGCAATTTGAGACAATTTTATGGTTCAAGTTACAATGAATAAGTGAAATACCTTATTGTTAATATATGTGCGATGTAATGTATGTTGTTGGTGTAAATACATTTACAAGGGTTTACAGAATGTTTCCGGGGTGGAACCAATGTTTAGTCTGTTGTTTGAGGTCGACGGTATATTCTGGTACACGCTACACTCGGTAGAGCGCAGCATGCTTTCGTCTCTCCCTGGTGGTGGTAGAGATATGTAGACGCATGCAACGGAGTGTTCGACCATGGGAAAGAGTGACACTACAAGAAGCATTTCATTTAACCCCTGCAAGTTAATGCGGCCAATGAGGTATGCAATTTGTATATGTTGTGATAGAAAATAAGATGTTTGTTTGTGATAGAGCGAGCGAGTTATGGTAACCACGTGTATATGTTAGCATTTTGTGAAGGTGAAATTGTAAGCATTTGTGTTGTTTAATAATGTACTTTATTGTTTATTCTCTATGAGAACAATGTACGGCGGAAATTGATTATTTTATGTTGTTGTACAGTTCTCACGGCATCGTTACGGCATCTCTGGTGGCATCGTTGGTGGCGCCCGTGTGCAATAAATGCCAGTAAATCAAGAACGCCTTGTGTTCGTTTTTCAACTTGGAGGGAGTTACACGCTTGCATTCCAAAGGTTTCTCCATGTAACGATCTGCTAGGGAGTGTGGGGGGGCCACAGCCCTGTCCTCCAGGGTGTGAAGCAGGTATGGAGGAGATCAAAACTCCAGACATCCAGAGGCCCCCAGAACACAAGAAACCATATAAATATATATAAAAACCCACCCTGTATACAAATAACAGCTTCAGCTGACGCAGCCTGACTCAATCCTAGATGTTCAGCACACAGAGACACAGAGGTGCCGTTTAAAGTTTAGTGTTAACCTGAGTCACTGATCATTTGCAGTATTACAGAGTCTGGCAGTCTTTGCATGATGTCCACGTCACTGTAAGTTTCTAGCTGACTCTCAGGTGTGACAGGTGTGCCAGCAGGAAAGAGTAATAATAACCTGCATCCTGAGGTTTGTCATGCAGGATTAAAGGAGCCAGGCTTTGTTCACACAGCTAGGATTGTATTTTACACTGACCCTGGGTCAGTATAAGTATCATACAGTTTAAACGAAGCACTGAAACTTGCACATATTTATTACAGATGCACTAAAGAAAAACGGGATATTTAGAGTCAATCTGTGGCTGCGATTAAACACTTTACTGGAAACTTTATTAACCAGTAACTTCATCAGTCATGACAGAAGCTAATATTTCTGTGCTAACATCGTTTAAACCAGTGGTTCCCAAACTTTTTTTGCTGGGCCCCCCTTTGTTTTACAAGAAAAATTTGCCCGCCCCCCTCGTGCGCACGAACACATCCTCCAACCACACACACCCATATTTTGCTCCATTGCGGTTTATTTCACACCTCAAACATTTAGTAAACAATTAAGCAAATACAAGTAATCTGCAATAAATTACAGGTAGTAATAAAATAAACTACTAACTCTTTTACGCTGCGTCCGCACCTACACGGGTATATTTGAAAACGCAGCTGTTTCGTCCACGTAAACGGCGTTTCAAATCACCGAAAACTGAGATTTTTAAAAGTATTTTTTTGCGTTTACGTGTGGACGAGGAATACAGAGTTCGTCACGCAACGTCAAAGGTATGTGGCTATTTTCACGTCACGCTGTGCGCCACGTTATTGTTTACATGAGATGAATTGCAGAATGATAGATAGAGACAAAATACTGTTAATCTGACTGTCTGCAGGTTTTACAGGCAGTTACTGTCCCTCCATTTACAAAGGCAGAGGCGTCATGATGTGATTATTTTACTGTAGTTGTTTTTTCCTGTGTAATAATATTCAACATTGCTATCAATACATTTTTCAACAAATGTCTCTGTGCAAAATGGGTTTAAAAACATAAACAGCTGTGGGATCCTGTTTGTCCGTGATTTAAACAGCCCAGCGCGCTCTGATGAAGGGAAAACCAACCCTGCAGGGAGACCTACCTCGGCACTTGTGCAGGTGAAGCCAAAGGGAAGATTTGCTTCACCATATTTTCTAGTCTTTGGCTTAGAATGAAGTTGGTTTGGAAACATATTCAGTGATGCTTCATCTCCTGCTTTGCACAAAACAAAAAACAAAGAAAGAAACAAAAAAAAAGCAACATTTTGCAACTTCAACCTAAAGCGCTCCATCTATGCAAGATAGCATGGGTGCTGTGGTGCTAGCAGTGTCCAACTAACAGAAACTAACAGAAACAGTTGCCTCTGCCATGTTTTCCTGTTTCTTCTTTCCTTGTAGCCGCTAGATCAGAAGTTTATTTCCTCTCAGGTTTGTTACTTTCAGTAAAGTTTCACTGTTAGAGCCCTGACCAGCATCCTGCAGCATCTGGAGCAGCTGTGTGGTGCTGTGATGGCAATAAGGATCCAAATCTGTGGGGATGTTTCCAGCAGGGGTTATAACCTGCAGTCAGCAAGGTGTGCCTAATAAAGTGGCCGTGTCTATGTCACAGTGCAGCAGCATCAGAAAACGGTGGTTTACATCTCTGTTACAGGAGACCTGAAGAGTTAAAACACCAGACAAGAAAATCTAAACGTTACACAAAGAACATAAAAGAAGTAAACTTCATAAAAACTTCACAAATGATGCTTTAAATGAAAAATAAATCCCTGTAAATAATTCAACAGGTCACATGTTAGAACCACCTTAACTAAACTCTGTAGCCGGTCACTGTGGTTTGTCCCAGCAGCTCTTAGGAAACAAACTGCTAACTTCAGTGTCAGCACACACTGTTAGTAAACTATGCAACACTGAATTCAGGTTTCAGTTGTGTTAAGTTGTGAAGTTGTGATGAAAGTCTTCTTACTGACACAGGTAGGATGGTCAGGCGTCCTCTGTTCCTTCACCGTTCATGAACTGTCACTTATAAAATGCTGCCAAACATCAACTACACTCAATAACTAAACGTGTGCAGGTTAAAGTGATGGACGCCCAGATCTGCACTCCAAATACAAACAGACTAAAGGTGTTTCCTCCAGAAACAAAGACAATATTTACAAAGGTCTCACAGGTAAATTGTGAGCGATCACAGCAGCATCTCATCCTGACTAACAGCTTTTAGATGCAGGGAGAGCGTCGTGGTTCAGAGGTGGTTCAGCAGATGATGAAGGCCTTTCTGTTGCATTGTGTAGTGCTGTGGAGGCCATGATGGTCGACTGGGTCTGCTTCTACTGAACTCACAAACACTTCTGAGGTATTTACACCTGAAGCCTCATTGAATGTGAGTCAGAAACAAACGGCTCAGCTGTGATTAATGGATGTTTCCCTGCATTTCTATTTTCACACAGTTTATTTCTTACAGCAGGAAAACTGAACAGAATGTATGTAAGAGGTCAGAGTGAGGATGACGTCACTTAATACAGGAAATACATGTTTGTCTGTTTTGATGATGAAGGACTTCTTCAGCTCTGTAAACAGCTACACTTGAGAGGACAGAGGTGATTTCATGGATCAATAACAATGTGTTTATCAGCTTTCATCATCGCAGTGCAGACATGACGTCAGATCTATCAGAGTGAAGGCCGTCTCTCTGATGACGTCACAGAGCAGAGTCCTTCTGTCCAATAAAGGATCTCAGATCAGCTGCTGCCATCTTGTGGCCACAGTTGGTTACTGTCTCTGAAAGTTGTCTCATGTTTCCTGTTGTCCTGCTAACAAAGGCTCATCATGCTGAGAGGGCAGCAGCATTTTGTGGCTCTTCACACATGTTCATTATATTCTGATGATCCTGGATGGAGACAAACTACAGATAAGTGTGTTCAGCCCAACTAGTTTATCTCATTACAGCAGTTTGATGTTTCCCTTTGAATCCCCCTGAAGATCCTGACAGTGAAGCACGTACATAATACTCCAGCCTTTCAACTCTGAGCTTATTTAGTTCTATTAATACACTGAAATCTCATTTGTGTCATGAAGAAAGTCTTTAATCAAACAGAATTCAAAGAGCAGAAACATTTCATATATGGAGTTAAACATGAATCATTGTTTCAACAACATATTTATTGTTGTCATAAACAGACAAGAAGACAACAACAAACTGCTCCTCCCATTCAACACATGTCAGTCCATATCCCAGCAAACTAAATCATCTCCATTTACACATCAAATAGAAACATGAATCACTTGTAATGATTAGAAACTTGATAGAACTTCAAATCTAGTTTGGGGAGTCATTCAGTGAGAAACAGTGAAATGATTTTCCATGTGAAAAGGTGGACAGCAGAAACAGAAAGAAACAGTGAAACTAAAAGAGAAACAAAGAGCTTTGGAACAACGAGGCAGCAGGAGGACAGCTGCAGTTTAACAGCTTCAACTCACTGACAGGAAACAACATTAGAAACATCATCATCCTCAACTCATCTGCTGCACTGACACTGACACCTTCAACGGACACACCTTTGCTTTACCATCATCAACAGTGTTAATGTATGGAAACATCCTGTGAGTGAAAGTGTGTGTGAAGGTGTGTATGTGTGTGTTAGTATCAGGATCAGAGAACGACAGCTTTCCTCTGTTCCAGTCCAGATTCACTCTGATCCTCTGGAGCTTCTGCTGGACTGAGAGATCAGTGGGTAGAGCTGATGGTGAACATGCTGAGTATTTACTTTTAATTCCATTAAACAATATTCTCCATAATCCAGACAGTATGTATCCCTTCCTCTGCACAGACTCTGCTAACACACCCAGTTCCCACCATGTACTGTCTCCAACTTCAACATCCCAGCTGTGAGTCCCTGAGTTAAAGCCCTCAGAGCCCAGGACAGACCAGGACCAATCAAACCTCTCTGGATTATCAGGAAGCTGCTGCCTCTCTCCTCCTCGTCTCACACTGGTCAGATCTTCAGACAGGATGAGTTTTGGATGAGCAGTGTTTGGGTCCAGAATGAGAGGAGTGTAGGAGACCATGTCCTTCATGTTGTTCCAGATGTTGAAGGTCAGGTTGCCCAGGTGTTTGGCCTGGTCTATCAGAGCTCCTGAGGGCAGCTGTGGATCATCCAGCAGGGGGCAGCGCTGGACTCTTTCCACTGCAGCCTTTAAGTTGTGCAGGAATGAGACGTCTTCAGCTCTCAGCTCCTCCTCTGTGGCTCTGACTGTGTCTGAAAGAGCTGCTATCTCTCTGCTCAGAGCCTCCATCTTCTCCTTCATCATCCCACTCTTCTGCTCCTCTCCCTCCCTCAGTGCAGCCAGCCTGGCCTCCTCTTCCTCTGCTAGAAACTGCTGAAGCTTCTTAAACTGCTCCTTAATCTGCCTCTCTGTGTGTCGGGCCTGGACCTTAATGTGTTCTGCTGTTTGATCAAACTTCACTTGAACTTCTTCACAAACCTTTAACTTCTTCTTTAAGGGCTCCAGAGTTTCCTGAAGTTCCTTCTTGTGTTGTTGTGCAGCTTCATCGATGGGTCTGAATCTGTGATTGGTGTGTTTTTCTGAGTCTCTGCAGACGAGACACACTGGCTGCTGATGGTCCAGACAGAAGAGTCTGAGTTTCTCAGAGTGCAGACTGCAGAGATCCTCTGAAGCTCTCTGATCTCTCTCCTGTAAGAACGACTCACACAGGTTCTTTAAAGCTCGGTTTAAAGGTGGTTCATAAACTGATCTTTTCTTACAAACTGGACACTCGTGTGTTGGTCTCTCTCTCCACCATCTCTTCAGACAGTCTTTACAGAAGCTGTGGCTACATGACAGAAGAACAGGATCTCTGAAGACCTCCTGACAGACCGGACAGCAGAGATCCTCCTCTGATCTGGAAGCCATTGAGTCTGTGAGTGAAGCTGAAAACAGCAGACAGGAAGTACAGTCAGTCCTGGCTCCCCTCCCTCCTCTACCACCTTCACTGAAACTTCCTTTGAGTCGTGTTTTTGCTCAAACTCACATTCAGTGTGTGGAGCGTCAGCAGCTTGAAGCAGCAGTGTTGGAGTTTTCCACTTTTCTCTCCTGTAGCTGGACTCACTCAGAGGAAGCTGCTAGTTTGGTCTGAGCTCAGTCTGATCGTCTGTGCGTCTCTCTGCACTGAAGAAGAAAAACATCTTGTTTCCTGGTTTTGTTGCATGTAAGTGATGTGAGGGGAGGAGAACAATGTTGCTTTACCTGTAGCCTAGGTGTGCTTCATTCCAGAGTTAGACTTTCATCCTGCCAGCAGCTCAAAAGCTATAAAACAGGTTTTCCTCCATTCCAGCTGCACATGTCACAACATTACTCTTAATTTTAATTACTTTTGTAGAATCTATTTAGACTTTGAAGCAAAACTATCAGATTTCTCACATAACTAAAAGATTTAATTTATTCATCAGTAATCATCAGTGCACCTGACTCACATATTTTGGGTAAAACACACTGCTAACCTCAGTAAGGGCCAGTCAAACACCCTTTACCTCAGGTCACAAATAAGTACAGTATTAAAGTTCTGTGAGTGATGAGACATTCTGTATGATTTTAGGATGGATTTCTTCATTTTAGCCCTGATTTTGATTTTGCTGTTTTTCCAAATCTTAGACATAATGGAGGATTTCGGAACATAAAACTTACCAGAAAGTGATTATCATCAACAGTTTGGTTGCTGATGTCATAGCTAAATTTAACCTAAAATAGATGTGACACCAGTAAAAACTGCCAAAAAACTATGCTTGAGACTTGTGTCTTTTAGGGACTTTTCTAACACAAATATCTGCTTTAACTTAAATGAGGACCACGAATGTCCTTTGGAAACTGGTAAATACAATGAACTCTCTGATTATCAAACATCTGCTTGTGTTAAGGTACGCTTCATGATTTCAAGATTTATTTCTTTTCTCTTGGTGTTCCAGTCCAGTCTTGCTTTTTTCCTGTAAATAAACCTTGTAAGTACTCCAGTACTGAGGCCATTTACGTGAAAAGGGAAAGACCATCTCTGAATTGAGGAGGGAGCCTAAGGGTACATCTGTCACCATCTTACAATGCTGTGATTGCAGCCATTCCCCAACTCTGTGAAAGGCACTCATGGCCATTGATCAGTGGTTGTTGATTAATGGTCATGAGAATTTGCATAATTAAGATTAAGGAACTGACCTCCCAGCCCATTGTTCCTTCAGCAGGCTGGTTTCAGTCATTATGCAAATGTACTGGTTGTGGAAACCTGCAGTCAGCTGAGACTGAAGAAGTCACTTGGATGAGTAATGAAACGTTTCTCCCACAAAACGCTACGTCCAGATGAACAGAATCGACTTCTGGAGATGTTATTAAGAATCTACATTTTGTATAAAAATATTCTTATCTTTATTTTTTCAGTGTGGAATCTATATAAAAACCATAGAGGCTCTCACTGTTTGCAGGTTGATGGACATTCACTGTTTTTTTGTTTGTTTTTTTACTTGATCCTGGTAAGAAGTGGATCACTTCATATCACTCAGTTAAACCAGATAGGACTTCACTAAACCTCTAATCCTGCCTCTCAGGTCCACTCAGACCTGACATAAATCTCTTCTCTTCATCACATGGAGTACACACGGATGTCCACTGACAATTTACATTTCACATTTTAAGAAACTATAACAGGATCGACTGTTGAACCATCAGGTCTCCAGCTGCCGGTGTCCACAGAAACGATGTCTCTGAACCAGATGAATCTTATCAGTGCCTAATTGTTTCTAATGGGCACATTTTATTTTCCATATGTATATTTCATTTGAAATGACTCACGAAGCTAATTAAAGCTAATGTGTGAAAAGTTAAAGAGGAATTAAAGTAAAACAGCTGAAAAAGTTCTATTAAAGAGAATACATCCTCTTGAACTGCACAGTACAACACTGTAACCAAACATGTGAAAGAGCTAAACTTAATGAACAAAGAGAAAAACAGAAACATGGTAAACTATGAAAAATTTTGATAAAGTACGTAGTTATTGAAACTTCCAGCAGTCATATTGTTTGATCTGAATCAGAATCCAGTGTTTGATGGAAATCTCCTCCTGCTGCACTTCAACACATTAAAGAGAGAGAGATGAAAGAAAAGCTGATGATGAGAGCAGAGAGAGGAAGGTGTACTTACCGTGCAGGAGCATCACAAACACCACAAACATCTTCATGTTCCTGTCAAACTCAGAGACTCTTTAAAAGCCCTTCAGGACATCAGCTCACAGCAGCTTCACTTTCCTCTGCTGATCATCTACTGACACTCTCACACTGCTTCACTGTCACAGCTCAGAGTTCAGCTTCACACTTTGTTAAAGCACATCTGTGGAATGAAGTCCGGCCGGCCACAGATCAGACGTTTGTGAGAACGGAGGCAGTGATTTGCTGGTTCACCTGTGGGGGCGTGGCTAACAGAAAAGTGGATGAACAGGATGGAAAGTATGAGGAAACTGCACTCCTCCTCTTATCAGATAAGTTTGTTGATGTTCTTTTACTAAAATGAAAGAGACTTAGTTTCATCAGACTTTACTTTTAGCCTATTTAGCAGAAGCTAATATTCAGAAGATTGTATTTATAAATATCTGAAACACTGCGTGTGTG
Organism: Rhamphochromis longiceps; assembly: GCF_057381845.1. Lineage (NCBI taxonomy): Eukaryota > Metazoa > Chordata > Actinopteri > Cichliformes > Cichlidae > Rhamphochromis > Rhamphochromis longiceps. The sequence goes on from NC_140559.1 coordinate 1,263,908, forward strand.
AAAAGAGAGGGAGAAAACTGAGAGCTCAGATATTTGCTGATCTTTAAACTTTAAAATTGACACATTCCCACAGACCAATCAGATACAGGATATGAGGAATTATTCACCAGGTGGCCTTTATGACAGGATTCAGCAGCTCTGAGCCTGATACTGAGGTGGAGAAACTCCAACATACCTGATAACCTGTGGAGTGGGAAAAGGAGTACCACGGTACATTTCACCCTTGATTAAAGGCAAATATAACTCTGGATTATTAAGCATAAGCAGTTAGTTTCTCTTTATTATAAGTAAAAAGAGTAACTGCTGAATATAATGAGTTATTTATTTTTATAGGCAGCACATACCGTTTTAATCTGATCCAATTTCTCCTGTTAAATCGGTGTAGAGGAGGAAGATGTTTTTGTCTGTGTGCAAACAACTTCATATGTGTGAGACAGTTTGTTTCTGCAGGCAAAGAGGTGTTTAATGCCCTCAGGACAGAATCAACACAATGACATAGATACCAAAGTTTCCATCTAACTTTTTTTAAAATGCCCAAATTTTAATTCTCTGTGATGTTATGAGGTTTAAAAAAAGTCTTAAATCGAACTTTCCTGAAGCCCACATTCAGCCCCAAACACATCAGGAGCATCAGAAACACCACAGAAGAAGAACAACACTGATCAAATGAAACCTTACAAAGTTTTTATTTCACAGTTTATCATTATATAAATACAAAATGTAAAAATATCAGTCTTGACCTCTGTGTGCAGATCCAACCAATAAGCAAAGAGAAACAGTGAACAGCTCATACTGAGTGGAGCTGGTCACAGGTCAGTTTGAGACAAACAACTTTAATACTTTAACACTATGATTGGGTTTATAACTGAAGTGAAGGCACGCTTGTGTTTTTCTTTCATGTAGTAAAATTAATATATTACATGATACAAGATATCTTTTCAAACACATTTTCAAAGTATTTTTTTAAAATCTCAATAATAAATAAACTCAACTGCTGCCAAGAGCATGCAGAAGCACCAGGCGGCAACATAACCATAACTGTGAGGAAGTGTTGGCCAATCAAAAGCCCACAAACAATAACAGGATGCAGACTGACATCTAACAAATAGATAAAGACACACAAACCTCTGAAGGTGCGAGACAAAATCTGTTTCTTTGTCCTCATGTAAATACAGAAAATCTTCTGAATCTGAGAATCTTCACTTAGCAGTTGTAAAAAAAATAAATAAATAAAAACCCTTGGTTGTCAGGGATCCATGTGGATCGCTAATCATGTGGATGAAAGTCCAAAAAATACCCATGCACATGTGGACATAGCCTGAAAACGCTCCTCTTCCTCAGAGGATCCACCTGTGCTTCCTCTCCTCTCTCCTCCACCTGTTACAGTGAGGGAACGTCCTCCATGATGGAGGAGCTGCTGGAAAGTGCTGAGAGTTTCCTCCAGAGTGAGACCTCTGTCACAGTTCAGAGGATCTACGGCAGCAGAGACCTTCATGGACACTAAAAGTCTCAAACACACAACAACAACATCACACTGACTCCACTCTGACATCACTGATCAATAATCAAAGAACACACAGATCAAACTGATTGATCAGCCATCAGAGGAGTCGGATCAATGGAGCTGCTTCTGGTTGTCCTGTTTGATCCTGAACACTCCCTGCAGAGGAGACACAAGACAGTCAGACAGGAACTAACTAACTAACTAACAAACAAACAAACCTTTGACTCTGAGCTGCACTTTTTTGTATCTGCTGGTTCTCCCGTAGACTTTACATCTGTATGTCCCACTGTCTCTCTCTGTGGGGTGTTTCAGGGTCAGACTGAGGTCTCCAGCTTTCAGCGGGTTGTTATTCATCTCTGTTCGGTCTCTGTAAACCTGGTCCTGTTCTCCAGCCTGGTCTGATAACACGTGGACCTTCCTGTCATGAATGTCCCACCACACCACTTTAGCATCTGCAGGCAGGTCTTTTGTAGTTTGAAAGGGCAGCTGGACAGACTCCGCCCCCTCCTCCACCTCCACCTGACAGACTGAGAGGACAACAAACAACATAAGCTGTGAGGGAAAATTTCTATTTGAGTTGACACTGTAATTCTTCCCTCTCATATGAGATTAATAAAGCTTGGACTTTACTGCCTGTCCATGTCTCAGTGTTTTGTTCTGTTGTTCACAGCTGATGATTACGTGGATGCACAGGTCCTCTACTGAACCTTGTGACACACCATAGGCAAGACAAGCAGTTTACTCTTACTATTTCTGTTATATCCATTCCCTCTTCACCAGAGTTCAGGCACTTTGACATTATTTGTTACACAATGCAGATGACAATCAGTTGTACATCTCTTTTTTTGAAGCCCCAAAATGTTTCTAAGTTAAAGATGTGGAACTGATGCTTACACCATTAAAAGCAGGATTGCTGAGAATCTTCTCCAACTGAATAAAGACAAAGCACAAACAGAGTTGAAACTAAGGTAATGGAAATGATATTGTAAGTCCCTTTTCCACATTTTCTAATTTTTCAATCAAGAACCTTTTGTTGACTTTTGATGCTTTTAGTTTGTGTAAATCTGGTTTGCTCTTGCTTTTTTCACTAAAGAAAGATTTCCAAGTAGACTTTCTTTGTGTTGTGCGTCCTTGTCTCGATTATTGTTGTACAACCTCGCTGGGATGACTGCAGATCAACTTCAGAGTTCACTTTAAGATTGTGCTCTGACAGATTCTCCTTCAGCTTCATGCTGATCGATTTCCAAACTGTTGCTGATCAGTAAGCTCTACCTTTCCTAGCTCACTGAGGAAATCTAGCAGTTAGAAGGACAAAGTATGGCGATAAATTAAGTGTTAAAAAGGTGAAACGTCCATATTATGTACATCACATGTGAAAAACAAAGTATTATCTGACCTCTAACTTTAAGCTCCACCTGTTTCTTCATCAGGGTGTTTCCCTGTCCGTTGTAGACGGTGCAGGTGTAGGTCTTTCCATCCCAGTCAGTGGGGTATGTCAGGGTCAGACTGAGGTCTCCAGTTGTCAGCGGGTTGTTAGTCATCTGTGTTCGATCTTTGTAAAACACAAACTGTTCTTCAAGGTTGTCAGGTCTGTCCTGCCATATGTGAACCTTCCTGTGTGAACTGTCCGTCCACTCCACTTTAGCGTCTTCAGGCAGATTAACTGTGGCTTTGCAGGGCAGCTGGACCGACTCTACACCTGAATCCACCACCTCCACCTGGGGGACTGAAAAGACAACAGAGCACTGAGCACAATAAGCATTGCACTGAATAAGTTAAATATTTGCAATTAAAACATGTTTGACTGATTCCCCTGAAGTTGCCTTTGATGTCCAATCAGCAGCAGAGCTGGTTATTTTAGAATAAAAGCTTTATTTGCAGTCTTTGAAAGACAATGATACTGCAGTTGTTATCACAGAGGTGTCCTATGAAACAAGATCGACATATCCAGACTTTCTTTGTTTTAACTGGATCAACAAAATCTAAAGCCTGTTTTTCTTCACAGCAGTTGCAGGTAAACTGCAGCAACAATGCGACTCAGACAGTTTCTCTGTAACTGCAGGGCTTCCTGCGCTCTGTGTGTGTGTGTGTGTATATATATATATATATATATATATATTTATATATATATATATATATACACACATACACACACACACACACACACACAATGAAATTAGTGTGTAAAAGGTCACAAATTTGGATTATATGAAATATCTGTGAGTTCTGAATATAAACACACGACTAACCTTTGACAATGAGCTCCACTTTCTTGCTCATGATTGGTTGATTTCCTTCACGGCTGTAGACGGAGCAGGTGTAGGTGTGTGTGTCTTTGTCTGTGGGGTATTTCAGGGTCAGACTGAAGTCTCCAGGTTTCAGCAGGTTCCTCTTCATCTCTGTTCGGTCTTTGTAAACCTTGTCCTGTCCTCCAACCTGGTCAGACACGTTGACCTTCCTGTTGGAAATGGAATTGTCCGTCCACTCCACTTTAGCATCGTTGGGTAATCTGACCATAGCTTTGCATGGCAGCCGGACAGACTCCTCCCCTGAATCCACCACCACCTTGTAAACTGAGGGGACAACAAAGCACAACATGATGGTCACATGACCTCCCTGTCCCTCCTTGTCTTCTAGTCTCAGTCAGCTTGTGTCTCAGTTTGTTCCTGATGTGTTCCTGACTCGTTCTTTGGTAACTCGTCTGCAGCGTCCTGTAAAGTGCTGCAGACATGTTGGATGAAGAGCAGAAGAACAGACAGACTGAGCCTCAGCCTGGGGCTGATGAATACCATGCCTGAAAGACTACTCAGGACTTCTGGGTTTCCATCAGAAGAAGAAAGGAAGACATTTAGAAGGCTTCAAGGCAATGAGAACATGTCAAATCCACTCAACTATCAGCTCTGTCTAAGCTTTGAATTGGATCAGAGTTTAGGTTTTGTTAAAGAGAGAATCAATCTAGACTTCCTGTTTGATGTGCTGGTTTATGCAATTTACACTATAGTGAAATCACATTACCTCTGCCAGCAATGTTGTTGTGTTTAAATTCCACCAAGCCCAAAGCAGTATCAGCAGATTAAAGCAGAAACATGCATATACAATAACACTGCGTACCCTGAGCTTGCTCGGTACAGCTACATCTATCACTACAGCCGTCTTCTTCTGTTTGTCTATCACCACTATATCCGGTTGGTAAGTCCCACAGGATCTTAGCTCGGTCATTCTCCACCACCCTAGGAGAATTTTGACCTCGGGACTTCCAGGTTATACTCGGCACAGATGTTCCTGTACACTATGCCGGCCACTTGGTTATGGCGTTCCATGTATGCCTTGCCTGCTAGCATCTTGCACCCTGCTGTTATGTGCTGGATTGTCTCTGGGGCATCTTTACACAGCCTGCACCTGGGGTCTTGCCTGGTGTGATAGACCCCAGCCTCTATGGATCTTGTGCTCAGAGCTTGTTCCTGTGCTGCCATGATTAGTGCCTCTGTCCAGCTTTGTCCAGCCACTGGTAGGACCTTCTCTATTTGTTATCATCTGACTACATATTTTGGCAGTTGGCCAAGTCTGTGCGTATTTGGTTGGCAGTTTGTAAGGCCTCAGACATCGACAGCTTGCTGGACTTCTTAGGCACCTTCTTGTAGCACCTTTCTGCAGCTCCGATACTTGGCTAACCTCCCTCCGTGCCACCTTGATCTTGTGGGTAATTCTTTCTCTAATGGTTAAAATTGTATTTGTGAAGAAATTGATGAAGTTATCACCATTAACACTAAATGAATGGTTGTCTCAAGAGTGCTCTGACTTTTTGTCAGATGTCAAAGGTTTACGGATTTCCTTTTTATAGAGCCACAAACCAGTGTTTGATCCCCGGCAGGTGTGTCGCAGAGTGGGGAAAAGAGGTTTGAAAAATGAGCAGACACCTGCTAACGCTCGGCATTATGGGTAGTGTAGTAGAAGACACTCACCTGACATGAAATACTGCCGCAAATGAAAAAAAAGACCTCCAGAAACCCCAAGAACAACCAGGAGAACCAGGAGACCCACTAAAACTTTGGACCAGGATGGAAATGGTTCTGTGGAGAAGCATAAAAAAGATTTCTGACCTGTGACCTGTATCTAGAAAACTGACCTCTGACCTCAACTTACAGCACTGACCTTTGACCTGCAGCACTACTTTCTGTCTCAGTATGTCTTTGTCCCTGTAGATGGTGCAGATGTATCGTCCCGTGTCTTTCACTTTGGGGTGTTTCAGGGTCAGACTGAGGTCCCCAGTTCTCAGCAGGTCTTCATTCATCTTCGTTCGGTCCCTGTAAACTTCGTCCTGAGTCATAAAGTCATCATTTCTGTTAGAATACTCATGGACTGTGATGAGTCCGAGGTCAGAGCGAGTCCACTCCACTGTGGTGTCCTCAGGCAGGTCAGGTGTTGTTGTGTTGCAGGGCAGGATGACAGACTGTGACCCTTCCCTCACCTTCACCTCCACCTGCTGGTCTGAGAGGACAAGAAACCACAACATAAAGCGTAGAAGCAGCAAAATTCCTCTGAGTGTTTTGTGCTGGGTGATGCATAGAATGTCATTTATTTACATATTTACAGAAATATGTGTGGTAAACACAGCCCTCTGCACACGAGCTGACATGAGTCTGTCACATTTTCCAGAGGCTGCAGCAGTTCTCTGCAGTCATCTCCTGCTTTGTTGTTCGTGTTTCCTCTGAGGTTACATCTGTTCTAAATGATGCTGCGGGTTTCATCTGTATTTTTACAAGACTTTGGGAATTAATTTGCATCAGTTTGACCTCTGACCTTTGACTAGAGTATTGACCTGTAATTACAGCAGGTGTTGGGCTTGTTGCTGACCTTTGACCTGCAGCTGGATGTCTCTGAGTCTCCGTTCTTTCCCTCCAGCACTGATGGAGCAGGTGTAGTTGCCGCTGTCAGTCTTTGTGGGTTTCCTCAGAGTGAGGCTGAAGTCTTTAATGATGAAAGCGTAACGATTCATTGATGTGCGTCTGCTGTAACGCTGGTTTTGTCCTCTAACATCGTCTCCTCCTTTTTCTCCTTGTAGGTGAACAGATTTGGGATCGAGGTCACTGCAAGTCCACATCACTGTGGTGTCCTCAGGTGTAATACCTGAGAAAAGACAGGGCAGCAGGACAGACCTTTCCCCCTCATTCACCTCCACCACCACAGCCAGAGCATGCTGGGAAACTGAGGACACACAAAGAAACTCAAATCAAATACATGTTGTGGGTTTGACCCAGAGTTTAAGACAAATGAAAAGTGACATTATAGTCAGAAACCAGATGTTCCAAACTGGAAGCTGGTTCCACAGAAGAGGGGCCTGAAAACTGAAGGCTCTGCCTCCCATTCTACTTTTAAATACTCTAGGAACAACAAGTAGGCCTGCAGAGCGAGAGCGAAGTGCTCTAATAGGGTGATATGGTACTACAAGGTCATTAAGATAAGATGGGGCCTGATTATTTAAGACCTTGTATGTGAGGAGAAGGATTTTGAATTCAATTCTGGATTTAACAGGAAGCCAAAACAGGAGAAATCTGCTCTCTCTTTCTAGTCCCTGTCAGGACTCTTGCTGCAGCATTTTGGATTAGCTGAAGGCTTTTCAGCGAGTTTTTTGGACATTCTGATAATAATGAATAGTCCAGCCTGGAAGTAATAAACGCATGAACTAGTTTTTCAGCGTCACTCTGAGACAGGATATTTCTAATTTTAGAGATGTTGCGCAAATGGAAGAAAGCAGTCTTACATATTTGTTTAATATGTGCGTTGAAGGACATGTCCTGGTCAAAAATGACTCCAAGGTTCCTCACATGCATTTAGGTTTTTAATATATTGTGTAATCAGTATTTTTTCAGGTTTGTCCGCATTTGTAAAATAGTTTTAGATCGCAGGAAAACCACACAGCAGAGCAGGGAAGACAAGAGGTGTTTGCTTTCTGATGACCGACAGCAACACATTAACCTCATGTCGGTTTCTCCTAACATTAATAATCACATGCGACTTAACGCTTATCTGCACTCATGTCTCATATCAGCGTCGCCCACGCACACTGAGCTACTGTAGCACATAGCTACTGTGGTTAGTTAGTGTCTCTTGCTAGAAACTTCCACCTGAAAGCCCGCAGTCTGTTGGTCCTCAGCCTCTCAGACATCGTTCACACACTCGCTGTTTTCCGGGAATGAGTGAATTTGTGGCGCTGTGCTGTGACTGAGTGCAGGTTAAACAGGTAAACGGAGCTCAGAGAGTTTCTTACCGCTCAGGAGGAGAAACAGCAGCATCTTCATCCTCCTTTATAAACCACAGCAGCCACAAAGTCCGGTAAGCCTGGAAGAAGCAGAGCTCCCACACACGCCTCACTGTTGTTCCTGGAACTTTGTGTTTTGTATGTGAGGGAAACGCCCCGCCTTCCTCCAGCTGTAACTACTGACAGCTGCTGGTGTGTTCCAGGAAAAACACGACAAACAGGATTTGTTTTGCTTCTCAGCACGTAGAACCATCCAAACGCCTAAATGCATAAGAACACTTTTACTTTTGTTTGTTGCAGCACAGTCACAGACTGAGCCTGTGCACTGCTGTGTGTGGTTTACACAGCGACTCACGCAGCTGATGCAGGCCTGATTCAGAACCGCTCCTTACATTCACTGCTGCCGTCTTTGATGGTTAAGTCCTGTTATGTCATAGGTTAAAACGAACTCTTCAATCATTTGAGTGCATTTTGTGTAATTTTCCTGTTGTTGTGCGTGTCTGTGGATTCAGAGCATGTCACAATCCACACGACAGGTTCACGCATGTTCCACGTTCACTGTGTCTTTGTGACATCTAGTGGACATTTGAAGATGCTACACAGAACAGTGCAGGGACAAAACCAGTCAGGTAACGTGCTCTAAAAATAAAATAATGCAAAACGAAATAGAAAGCATAAATTAACTAAAGAGGAAGTCCCGTTACTGTGCAGACAGATGTGGAAAGAAAGCAGTTTGTTACTGTATGACACAGTAACACTGGCTGTGATGGAGGCTTCTCCAGACACTTGTCACTTGCTGTAATGAGTTTCTGTTTTGCTTATTGCACCCATACACATTTACATGAACTTAAACAGTAACTCTGAAACGCATCATATTCGTTTTTAATCTGAATCTGATTCATTCATTCCACTTTTTTATCTAATAAAATCACTTTAAGCTCCTGTGCGTTTAACTGAAGTGTTTCGTCACTTATTTAAAGCTTGGCTGTCACTTTGTCCTGGTTGTTCAGGAAAAAGAACTGGGTGGGATCTCTCTAACCCGGGTACGAACTTTTAAGGCTTACCAGTGCTTTACCTGGGCTGCAGGGGGCGCTGAAATTCACACAAAATAATGAAATCTGTAACTCATTATATTACGTTTGATATTAATTAGCAATACATGCGTTCTTTTACTCATAACCATTTTACTTAGCTACCATCTCATGATTTGGGTTTACCCCACTGCATGAAATAAACACTGCGCCACCACAAAAGCCACTACAAGAGAGAAAAAGTTGCTGTTTGGCCAAAATAAGTAATAACAATAGTTTTTCTGCAGCAACACTTGTTTGTCTTTAGCTCACTGATGGCAGCAGATGGCAGCGAGCATTAAAAGCACGTACAGAGATTGAAGTTCTTAATCATCTACTGTAAACTTGTAAGATTTTAAATTCAAAGCCTTTTTAAAAATCATGTTGTTTTTATCACACAGTGAACAGTTTATTGTAGATTTCATTCTTTATGGTTTTAATGAATAGTGACAGGAAACAAAAGTAAAATCAAAACAAAATGAATTCAGAGACAAGAAGATAATAACAGAGACGAGGACAAAGAGATGAACAACAAGGTGAGACGGGAACGTCCAGGAAAACACCGACTGGGAAAACAAATCTAATGGTTAAACAAAAAACACTATAAAAAGTAAATAATAATAATAAAAAAGTTTATTCAGAAAACATTTTCAAAGCCATTGTTACCAAGTGCTTTCCAAAAACATGAACATGAACAAACACGGAAGAAAATTATGAATCAGTTAAACTTGGCTGTCAAATTTGAATAACTTATAATTTAATTACAAATAAATCAAATAAATACAAACGAAAATTCAAACATGTCCCCAAACCCGAGGACCAGGACAAAGACAGACGACATACAGACCACAGGTCACGTTCTTAAAGTGATCACAGGTCTGCTTTGGTAGAGAGCGACCTTCAAACTGGAACATGTTCCTGTGATACCGTCATGGTCACTTACTGATTATTTACATGCTGGAAATAAAGAAAAACAGAAATAAGCAACAGAAATGGATGTTTTCAGTCAGTTACTATGGTGACATAACAGGTAAAAGACAATTCTGAAAACCCATCAATGTGACTTTATCATAAACAACTCTGGTCATGTGATCATGTGGTTTGTAGGATGCTCCTCTTCCTCAGAGGATCCACCTGTGCTTCCTCTCCTCTCTCCTCCACCTGTTACAGTGAGGGAACGTCCTCCATGATGGAGGAGCTGCTGGAAAGTGCTGAGAGTTTCCTCCAGAGTGAGACCTCTGTCACAGTTCAGAGGATCTACGGCAGCAGAGACCTTCATGGACACTAAAAGTCTCAAACACACAACAACAACATCACACTGACTCCACTCTGACATCACTGATCAATAATCAAAGAACACACAGATCAAACTGATTGATCAGCCATCAGAGGAGTCGGATCAATGGAGCTGCTTCTGTTCCTGATGTCCCCTGTTTGATCCTGGACCTGAACTCTCCCTGCAGAGGAGACACAAGACAGTCAGACAATGAAGTCGATCATTTCAAGTCAAAGCACCTCTAAAAACGGAATCACTGAAGTGGTATTTTATTCACATCAGAATTACATGTGAGAAGAAAATTTACAACCTCATTTTTCCAGACTGTCAGAATCAAACAGCATCACTGACTCGCACTGGAATGTAGCTGAATGTAAGTGAAGTTCTCAAACAATTTATGTCCCTACACTCACCGATGGTCGTGAGCTTTGGTAGTGACTGAAAGAACGAGACTGCAGATACGAGTGGTGGAAATGAGGGTGAGGTGTTTTGGGCATGTCCCACCGGGAGGAGGCCCCGGGGAACGTCTTGGTGCTCCCCAGTCAAGTTGGAAGAGGTGGCTGGGGAGGGAGAGGAAGGACTGGGCTTCTTTGCTTAGGCTGCTGCCCCGGTTAAGAGGAAGAAATGGATAGAAGGTACTTAAAGATTAAGCTGTTGCTAATGTAAATTGTGGTGCCTGGAGCTCCAGTTATTAGTGTCTGTGTATGATGATGAGTTTAGAAGTGAGAGAAATTAAATTTATGGAAACATTGCGTTAAAGTATCACCAATAAAACAGTATCAAGGCTACTAAGTCAGTTTCATAAATATAATTTTCCCACTTGTTGATGCCCAGAGTGGTTGAAACTAGATTTATTTTACTTGTTTTTGCTGTTGAAACATAATCCAACATATCTAACAAGTCAAACTCAAATCACAAGACAGTCAGAAACAAACAAATAAACAAACCTTTGACTTTAAGCAGCACCGTTTTGTATCTGTAGAGATTCCTGCTGTCGACTACACAGTTGTATCTCCCGCTGTCTCTCACTGTGGGCTGTTTCAGGGTCAGACTGAGGTCTCCAGTTTTCAGCAGGTCTTCATTCATCTTCGTTCGGTCTCTGTAAACCTGGTGCTGTTCTTCAGCCCTCCAGCCGTTCTGATACACGTGAAGCTTCCTGTTGCATCTGTCCCTCCACTTCACTCTAACATCTTCAGGCAGGTTTTCTGTGGTTTTGAAGGGCAGCTGGACAGACTCCGCCCCCTCCTCCACCTCCACCTGACAGACTGAGAGGACAACAAACACACCGTGAGCTAAACAGATGGCAGCAGCAGTTTGCAGCAGAGTTATAGAGAAAGCTGAAGGAGAGAAGGAGACAACAGCAGGAGGTAACAGGACAGAGATCTAAAAAGTCAAAGCAGTTTTTAAAGATGTTGGAGACGACCAGAGTCTGATGGTGCTGCTTCACAGTCATGTCTCCTGTCAGTGTGGATCTACTTACTGCTGAAAGTGTTTGTGGACCTAAAATGAAACATTAGAGAGAAGAGTTCAAAGAGTTCTAATTACAGATCCTGTCTTCTGTCAAGATCGGTTTCTTTGTAGGACAATATGACTCTCAACAAAGCACATCTTCAACCTGGAGCCATAGAACCTGTCACATATCAAGGTTTCATTATTTCTACACATCACTAAGTCCTCAGGATCAACACAACTCATCTCTACAGTTCAGTCTGAGCTGCTCTATTGGACCAAAGAGTTAAATCAGCTCCACTGAAACCTGCTGATAATCACATGACCTCAGATGAGCTGCTTCCTCCAAACAAACTGAATGACTGTGTGGATCTGTTCCATCAGTCGTGTTGAACACGAACAGCTTTGCAGGATGAAGAAAACGGGACAAAAATTCAGTGTCTGAGAACAGAATCAGAGCCTGAAGTGAGAAATCCAGACTGGATCAGACTGTCTGCTGGACTCTTACACACATCGAGCGCGAAAAACACAAGACTGTCTGCTCCAACTGAGCTGTGTGACACTAACTGGTTGGTCAGATTGTGTTTACTGGTAGTGTTTTGTTGCTTGCTCTGAATCTGAAGCTCAGTTTGTCTCGTGTCAAGTTCTTCTACCTTTACATTGTTCCTTAAAGGTTCCTTCATGTTGCCCACTGAGGAGTAACTACCACAACTACAGCCTACCAATGGCTTTTTTCTATTTGGATTCACACTACCAACAGAAGTACTAATGCTTTAAATAATATAACAGATTAAGACACACACACAGAGGAGCAGCACTGACCTCCGACTTTCAGATCCACTTGCTTCCTCATCAGGATGTTTCCCTCCGTGCTGTAGATGGTGCAGGTGTAGGGGCCTCTGTCCCAGTCTGTGGGGTGTTTCAGGGTCAGGGTGAGGTCTCCATTTTTCAGCAGGTCTTCATTCATCTCTGTTCGTCCTCTGTAACGGCGGTCCTGTTCTTCAGGCTGGTCAGAGCTGCTTGGATACACGTGAAGCATCCTGTATGAACTGTCCGTCCACTCAACTTTAGCGTCTTTAGGCAGGTTAAGTGTAGCTTTGTGTGCCAGCTGGACAGACTCCAGCCCTGAATCCTCCACCTCGACAAGGGGGACTAAGAGGACAACAAAGCATAATGTGACAGACAGCACCAGCACTGAGCACATTTTCTTTGGTTTTCTTTGAATGAATTATCTTTGACTGGCTCCGCTCTGACATGCTCCACTTTCTTTGCGTTAGCTGGCTTAACATAACATCAGTCGCATCAAAGCGCTTTATATTATAGGGTAGATATGTCAGTAATCATCAGTCATTATCAGTAATACCAGGACTGAGATAATCAACTTTCTCCATTATCCAGGATCTGAGTGTGTGAATCAATGGGGAGAATAATCGTTTGGCTTCATCCAGTAAGAATTCACTCAGTCCTCACCTCAGATGTTTAGAACAGAGCTATTAATCTCACTCAATCTGATCAAATGCAGTAATAAAAAGGCACATTTCTCCATTTGACCTATGAATACTTAATATCTGGCTACTTCCCAGTGTAACACTCAAGCGAGTGTAACATTCGCTACACCTGCCAGGACCTAATAGACATCGGTACCCAGCACCAGTCTTGTATTTATGTGCATGAAAGCTGGTGCAACAACGGGACAATAATAAACAGTCAATACTCCCCGAACCTCAAGTTCATGTCGGTAAGATGCCGGCCTTTTTTTCTACCAAGAGAGCTAACAGTATTGATCATCACGGCTGTGTACATTCCACCCAGCGACAATGTAAACACGGCGCTCTCCATCCTGCTGAACACCATTTATGAACAGCAGGGGGCCACCCTGGCAGTGTTCACATAATTGTAGGTGGCTTTAATAAGACTGACATGAAGACTGTACTCCCACAGTTCTATCAGCATGTCAACTGTGCCACCAGAGGAGAAAACACTCTAGATCATGTTTACTCCAACATCAAGCATGCATATAGAGCCATACCCCTCCCCCACCTCGGTCAGTCCGACCACCTCTCCCTCCTGCTCTCCCCAACCTACACCCCCCTCAGACGCACAGCCAGGCCCACCACAAAGACTGTTACAGCCTGAAAATGCACTCTCCAAACTGCAGGACTGCTTCACACAGACATATTTGAACACCAGGACCTAGAAAATTTCACAGGATCAGTACTGGATCAAGTTCTGTATTGGGAATGTGACTGTGGACAAAAGCATTTGGCTTTTCCCAAACCAAAAACCCTGGATGACCAGCGAGATCCGCACACTCCTCAAAGCCCGCGATGCTGCCTTCAGGTCAGGTGACAGAGCTCTGTACAGGGCTGCTCCGCTGATCTGAAAAGGGGAATTAAAAAAGCCAAGACAGACCATAAAGGAAGCATAGAGTCCCACCTGTCCAGCAACAACACACAGGGTGTGTGGCAGGGCATACAAGACGTCACAAACCACAGAGGCTGCACTGTGAAAACAGAAAACCTGAGTGTGCAGCTGGCAGAGGAAATAAACAGCTTCTTTGCCCACTCTGAAAGACTACAACATCTGCTTCAGCCCTGCTCCCATCCTCATCCTCACCTGGTTCCCACATCGTTCAGATGTGTTCCTAGTAGTGGACCGGCAGGAAAGCTGCCGGTCCACTACGAAGTACCTGGCAAGGTACTAAGAGCATGTGCCCACCAGTTCACCCTCATCTTCAACAGAATCTTCAGCCTTTCACTGGATCAGGCAGCCATCCCATCCTGTCTAAAATCAGCCACAATCATCCCAGTGCCGAAGAAGTCTCCCATCTCCAGCCTGAATGATTACCGCCCTGTGGCCCTCACACCGGTAATCATGAAATGCTTCGGGAGACTAACCCTTCAGCACATCGACCCCTACCAGTTTGTATATCGCACGAACAGATCCACAGAAGTCACCTAGAACAGCGGCAAAGCTACGTCCGAATGCTCTTTGTGGACTACAGCTCAGCTTTCAACACAATCATCCCGGACATCCTCATCACCAAACTGGTCACTCTTGGCCTCCCTCCTCTCACATGCGCCTGGATAAAAGACTTTCTCACAAACTGGCCCCAGACTGTAAGACTCCGCCCTCATCTCTCCTCCACTCGCACACTGAGCACCGGCTCCACACAGGGCTGTGTGCTGAGCCCCCTCCTGTATTCTCTCTACACCCACGGCTGCAGTTTGACCCACAACAAAAATCCCAGATTTGTATAATTGTACATTAGGTATTTATTTTTTTAATACACTTCATATGTATCTAGTGCTGCAGGACTGTGCACCTCACCCCCTTTCTTTTCTCACATGTCTGCACTGAGTAGGAGATGCTCTGTATCTCATTGTACATGTGTAAAGTGACAATAAATGGAATTCTATTCTTTTCTAAGCAGAAACCAAGAGTGCAGGTCACAGCTAGTCATTATATTAAATACTTGTGAAAACCAAGTATGCTCCTACCTTTGACTTTCAGCTCTACTTGTTTCTTCATTAGGATTGTTTTTTTATCTGTGCTGTAGACGGTGCAGGTGTAGGTGGAGTTATCTCTGTCTGTGGGGTGTTTGAGGGTCAGGCTGAGGTCTCCAGGTTTCAGTGGGTCTATATTAATTTCTGTTCGGTCTTTGTAACAGTGGTTCTGTTCTTCAGGTTGGTCAGAGCCGTTCTCATACACGTGGACTATCCTGCCTGAACTGTTCTTCCACTCCACTTTAGCTTTTTCAGGCAAGTGAATTATGGTTTTGAGGGGCAACTGGACAGACTCCACCCCTGAATCCACCTCCACCTGAGGGACTGAGGGGACAAAAAAGCAAAACATGAGCTGTACAGACAACAACAGCACTGAGACCATTCTTTGACTTGATGAAGTTAAATATTTACTCTGAAAACATGTTGGGCTGGCTGCTCTACCACACATACACACTCTCACAGCGGGGCCATTATAAGTTCATGTGAGATGTAAAACAGACAGCGAGACTCCTTATCTCCTTATCTTATCTTATCCTTATCTCAGGGAAGAAGGAGGGAGGACTTGGGATATAAATCGTTAGGCAATGGCTAAGTAGAAAACACGGTTGTAATCCTCTCTCTCTTTCTCTCTGAAGGGAATGTTTTCAAGGATAAGCTGAACTAAAGGTATAGACTCACGTGGTGTGTTGAGAAATTTTCCTTGTCTGTGAGGCATATAAGACATGAGCAACCACACCCATCTTCAGAGACTGCTTAGGTGTTTGACCAGAGCGTTTCTCTGTGCTGCAGCACGTCACCAACTTCAAATAATGCTCACCAGGTGTTTGCAGTTTATTTAAAACTTCTATGACACAAGTTCAACATATCCAGGCAACAGCCAACACAAACAAACTGGCGTTAGCACCTTGAGTTGACTGATGACTTTTACCATTATATAAATGAAATTTAATTGAATTAAACAAATTCTAAACTCCAATGACAGATCCTCCTTCTCTGTTAACAAGATTTTCTGCTTCAGGCTCTGAGCTCATTTACATTAAAAGGGGCATTTGATGCATCACGTGACTCTTCTGCACAAAGAGAACTGACTGAGTGGCACCTTCTTTGCTTAGAAGCCCTCATGAAGACAATTATCACAGCAAAAAATACAAAAACAAGAGTGGAGCTGCAAGTAAGCGTGAGAGGAACGCAGTAATGGACTCTACCAGTGCATTCAGCTCTGACACTGTCACATCATGAAGGAGACGTGGAAATCACTTTGTTACACAAATCAAAGTCAAATCAATTCTATTGATGGAATATTGTGTGATCAATAGACTGATCAGTTTCTAATCTGTCATCTATCAGCTGGAAATCCAGCATGTCAACCAGACAGGCAGCAGATTAGGACCAAACACAAACACATGGAGACTTTTTCTTCACAGCAGTTGCAGGTAAACTGCAGCAACAATGCGACTCAGACAGTTTCTGTGTAACTGCAGGGTTTCCTGCGCTGCTGTTAGTCAGACACGGATCAACAGGTTGTGGATAGAAAGCAGATTCCTTCAGCAGAGGATCCATATCACACGTGAAGCATGTCGTCGGGAAACAATCAGTGAAAATGGGACACTTTGAGCCTCAAACTCTGAACATGACCTGCTGCAGACCAGCTGATGTGTTCAGCATCAGTTACCATGGTGATCTATCAGATTAGAAATGGTAAAAACTCTGGCTTTAGACTGAACAGACCTCAATAAAAACATTAATTTGAATGAACCTCAAAGTGTTTTAGTCCTTTAGAGGCAAGCTGTACTAACCTGAATTAACACATTAATTAATAAATAATTTTTCTTCCACGTCAAAACTTCAGGAATGAAGTAGCAAATTGTTGATGTCGCTACTTATAAATCAAATTTCCTCAGAAATATTGTTTCATGTCAAAATCACCACTGAACAATGATTTTAATATTCCAGCAGCTTTATGTGGGTTACATAGCCTTCTGTTGCAGAGGTAGGTCACAGAAAACATTGTCCTGTAGTTTCAGTAGAATATGATGTTTAAAACTGTTTTCCCTTTAGGAGAAAGTATTGTTTCATGCTTGTGGTGAAACTTCTAGTCTGTAATTAAAAGACAGACACGAAATAAAGTAGGAGGGATATTTCTTCTGTGGTAACCTGCTCAGCATCAAAAACAGATGCCCTGTTCGAATTTACAGATTGGCAAGATGCTGCTTTGCCAGGGTGGATGTCTAGTGTAGGGCTGCTCGATTATGGCAAAAATGATAATCACGATTATTTTCACTGAAATTGAGATCTCGATTATTTGACGATATTTATTTAACAATAACAATGTATTTAAAGATTGTCAAAAAATAATATAAAATAGTGTGCAAATACTGATAACAGTGCAAATGCTTGCAATATAAGAAATAAATGAAAAATGTAAACATCTATGTTTAGTGAACTTTGCAGTGTTGCTCTGTGGTGCAGCTACGACACTGTAGCAAAGTTTACACACTATGTCTACTTGATCCACGTCTGACTCCGCCAACCCATAATGTTTCCACACCACTGAAGGTTTTTTTTATCTCTTTTCAACCAACGGCAGTCACTCTCCTCTCCAAATAACTTCTGCTTAGCTTTCCGAGCTTCCCTCGGGTCCTCTTAATTGTTGTGACGCGTGTTCGAAATGCAGAGAGGTGCGTTCGATTTGCCACACGGAGCAGCGCGAGAGTAAAGCATGAGGGAGGTGCTAATAATCGGCTCAGTCATTTTTAATGATTGTTGAAAGCCCAGATCGTAATCGTGATTAAAATTCGATTAATTGAGCAGCCCTAGTCTAGTGTGAGGCAGACAACTGTGTTCACATCGAGGTCCAGCGCTGTAAGTTTTAATTCCAATTGCCGAAGCAAATTAAATCTTTTTAAAAGACAGAGATTTCTCCTGTACTTCCTTCTGAATAAATTCAGATGTGACTAACCTGAGAGAACACTTTAATGTCTCCATTCCCCTAACTCAAAGTGGCAGGGTTAGAAGAAAAACACACTCAACAACCTATCATTATTCTAACTCATACCATCTGCCATAACCAGCTGAAGCCAGGCCACTTAGTATACATTCAGTAACAGCGTTTTACAGGCCTTGGCTTTGAGGTTTCATTGTTGAGTTGTGAATGCAAAAATAAAGAAATCAGACTAAAGAAAAGGTCACAACTGGGTGTCATATGAAAAACAAAGAGAAATACTATTTTAGCTCTAAACTGTATCTACATGACTGACCTCTGACTTTCAGCTCCACTCGTTTCTTTATCTGGATGTTTCCCCCCCTGCTGATGGTGCAGGTGTAGGTGTTTGTATCTCTGTATGTGGGAAATTTCAGGGTCAGACTGAAGTCCGCAGGTTTCAGAAGGTTTCTCTTTATCTTTGTTCGGTCTTTGTAATCCTGGTGCTGTTCTCCAGGCTGGTCAGAGCCGTTCTCATACACATGGACCATCCTGTTGTCTCTGTCTTTCCACTCCACATTAGTGTCTTTAAGAAAGTTAACTATATTTTTGCAGGGCAGCTGGACAGACTCCACCCCTGAATCCACCTCCACCTTTTGGTAATCTGAGGACAACAAATCATAAAAGAATATAACACATTAGTAGAAGCGCTACTGACGGTCACATGACCTCCCTGTCCCTCCTTGTCTTCTAGTCTCAGTCAGATTGTGTCTCAATTTGTTCCTGATGTGTTCCTGACTCGTTCTTTGGTAACTAGTCTGCAGCGTCCTGTAAAGTGCTGCAGACATGTTGGATGAAGAAGAACAGACAGACTGAGCCTCCACAGTCGGCCATGTCTCACACACATCAGCACAGAAACCATGAAGACCTCAGGTGTCTGCTCTGAACACAGTCAAAAGACCACCAGAGGACACCTGTTAACCATCAGCATTATGGGTAGTGTAGTAGGAGACACTCACCTGACATGAAATAGTGCCGGAAATTAAATAAAAGACATCCAAAAACCACAAGAAGAACCAGGAGAACCAGGAGAGCTGTGGCCCAGGGTGGAAATGGTTCTGTGAAAAAAAACAACCTTTTAATCTCTGACCTGTATCCACAATATTAACCACTGACCTGTATCTCGAGCACTGACCTTTGACCTGCAGCACTACTTTCTGTCTCAGGATGTCTTTGTCCCTGTAGATGGTGCAGATGTATCCTCCACTGTCTCTCTCTGTGGGGTATTTCAGGGACAGACTGAGGTCTCCAGTTCTCAGCAGGTCTTTATTCATCTTTGTTCGGTCTCTGTAAACTTCGTCCTGAGTCATAAGGTTATCATTTCTGTTAGAATACTCATGGACTGTGATGAGTCCAACTTCAGAGCGAGTCCACTCCACTGTGGTGTTCTTGGGCAGGTCAGGTGTTGTGTTGCAGGGCAGGATGACAGACTGTGACCCTTCCCTCACCATCACCTCCACCTGCTGGTCTGAGAGGACAATAAACCATAACATCAACTGTAGAAGCAGCAAAATTCCTCTGAGTGTTTTGTGCTGGGTGATGCATAGAATGTCATTTATTTACATATTTACAGAAATGTGTGTGGTAAACACAGCCCTCTGCACACAAGCTGACATGAGTCTAATGTCACAACATCACATTTTGAAGTAGCAGCAGTCATATTGATGGTAATGTGAGCAACACTTGATGTCTACATTCCTTACCTCTGACTCTGTCATGTAACCAGAGCACACATACACTGCTCAAAACAATAAAGGGAAAACAAAAATAAGACATCCTAGACAACAAAAATCACACAAAAATTATCAATCGAAATCAAATTTAGCAACCCATGGAGGTCTGGATTTGGAGTCGCACTCAAACTTAAAGTGGAAAAAACACTATAGGCTGATCCAAGTTTGACGTATGTACTTAAAACAAGTCAAAATGAGGCTCAGTAGTGTGTGTGCCTCCACGTGCCTGTAGGACCTCCCTACAATGCCTGGGCATGCTCCTGATGAGGTGGCAGATGGTCTCCTGAGGGATCTCCTCCCAGACCTGGACTAAAGCATCTGCCAATTCCTGGACAGTCTGTGATGCAACATGGCTATGGGCAGAAATCTGTGCCATCAGAAACTGAATTTGAATAAGTTAAATTTGAATTTGAATTGATCGGATTGAATCTGAATTGTAACTTGAATAAATGCTTTTAAAAACTGAATATGAATTAGCCTAACTTGAAATTCAATTTATTGGTTTTAAAATGATCATCACTAAACTGAAATTGAATTTTATTTTTTGAAAATGAATTCATTTGCTTTGAAACTGTATTTTATCCTTTAAAAATTTAGCTCTCGAATAATTTCAGATTCATTTCTCACCATTCAGTTTCAGTTCTACAATTCAAGTTCAGTTCCAAAATTCCGTTTTTTGGGACTTACATCCGGTTCCGCTTCAAGACTAATGAGCGCAGATTGATAGAACTACATTTTACTAGTAGTGATGAGATTTCCGGCTCTTTTTGGAGAGCCGGCTCTTTCGGCTCCCAACTGGCTCTTCAGGTTGTTTTGTTGCTTTAGTTAATTTATTATTAACAATAATATAAAATTATGCACAAAAGGAATTACTAATGTAAAAAAACTTGGTTTTATTTATATATGTTTATATATAAATATATACGGTGGCCCCTAGAGACAAAACATGTACAAACTCCAAAACACATTTCTAGCATTAACTGAACTTCCAAAACAGAGCTACCTGGATCACTTAAATTACACAATTGAAAGCATGTGTGTTTTGTTTGTGTATTAATACACAAGCACTCATATATATTCAAATAATTTAAAAAAAAAAAGTTTATTTACCTGGTACTACCACACACCAAATCCGGTCATTGATACTTGTTGGCTTGTGCAGCCACTAGGTAACAAAGCTCAACACTGCCCCTAGCATCCTGGAGCACTTCTGTTGTGTTTTGTACGTGCTTCGGAGTTTGTACGTGCTTCGGAGTTTGTACGTGCTTCGGAGTTTGTAAGTGTTCTGGAGTTTGTACGTGCTTCAGAGTTTTTACGTGCTATGGAGTATGTACGTGCTTCGGAGTTTGTACGTGCTTCGGAGTTTGTACGTGCTTCGGAGTTTGTATGTGTTCTGGAGTTTGTACGTGCTTCGGAGTTTGTACGTGCTTCGGAGTTTTTACGTGTTCTGGAGTTTGTACGTGCTATGGAGTTTGTACATGCTTTGGAGTTTGTACGAGTTTGTACGTGCTTTGGAGTTTGTACGTGCTATGGAGTTTGTACGTGCTTTGGAGTTTGTACGTGCTTTGGAGTTTGTACGTGCTTTGGAGTTTGTACGTGCTATGGAGTTTTTACGTGTTTTGGAGTTTGTATGTGTTTTGGTGTTCGTACGTGTTTTGGTGTTCGTACGTGTTTTGGTGTTCGTACGTGTTTATTCACTCCACATAAAATGTAATAAATAAATCATATAATACTAAAACCAACTAGTCACAGTTCAGCTTTTAACTATTTAAATTTTCAGCTTTTTCCTTTTAAACAAATTTAAAGTGAGACAACACAAAACACTGCAAACCACAACACAATTAAATATAAATTAAAATATGAAAACAAAAAGAAGATGCATATTCTCTGTCATATGGGCCTGCATGAATAAACTTTCTGAATCCTTTATCATCTGCAACTGAAAATACTTGTGGATGATTACTATACCTTTCTAATGTGACGTTGTTGTCCCTCGCCCTCTCTCTCTCCCCCGCTCTGTTCCTATGCTACTGCGAGTGTAACTAGCGCCCCTACCCCCTCTTCCCAGTGCAAAGCACAAGGCTCACATCCGGAGTGAAGTGGAAAAACGTGCGAGAGAGGGTGAGAGAAAGAAAAAAAGCTGCGTCGTTCACTTCCAAGATCCGGCTCTAAGAGCCGTTTCGTTCCCGACCGACACATCACTATTTACTAGCGGACCGAAAGTGT
The DNA here is from genome assembly GCF_057381845.1 of Rhamphochromis longiceps. Taxonomy (NCBI): domain Eukaryota; kingdom Metazoa; phylum Chordata; class Actinopteri; order Cichliformes; family Cichlidae; genus Rhamphochromis; species Rhamphochromis longiceps. The sequence continues at coordinate 1,285,911 of NC_140559.1, forward strand.
TACTGATGGGAATCTACAGCATCTTGAGCTGAATTAAGACTTCAGAAGTCATTCGTCATGTAATAGACCTCTCTGCATTGAATCATATCTGTTATTAACCTCTGTCTCTCTTCCACAGCATGTCTTTTATCCTGTCTTCCTTCTCTCACCCCAACCGGTCGCAGCAGATGGCCGCCCCTCCCTGAGCCTGGTTCTGCCGGAGGTTTCTTCCTGTTAAAAGGGAGTTTTTCCTTCCCACTGTCGCCAAAGTGCTTGCTCATAGGGGGTCATATGATTGTTGGGTTTTTCTCTGTATCTATGAAGCGCCTTGAGGCGACTTTTGTTGTGATTTGGCGCTATATAAATAAAATTGAACTGAATTGAATTGAATGACCAGCGGATAAACTCTCAGATTGGTAATAAATGTATTACATGTATAAGAACAAGCGTCATGTTAACAAATGATAGCCGTATAGTAGGGCTGCTCAATTAATCGAATTTTAATCTCGATTACGATCTGGGCTTTCAACAATCATTAAAAATGACTGAGCCGATTATTAGCCCCTCCCTTGTGCTTTACTCTCGCGCTGCTCTGTGTGGCAAATCGAGCGCACCTCTCTGCATTTCGAACACGTGTCACAATTAATAGCAGCAGTCCCCAACCTTTTTTGCGCCACAGACCGGTTTATGCCCAACAATATTTTCATGCACCGGCCTTTAAGGTGTCGCGGATAAATACAACAAAATAAAACTAGTACCGGTACCGAATTTATTCATAACACACGTGAAAAGACCCAGGAAAACCGAGTAAACAATAAAAACGATAACAAAATAACGCTGAAAACCGATAAAAACCCTGAAAACTATACATTTCACACCTGAGCCTCAACTCTCGCGGCCCGGTACCAAACAACTCACGGACCGGTACCGGTCCGAGGTCCGGGGGTTGGGGACCGCTGATTAAGAGGACCCGAGGGAAGCTCGGAAAGCTAAGCAGAAGTTATTTGGAGAGGAGAGTGACTGCAGTTGGTTGAAAAGAGAGGTAAAAAAACTTCAGTGGTGTGGAAACATTATGGGTTCGCGGAGTCAGACGTGGATCAAGTAGAGATAGTGTGTAAACTTTGCTACAGTGTTGTAGCTGCACCACAGAGCAACACTGCAAAGTTCACTAAACATAGATGGTAAATGGCCTGCATTTGTATAGCGCTTTTCTAGTCCATAAGGACCCCAAAGCGCTTCACACTACATTCAGTCATTCACCCATTCACACACACATTCACACACTGGAGATGGCAAGCTACATTGTAGGCACAGCCACCCTGGGGCGCACTGACAGAGGCGAGGCTGCCGGACACTGGCGCCACCGGGCCCTCTGACCACCACCAGGAGGCAAACATGGGGTTAGTATCTTGCCCAAGGATATTTGGCATGCAGCCAGGAGGCAGCCTGGGATCGAACCACCGACCTTCTGATTAGTGGCTGACCTGCTCTGCCACCTGAGCTACAGCCACCCGTTTAGATGTTTACATTTTTCATTTATTTCTTATATTGCAAACATTTGCACTGTTATCAGTATTTGCACACTGTTTTATAATATTTTTTTCTGACAATCTTTAAAGTCATTATTCAACACATTGTTATTGTTAAATAAATATCGTCAAATAATCGAGATCTCAATTTCAGTGAAAATAATCGTGATTATTATTTTTGCCATAATCGAGCAGCCCTACCGTACAGTAATAATGATAATAATAATAAACTTTATTTACAAAGCACACTTAAAAACCAAGGGTATGCCAAGGTGCTTAACAAGTAAGATAGAGAATAGGAGGAGGATAATAGAAATTGGACCAAAGCAAGTACTAAGTATGCAAGGAGGTAGCTGTCACTGATACATAGGAAAGCAACAGGTACAGAGTAAACAAGAATTTAAATGAGCATAAAAGTGCATAATATAAAATCATAAAAGAAATATTAACTAGAGGGAAAGGCAAGATTGAATAAGTGGGTTTTTAGTCGTGATTTGAACAGTGCAATGGAATCAGATGCGCGGAGGTCAAGAGGAAGGGTATTCCACAGTACCGGGGCAGCCAGAGCAAACGCACGGTCACCCCGGGACTTCAGCCAAGATCTGGGTTGGGTCAGAAGTAGTTGAGTGGCAGATCTGAGTGTTCTAGCAGGAGTATGTGATTTGAGAAGTTTACTAAGATAACTTGGCGCTAATTTATTAATAGTTTTGAATGTAAGGAGTAATATTTTAAATTGAATACGGTACTTTATAGGCAGCCAATTCAAGCTAGCTAGAACAGGAGTAATAGGGCAAAATTTCCTGGTACCAGTCAAGAGGCGGGCTGCTGCATTTTGGACTGTTTGCAGTCTAAGAAGAAGAGAAGAGGGAAAACCGTAGTACAAGGAATTACAATAATCCAACCTGGAGGTCACAAAAGCGTGAATAAGCTTCTCCAGGTCCTCATGCGGAACATAATGCCTAGCCTTAGAGATAAGGCACAGTTGGTGGAAGCTAGATCTCACTACAGCAGACACTTGCTTATCGAGTTTGAGCGAGCTATCCAGCAGTACACCCAAGTTACTGACATAGTCACAAGAAAAGCTAGCAAAGGAACCCAGGGCAGCACAGAGTTGGGCATGAGGGATTTTACTGTTGAACACCACAATCTCAGTAACGTTTATGCTTATTGTCGCTGTTAGCTAAAAATGCAAATTTAGCGTAGTTTGCCCTGGATTCAGCTTTTCATTCATTTCATTCATTTTCATTTATTTATTCATTTTCAGGCACAACAAATACCTATATGCTTTGACAAACAAATATGATCGACTGTTTCTAGTAGAATTCCAAAAGTTGTCATCTTGTACCCTCTCAGAGCCCTGTATGCCTGCAGAGACCCCTACAGTAGGGAAACATGCAAAACAGTGCCCAAACCTTTGTATTTTAGCTTTATGTATGTCTTACACAGCATCCCAACTCTTTAGCTAACTTAATAACTTTAGCTAAAGTGAATAGTTAGTCTAATTCATTAGTGCAGAAGTGTTCACTTTTTTTGAGCAGTGTATTATAATAATAATCTTTCACTATATTTCTTTTGAATGCTAACTAAACTGGAACTGAGGAGATGATGCTACAGTTACAAACTACTCAGAAATCATTTTGAAGGTTTTTGAAATCAGGTCCATAAAATCACAGATTCTGACACACTTCTAAAAGAAATGTTAATGATTCAGTAAGATCCAGTTGTCTTCTGTTTTGTTCTTCATGCTTCCACTGAGGTTAGGTCTGTGCTAAATGATGCTGCTGGTTTCATCAGTAGTTTTAGAACACTTGAGGAAATAATTTGCTTCAGTTTGACCTCTGATTACAGTATTGTATTTGGCCTGTAATTACAGCCAGTGTTGGGTTTGTTGCTGACCTTTGACCTGCAGCTGGATGTCTCCCAGTCTCCGTTCTTTTCCTCCAGCACTGATGGAGCAGGTGTAGTTGCCGCTGTCAGTCTTTGAGGGTTTCGTCAGAGTGAGGCTGAAGTCATTTGTGATTAAAGCATAACGATTCATTGATGTGCGCCCTCTGTAATGCTGGTTTTGTCCTCTAAGATTGTCTCCTCCTTCTTGTCGTAGGTGGACTGAATTGGGATCGAGGTCACTGCGAGTCCACATCACTGTGGAGTCCTCAGGTATAAAACCTGAGTACAGACACAGCAACAGGACAGACCTTTCCCCCTCATTCACCTCCACCACAGCCAGAGCATGCTGGGAAACTGTGAGGACACACATAGAGAGTTATGAACTAATCTTTGAAAAGAAATACTCCCTCATTTCCTAAGTGGGGCAAATCAAAATAAGGTAGCAACTTCAAAAATGTGTTCAAGGGAGTTGAAATCTCTGCATGCCAAGAAACTACAGACACACCTATTTATTTCCACAGTGGAACAAGTGTTAATTAGCTGGTCAAAAACAAGCAGATCTGATGAGGGACGATGTCCTAACCAAAATAACACAGTGTAAGTGCAGAATTTACAAGTTTCTCTCTGAAGTGAACATGGCAATTCAGATGAATGAGAAGCAGCTGTAGGAGAATATGGTTTTCACATGGGTACAAACTCCACACTGTAAAATATTATATTTATATTGTGACCACTGAAGTTCTGTTAGGCAGCATCACAGACCTGGAGAAAGACGTTAGAATAATAATAGGAATGAAAGGAAAGTTAAATGAATTTTAATCTGCACAGCAGAGTTTATAACATTATGGTAAGTTAAAATAACTATGCTCATTTTAAACTGTTTACCATTAGTTAAAATGTACCCACACAGCCAAACAACTTAAGTCAAACATAGTATATGATATTATTTGTTTTTATGGCTCGTGGTTATATTAACTGTAATTCCTGTGGAGGTGAACTGCATTAGTGATACCACTTGTAGGAGGACCTGCAGTCACTGTGTTTAAAGTGGACATGAAGCACTAACTGTATTAGGCTTAATATAAATCATGGACACCTACGTAGTAAAGCTATCAATAAAACTGTGTGAATGCTGAAAGGCATTCACACTATTGAGTTCATATCTGTATTCTTTATTTTTCATTTTCAAGTTGCTTTTGTTTGGTATTTTTTGCCAATGAAATACCACAACTTTTGTGCTACTTTTACTGTTCAAATTGTAAAATATTCTGCTATTTCTGGTAATGCTGGGTACATCTTTTAGTGTATATGACCTTTATAATTTTTAAAATATTGACCTTTTTTATGACTTTCTGCACCATAAAAATGAATGGAAAACATCAAATACTCTGCTAAAACTTGCTTGTTTTTGAAGCTTAAATACTTACGCATACGTTCACGTACAAACACCACTCCAACTTTAAAATGTTCTCCAGTTATTGGGTTATTACTGTATATTTCAACTTTTTTCACATCTCTTAGCATTTTCCAAAAAATATCTTGTTAGGTTTTGGGTGCCATGATGAGGATTTTTCAAAAGATATGGAGCTCCGTTTGGAGTGTGTCACTCTAACTTTTTGAATCAGTTTTTCATGTCTGAAAAAAACTCTTCTTACTCGCTCAATTTTCACTCTGCCCACACAAATTATACATCAAAACAGAAGTGTTTTTGTAGGCTGTCAGAAAATGTGACTGTCTTTATTGTGGGAGTTACACATTTCTGGCAAATCGTCTGAAAGCAACAAAGTCTACCCACTTTCTATAGCAATACAATGGAAATGCTATTCTAAATCATTGCTGGAAGTCTCTAACAGGACAAGTTTTCGAATTGTCATATTGCCTAAACCATGTGATGTTTAGACATGAGCCTCCTGACCCTCATGATTCAAGATTTTTTTTTTTTTTTTTTTTATATACCTTTTACCGGTGCCATGAATTATGTTTGTTCAGGGTACCAAATCTGTCCTCCTCAGAGGTTTCAAACTCTGCAAATGAAGCCTTTTTTTGTCTCATTATGTGTCTTAGATAGATTAGCACAGAGACAGAGACATTGTTCACCAAAGGCTGCTGATTCTTAAGGTGAAAAAACTGATATTGATAGCCCACATAGTTTACAAGTTATAAAATATTGTCTTCTCATCTATTTAGTTAGGGTATACTACAAGTCATATATATTTATTAATTTGTTCATTCAACACTTGAACATCCCCCATTGTGTTTTTAACCCCAAAATCCATTGTTCATTTTGTTTTTGACCAAAATAATAAAATAAAAAAAAACAAAACAACTATACTTCACTCTGACTGCTGAGTGTACCTGCCTCTACGACAGCAGACAGAGATAGCTGTCCACTCCAGTGCCTGTATAGAACACCGCGCACGTTAAACCGTTTGGATAATGATCTTGTCATGTTTCTTATAAACTGTTATTATCACAAGGTTTTAGACCTGAAGTAATTTACATTACCTGAACTCAGATCATTTCAAATCTGTTGATCACCTGGCCTCAGCGAAGTCACGCCCATATTTTCCCTAGGTGGAAAACTTCTACTTTAGCATACTCTCTCCTTGCTTCAGGTGTTCGGTAGTTGTTTCTGGGTCCTGGACTGTCTCTGACCATTCATCATACTTTTACAAGTGTAGCCACTCATCATTAAATCGTAATATTCTGGCACCTCGCGGGTTTACCTGCGTGACTATGATCAAAATGCGGAGCTGCTGCAGGTAACAGTCTCCGTTGAAACAGCGTTCAGGGTGATCTTCTTACCGTTTATGATGAGCAAGAACAGCAGCAACATCCCCATCCTGTAAAAATCACTAAATCCAGCACAAAGTCCCGATAAATCCTCTGCTGACCGAACGATCCGACTTTCTGTTTTACAGGGAGCATTCTGGGCCAGAGAGAGCGGATCCAGTTGACTCCGCCTCCATTACAACCAACTAGAAGTGGAAGCAGTGACGTTTTACTTTAGTGAAAAAGTCAAAGATGAGTGTTACATTACCGTTCATTTTGTGGGTTACTACAGAAAATTATACATTTATTGTTCTCACGTGTTATTTCAACTAACTGAGGACGTGTTGCCTGATAAGTATTTGTATCCTCTTGTAACTTTACTGTTTAAAGAGCTAACACCTCCAAAATATCAGGAGTAATAAGTCATTATAAGAAGTTTTTGTGAACTAAAAATCAAGAAGGAGGGATACTGTTTGTGTGCGATTTAGACAGCCCAGTGCGTGCTCCAACACAGGGGAACCATTCTGTTGGGGATACCTACCCTGGCACAACACTTGTGTGTCCCAGACTACTGTTTAGATCAGGTATGGGCAACTCCAGACCTCAAGGGCCGGTGTCCTGCAGGTTTTAGATATCAGACATTAGAATGGATGAAACGTAACAACTATGTACAAGATAGATATATTTATCTATTTATTTGTATATCTTTAAATATATTATTATATAGTGACAACAAGATTGGATCATAATGAGGAATCCTGGAACCAGACAAACCATGTTCAGGGACTAATCTGTCTAAGGCAGACGTGGTTGTAGTGGAAACCATTTACAACTTTCTGATCATTAACATCTTTGTAGAATGAGGTAGGATCAGGGTTGGACCAGTAATCTGGCATACTGGGTGTTTTCCTGGTCGGCCTAACGCACTTTTGAGCCACTGGGTCGCCTAATCAAATCTCTTAACGCCACTGGCCCCTCCCCTGCCTTTGCTGTGCGCTCTCTCAGTTTGTAGAAAAACTTTATTGTGGAAGAAGGAGTGAAAAGGTGGAGCCGGAAAGCTAAAGGAAAACAATAAAAAGAAACTAATAATGAGTCAAGTTAACCAACATAACTGCCGGGCTGCAGCACTGTGAACAGTAACAAAAGCAACCACTAGTACAAGCTGTGGGGAAGTGAGGAAGAGACAGAGGAATGTGGACTTCACATAGTAACAAAATCGATGGAGAGACCCAATTAGTAGTGCTGTGTGATACCTATGCTTTTATCTTATAAAGTCATGTAGAGGAGAGTAGTTTGTCATAATACAACACAGAGAGACAATCATCAACCATCACTGCATGTTGTTAGCAGGAACCCACAGAGGAGAACATGCAAACTCCACACATTAAAAACATAGACTGTGGATCCAGAGAGAAAAAAAAGAGAGAAAGACGGTTTCTTTGTAAAGAAAAAAACAAAACAAGCTGTGATTTGAGCTGTGTGTTTGTTTCAAGTTGACCAGCAGCTGACTCCACCCAAAGGAAGTGACCTCACACCTGTTTTATTCATTGAAACAGGATGATGAAAAGCTGTGAGCGAGTGTTTTGAGATGTAAACACTCACTCAAGAAGAAAAAAACTGGATCAGACTAAAAGTTAGCCAGTTGTTTTCACTTATTTAACCGGATGGCACATTTCAATAAAATCAATATGAAACAGTAGAAGATGGAAACCGACACACAAGAAAAGCCAGAGAAACAAAGACAAATCCAAACAATCCATCATACTGAGTCAATACTGAGGACTGTTCCTTTATTACGACCACTGAAGGCCACGCCCTTCAGGTCATGTGATCATGTGGTTCGTAGGAACGCTCCTCTTCCTCAGAGGATCCACCTGTGCTTCCTCTCCTCTCTCCTCCACCTGTTACAGTGAGGGAACCTCCTCCATGATGGAGGAGCTGCTGGAACCAGACCGTCAGACTGCTGAACACGTCATAGACACCTCAGCTTCACTACTGGAACTTCAACATTATGCACTCCATACTGTACAGTAATGCCACTGTTTTGCACATGTCTCACTCTGTATATTTTTATATATTTTATTTATTGTTTACTCTATTTAATTTGTAAAATATGTGTACACACACACACACACACACATGTAGAAAAATATTTAGTATGCACGTCCAGAAATGCATATACTATTATATATTGTACATATATTTATTAGTTTCAGATGTAGCCATTCTTGTATTTTGCTTGTTTACATTATTGTATTTTGCACACCTCTGCTGCTTGTGAAGCTCGCACACAAGAATTTCACTCACATGTGCTGTACCAATGTACCTGCACATGTGATGTGACAATAAAAGTGATTTGATTTGATTTGAAAGTGCTGAGAGTTTCCTCCAGAGTGAGACCTCTGTGAGTCACATCTGTTGTTAATGTTCAGATGTGACTTAACGCTTATCAGCCCTGCACTCTTATCTGCAGCAACGCCCTGGCACATTGAGCTACTTTGGCACATAGTTAGCCTCCCCCATGGTAGAAACTCTCAAGCTTTCACCTGAAAGCCCGCAGTCTGTTAGTCCTGACCCTCTCAGACATCGTTCACACTCTCACAGGTAAAGTCAACGTCATGAGGTCGCTGTTTTCCGGGAATGAGTGAATTTATGGCGCTGTGCTGTGACTGAGTGCAGATTAAACAGGTAAACTGAGCTCAGAGTTTCTTACCGCTCAGGAGGAGAAACAGCAGCATCTTCATCCTCCTTTATAAACCACAGCAGCCACAAAGTCCGGTAACCCCGGATAAAGCAGAGCTCCCACACACGCCTCACTGTGGCTCCTGTAACTTTGTGTTTTGTATGTGAGGGAAACGCCCCGCCTTCCTCCAGCTGTAAGTACTGATAGCTGCTGCGTTCAATACACCTCGGATTTACGGACTACATTCTAGAAAACGGGACAAACAGGATTTGTTTTGCTTCTCAGCACGTAGAACCATTCAAACACCACAGCATAAGAACACTTTTACTTTTATTTGTTTGTGCTTAACATGCTGTGTGTGCTCAGTGAGTCACACATATACAGCAGAGGCAGGCCTGATTCAGAGATTTACAGTTTAACTGCTCCTTACATTCACTGCTGCCGTCTTGGATTGTTAAGTAGGTCTTGGTGGGGCTGCTCTTACTTTCCTAATAGGAAATCCGAGTTTATGAGGAAGTTTCAGATTCAAATTCTTACTGGGGACTCTGAAATCCCGAATTCCTGCTGAACTCACCATTAGTTTTTAGTTTCAGTTTCGGCTGCTTGTCTCTGAAGCCCTGGGCCGTACACCTGGGCCCTGTTTCAGGAAGCCGGTTTAGTGCAAACTCTGAGTAAGTATACCCTGAGTTAACGAAAACTCTGGGTTTTCGGTTTCACAAAGCGAGTTCAGCTGAAGCCTGAGTGAGTCACTATGACGACACACGCCGTGAAGCTAACCTGCCCCCTAGCAGGTTTACTACAACTAACCCTGACTGTCCCCGCCTCTTTGTTGGAAACCTGACAGTAGGAAGTGTCAGACATGGCGTGCCCCGTCCTTGAAGAGCCAGTAGATCGTGAAGCCCAAATTCTCCGCAGAGCTCTCCGCCGGGAGAGAGTGATCAGAGCGCGTTTGGACATTTTATCATTTCCTGATGATTTTCTGTGTGAACGTTACCGTTTCTCAGCACAATCTATAATTTATTTGAATAACATCCTCAGGCCTAATATTGCTCATGTGACACATCGCGGACATGCTCTCAGTTCTGTACATATTATTTGTATTGCACTTCGGTTTTTTGCAAACGGGAGCTTTCTGTATAATATTGGTGACGCTGAGCACGTTTCCAAGGCTACCGTCTGTCGGGCAGTCAGGAATGTTACAGTTGCACTGAAACGTCTCCTGTACTCGTTTGTGGTGTTCCCCGGTCACAGACCCACAAGATTTATCAAAGAGGGATGCCACAAAATTGCAGGTATCAGGATGAACGAAACTTAATTCATGATGTGGTGATACTTGGACTACTACTTAAATTGCACATTTATTTTCACGGTTCCCAGGCGTGATTGGCTGTACAGATGGCACTCACATTCCAATCATTGCTCCTTCAGTAAATGAAGGAGACTATGTGAACAGGAAGTCTTTCCACAGCATTAATGTACAGGTACATAGTTCCCTGTAGCATTTCAAACTAACAAATTATTCCATTATAGTAATGGATGCTAATTTGTGTTCTCTGCACTGTGAAGATCATATGTGATGCTGCCAACATTATCACAAATGTGGAAGCCAAGTGGCCAGGCTCTGTTCATGACTCACAAATTTTTTGTGAATGTACACTGAGCACAAAATTTGGACATGGTGAGTTGAAAATACTTTAAAATATATAAAGACCAATTGCTACAGGGACATTTGAACTGAAGTGTATCCTTCTGTCTTAGGAGAGTTCACTGGCTACTTGCTTGGTGATAGGGGGTATCCATGTTTACCCTATTTGCTTACCCCTTACCCTGACCCTGAACCGGGCCCACAGCAACGATATAATCTGGCTCATTGCAGGACAAGAGCCAGAGTTGAAATGACTATCGGAATGCTTAAGGCCCGGTTCCAGTGCCTGCAAAGACTCAGGGTCACCCCAGAAAGGGCATGTGACATTATTGTGGCATGTGTGATTCTTCACAACATTGCCACAATTAGAGGAGAACACTGTCCTTCTGAACCAAACAGCAGTGATCCAAACCATGAACATCCTGACCCTCCCACGGACATACAAGATGGAAGCGCAGTCAGAGACACCATATGTCACAATCATTTCCTTTGACCCATCACCTCAACATGTTGAAAGAAGAATAAACAGATTTTTTGTTCAACTGGCTTTATTGGTCGCCTGTATTTCCTGTACACAAAGTATTAACTAGAAAGTGCATTTTCTGAAGAAACTGCAGTGTGAATGCTTGAATCTGAATGTATGCACTGAAATGAATTAATTGCTGAATTTTGAGTTAAAACTTTTTTAATGAGATAAAAAAAAAACCAAATTTAACCTGAAAACAAAAGTGCTGAACTGCTAAAAGCTGAAGGTTACACAGAAGAAGAAGTTGGAAAAAAGCTGAAAATGTTTTAATTGTAAATTAGAAAAACCTAAGAAATGAGAAAAGAACATTTAGAGTCAGAAAACATCTGAAAGAATATTAAAAGGTCATATTCTTTGAATCACTGAATGACTAAAATGTGATCCCTCCACTTGGATCCACACAGTTTAAAAAGTTTACATCTCTGAGCTTTGAAAGACAAGATGTTGGAAAAAGAACAACGATGGCGACGTTTTGAGGGTAAAATGATGGCTTTAACACTGTGGAGACAGCAGCAGTTGAAAGAGAAGTGCTTAAGATGAATCTTGGTACAGTGGCAGGCAGAGCTCGTTAAGCAGGCAGGTGTGAGCCTGGTTGCTATAGTGACTGCACCCAAGGGCTCCATACACACGTACACAGACATGCGCCTCACTTTTGCTGCTTAAAATGAACAGAAAAGTCAGGCCGAAACAAATCGCTCCCAAATGAAAAGTAAAAGTCGTATTGACAAAATTCTTTCACCGTGAGCGACAGCAATGTCTAGTCTACCTAATTCTCAGTTTTCATGTCTGTGGAGTTTATTATATGGACGTGGTGACAGTGGAAAGACACCATGCTCTTCTGATTTTCAAACGAACCTTCTGAGCCATTTTAACATTAGAGTCTATGGAAGAGTTGGAGGGAGGAGGCTGTGCATTGGTGACATTTATGAAAGAACCATAACACCTAGGACAATAGTAAACACATTGGATGAAAGAGGACAGCGATGGCTACGTTTTGAGGGTAAAATGGCGGCTGTAGAGCAAACGCTGTGGACACAGCAGCAGTTTTAAAAAAGATTTTAAGATTAATTTTTTTGCTCCTCTCACTCTAGCAGTTGAGCTCTCTCACTCTAGCCCCAACATTCCGTCCCATACACACCCATTATAAACTCTGAAACGGGTGAAAAAACATCATGAAACTTAAACTGGAACTGAAGAAAAAGTATAATAGATATTGAAAAGATAAATACAAGTTGAATAGTTGAATGTCTTGTCTTCGTTTTAAAGTTGGAATGGTGGCTCTATGTCAATGTATGTGGAAGTAGATACAGTTTAAAGAGGAGGAATTTGAATGAGAATTTGAAGGGTCTCTCCATTGAAATACATTATAAATTTTTGTTAAATAAAGTTGAATAAAATTAAAAATATAAATGTTAAAAATGAGAAAAGTAGAAGCTTTCATGTCCAAAAGAATAGGAATCTAACGGTGTTTGAATGGTTTTTCTAAGTTGAGCGGTTTTGAAGGAGTGAGATGCCAAAAAACGTACGGAATATATAATAATAATAACTAGAAAAATTTGCATTTCCTGCGAAAATGCAGTGTGGATGCTTAAAGCTGAAGCTGTATGCAAAAAGTAGCTGAAAAAGCTGAAAAGTTGCAGAAATTGTAAAAACTTTGCAGAAGCAAAAGAAGTTTGCTAAAATGGAATAACTTAGCAGAACTGCAATATCTTAGAGGAAACATAATACTTGGCAGAAATACAATAGCATAGCAGAATTTAGCAGAAATATTGTAACTTACCAGAAACATGATAACTTCTCAAAAATACAAGAATTTAGGAGAAATAGTATAAGATAACAGAAAGAATATATTTAGCCAAAAATACTTAAACATTACAGAAACACTATGATTTAGAAAAATAGTACAACAGAGCAGAAATATTGTGATTTACCAGAGACACTGTGATGAACTATGAATATTGTAATTTTAAATTAAGACTATGTTTTAGCACAAATATTATAATTTGGCAGAAATACTATAATTTAGCAGAAATACTATATTAAGCACAAATCCTATAAAAAGCAGAAATGGTATGATTAAGCATAAATACTACATTTAGTAGAAATACTTTGTTTTAGCACAAATCCCATAAAAAGCAGAAATACTGTACTATGATTTAGTAGAAAGACTATAATTAATCAGAAATACTAAATTTAGCAGAAATACTATATTAAGCACAAATCCTATGAAAAGCAGAAATAGTATGATTAAGCATAAATACTACATTTAGCAGAAATACTATATTAAGCACAAATCTTATAAAAAGCAGAAATACTATATTAAGCACAAATCCTATAAAAGCAGAAATAGTATATTAAGCACAAATCTTATAAAATAGCAGAAATAGTATGATTTAGCACAATAGTAATAAGTTAAACAGAAAAATTGGAAAAGCAAAATGGACAGCTGAAAAAATGCTGAACATGCTGAGGTTCCCTCAAATATACTTGTTAAATGACAAAAATCAGCAAAAAAATTTATGACTGCCACACAATTACAAATATGTACACATGAGGAAACACACATGCACAGAGAGACACACACACAAGATCCAATTCAGTCAACCAGTCTAAATATATTGAATTTGAATCTTACAATGGGATCATCCCATTAAAAGGCTTTCTCTCTCTCTCTCTCTCTGTCACACACACACACACACACACACACACACACACACACACACACACACACACATACACACACACACACACACACACAGGGAGAGAGAAGTAAGTTTCTAGGTCAGCCTGGGAGCTGGTGAATTTGAATCCACCAATCAGAGAGGCTGTGCACTTTTCCCCACCAAAACAGGTGCATCTGTTTACACACGCAGCAGCACAGAGAGACACAGGATTTTTGCAGTCTATTTCTCATAGTGACGACTCCCCTCAAACAAATGACCGTAATTTCCTAACCGTAGGGGCTAGAACGGTCATTCTTACACCGTTTTGTTCAGAAGAGATGGGGGAATCTTCAAGTGTTGACAATTTAATATTAAAATATGAATTTTTAGAGATATATGACATGGATGACTTGTTGACTTAGAAGCCACGAATTCCCCAATATGCAAATTTGAATGCCTGAGACCACATATGTGATTGGCTGGCTTAGAAGCCACGAAGGCCCCAATATGCAAATTTGAATGCCTCAGGACACTTATTTGATTGGCTGGGAAACTGTGCAGGCCCTGATTTGAAAATTTGAATGTCTCAGTCCTCACAGAGGATTGGCTACCTGCGGACCTGGCAGAAATATATAGAAATACTATTATTAAGCATAAATACTACATTTAGTAGAAATACTATGTTTTAGCACAAATACTATAAAAAGAAGAAAAACTATAATTTAGCAGAAATACTATATTAAGCACAAATCCTATAAAAAGCAGAAATACTATAATTTAGAACAAATAGTATAAAAAGCAGAAATACTATAATTTAGCAGAAATACTATGTTAGGCACAAATCCTATAAAAAGCAGAAATACTATAATTTAGCAGAAATACTATGTTAGGCACAAATCCTATAAAAAGCAGAAATACTATAATTTAGCAGAAATACTATATTAGGCATAAATCCTATGAAAAGCAGAAATAGTATGATTTAGCAGAAATACTGTATTTAGCACAAGTACCGAAAAGTACCAGAAATACTATGATTTAGCAGAATAGTAATAACTTATTGAAACACAAATGCACAGAGGGACACACAAACACAGGCTCTAATCCAGTCAACCAGTCTAACTATGTTCAATTTAAATCCTACAATGACATGCTGCCAAATAAGGGCAGGGTCCTCTCTCTCCCACTAAACACACACACACACACACACACACACACACACACACACACACACACACAGGGAGAGAGGACTAAGTTTCTAGGTCAGCCTGGGAGCTGCTGAATTTGAATCCACCAATCAGAGAGGCTGTTTACATTTTCCCGCCAAAACAGGTGCATCTTTTTACACACGCAGCACAGAGACATAGACCTGCTTCTTTCAGTTTATTTCACATAGTGAGGATTCCCCTCAAACAAATGACCATAATTTCCTAACCATAGGGGCTAGAGCGGTCATTCTTACACCGTTTTGTTCAGAAGAGATGGGGGAATCTTCAAGTGTTGACAATTTATCATTAAAATATGAATTTTTAGAGATATATGACATGGATGACTTGTTGACTTAGAAGCCACGAATTCCCCAATATGCAAATTTGAATACCTGGAGCCCACATACATGATTGGCTGGCTGGGAAGCTGTGCAGGCCCTGATTTGTGGATTTGAATTCCTCAGCCCTCAGATATGATTGGCTGGCTTAGAAGCCACGAAGGCCCCAATATGCAAATTTGAATGCCTCAGGACACATATATGATTGGCTGGGAAACTGTGCAGGCCCTGATTTGAAAATTTGAATGTCTAAGTCCTCACAGAGGATTGGCTGCCTGGGGACCAGGCAGAAATATATAGAAATACTATGATTAAGCATAAATACTACATTTAGTAGAAATACTATGTTTTAGCACAAATACTATAAAAAGCAGAAATACTATAATTTAGCAGAAATACTATATTAAGCACAAATCCTATAAAAAGCAGAAATAGGATGATTAAGCATAAACACTACATTTAGTAGAAATACTATGTTTGAGCAAAAATCCTATAAAAAGCAGAAATACTATATTAGGCACAAATCCCATAAAAAGCAGAAATAGTATGATTAAGCATAAATACTACATTTAGTAGAAATACTATGTTTTAGCACAAATAGTATAAAAAGCAGAAATACTGTAATTTAGCAGAAATACTATATTAGGCACAAATCTTATAAAATAGCAGAAATAGTATTATTTAGCACAATAGTAATAAGTTAAACAGAAAAATTGGAAAAGCAAAATGGACAGCTGAAAAAATGCTGAACATGCTGAGGGTCCCTCAAATATACTTGTTAAATGAAAAAATCAGCAAAAAAATGCACAGGGAGAGAGAAGTAAGTTTCTAGGTCAGCCTGGGAGCTGCTGAATTTGAATCCACCAATCAGAGAGCCTGTGTACTTTTTCCCGCCAAAACATGTGCCTCTTTTTACACACGCAGCACAGAGAGGCACAGGATTATTGCAGCCTATTTCTCATAGTGAGGACTCCCCTCAAACAAATGACCATAATTCCCAAACCGTAGGGGCTAGAGCGGTCATTCTTACACCGTTTTGTTCAGAAGAGATGGGGGAATCTTCCAGTGTTTACAATTTATCATTAAAATATGAATTATTAAAGATATTTGACTTCTAATGCACCATAACTGAGTAGAGCGAAGCAAAAACTGCCTTGACTTGCCCTCAAACAACGCTTTGTAACTCGAAATCTATTTGGAGTATCGATATCATTCTTTCACCGTAAGAGACAGCAGGCTTTGGTGAACAGTCATGGAAATTTTCAGGTCTCTGTGGAAATCCAAAAAAAATTATGACGAGAGAAAAAAGTGGTTCATTTCCAGAGTTTTAAATCTGAAGAAATCTGAGCGAAGGACGAATTTCCTACCCTCAAACAAGTCCAACTCATTTCAGAACGGTAATAGGTGAGAAAGAAATTCTTGAATTGTGAGCGTCAGGGGTGTCTGAAGATATTCGGGGACAAGCCTCATGTCTTAAAGTCGCTTCGTTAAGGAGATATGACAATTCGAATATGCCTCTCATTACAGAAATCCAGCGATGATTTTGAACAAGCTCTCCATTGACTTTATATGGAGAGTTTTGAGACCTTGTGTTGGTCTGAGGAGATTTGCCAAAATTCTATAAATCCCACAACAATGATAGTGACATTTTCTGAAAGCCAGCAAAAATACCTACGTTTTGATGTATAATTTGTGGAAGTTGAGTGAAAATTGAGCAAGTAGCAAGAAGTTGTTCGGACATGAAGTGAAAATTGCAAAACCTTCAGTGGCACACTGGAAGCCAAGAGCATAGCAACCATAACAACGCATGTATTTTGTGAAAAATCACAATTTTGCAACTCAAAACTTTAAGAGGCATAAAAGTAAAACAGTAAAACATTTGAAAAAGCTGAATCATACCTGAATAGCCCAATAATTTGTGAACATTTTAAAGTTTGAATGGTTGTTCTAGGTGAAAATATGAGGAAGTAGTTAAGTTTCAAAAACAAGCAAATTTTAGCAGAATTGCAGAAGTTTCCCATTCATTTCAATGGGACAAATTAAAGGAAAAAAGCTTAATATTTTAAAAAGTATAATAGTTAAAAATAGCAAAAATCATAGCGTAAATTAGCAGAAATAGCAGAATAGTTTAAAATTTGAACGGTGAAAATCGGCTGAAAATTGTGGAAGTAGTTAAGTGCCAAAAAGTGTACGGAAGCAACTAGAACTAGAAAAATTTGCATTTCCTGCGAAAATGCAGTGTGGATGCTTAAAGCTGAAGCTGTATGCAAAAAGTAGCTGAAAAAGCTGAAAAGTTGCAGAAATTGTAAAAACTTTGCAGAAGCAAAAGAAGTTTGCTAAAATGGAATAACTTAGCAGAACTGCAATATCTTAGAGGAAACATAATACTTGGCAGAAATACAATAGCATAGCAGAATTTAGCAGAAATATTGTAACTTACCAGAAATATGATAACTTCTCAAAAATACAAGAATTTAGGAGAAATAGTATAAGATAACAGAAAGAATATATTTAGCCAAAAATACTTAAACATTACAGAAACACTATGATTTAGAAAAATAGTACAACAGAGCAGAAATATTGTGATTTACCAGAGACACTGTGATGAACTATGAATATTGTAATTTTAAATTAAGACTATGTTTTAGCACAAATATTATAATTTGGCAGAAATACTATAATTTAGCAGAAATACTATATTAAGCACAAATCCTATAAAAAGCAGAAATGGTATGATTAAGCATAAATACTACATTTAGTAGAAATACTTTGTTTTAGCACAAATCCCATAAAAAGCAGAAATACTGTACTATGATTTAGTAGAAAGACTATAATTAATCAGAAATACTAAATTTAGCAGATATACTATATTAAGCACAAATCCTATGAAAAGCAGAAATAGTATGATTAAGCATAAATACTACATTTAGCAGAAATACTATATTAAGCACAAATCTTATAAAAAGCAGAAATACTATATTAAGCACAAATCCTATAAAAGCAGAAATAGTATATTAAGCACAAATCTTATAAAATAGCAGAAATAGTGTGATTTAGCACAATAGTAATAAGTTAAACAGAAAAATTGGAAAAGCAAAATGGACAGCTGAAAAAATGCTGAACATGCTGAGGTTCCCTCAAATATACTTGTTAAATGAAAAAATCTGCAAAAAAATTTATGACAGCCACACAATTACAAATATGTACACATGAGGAAACACACATGCACAGAGAGACACACACACAAGATCCAATTCAGTCAACCAGTCTAAATATATTGAATTTGAATCTTAGAATGAGATCATCCCATTAAAAGGCTTTCTCTCTCTCTCTCTCTCTCTCTGTCACACACACACACACACACACACACACACACACACACACACACACACAGGGAGAGAGAAGTAAGTTTCTAGGTCAGCCTGGGAGCTGCTGAATTTGAATCCACCAATCAGAGAGGCTGTGCACTTTTCCCCACCAAAACAGGTGCATCTGTTTACACACGCAGCAGCACAGAGAGGCACAGGATTTTTGCAGTCTATTTCTCATAGTGACGACTCCCCTCAAACAAATGACCGTAATTTCCTAACCGTAGGGGCTAGAACGGTCATTCTTACACCGTTTTGTTCAGAAGAGATGGGGGAATCTTCAAGTGTTGACAATTTAATATTAAAATATGAATTTTTAGAGATATATGACATGGATGACTTGTTGACTTAGAAGCCACGAATTCCCCAATATGCAAATTTGAATGCCTGAGACCACATATGTGATTGGCTGGCTGGGAAGCCGTGCAGGCCCTGATTTGTGGATTTGAATTCCTCAGCCCTCAGATATGATTGGCTGGCTTAGAAGCCAAGAAGGCCCCAATATGCAAATTTGAATGCCTCAGGACACTTATTTGATTGGCTGGGAAACTGTGCAGGCCCTGATTTGAAAATTTGAATGTCTCAGTCCTCACAGAGGATTGGCTGCCTGGGGACCTGGCAGAAATATATAGAAATACTATTATTAAGCATAAATACTACATTTAGTAGAAATACTATGTTTTAGCACAAATATTATAAAAAGAAGAAAAACTATAATTTAGCAGAAATACTATATTAAGCACAAATCCTATAAAAAGCAGAAATACTATAATTTAGCAGAAATACTATGTTAAGCACAAATCCTATAAAAAGCAGAAATACTATAATTTAGCAGAAATACTATATTAGGCATAAATCCTATGAAAAGCAGAAATAGTATGATTTAGCAGAAATACTGTATTTAGCACAAGTACCGAAAAGTACCAGAAATACTATGATTTAGCAGAATAGTAATAACTTATTGAAACACAAATGCACAGAGGGACACACAAACACAGGCTCTAATCCAGTCAACCAGTCTAACTATGTTCAATTTAAATCCTACAATGACATGCTGTCAAATAAGGGCAGGGTCCTCTCTCTCCCACTAAACACACACACACACACACACACACACACACACACACACACACACACACAGAGGGAGAGAGCTGCCGAATTTAAATCCACCAATCAGAGTGGCTGTTTACGTTTTCCCGCCAAAACAGGTGCATCTTTTTACACACGCAGCACAGAGAGGCACAGGATTATTGCAGTCTATTTCTCATAGTGAGGACTCCCCTCAAACAAATGACCATAATTTCCTAACTGTAGGGGCTAGAGCGGTCATTCTTACACCGTTTTGTTCAGAAGTGATTGGGGAATCTTCAAGTGTTGACAATTTATCATTCAAATATGAATTTTTAGAGATATATGACATGGATGACTTATTGACTTAGAAGCCACGAATTCCCCAATATGCAAATTTGAATGGCTGAGGCCACATATATGATTGGCTGCCTGGGAAGCCGTGCAGGCCCTGATTTGTGGATTTGAATTCCTCAGCCCTCAGATATGATTGGCTGGCTTAGAAGCCATGAAGGCCCCAATATGCAAATTTGAATGCCTC
Organism: Rhamphochromis longiceps; assembly: GCF_057381845.1. Taxonomy (NCBI): domain Eukaryota; kingdom Metazoa; phylum Chordata; class Actinopteri; order Cichliformes; family Cichlidae; genus Rhamphochromis; species Rhamphochromis longiceps. Next base: position 1,306,115 of record NC_140559.1, read on the forward strand.
AGGACACTTATATGATTGGCTGGGAAGCCGTGCAGGCCCTGATTTGAAAATTTGAATTTCTCAGTCCTCACAGAGGATTGGCTGCCTGGGGACCTGGCAGATATATATATAGAAATACTATGATTAAGCATAAATACTACATTTAGTAGAAATACTATGTTTTCGCACAAATACTATAAAAAGCAGAAATACTATAATTTAGCAGAAATACTATATTAGGCACAAATAGTATAAAAAGCAGAAATACTATATTAGGTACAAATCCTATAAAAAGCAGAAATACTATATTAGGCACAAATCCTATAAAAAGCAGAAATACTATATTAGGCACAAATAGTATAAAAAGCAGAAATACTATAATTTAGCAGAAATACTATGTTAGGCACAAATCTTATAAAAAGAATAAATACTATAATTTAGCAGAAATACTATATTATGCACAAATCTTATGAAAAGCAGAAATAGTATGATTTAGCAGAAATACTGTATTTAGCACAAGTACCGAAAAGTACCAGAAATACTATGATTTAGCAGAATAGTAATAACTTACAAAATTACAAATATGGAGGCATATTGAAACAGAAATGCACAGAGGGAAACACAAACACAGGCTCTAATCCAGTCAACCAGTCTAACTATATTCAATTTAAATCCTACAATGACATGCTGCCAAATAAGGGCAGGGTCCTCTCTCTCCCACTAAACACACACACACACACACACACACACACACACACACACACACACACACACACACAGAGGGAGAGAGCTGCCGAATTTAAATCCACCAATCAGAGTGGCTGTTTACGTTTTCCCGCCAAAACAGGTGCATCTTTTTACACACGCAGCACAGAGAGGCACAGGATTATTCCAGCCTATTTCTCATAGTGAGGACTCCCCACAAACAAATGACCATAATTTCCTAACCGTAGGGGCTAGAGCGGTCATTCTTAAACCGTTTTGTTCAGAAGAGATGGGGGAATCTTCCAGTGTTAACAATTTATCATTAAAATATGAATTATTAAAGATATTTGACTTGTAATGCACCATAACTGAGTAGGGCGAAGCAAAAACTGCCTTGACTTGCCCTCAAACAACGCTTTCTAACTCTAAATCTATTTTGAGTATCGATATCATTCTTTAACCGTAAGAGACAGCAGGCTTTGGTGAACAATCATGGAAATTTTCAGGTCTCTGTGGAAATCCAACAAAAAGTTATGACGAGAGAAAAAAGTGGTTCATTTCCACAGTTTGAAATCTGAAGAAATCTGAGCGAGGGACAAATTTCCTACCCTCAAACAAGTCCTATTCATTTCAGAACGGTAATAGGTGAGAAAGAAATTCTTGAATTGTGAGCGTCAGGAGTGTCTGAAGATATACCGGGACAAGCCTCATGTCTTAAAGTCGCTTCGTTAAGGAGATATGACGATTCGAATATGCCTCTCATTACAGAAATCCAGCGATGATTTTGAACAAGCTCTCCATTGACTTTATATGGAGAGTTTTGAGACCTTGTGTTGGTCTGAGGAGATTTGCCAAAATTCTATAAACCCCACAACAATGATGGTGACATTTTCTGAAAGCCAGCAAAAATACCTACGTTTTGATGTATAATTTGTGGAAGTTGAGTGAAAATTGAGCAAGTAGCAAGAAGTTGTTCGGACGTGAAGTGAAAATTGCAAAAGCTTCAGTGGCACACTGGAAGCCAAGAGCATAGCAACCATTACAACGCATGTATTTTGTGAAAAATCAAAATTTTGCAACTCAAAACTTTAAGAGGCATAAAAGTAAAACAGTAAAAGATTTGAAAAAGCTGAATCATACCTGAATAGCCCAATAATTTGTGAACATTTTAAAATTTGAATGGTTGTTCTAGGCGAAAGTATGAGGAAGTAGTTAAGTTTCAAAAACAAGCAAAATTTAGCAGAATTTTGGAAGTTTTCCATTCATTTCAATGGGACAAATTAAAGGAAAAAAGTGGAATATTTTAAAAAGTATAATAGCAAAAAATAGCAAAAATCATAGCGATGTTTAGCAGAAATAGCAGAATAGTATAAAATTTGAACGGTGAAAATAGCATAAAAATTGTGGAAGTAGTTAAGTGCCAAAGAAAGCAGAAAAAGTGGCAACTAGAATAACTAGAAAAATTTGCATTTCCTGCGAAAATGCAGTGTGGATGCTTAAAAGCTGAAGCTGTATGCAAGAAATAGCTGAAAAAGCTGAAACGTTGCAGAAATTGTAAAAACTTTGCAGAAGCAAAAGAACTTTGCGAAAATGTAATAACTTAGCAGAACTGCAATAACTTAGAGGAAACTGTAAAGCTGAAGCTGTCTGCTGAAAATAGTCGAAGAAGCTGAAGAAATCAAAGTCAGTGTTTAAAAAGTTGCTGAAATTTTAATAACTTTGCAGAACAATATCAAGTTAAGAAAAATGTAATAACTTAGCAGAAATGCAATAATTTAAAATAACATACCTTAACATAACATAACATAACAAACAAAAGTAGTGTAACCTAGCAGAAATAATTTAGTAGAAAATTAAAAACTTGGCAGAAATATTACAACTTATCAGAACTGCTAGAAATTTGCAGAAATGTAATAATTAGGCAAAACTGTCAACAGATAACAGCTGAAAATGCTGAAGTAACCTCAAAGTTACTTGTTTAACTGTGAAAAATTACCAAAAACATTAGAAAAGGAAGAAAACATGCCGGCAGATAAACTAATGTGGAACAAAACCAAGGTAAAATTGCGGAGTTTGCACAGCTGGTGAAATCTAAAAATGGCAAAAAAACAAAACAAAAGCAAAACCCACACAAACAACATTTAGGTAATAAATGCACAAGATGCTGCGGTCAGAGATAAAAACACCCAAAAATAATGTTATTGAAATGCCAAAAAGTGGCAGAAAGTTTAGAAAGTAGAAAACCAGTAGTAGAAAAGTAGAACATTCAAATATTTTTAGAAACATATGATACAAAATATTTACTCAGTTGTTTCCAATGATTACAATAATGGCATAAAGAAATAAAAATACCATTTGGGACAAACAGAAAAATATTAATAGAAAATGCAAATGAAATTAATCTAACATCTATACAAACAATTGAAGCATTTGTTGGAATTGTGAACATATCCTTGTTTGCCATGTTTATGTTTATGGCCCTAAGATGCGCAGACACATGATAGGCTATTAACTGCAAAAATATACACATATATAGCAAGTGAGAGACAAAAATATATCCTCTGATTTGCTGGAGTTTTGTCTAAATACCATTCGGCAAGGATAAACAACATGTTCCTATGCCACATTAAAATTTTCATAAGCTTCATTTTTTCAATTAGTTTACAGTTTCCTGATTTGATGATAAATATGGCATCAATCTACAAAATACTGTCAAAATGAAGTCCACATTGTGATATATTTGAGGTGTGGAGAGTCACACAGCTGAACAATCGATGTGCATATTTAAAGAAACAAGGATCAAATAAAGAACATTGTTGTGCAATAAATTACAGTGAAAAATAATCACTGCTTTGCGTTAGAGAGTGACTTATGATGAGGTATTAATTTTCCTAACTTTACCTCTAACATCTTTTCACATAGTGCTGTGACCAGGCTGAAATCCATCATAAAGTAACTGTAAACAGCAGAACCATTAGCATGAATGTTATGGTTCTACTCTGATCAAAACTCAAGTCAGCTGTGTGACCAGATATAAAATGATAAAGAGGAACACATATAAATGGATGTGACCTTTATGAACTTTTCAAAATGACTTTATATGTCTGACCCATTATCTATATATATTACAGCAGCGGTCCCCAACCCCCGGGCCTCGGACCGGTACCGGTCCGTGAGTCGTTTGGTACCGGGCCGCGAGAGATGAGGCTCAGGTGTGAAATGTATCGTTTTCAGGGTTTTTATCGGTTTTCAGCGTTATTTTGTTATCGTTTTTATCGTTTACTCGGTTTTCCTGGATCTTTTGACGTGTGTTATGAATAAATTTTCTTTTTTTCGGTACCGGTACTAGTTTTATTTTGTTATATTTATCCGCGACACCTTAAAGGCCGGTCCATGAAAATATTGTCGGGCATAAACCGGTCCATGGCGCAAAAAAGTTTGGGGACCGCTGTATTAGAGCAGATGTGGAAAACCACTGTTAGACCTACTCTATACTAATGTAGTTACTGACACCCCATACTAAGGCAGGATTCATACAAACACACATTATTTTTTCTCTTAAACACTTTCTTTTTTCACATTTTGAGATTGTGTAATTTCTAAAAAGAATACATGTAATGGTTCAATAGATATAGTTATTTAAATGTCCATAATAATCACATGATCATTTTTGTACATCCTACAATCCAGGATTTAGAGCTGTGTGTCTGTATGAATTCAGCTTGCTATACTTATAGACTTAGATATATTAATCCACTATTTACCCAAACAAGTTACATTGTTTGGGTAAATAGATTGGGTTTGTTCTACAAAATAATTATTCAACAATAAAAAAAACACAAAAAAAATCTGCACATTAATCCAGAGTTCAGTTTCATATGTCTGATATTGTTTGTTAAATCTGGTGACACAAACACAGTCAATAATTCATTGCTAGCGTGACATGTGGTCCTTTTTGCCTTTGACCAATGATATGCTGGTTACTTGGACCAGTTTAGTATTTGCTGTCACAGAGGAATGTTAACCATAAATCCAAAAGACAAAACTGAAAAAAATATGTTAATTGCAAACATGTTTTTGCTTAGTAAAAGGATTGAAATTACATGGAAACTGTCACCTTAAAGCCTCATTGTAAATATCATCACAAACAGATGTTTTCCACACAGTTAACAAAGCTCCACCACATCCGATCACTGCACATAAATCTAAAAGAAAACAAAAACAAATAAAAAAAATAAAATTAACACAAGGGAAGACTTTTGACTTAATAACTACGCTTAAAATAAGTGTTACCTTTGAATATTTGTGGGAAAAATCTGATGCTACCCCAAGAATACAAAGCCACACTGGAAACGATGACAGGCTTGCAGCCCTCTGTCTTCCTGGAGTCAGGTGCCTGATCAGTAGCAGTGAGTTGACAGAAGTCGGTGTCTGTAAGAGTGGCCAAACACTGATACTCTGTCCACTTGAGTAGAGTCTAAGAAGCTGGAATGCAGGCACACTGGACGAGCTTGTTCTAAAAAATACAGAAAAAGGAACATTTTATTTGTGTTAAGGCCTAAAAACTACAAATAAGTTATGCAATGAACAATGTTGAAATACCTTATAGGTGCTGCAGGCCACATAACCAGAATCCAGAGCAATCTCACACTCACATGATGGTGAGGAAAGACATGAGCTCTGCAATGAGGTTTGAATGTCTCAGTTGGGACACTGAAGAACTCAGAAGACAGCAATACCTGCACAGAGAGACAGAGTAGAAAAAGCATAGATTTGTAATCCATAATGTGAATTAAAACTCAAAAAGTGTCAACAAGTATAATCATTTGAGTGTGGAATTATTTATGCACTAAACAGGATTTTAATTAATTAATTGAATTAAAAACACTGACATTTTTTATCAAAGATAAAGAATCATACCTCTCTCTGCTCTGAGGATCACTGAGCATCTCTGACAGGAAATACAGTTTCCTCAGTAGGAGTCATCATTCATGGTCTCAGAGGTGTGTAGTGTGGCAGCATCATGATGGTCTCCAGATCAGGCAGGAGGTCAGGTGATGGGTGTGTCATCTTCTCCATTGAAGACATACTGGTATGGCAGTTCATAAAACAGCAGTCTCTGTGTGGCATGTAGTTATCTGTGCAGTCCAGCACTGATGGATCAGGTTTGGCTCAGCAGTTCATGAAGATGGTGTTAAGATGTTGTTGTTTCAGCTGAGGATGGTGAAGTTTGAAGGTTTTCCCACAAAGGAAACAGGACTGTGTGTGCCCTGTCTGAAAAAAATACATCTACAAAACATAAAGTGCTTTTAACACCACCCACCCCCCCTCCCCACCCACCCATCTCAGCCCCCAAGTGTCTATATAATGCTGGTATGGGGTGTCAGTTACTAAATCTAATTAGTGCGTCAGAAAGCGGGGGCTACACCTAAAGCCCCCGCTTTCTGATGTCTTTGTTTATTAGCAGCTTTTTCCAGCTGCTCAGAGAATTCTGACTTGGCCTTTATCCACCCAAACCCAAACCCACCCAGATAAAGGCCAAGTCAGAAAATGGATGCAGAAACTTTCCATGTACTTCTAAATCAGTTTTTATACAAATTCTGTAAGCTGTAAAAATGTTTTTCTCTACATAATGTATAATTATAGACATCTCTGGTAGCCTAAAGATAGTTTAAAACTTTTAACATTTTTTACCTGTAAAACATGATAAGCAAAACCTCATTCATCCAAAAAACATTTGATTCTACAAAATTTACTATAATCAAGAAAATATAATTGTCTGTATTTATTCATGTGACCCATAATAAATACCTGCATTTATCTGTGATTTATTTATTTACTATTTCATATTTGAAAGCATCTTGGAGGGGAAGATCTCGTTTGTTGAGATACATACGTCAGAGTAAAAAAAGTATCAAAAAAGGAGATGACAATTAACATCCATGAAAAAATGTATAAGTAGATTTAGTCATTTAAAACATGAGAATAAAAAATAAATTATGTCCGTTTAATGCAGTATATTTCAGATCTGAGGTGCATGATAACAGAAAGCAGATCTCCCGGCTCTGCATGAAGTACAGCCATGATTTGGTGACATGATTAATAACATTGCAATAAGAAAGGGTCTTCTTACAGACAGAGTAGGGAAGACAATTTTTTCCAATGAAAAATATTTTTCATACTCTACAATCAGTAAACTCTGTAACAAACATGATCTGTAATTGTTTCAAAACTCACCAGACGACTTCATGATTGGCTCGAGGACAGGACACAAAACACAGGGTTGTGGTAACTGTAGTATGATCTCAGAACACCGGAATGGAGACATTGATCTGGCTGAGAAATAAAAATGAGGTCAAGCAGGGTGTTCTTGTCTGTAGTGGCAGAAGTGATCAGCTGTGAATACCCTCTCGACTGAAACTGCTCCAGAATCTGTTTTCTTCCACTCTGCAACTGGTTCTCATTAAAATCTCCACACACAATGATTGGGTGACAGTCCATTATTTCAAGGGAATCTAAAAGACTTACCAGGTTTTGCATGAATGGTGTCAAACTGTAGTCAGGGGGTCTGTACACAACAGCAATGAGTGCAGGGAATGGAGCCTGAACCTTCAACACTAAAAACTCAAGATCAGTGACATTATGCAGATACTGTTTTACCTGAACCTGAAAATGATTCCTCAAATACACAACAACTCCACCACCACTTCTGCTGGCCATGTGAGGAAAGTTTGTGTAGGACACATGTCTGTTGCGTTTGAACATGGTGTAGCCGTCCAAATGAAGACTGTCTGCAACAAAGGAGCCTTGGAGGTGAGACTCTGTGAGACACAAAACATCTGCTAAACACATTTCATGATGACTCTTGATGTCACTGATGTGAGATGGCAAACCCTCCGTATTGTGATGGATCAGTGTAAGAGTGTCAAGTCTGCTGGCTGTTTCTCTGACCTGAAGAAGAGGCATCATTTCCTCAACACTGGCTTGTCTCATGGTTTGGAGCGCTGCAGTTACCTCGGGATTGGAGTAAATCTTTTTCTCATCCAAGTCCTGCAAATAGAGTCCACTGAGAGACGTCACCCTGCTGAGAGCAACATAAGCCATACCTGGTTCAAAAATGTTCTTCATTGAAACTACAGCTGTCTGTGTTGTAAGACCCTGAGTTTTGTGAATTGTGCAGGCAAATGCTAGCTTTACAGGAAACTGTCTGCGTACCGCTCCTTTAAACTTCAGACTCTCCTCTGCTCTCTCAATGTAAACCAGATCATCAGATGCTGCATTAGCACTGCGGTTGTGTCTCATAGGCTGCCGGTTGTCCATTCTGAGCCCCAGTTTGATTATGTGTCCATCATTTTCAGATCTCACCACCTTTACCAGTATACCAAAAGCACCGTTGACTAAACCGTTTAGTGTGTCCAAGTTTCTGGTCAGCATGACTCGAGCTCCTTCAGCAACATTCAGAGTGTCAGGTAAATCATTTCTCCCACCTGTAAATGGTTTGTCTCTTCGTTCCATTCTGCCTGTACGTTTATCCTTCTGGAAATCGTCTGCAGTGATGATTATGATGTTTGAATGAAGCTTCTTCAGGGTATCTGTGTTGTGGGATTCCACATTCTTGTTGGTGGCATAAATGTGTAAGACCTCAGTTGGACATTCTTCTGGTGCAGTCACAGCCTGTGACAACAAATCTCTGTCGCACTGAGAAAGCTCATCCGTCTTTTCTTTCACTCTAATCCTGTTCAGCATCTCTGCAAAGGCCACATCATCTTTCTGACGCATGATCTCGGTTAGAGTGATCATCTGAAAATGTTCCTGCCATAGGTCAATCTGTTCTGGATCGTAAACGCAGAGAGGTTTAGACTGTCGCACTGGTGGCAGCTGGTAAAAATCTCCAACAGCTAAAACTGACATTCCACCAAAAGGTCTCTGAGTGCCTTTGATTTGTTTCAGTCTTGCATCCACATAGGCAAAAAGGGGTTTTGAAACCATTGAAATCTCATCAATAACAATAATTTCTGCATTCATCAGCTCAGATCTGACTTCATCCAGTTGGTTACCAAGTCCTTGAATGGGTGGTTTCAGACTCCTGGGTAGTTTCAGTAGAGAATGTAATGTAGAGCCATTGATAGAAAAAGCTGCTGTCCCGGTAAATGAAGTAAGTAAAACAGTTGGATTTGATATGTCAGCTTCTTCTGCATTAGCAGGCAGTCTGCTCAGGATCTTTGATGCTTCAGAGTGAATACATTTAATCAGATGTGACTTTCCAGTTCCTGCACCACCGTTGATATAGAAGAAAAATGGATCTGGGTTCAAACCACAAACTCGCTGAATACACCAGTCTCTTATAGTATAGAACACGCAGGCCTGCTTCTGGTTCAGATTCTGATACATTACACGTACCACGGCTGGATCTACTGCAGGTTGTTCTCTGATGGCTCTGATCTCTGTTACAGCATCAGACTGACGACTGTAGTCAGGGACATTCTCCTGTTCGTTCTCATCATCAGAATGTCTCTCAGGAAGATTCTCATCACATTGCAGCCTCACAACTTCAGATTCAGGAGCAAGATTACACCATTCATCGATCACAACATCCCTATTTTGTTCAAACTCTTCCAGTGCACTCTCAATATCCTCAGAGTTCTTCTCATACTTGTCTTTATTTCTTTTCACAATCCGTTTCACAGACTCACTGTGGTCTGAACATGGAAGTCGCACAAAACCCGAGTTGTAGAAGGACTGATAGGTTTGGAAACATTGTGGTTTCAGTTCCTGCTCTGATCTGTGTGGAAGGTAAAGTCTCAACAGTCGACGATAATATTGCTCAGGATCTTTTTCCTGTGAACAGTGGTAATACCTGATTATAGCTGGTTTATCATTCTTTCGCCTTTGTACAAATCCAAGCTGGTTTAGAAGAGGAAGCACATCTTTTCCTTCATTTGGACCACTCACCAACCGGCACAGGGCAGCAAAATCAGCCAGCGACATTTCCTCATATTCTGGGGTCTCAGGTCTGCATTTGTATTTATCACTCAAACTTGTCATCCAAATATTACAGCTGTCATGTGTTGTGCTTTCCAGGAAGCTCATGGGCCGACTCATTTTTACTGGGTTATCATCTGTTGGTACAAATACAACACTGCGGGAACATTTTTTCATTTTTAGGCCACAGACTCGAGTCACACACTCCTGTGCGCTGATCTCTCTCTTTTTTGAGTAAGCCTGCATCACAGCTCTCATTTCATCACATTCATTGACCATGTTGTTTCCAGAGTTATCAATAACTGTCTTCAGGTATTCAGAGAGGCCAGATTCTTTCTTTGTTATATATTTACAGAGGTATTCTACACATGAATAGGCATTCAAAATGAATGAGACATCTAAATTAGAGTTCCAGGCTTCAAGCAGGTCTGGGTTGTAATTGTTGATCCAACAGTCCTTTGGGTCACGTTTCAGAATCAGAGCTGTTTTCTTGTTTATGTTCTGGAGGCATTGTTCATACTCATTCATTGTCAAGTTGCATCGTGACAGAATCTGCTCTATGGTGAGGGAAGCAGCTTCAGGTTCCTTCAGCAGGTTCAACAAAGGTCTGAGTTTGGCTTTTGCAGCTTCAGTGTCTGAATCCTCATCCTGTCTCACAATCATTGTTCTTGTGGATGGTGGTTTTGGAAACCCAAATCTACAACCAGAGTTCACACTCTTAAAGCATGTCTTTGTGTGGTTCTTGCTGTGCTTTTGTAGTTCAGAGACTTTTTTGTGCAGTTCAGGTTGTTTTTCTGGATCAGGGAGTTGAGCTGAGATGTATCTGTCCACAAAGTCACAGACAGTTTGGTCATCATCCACATCTGCTTCTACCTTTTCTCGAATCCACAGCAACATGTGTATATGCGGACTACCTCTGTGCTGGAACTCAACTCTGTAAAAGTAATCAATGATCTCACCAAGGGGCTGTGCAGGAGAAAAAAGCAAATCTCTGAACAAAGCCTCAACACGTTTATCAAACATTCGCATGGTGGTTACTGGATTTGATCTTAGAATTTCACACTTTTCTGACCAGTCCAGGGCTTCAAAATCAACCTCTTCACCTTGCTGTCTCTTTATTGCTTGAATCACTTCAGGCCATCTCATCTCAGCAGCAGAGAAAGTGACAAAGAACTGAGGTGTTCCTATTTGACGAATCATACTGAATAAATCTTTGGTAGTTTTCTGCCAGTAAGCTGGAGTTCCTCTGAGTGGCTGCATAAATCTGATTGCATCTTTATTTCTTACCAGCTTCTCTACTTCTGTCTTACTTTGTAACATTCCCGATGTGATTTTGCGTCCATCTTTGGTCATAGTTTTACCTTTCCTTAGCTGTATTGTCATGCTGGAATTAGCCAAATGTATTTCAGTGACAAACTGTGAGAAAAACAGGTAATTTGTGTCTTTAGCAAATCTTGCATCAATGTTGAAAAGCCTTGACTTGAAGTAAGCACTTGGTGTGAGTTTAAGAAGTCTCTTTTCATCCAGTGTATTCTGACCGGTAGGAAACTGCACAGGAAATGCCATGGCTTCCAAATGAGGAGTTCTGAAGAAGCTAACAGGATTGTTTCTTTCTGCAGGAGCCACACAATATGTGTTATCAGTGAAACAGAGAATCTCTTCTGAAATGTCAACAGGCTGCAGACAACTTTCTAGAGCAAAACCTCCATTGTTCAAATCACTTTCTGGTTCATCAGGATTTTGTTCCTCTGGTTGTTCATCACAGGATTGCATATTAATAGCTTGTTCACTTTCAGACTCACTTTCGCACAAAAGGGCATCTTTTTCATAGTTGTCAATTTCCATTAAATCTGCTTCATCATAATCATCACTTCCCATGCTGGCTTCATCACTGCTGTCATCATCAGGTAACGTTGGATCACAAAGCAATGCATCATCTCTGATAATAATATCTGTGTACTGTGGATGAATTTGTTTGAGTTTACGCAGGGCTTGAATGAGTTTAGACCAGGTGACAGTCTGGAACAGCTGATGGCCTTTGTAGCACAGTCGTCTTTTCAGCTTTATCCTCATGATCTGTGATTGGCTTCTGATCCTCGGTAAACTGTCAACTGTTTGTTGGACTTCAGATGGTACACACACCACATTACCACGTATGAGTCTCTGTCTGCCCTTTGGAAGTGGAATAATCTTAGCAAATGGTATGCATTTGGCAATCAGATGTCTCTCCAGAATGTTGAGATCGCACAGTTCAGCTGGAATATCCTGCAGTTCTAAACCGTTGACAGCAGCAAGTCTTGGCATGCGTCCACTTTTGAGGGAACTGTGACACGTGTGACAGATATACTCCTTTTTTCTCTCAACAGGAAAGCTGCAGTGATCATGACATGCTTCATCACACACATGAACAAATTTACCAGTTAGACACTGCTGAGCTACAATTTGGTGTTTTGAGTAATTTTCTCTTTTGCAGATTTTCACCTGATTAGGAAAAGAAGCTTTTAGACAAACAGTACAAACATAAGATGGTGCTGACTTAATGTTGGATCTGAAACGAGATATGGCCTCATTCATTAAAGTGTTCTCTGGATGACACTGTAAACTGTCAGCTGGTCGATGCATCTGACGATATTTTCTTTTTATTTTCATTGCACATCTGATATTATGCATCTGTCTAAAAGAAATACTGTTCCAATATTTTACTCTCATTCGTTCTCTCATATTGTCCTTGTGTTGCTGCTGAAATTGTCTCTCTTCTCCATAACGTTTAGTGATGTAACATTTTTTTTTCTGTCTAAATTCTACACTTTCTTTATATAGGTTAGAAACATATGACCTCATGTAAGCTTTATGTTTCTCTCTGAATCCAGCACAAGTTCTGTAATTTCTTCTTATACGTTCCTTCTGCTGTTCTTTGAATATAGGAGATTGTCTATAAGATTCTTTATATGTTTTTCTCATACGTTCCTTCTGCTTTTCTCGAAAAATGGGAGATTCTCTATATGTTCTTGTTATACGTTCCTTCTGCTTTTCTCTGAATGAAGAATCTTCTTTATACATCCTTATGACACGTTCTCTTTTTCTCTCTCTAATTTTAGCACTATCTCTATAGATTTTTCTAAAATGTTCTCTCTGTTTCTCTCTATATGTAGCATTGAGTTTACACAGATTATTTTTGTACACACTCTTCTTCTGTCTGTGATCAGGATCATGAGACTTTCTGCTAGAATCTTTTTTCTTTGCCTTAAAGCTTTCATCAAAAGCGTACATCTGTCTTTCTTTCTTTTTCTGATTTTCCCTTCTCTGTGGTAGTTTTTCTTGGACCAACAGTCGTCTCCTAATCTTTCTCCTTTGCTGTTTATTATGCTTCAACAGTTTATGTGAGAGTTCATCTGTTGTCATAGTTAAACAGGAGGCAGTGTTTAAATCATTCAGAGGAACAGAATCTTTTATTACCTGAGTGTCTCTTACAGAAGATGCAGAGGTTTCTATTTCTAAATAATCAGAATTGTTCAGCTCAGCAGCTGGCTCATTTGAATAATCCACTCTGGATGACATCACTTCAGTAGCTAAAGTGTCGGCCACAGTTTTCTGTGTTTTCTCAGTGGATTTGGGGGTTTCAAATTTAGGTTCATTTAAAGCTGGTGCTGGAACAGTTGTAGCTGTTTGTCTGTTTTCATCAGCATTTCTTTGGTCAGCAACGTTTTCACTGTGGAACTCAACAGGCTGTAGCTCATAAGTGCAGGTTGGTGCGATGCAAAACATTCGGTACAAACGTTTGATCCTGTCAATCATGTCGTTAAGACGTGTGAATTTTAACATAACTGCAGTTCCACCACTTACACTTAGCGACAATGGCATTCCTGTAGACTTACGTGGGTGAGGATCAAAATATGCGTATTCACCTGAAGTCAGCCTGGAAACTGCAATGGCTGTTCCTCCCATGACTAGCAAAGCATAGCAAATGTCTGAAGCCAAACACTGTAGTCCCTGTTCAAGGCTCGGAAGATGATCTGTACCGTCAAATGTGCCATAAAGAGCAAACTGAGACATGTCGACTTGATACTCGTGTCTGCGGCTGATGATCACAGTGGGAAGTTCATCACAGGCTAGAAACACGCTGTTCACAAACCTCTTTCTGGCATCTGAATACACGGCATGGCCTTTGTCCAACACACGGTTGAGATCTGCTCTGGTAATGAATTCATCCTCGTGTAAGAATGACAGGAAAACCAAACTGTTCGCCATGCATTGCTGATTCCGGTACTTTCCATACTTAGCATTGGCCTGGCTTCGAGACGCACAGATGCTACTCACTCGTGGACGACTTTCACTGTTTGTAACCTGTACATGAGACGGTCCTGGAGCTTCTCCATCATGCTGCGTTTGCACAGTTAGCTGGGGTTCAGTCTGGATTACCTGTTGTACTTTAGCATTTGGCACAGATGATGAGCAAACACCTCTCTTTACCACATCTGCATAAGACACTGCGGCCGTCTGAACGCTGAGCTGCACTTCTGGACTGGGAATACTTGTAACAGACACCTTTACCTGCTCACCGGTCTGAGAAAGATTTACCTGTTCCTTCTGCTTTTGCCATCTAAGCTTCTGGGACTGTGACCTTTGACCTTTCCTTGGCATTTTGTGCAAGTACAAACTGGACCTTATATGTATTTATACACAAATGTATACAAAACTCAACCTGTAAACACTGAAAAACTCCTCAAGTTTCTATTAAATGGATCAACTATACAAATGGTAAAGTGTTCTTATGACCGTTTAATTGATGTAAAAGGCTGGCTTAAATACAAACTCAATATAAAAGTTATTGAAAGATCCTTAAAAACGTTTTATTGTAGCTTTTTCAACAACTGTATATTATTACTTCTTTTTTTTTTAACCAGACTGGTTAATGAATAGGTCTATACTTCTGTGAAGTAATATGCAGAATAAATCTCAACAATCAACAGGCTATAATAAAACTCTTAGCTTTGAAGTAGACTTTGTGTAAATCTTTGAGATATCTAAAATCTAAAGCAAATATAAGGAGCTGTGGTGGTGTGGTGATCAGATGACAGGCGATGAGGATTCTTCAGCTGGATGTTCTGCAGCAGTCAGGAAACAGGAAGTCTGGGTCCTCAGGGCAGCTTCTCAATGACAATTGTAACTCAATACTTACACTGAGTAATAGAAATGGGTTTGTCCTTAAATAATATTAGTATAAACTTACTGTAGTCAAATGTTATAGTCAATGAAACAGACTTGAAAAATGTATTTGAATCTAATTTAATATTTATGTAAATAGAGCAGTCTGAATGTATATATTACAAAATAACCAGATTGTCTTATTACAAATAAACCTTTAAGAGGTGTATATTTTATATAATTTATCAAAGCAATTGCACCTGTAAGCCAATCAATGTTTATTCCAAAGTGTAATGCAAAATTAAAATGACAAATGTAGGGCTGTGTAAGTAGTTTCTACTGTGAGTTCTACTGTACTGTAATTCTACTACTGTAATTTTAACTTTCTACTTGTGATTTCCAGAAAAATGACTGGATGTGAGAGAGTTTAACGACAGGAAAGATGGAGCAGTGAGAGCAGAGATCTCTCAGAATTCTGAATACAGACTGACAAAGTTCAGGTAACTTCAATTCCAAAAACTTAGATTCTGGTAAAACTGGATTTCAAGTCACAGGATTGCGTTTCAACTCAGGTTCAAGTTTGTCAAATTAGATAGAGCACATGGCGGAGAATGGATAGAAGATAGAATGGCTTGTCAAAAAAGATTGAGCAGGGAGAGGGAGAGTGATAGGACAGACTGAATTGCTTGTTAATGATAGAGGGAGAGGGTTTTCTGCAGCAGGTCACCTGTAAGACAGAAAGAAAGTGGAATTAGACACACTTCCAATAAACCTGGCTTTACCGTATTTTTCAGACTATAAGGCACATTTAAAAGCCTTTAATTTTCTCAAAAATAGACAGTGCACCTTATGTATGGTTGTGCTTACTGATTTTAAACCAATTCTATGTGGTACACGGCACTCTGTCAAATGTTTTAGTATGACTTTGGTAAGCTACAAAGCAGCACCACTTGATGTATTGTCGGAGCATGGATACCATAGTCAGCACCCTCGTAGAGTAATTCGTACTGTGCTTCAACATAATATGGTGTGTGTGTGTATAAGGGCCTGGCACCTGTTGAGAGCCATGCTTATGAAGCAGATTTCAAACTGATCAATCCACATTCATCAGTCCATAAATCCTGAAAAGTGAGTGTATTGTTCTGTATTTTATGTCTTACAACTGAACAATTTTGAGAGTTATTGTAAATGAGTTGAATAAAGTTTCACTTATCTGTTTTGTTTGGCTTAATGTGCCTTAGAATTTAGTGCGCCTTACAGTCCGAAAAATACAGAACACATATATCATTACACACTGAAGAGTCGTACAGTACATTATTAGATTCAACTGAATGAAAATGTTTATCATATGGTGGTGGAACATTTCTAAGGACATTTTTGCATTCTATTAACACAATAAAAACAAACACAGTCTGTAAACCAAGATGTGGTGCTACAGTAACTTACTATAAACATTATATGGTCAAGCTAAACCCACACAATGAAGTCAGAGCAGACAGTTTCAGACCACCTGCTTTAAACACTTCACAGCACTCAACTCACATGATCCTAAATGCCCAAAGGTCTCAAATTCCCGTTTCTGTGTGTACTTACCTGGTTCAACAGTATATCATAATGTCTGGGGAGCCGTTAACATAAAAGTAAAAAATAATTTACTCAGTATGACTTTTGGCAAAATGAAAAATTTGGAGACAGATGACTCCTAAACAGCAGTTTCTACATTTTTCAGTCAAATATGGGGCATGTTTAATACACACTCCACTAAATCTACAATAAACTTAGCATGGCCGATATTAGGGCCTAATTAAAAATGTACTATGATGATAAGAGAGATCTGTAAGTCTGGAAATGTTTACACAGACTTTTCTACGATCTGATTATTCCCAAGAGCTGTGCTGACTCACTCCACTAAACTGAATGTCCTATAATGAGAAACATTTCCCAGCACTGTACCTCAGACAAACCTTTACTTACCAGACTGGAGACGATCAGATCAGCAGTCTAGAGAAAGGAAACAATTCATCAGATCACTGTTTGATGATTCAGACTGTTGAGCCTCTTCACACACAATCCAATTTACTGTGACATAAATTAACTAGTAAAATTCTTAATTTATTTAAGGCTTTATGAGCTTACTGTAGTCTAAAGAGGCGATAAATGAACTGCAGCGTCTCACATGGCTGTAGCAAGTGTAATAAAAGCATTCATTACTACAGAAATATAAAGAATAGCCACCAATATTTGTTGGCACAAGTGCAGGATATACCAAATATTTCCTACACAGAAGCTTTGTGGCTCCAACATTTTCTACAACAGGTCAGTACTACTAAAGTGTGAAAGCCAAAACTTTTAAAAATGTTAGATACAAAATAATTATATAAATCAGAAGCAACAGAAAACCTCGTCATGTCTGATATGAATATGTAAATCTTAAAATAGTTTTAAATATTGACATGTTACAATAGCAGAGGTGCACCATGTTTTGTAATTAAAATTAAATGTCTTAAATTTTTACACTAAAAAGTCCTTTCATTATACCTGTTGCTAGGAATATTTATGTATTTTGCAGTGTACCTTTTTGGCAACTTTTCTATTAAATTTTAAAACACATTATATTCACCAAATAAGTGATAAACTAATTAGACACACTGGCTGTAATGTACCTAACAATGTCCACTCACACCTCTGGTTCTCTTAGTTTTTCATTATTGCTTAACTGTACAAAATACTTCTACAGTGTTCTGACTTTAATGTAACACATCAGCAGAATTTGAGAGACAATATGAATCAATACCTGTGCAGCTCTTAAGTGTTTGAGCAACCACTTATACTGACTCCCCTAAAACACTTTCATTGTTTTGTCTGCTACTTAAATCCACAAACATAAGGAGAAAATGAACAACTGACATTTACCTATGTTTGGATTCAATAAGCCATAAGAAATTTAAATCATACATAAATGGGCTATTAAACTTCAGGGACATTTTCAGGGACAGTCAGAGGTCCTGTGTGAGGGCTTTGCTGCTACAGGTAATAAATCCTGACTTTGTGTTTTTGCCCATCAGTAAATGGAAACATATCACAAAAAGTCAAACTACTGTATGTAAGTTGCCAAATGTGCTACGCAATGCCAGGTTCATACTCCCTCAGTTACAATCACTGTTTACTTACCAGCAAAGGCAAAACCAAAGATCTCTTTCACTCTGTGTAACAAAAGACAAAGCACAAAAATACAGAATGAGACAACTCAAATCAGCATCACAGTCAATACTGCATCACTCTGTGTAGTCCAAAAGATTCAGTACACTTCTTTGTTTATCACAGCAACAAACAACTCACCTTTTTCTACACCTTATTAAAGATTACTGTCTTCATTAAGGTAAAATGTGGTTTCATCCATTTGTAATAAGCCACACACGTTTCTCAGTTATGTGATAGCTCTATTAGTTTGGTGCTATTAGATAACACAGTAGATTTAATAAGCAATGATTTGCTACACCTAGCTCTGCACACTTTATCAAATTCTGACATCACAATTTCAAAGCATGAACAATCATAAATGAAAGCTTGGATGATATTTTTGTAGGCTTCAACGTTTGAGTTCGTCTGCATTCAAATTCTGCTTCCTAAAAATATTATCACCTGCACACAGTATCATTTAATATGCTGTTGTTTTAAATATCTACATATCATATTTATAATATTAATGGTGCACTGCTGCATTTTATTTATTTGAAGGTGGACTTTTTTATATTTCGTTAGTTTTTCACAAAGTGAGAAGTTAAACAGAGCTGCAGGTGTAGGTTTCATTTAAAAAAAAAAAAAAACAACCTGCACAAACAAGTGTTTGTTAAACAGTTCTTAAAATTTAACTAAAAAACTAAAATTACCTAATTAAAAAAAACTTCTTGTTAAGAGATGTTATTATTCTTATATTATGTGTTTCATCCTCACTCTCTCTCTCCCTTCTGTTAATTAACCCACAGCACAAAAACACACCGGTACAGGCACGTGACTCTTTTTCTCCCGGCTTTCAGTCAGAAGCTGTGTCCCAAAATGTCGGCTGCATCCTCTGGAGGCCGCATTTGAAGGCCGATTATGTCACAGCCAGTCGACGAAGGCTGTCTCAAATGCGGCCGACAAATGAGTCCTTCATTTCCCCGAATAAACTTTTAACATATTTTTAGGCGAGAAAGTAGCGGTGTAAATATCTGCTTGGTTTATCAAGACATCGCATATTTGCAAAAGTGTGCCGACGTTTTCAGAGACGTCTGTCACCCACCAGCTCGATGGCAAGCTGGGAGGGGGGTTCAGACCCCCGCTCTTTCGCTACTCAGGTTAAACATGATATACAAGTCACTCTGATAACTTAAAAATGTAATTGTTTGCCTTTTTCTGTGTTTTATTTGTTCTGGAGTAAATCGGTTTGGCTGAGATCAAAGTTATTAGATTATTAGATTAAATAAAGCTTTATTAATCCATCCGGTGGGTCCTCCGGGATTTTCACATAGCTCAATAAACGTTAAACGGTCGAGAATTTACGCCAGTGTCCTGTTATATTTTAAATAGCAAGGAGCAGACGGCCGAGTTTATTAAACTCCCGCGAGACAGCGGTGACGCAAATCTGAAGGCTAGACCGTCCAGTTTCACAGCCTTCTCGGTCCACGTAGACCGCGAAGGCTGGGTCCTCCGAAAGATGCAGCCGACGTTTTGGGACACAGCTAATGGCGGTAAAATGGCTCCTTTGAAGTTGCCGACCCTGCTGCTTCAGCAGCTAATCAGTGGTTCTAAAATGACGGCTCATTACCTTACAACCGAAAGAATGAGGCCGTTTTTAACTGACTGATTTGTGAAGAGAATTAACTTCAGCTTCCCTAACAGACTCAGAAACACTAACACACCGAATGAACCAAATACAACACAATAACTGTAATAAACAATCAAATGAACCATATTAATTTCACACTGGGCCTATAGCAGCTAGGCTAGGCGTTAGCACTTAGTGCTAGCATACCAAACACTCCTTTTAAATAGTAAAATTACAACGTTTCACTAAAAAAGCAGCCATTGTGTTACTTTAACATGACTTATACTTCGACTGGCTTCATAAGTCACTAACAACAACTGGGTAAATCCCTCATACAGCTTATAGACATTTCATTTCAGAAAAGAGAGACAGAGAAGCAGCGCTTACCGGTGGGGATCGAGCTGAGAGTGGACGGAGATTCAGGAGTCAGGCAGAGACGTTAAAAAAAGAGGCATTCACGGGTAGTGGGAAACTCCGCAATTACACAAAATTGGCATGGAAAACGTGAAAAATATATGTAAATTTAAATATTATTATACTAGATTTTTTTGCAACAAAAAGCAACTAGCAGAAATTTAATTCTATAAGTTTAATAAATGTTTCAAACAGGATTCTTTGAATTTGAAATAATGGTTAAAAGACATAAATAAACATAAGGTCATTATGTTAAAATGTACTTTATTATGATAGATTTATTTAACTGACTGCAGTAGTAAGAAGAGTCTTCTGCTGAACACCAACACCAAGGAGCTGGTGTTGGTGATCGCCTAAGCATCCTCACAGTAGGAGCTGCAGAGGTTCATCTCACTCCACTGCAGGACTCAAGAGGTTCAGGAGGTCCCTTAACCCCACTGCTATGAGACTTTTTAACAGCGACTCCTGATATGTTCATTGCACATTTGTTTCTTTTATTCTACTACATATTGGTTGTAATCATGAATTCTGAATTGCTTTAAAGCTGAAGCTGTCTGCTAAAACTAGCTGAAAAAGCTGAAAAGTTGCAGAAATTGTAAAAACTTTGCAGAAGCAAAGGAACTTTGCTAAAATGGAATAACTTAGCAGAACTGCAATATCTTAGAGGAAACATAATACTTGGCAGAAATACAATAGCATAGCAGAACTTAGCAGAAATATTGTAACTTACCAGAAACATAACTTCTCAAAAATACAAGAATTTAGGAGAAATAGTATAAGATAACAGAAAGAATATATTTAGACAAAAATACTTAAGCATTACAGAAACACTATGATTTAGAAAAATAGTACAACATAGCAGAAATACTGTGATTTACCAGAGACACTGTGATGAACTATGAATATTGTAATTTTAAATTAAGACTATGTTTTAGCACAAATATTATAATTTGGCAGAAATACTATGATACAGCACAAATTATATAGCAGAAATGCTATATTTAGAAAGAAAAATATAATATAGTAGAAATAGTATGATTGAGCAGAAATACTACAATATAGCATAATAACAATGATTTAGCAGAAATACTATGATTGAGCAGAAGTACTAAGATGTAGTAAAAGTACTTTGATTTAACAGAAATACAATTATGGAGGAGTAATACTTTAAAATGGGAGAAATATTGATACACACACACACATACACAGAGCCTAAAGGGAAGAGTATTTGTGCCATGGAGTCTTAACAAGAATGTGAGGTCCATATTAGAAAAGCTGGTAAAATCATAAAAGTTTGCAGAATTGTAATAAATGATGAATATGAATTACTGGTCTGTGACAGTGTATTAATTTGTAGGGAAAAAAACATGTTGACCAAGGTGGAATCGAACCCACGATCTTTGGCTTGCAGACCCATGTCATTACCAACTGCGCCACTGGGAAAGAGAGGAGCCGTTTTGAAAAACAGGGTAATGAGGAGTCAGAATTAGATCGCGGTGAGAGGCGAAAAACGCCGTTTTTTGGAGTTACAAAACGTTGTGTAACTCAAAACCTAGGTGGACTAGAAGCATAATTCTTGTACTACTGATCAGGCACCTCACTCCAGGAAGACAGAGGGCTGCAAGCCTGTCATCGTTTCCAGTGTGGCTTTGTATTCTTGGGGTAGCATCAGATTTTTCCCACAAATATTTAAAGGTAACCCTTATTTTGAGCTTATTTATTAAATCAAAAGTCTTCCATTGTGTAAATTATATTTGATATGTTTTTGTCTTCTTTTAGATTTAGATGCAGTGACCGGATGTGCTGCAGCTTTGTTAACTGTTTGGAAAACATCTGTTTGTGATGGTATTTAAAATTACACTTTAAGGTGACAGTTTCCATGTAATTTCAGTCCTTTTTCTAAACAAAAACATTTTTTAATTAACATATTTTTTTATTTGTTTTACCAGCACATCATTAGTCAAAGTTAAAAAGAGCCACATGTTACACCAACAATGAATTTTTGACTGTGTTTGTGTCACCAGATTTAACAAACAATATCAGACCTATGAAATAAGTAATTGCACCATTTTTGGATAAATGTGCAATTATATTGTTTTGTATTTTCAATTGTTGAATAATTATGTTATAGAACAAACTCAATCTGTTTAGCCAAACAACATAATTTGTTTGGTTAAATAGTGGATTTGTATAATTTTACTCTATAAGTACAGCAAGCTGAATTCATACAAACACACAGCTCTAAATCTTGAATTGTAGGATGCACAATAATGATCATTTAATTATTATGGACATTTAAATCAGAATCTATTGAACCATTACACATATTCTTAATAATTAATTATTTTTAAGAGAGAAGTGCATCAGCGTGTGAACATGAAAGTAATACCAGTCCACGCTCTCTCTGATGCTGCTGTTACCTTTAACTGTTAACTATGCACTTCTCTCTTAAAAATAATTTGATTTCTATTGTGTGGTCTTAAAAAAGTACGGGTGATTTAAAGATGCCAAGTTAAATGTTCAGTATGTTGGTCACACCAAACACATGCACTCTCCAGTTTCTTCTTCTCATCTAATGCAATCTTAATGGTAAATCAACAGGGTACCTGGTTGCATAATTAGGTACCCTGTTGAGGGTACCAGGGAGCGTCAGGGTGGACAACGAGGCCATGAGGCCTATAGTTAAAGTTTTTCAATTTGCAGTTTTCTCCAGCTGCGTTAAACTCCATGTCTGTCCCTGTGCTCACGTCTGCAGTCTGTCTCGTTCCTTTGAGGATTCTCTCTGCACAGTTTCACCCCTCATATAACAAACCTCTTAAACATGAAGATGTAATCTTGGCCTCTGGAACTGATGCCACTCCTGGTCGGCTGCCTGTTCACCTGTTGCTGTCTCAATCTTATTTGCCATGTCGTCTGTGCTTTCATCCTCACTGCAGACATGCACACACTCTGTGGGGTCCAGCCTGTACTCACAGTGTAGAGTAGCAGTGGCAGGTAAAGAAGAGGATCTTGGTAAATGTTTACCAAGATCCAATTCAGTCAACCAGTCTAAATATATTGAATTTGAATCTTAGAATGAGATAATCACATTAAAAGGCTCTCTCTCTCTCTCTCTCTCTCTCTCTCTCTCTCTCTCTCTGACACACACACACACACACACACACACACACACACACACACACACACACACACACACACACACACACAGACAAACAGGGAGAGAGAAGTAAGTTTCTAGGTCAGCCTGGGAGCTGCTGAATTTGAATCCACCAATCAGAGAGGCTGTGTACTTTTTCCCGCCAAAACTGGTGCCTGCAGCACACAGAGAGACACAGGATTATTGCAGCCTATTTCTCATAGTGACGACTCCCCTCAAACAAATGACCATAATTTCCTAACCGTAGGGGCTAGAGCGGTCATTCTTACACCGTTTTGTTCAGAAGAGATGGGGGAATCTTCCAGTGTTAACAATTTATCATTAAAATATGAATTATTAAAGATATTTGACTTGTAATGCACCATAACTGAGTAGAGCGAAGCAAAAACTGCCTTGACTTGCCCTCAAACAACGCTTTCTAACTCTAAATCTATTTGGAGTATCGATATCATTCTTTCACCGTAAGAGACAGCAGGCTTTGGTGAACAATCATGGAAATTTTCAGGTCTCTGTGGAAATCCAACAAAAAGTTATGACGAGAGAAAAAAGTGGTTCATTTCCAGAGTTTGAAATCTGAAGAAATCTGAGCGAGGGACAAATTTCCTACCCTCAAACAAACATAATTCATGGCCAAATGGTAATAGGTGAGAAAACAATTCTTGAATTGTGAGCGTCAGGAGTGTCTGAAGATATACCAGGACAAGCCTCATGTCTTAACTTTGCTTCGTTAAGGAGATATGACGATTCGAATATGCCTCTCATTACAGAAATCCAGCGATGATTTTGAACAAACTCTCCATTGACTTTGTATGGAGAGTTTTCTGACCTTGTGTTGGTCTGAGGAGATTTGCCAAAATTCTATAAATCCCACAACAATGATAGTGACATTTTCTGAAAGCCAGCAAAAATACCTACGTTTTGATGTATAATTTGTGGAAGTTGAGTGAAAATTGAGCAAGTAGCAAGAAGTTGTTCGGACATGAAGTGAAAATTGCAAAACCTTCAGTGACACACTGGAAGCCAAGAGCATAGCAACCATAACAACGCATGTATTTTGTGAAAAATCACAATTGTGCAACTGAAAACTTTAAGAGGCATAAAAGTAAAATGGTAAAAGATTTGAAAAAGCTGAATCATACATCAATAGCCCAATAATTTGTGAACATTTTAAAGTTTGAATGGTTGTTCTAGGTGAAAGTATGAGGAAGTAGTTAAGTTTCAAAAACAAGCAAAATTTAGCAGAATTTTGGAAGTTTCCCATTCATTTCAATGGGACAAATTAAAGGAAAAAAGTGGAATATTTTAAAAAGTATAATAGCAAAAAATAGCAAAAATCATAGCGATCATTAGCAGAAATAGCAGAATAGTTTAAAATTTGAACGGTGAAAATCGGCTGAAAATTGTGGAAGTAGTTAAGTGCCAAAAAGTGTACGGAAGCAACTGGAATAATAAAGTATAAAGAATAAAGAGAAACAGGAACTCAATAGTGTGGATGCTTAAAGCATCCACACAATAATAATAAAAAAAACTAGAAAAATTTGCATTTCCTGCGAAAATGCAGTGTGGATGCTTAAAGCTGAAGCTGTATGCAAAAAGTAGCTGAAAAAGCTGAAAAGTTGCAGAAATTGTAAAAACTTTGCAGAAGCAAAAGAACTTTGCTAAAATGGAATAACTTAGCAGAACTGCAATATCTTAGAGGAAACATAATACTTGGCAGAGATACAATAGCATAGCAGAATTTAGCAGAAATATTGTAACTTACCAGAAACATGATAACTTCTCAAAAATACAAGAATTTAGGAGAAATAGTATAAGATAACAGAAAGAATATATTTAGCCAAAAATACTTAAACATTACAGAAACACTATGATTTAGAAAAATAGTACAACAGAGCAGAAATATTGTGATTTACCAGAGACACTGTGATGAACTATGAATATTGTAATTTTAAATTAAGACTATGTTTTAGCACAAATATTATAATTTGGCAGAAATACTATAATTTAGCAGAAATACTATATTAAGCACAAATCCTATAAAAAGCAGAAATGGTATGTTTAAGCATAAATACTACATTTAGTAGAAATACTTTGTTTTAGCACAAATCCCATAAAAAGCAGAAATACTGTACTATGATTTAGTAGAAAAACTATAATTAATCAGAAATACTAAATTTAGCAGAAATACTATATTAAGCACAAATCCTATGAAAAGCAGAAATAATATGATTAAGCATAAATACTACATTTAGCAGAAATACTATATTAAGCACAAATCTTATAAAAAGCAGAAATACTATATTAAGCACAAATCTTATAAAAAGCAGAAATACTATATTAAGCACAAATCCTATAAAAGCAGAAATAGTATATTAAGCACAAATCTTATAAAATAGCAGAAATAGTGTGATTTAGCACAATAGTAATAAGTTAAACAGAAAAATTGGAAAAGCAAAATGGACAGCTGAAAAAATGCTGAACATGCTGAGGTTCCCTCAAATATACTTGTTAAATGACAAAAATCAGCAAAAAAATTTATGACTGCCACACAATTACAAATATGTACACATGAGGAAACACACATGCACAGAGAGACACACACACAAGATCCAATTCAGTCAACCAGTCTAAATATATTGAATTTGAATCTTACAATGGGATCATCCCATTAAAAGGCTTTCTCTCTCTCTCTCTCTCTCTGTCACACACACACACACACACACACACACACACACACACACACAGGGAGAGAGAAGTAAGTTTCTAGGTCAGCCTGGGAGCTGGTGAATTTGAATCCACCAATCAGAGAGGCTGTGCACTTTTCCCCACCAAAACAGGTGCATCTGTTTACACACGCAGCAGCACAGAGAGACACAGGATTTTTGCAGTCTATTTCTCATAGTGACGACTCCCCTCAAACAAATGACCGTAATTTCCTAACCGTAGGGGCTAGAACGGTCATTCTTACACCGTTTTGTTCAGAAGAGATGGGGGAATCTTCAAGTGTTGACAATTTAATATTAAAATATGAATTTTTAGAGATATATGACATGGATGACTTGTTGACTTAGAAGCCACGAATTCCCCAATATGCAAATTTGAATGCCTGAGACCACATATGTGATTGGCTGGCTGGGAAGCCGTGCAGGCCCTGATTTGTGGATTTGAATTCCTCAGCCCTCAGATATGATTGGCTGGCTTAGAAGCCACGAAGGCCCCAATATGCAAATTTGAATGCCTCAGGACACTTATTTGATTGGCTGGGAAACTGTGCAGGCCCTGATTTGAAAATTTGAATGTCTCAGTCCTCACAGAGGATTGGCTGCCTGGGGACCTGGCAGAAATATATAGAAATACTATTATTAAGCATAAATACTATGTTAGGCACAAATCCTATAAAAAGCAGAAATACTATAATTTAGCAGAAATACTATATTAGGCATAAATCCTATGAAAAGCAGAAATAGTATGATTTAGCAGAAATACTGTATTTAGCACAAGTACCGAAAAGTACCAGAAATACTATGATTTAGCAGAATAGTAATAACTTATTGAAACACAAATGCACAGAGGGACACACAAACACAGGCTCTAATCCAGTCAACCAGTCTAACTATGTTCAATTTAAATCCTACAATGACATGCTGCCAAATAAGGGCAGGGTCCTCTCTCTCCCACTAAACACACACACACACACACACACACACACACACACACACACAGGGAGAGAGGACTAAGTTTCTAGGTCAGCCTGGGAGCTGGTGAATTTGAATCCACCAATCAGAGAGGCTGTTTACGTTTTCCCGCCAAAACAGGTGCATCTTTTTACACACGCAGCACAGAGACATAGACCTGCTTCTTTCAGTTTATTTCACATAGTGAGGATTCCCCTCAAACAAATGACCATAATTTCCTAACCATAGGGGCTAGAGCGGTCATTCTTACACCGTTTTGTTCAGAAGAGATGGGGGAATCTTCAAGTGTTGACAATTTATCATTAAAATATGAATTTTTAGAGATATATGACATGGATGACTTGTTGACTTAGAAGCCACGAATTCCCCAATATGCAAATTTGAATACCTGGAGCCCACATACATGATTGGCTGGCTGGGAAGCTGTGCAGGCCCTGATTTGTGGATTTGAATTCCTCAGCCCTCAGATATGATTGGCTGGCTTAGAAGCCATGAAGGCCCCAATATGCAAATTTGAATGCCTCAGGACACATATATGATTGGCTGGGAAACCGTACAGGCCCTGATTTGAAAATTTGAATGTCTAGGTCCTCACAGAGGATTGGCTGCCTAGGGACCTGGCAGAAATATATAGAAATATATAGAAATACTATGATTAAGCATAAATACTACATTTAGTAGAAATACTATGTTTTAGCACAAATACTATAAAAAGCAGAAATACTATAATTTAGCAGAAATACTATATTAAGCACAAATCCTATAAAAAGCAGAAATAGGATGATTAAGCATAAACTCTACATTTAGTAGAAATATTATGTTTGAGCAAAAATCCTATAAAAAGCAGAAATAGCATGATTAAGCATAAACACTACATTTAGTAGAAATACTATGTTTGAGCAAAAATCCTATAAAAAGCAGAAATACTATATTAGGCACAAATCCCATAAAAAGCAGAAATAGTATGATTAAGCATAAATACTACATTTAGTAGAAATACTATGTTTTAGCACAAATAGTATAAAAAGCAGAAATACTGTAATTTAGCAGAAATACTATATTAGGCACAAATCTTATAAAATAGCAGAAATAGTATGATTTAGCACAATAGTAATCAGTTAAACAGAAAAATTGGAAAAGCAAAATGGACAGCTGAAAAAATGCTGAACATGCTGAGGGTCCCTCAAATATACTTGTTAAATGAAAAAATCAGCAAAAAAATGCACAGGGAGAGAGAAGTAAGTTTCTAGGTCAGCCTGGGAGCTGCTGAATTTGAATCCACCAATCAGAGAGCCTGTGTACTTTTTCCCGCCAAAACATGTGCCTCTTTTTACACACGCAGCACAGAGAGGCACAGGATTATTGCAGCCTATTTCTCATAGTGAGGACTCCCCTCAAACAAATGACCATAATTCCCAAACCGTAGGGGCTAGAGCGGTCATTCTTACACCGTTTTGTTCAGAAGAGATGGGGGAATCTTCCAGTGTTTACAATTTATCATTAAAATATGAATTATTAAAGATATTTGACTTCTAATGCACCATAACTGAGTAGAGCGAAGCAAAAACTGCCTTGACTTGCCCTCAAACAACGCTTTGTAACTCGAAATCTATTTGGAGTATCGATATCATTCTTTCACCGTAAGAGACAGCAGGCTTTGGTGAACAGTCATGGAAATTTTCAGGTCTCTGTGGAAATCCAACAAAAAGTTATGACGAGAGAAAAAAGTGGTTCATTTCCACAGTTTGAAATCTGAAGAAATCTGAGCGAAGGACAAATTTCCTACCCTCAAACAAGTCCAACTCATTTCAGAACAGTAATAGGTGAGAAAGAAATTCTTGAATTGTGAGCGTCAGGGGTGTCTGAAGATATTCGGGGACAAGCCTCATGTCTTAACTTTGCTTCGTTAAGGAGATATGACGATTCGAATATGCCTCTCATTACAGAAATCCAGCGGTGATTTTGAACAAGCTCTCCATTGACTTTATATGGAGAGTTTTCTGACATTGTGTTGGTCTGAGGAGATTTGCGAAAATTCTATAAATCCCACAACAATGATAGTGACATTTCCTGAAAGCCAGCAAAAATACCTACGTTTTGATGTATAATTTGTGGAAGTTGAGTGAAAATTGAGCAAGTAGCAAACAGTTGGTCGGACATGAAGAGAAGACTGCAAAACCTTCAGTGACACACTGGAAGCCAAGAGCATAGCAACCATAACAACGCATGTATTTTGTGAAAAATCACAATTGTGCAACTCAAAACTTTAAGAGGCATAAAAGTAAAACAGTAGAAGATTTGAAAAAGCTGAATCATACCTGAATAGCCCAATAATTTGTGAACATTTTAAAATTTGAATGGTTGTTCTAGGTGAAAATATGAGGAAGTAGTTAAGTTTCAAAAACAAGCAAATTTTAGCAGAATTGCAGAAGTTTCCCATTCATTTCAATGGGACAAATTAAAGGAAAAAAGCTTAATATTTTAAAAAGTATAATAGCAAAAAATACCAAAAGTCATAGCGCACATTAGCAGAAATAGCAGAATAGTTTAAAATTTGAATGGTGAAAATCGGCTGAAAATTGTGGAAGTAGTTAAGTGCCAAAAAGTGTACGGAAGCAACTAGAATAATAACTAGAAAAATTTGCATTTCCTGCGAAAATGCAGTGTGGATGCTTTAAAGCTGAAGCTGTATGCAAAAAGTAGCTGAAAAAGCTGAAAAGTTGCAGAAATTGTAAAAACTTTGCAGAAGCAAAAGAAGTTTGCTAAAATGGAATAACTTAGCAGAACTGCAATATCTTAGAGGAAACATAATACTTGGCAGAAATACAATAGCATAGCAGAATTTAGCAGAAATATTGTAACTTACCAGAAACATGATAACTTCTCAAAAATACAAGAATTTAGGAGAAATAGTATAAAATAACAGAAAGAATATATTTAGCCAAAAATACTTAAACATTACAGAAACACTATGATTTAGAAAAATAGTACAACAGAGCAGAAATATTGTGATTTACCAGAGACACTGTGATGAACTATGAATATTGTAATTTTAAATTAAGACTATGTTTTAGCAAAAATATTATAATTTGGCAGAAATACTATAATTTAGCAGAATTACTATATTAAGCACAAATCCTATAAAAAGCAGAAATGGTATGATTAAGCACAAATACTACATTTAGTAGAAATACTTTGTTTTAGCACAAATCCCATAAAAAGCAGAAATACTGTACTATGATTTAGTAGAAAAACTATAATTAATCAGAAATACTAAATTTAGCAGAAATACTATATTAAGCACAAATACTATGAAAAGCAGAAATAGTATGATTAAGCATAAATACTACATTTAGCAGAAATACTATATTAAGCACAAATCCTATAAAAGCAGAAATAGTATATTAAGCACAAATCTTATAAAATAGCAGAAATAGTGTGATTTAGCACAATAGTAATAAGTTAAACAGAAAAATTGGAAAAGCAAAATGGACAGCTGAAAAAATGCTGAACATGCTGAGGGTCCCTCAAATATACTTGTTAAATGACAAAAATCAGCAAAAAAATTTATGACTGCCACACAATTACAAATATGTACACATGAGGAAACACACATGCACAGAGAGACCCACACACAAGATCCAATTCAGTCAACCAGTCTAAATATATTGAATTTGAATCTTACAATGGGATCATCCCATTAAAAGGCTTTCTCTCTCTCTCTCTCTCTCTCTCTCTCTGTCACACACACACACAAACACACACACACACACACACACACACACACACACACACACACACACACACACACACACACACAGGGAGAGAGAAGTAAGTTTCTAGGTCAGCCTGGGAGCTGGTGAATTTGAATCCACCAATCAGAGAGGCTGTGCACTTTTCCCCACCAAAACAGGTGCATCTGTTTACACACGCAGCAGCACAGAGAGACACAGGATTATTGCAGTCTATTTCTCATAGTGACGACTCCCCTCAAACAAATGACCGTAATTTCCTAACCGTAGGGGCTAGAACGGTCATTCTTACACCGTTTTGTTCAGAAGAGATGGGGGAATCTTCAAGTGTTGACAATTTAATATTAAAATATGAATTTTTAGAGATATATGACATGGATGACTTATTAACTTAGAAGCCACGAATTCCCCAATATGCAAATTTGAATGCCTGAGACCACATATGTGATTGGCTGGCTGGGAAGCCGTGCAGGCCCTGATTTGTGGATTTGAATTCCTCAGCCCTCAGATATGATTGGCTGGCTTAGAAGCCACGAAGGCCCCAATATGCAAATTTGAATGCCTCAGGACACTTATTTGATTGGCTGGGAAACTGTGCAGGCCCTGATTTGAAAATTTGAATGTCTCAGTCCTCACAGAGGATTGGCTGCCTGGGGACCTGGCAGAAATATATAGAAATACTATTATTAAGCATAAATACTACATTTAGTAGAAATACTATGTTTTAGCACAAATACTATAAAAAGCAGAAATACTATAATTTAGCAGAAATACTATATTAAGCACAAATCCTATAAAAAGCAGAAATAGGATGATTAAGCATAAACACTACATTTAGTAGAAATATTATGTTTGAGCAAAAATCCTATAAAAAGCAGAAATACTATATTAGGCACAAATCCCATAAAAAGCAGAAATAGTATGATTAAGCATAAATACTACATTTAGTAGAAATACTATGTTTTAGCACAAATAGTATAAAAAGCAGAAATACTGTAATTTAGCAGAAATACTATATTAGGCACAAATCTTATAAAATAGCAGAAATAGTATGATTTAGCACAATAGTAATCAGTTAAACAGAAAAATTGGAAAAGCAAAATGGACAGCTGAAAAAATGCTGAACATGCTGAGGGTCCCTCAAATATACTTGTTAAATGAAAAAAATCAGCAAAAAAATGCACAGGGAGAGAGAAGTAAGTTTCTAGGTCAGCCTGGGAGCTGCTGAATTTGAATCCACCAATCAGAGAGCCTGTGTACTTTTTCCCGCCAAAACATGTGCCTCTTTTTACACATGCAGCACAGAGAGGCACAGGATTATTGCAGCCTATTTCTCATAGTGAGGACTCCCCTCAAACAAATGACCATAATTCCCAAACCGTAGGGGCTAGAGCGGTCATTCTTACACCGTTTTGTTCAGAAGAGATGGGGGAATCTTCCAGTGTTTACAATTTATCATTAAAATATGAATTATTAAAGATATTTGACTTCTAATGCACCATAACTGAGTAGAGCGAAGCAAAAACTGCCTTGACTTGCCCTCAAACAACGCTTTGTAACTCGAAATCTATTTGGAGTATCGATATCATTCTTTCACCGTAAGAGACAGCAGGCTTTGGTGAACAGTCATGGAAATTTTCAGGTCTCTGTGGAAATCCAAAAAAAAATTATGACGAGAGAAAAAAGTGGTTCATTTCCAGAGTTTTAAATCTGAAGAAATCTGAGCGAAGGACGAATTTCCTACCCTCAAACAAGTCCAACTCATTTCAGAACGGTAATAGGTGAGAAAGAAATTCTTGAATTGTGAGCGTCAGGGGTGTCTGAAGATATTCGGGGACAAGCCTCATGTCTTAAAGTCGCTTCGTTAAGGAGATATGACGATTCGAATATGCCTCTCATTACAGAAATCCAGCGATGATTTTGAACAAGCTCTCCATTGACTTTATATGGAGAGTTTTGAGACCTTGTGTTGGTCTGAGGAGATTTGCAAAAATTCTATAAATCCCACAACAATGATAGTGACATTTTCTGAAAGCCAGCAAAAATACCTACGTTTTGATGTATAATTTGTGGAAGTTGAGTGAAAATTGAGCAAGTAGCAAGAAGTTGTTCGGACATGAAGTGAAAATTGCAAAACCTTCAGTGGCACACTGGAAGCCAAGAGCATAGCAACCATAACAACGCATGTATTTTGTGAAAAATCACAATTTTGCAACTCAAAACTTTAAGAGGCATAAAAGTAAAACAGTAAAAGATTTCAAAAAGCTGAATCATACCTGAATAGCCCAATAATTTATGAACATTTTAAAGTTTGAATGGTTGTTCTAGGTGAAAATATGAGGAAGTAGTTAAGTTTCAAAAACAAGCAAATTTTAGCAGAATTGCAGAAGTTTCCCATTCATTTCAATGGGACAAATTAAAGGAAAAAAGTGGAATATTTTAAAAAGTATAATAGTTAAAAATAGCAAAAATCGTAGCGTAAATTAGCAGAAATAGCAGAATAGTTTAAAATTTGAACGGTGAAAATCGGCTGAAAATTGTGGAAGTAGTTAAGTGCCAAAAAGTGTACGGAAGCAACTAGAATAATAATAATAATAATAAAGAATAAAGAGAAACAGGAACTCAATAGTGTGGATGCTTAAAGCATCCACACAATAATAAAGAACTAGAAAAAATTGCATTTCCTGCGAAAATGCTGTGTGGATGCCTTACGCTGAAGATTTCTGCTGAAAAAAGCAGAAAAAGTTGAAAAAACAAAAAACATTGCCCTGAGCGAGATTCGAACCTGGCCTTTCTGATCTATAGGCGGCGTCTCACCTTACTGGACCAAACTGATTCTTACAAAGAAGAGGTGGAGAGACTGACAATTCTGGTGAAATTAGCAGAAGCTGCTTAGTATTGTGCTAATAAGAGGTGAAAAGGCTAAACATTTAGCAGAAAAGAGGTGAATCAGAAGAAGTTCTGCTGAAAAGAGGTAAAGAAGCAAAAAGATGAGTTGAAAAGAGGTGTAGAAGTGCTTGCTGAAGATGGCTGTACGTGTAATGACACACTGGAGAGTGTCAAGAAAGCAGAGCGCATGCAAGCAGGGAACATGTGTAGCAACTGTCACAGGTAGGATTCGAAACTCTGCCCCCGGGTCTCACGGCAGCTGCCCTACCCTCTGAGCCAAATGAGTTCTGGTCTCAAGCAAATATATGATGAGAGAGAAAATGTGCACTGTGGAGCAGAAGCTCAAATTAGCAGAAAAGAGGTGAAGAGGAAGAACTTTGTTGTGAAATGAGGTAAAGAAACTGAAATTTGTGCTTAAAACAAGTGAAAAAGCTGAACTCTGAAATCCTGCTAAAACAGTAGTAGAGGCTGATATTTTTCAGCTACTCACTGAGCCAAACTGGTTCTCACGTAACTGAAAAAAGGTGGAAAAGCTTAAAATTCTAATGAAAACAGCAGAAGAGGCTAAGTGCACTGTGGAGCAGGAGCTCTAATTAGCAGAAAAGAGGTGAAGAGGAATAATTTCTGCTGAAAAGAGGTAAAGAAGCAAAAAGCCGAGTTGAAAAGAAGTGTAGAAGCAGAAGTGCTTGCTGAAGATGGCTGTATGTGTAATGACACACTGGAGAGTGTCAAGAAAGCAGAGCGCATGCAAGCAGTGAACATGTGTAGCAGCTGTCACAGGTAGGATTCGAACCTCTGCCACCGGGTCTCACGACAGATGCCCTACCCTCTGAGCCAAATGAGTTCTGGTCACAAGCAAAGATATGATGAGAGGGAAAATGTGCACTGTGGAGCAGCAGCTCAAATTAGCAGAAAAGAGGTGAAGAGGAAGAACTTTGTTGTGAAATGAGGTAAAGAAACTGAAATTTGTGCTTAAAACAAGTGAAAAAGCTGAACTCTGAAATCCTGCTAAAACAGCAGAAGAGGCTGATATTTTTCAGCTACTCATTGAGCCAAACTGGTTCTCACGTAACTGAAAAAAGGTGGAAAAGCTTAAAATTCTAATGAAAACAGCAGAAGAGGCTGAGTGCACTGTGGAACAGAAGCTCAAATTAGCAGAAAAGAGGTGAAAACAGCAGAAGAGGGTGAGATTTGTGCTGATAAGAGGTGAAACTGCGGAACCAATCAGAGGTACTGCTTCTGTCTGCTTCATCAGGCTGTGTACTTGTATGTATTTCTGCCATAGACTGTTAACCAGAATCTGAGGTCCATATTAGAAAAGCTGCTAAAATCATTAAACTTTGCAGAATTGTAATAAATTATCAATATGAATTACCGGTCTGTGATAGTGTATAAATTTGTAGTTAAAAAAAAAACATGTGGGCCAAGGTGGAATCGAACCCACGACCTCTGGTCTGAAGAGCGGTGTCATTACCAATCGCGCCACCTCTAAGGGGGCGGGCGCTTTGAAAAAAAGGGTGATGAGGAGTCAGAATTAGATCGCGGTGAGACGCGAAAAACGCCGTTTTTTGGAGTTACAAAACGTCGTGTAACTCAAAAACTAGGTGGGATAGAAGCATAATTCTTGCACTGGGTGAATCAGCGGACTTTGGTGTACTTTGACTGCGATTTACATAGCTCTTTGTATCTCCGTCGCGGAGATATGACGAGAGAAGAAACGGCTTCATTTTCGGAATTTGAAAAATGAGAGGAGGACAGATTTCCACCCCTCAAACAAGTCTAACTCATCTCAGAACGGTAATAGGTGAGAAAATAATTCTTGAATTGTGAGTGTCAGGAGTGTCTGAAGATATACAGGGACAAGCCTCATGTCTTAACTTTGCTTCGTTAAGGAGATATGACGATTTGAAAATGCCTTCAGTTTCAGTATTTCAGCTCTGAGTTTCACAACCTCCCCATAGACTTTGAATGGGGAGTTTTTAGACCATGTGTCACTTCGAGGCAAATTGTGAAAAAAACGTAACTCTCACAATAATTATAGTGACACTGTCTTAAAGCCAGCAAAAATACCTACGTTTTGATGTATAATTTGTGGAAGTTGAGTGGAAATTGAGCGAGTAGCAAGGAGTTGTTCAGACATGAAGAGAAAATTCAGAACGGACGAGTGTGCAGTGGGAGTTAATTGCATAGCAACCATAGCAACACATGTATTTTCTGAAAAATCACAAAGTTGTAACTGAAAACTTAAAGAGTCATTACATGAAAACGGTAACAGATATGAAAAAGCTGAATCACACAGGAATAGCCCAATCATCTGAGAACGTTTTAAAGTTTGAATGGAGTTTCTAGGTGAAAGTATGAGGAAGTAGTTAAGTTTCAAAGACAAGCAAGTTTTAGCAGAATTGTAGAAGTTTCCCATTCATTTCAATGGGACAAATTAAAGGAAAAAAGTGTAATATTTTAAAAAGTATAATAGTAATAAGTACCAAAAGATATAGCAGTCGAAAGCAGAAATAGCAGAACAGTTTAGAGTTTGAATGGTAAAAATCGGCTGAAAACTGAGGGAGTAGTTAAGCGGCAAAGAAACGGAGCAACTAGAATAATAAAGGATAAAGAATAAAGAGAAACAGGATCTCAATAGTGTGGATGCCTACGGCATCCACCCAATAAAGAGAAACAGGAACTCAATAGTGTGGATGCTTAAGCATCCACACAATAAAGAGAAACAGGAACTCAATAGTGTGGATGCTTAAAGCATCCACACAATAATAACTAGAAAAATTTGCATTTCCTGCGAAAATGCAGTGTGGATGCTTAAAGCTGAAGCTGCATGCAAAAAGTAGCTGAAAAAGCTGAAAAGTTGCAGAAATTGTAAAAACTTTGCAGAAGCAAAAGAAGTTTGCTAAAATGGAATAACTTAGCAGAACTGCAATATCTTAGAGGAAACATAATACTTGGCAGAGATACAATAGCATAGCAGAATTTAGCAGAAATATTGTAACTTACCAGAAACATGATAACTTCTCAAAAATACAAGAATTTAGGAGAAATAGTATAAGATAACAGAAAGAATATATTTAGCCAAAAATACTTAAACATTACAGAAACACTATGATTTAGAAAAATAGTACAACAGAGCAGAAATATTGTGATTTACCAGAGACACTGTGATGAACTATGAATATTGTAATTTTAAATTAAGACTATGTTTTAGCACAAATATTATAATTTGGCAGAAATACTATAATTTAGCAGAAATACTATATTAAGCACAAATCCCATAAAACGCAGAAATACTGTACTATGATTTAGTAGAAAAATTATAATTATTCAGAAATACTACATTTAGCAGAAATACTATATTAAGCACAAATCCTATGAAAAGCAGAAATAGTATGATTAAGCATAAATACTACATTTAGCAGAAATACTATATTAAGCACAAATACTATAAAAAGCAGAAATACTATAATTTAGCAGAAATACTATATTAAGCACAAACCCTATAAAAAGCAGAAATACTGTACTATGATTTGGTAGAAAAAACTATAATTAATCAGAAATACTATATTTGGCAGAAATACGGTATTTGGCACAAATCTTATAAAATAGCAGAAATAGTATGATTTAGCACAATAGTAATAACTTAAACAGAAAAATTGGAAAAGCAAAAATGGACAGCTGAAAAAATGATGAACATGCTGAAGGTCCCTCAACTATACTTGTTAAATGAAAAAAAATCAGCAAAAAAATCTATAACAGCCACACAATCACAAATATGTACACATAAGAAAACACACATGCACAGAGAGACACACACACAAGATCCAATTCAGTCAACCAGTCTAAATATATTGAATTTGAATCTTAGAATGAGATCATCCCATTAAAAGCCTTTCTCTCTCTCTCTCTCTCTCTCTGTCACACACACACACACACACACACACACACACACACACACACACACACACAGGGAGAGAAAAGTGAGTTTCTAGGTCAGCCTGGGAGCAGCTGAATTTGAATCCACCAATCAGAGAGCCTTTGCACTCTTTCCCTCCAAAACAGGTGCATCTGTTTTACACACGCAGCACAGAGAGACACAGGATTATTGCAGTCTATTTCTCATAATGACGACTCCCCTCAAACAAATGACCATAATTTCCTAACCGTAGGAGCTAGAACGGTCATTCTTACACCGTTTTGTTCAGAAGAGATGGGGGAATCTTCAAGTGTTGACAATTTATCATTAAAATATGAATTTTTAGAGATATATGACACGGATGACTTGTTGACTTAGAAGCCACGAATTCCCCAATATGCAAATTTGAATACCTGGAGCCCACATACATGATTGGCTGCCTGGGAAGCTGTGCAGGCCCTGATTTGTGGATTTGAATTCCTCAGCCCTCAGATATGATTGGCTGGCTTAGAAGCCATGAAGTCCCCAATATGCAAATTTGAATGCCTCAGGACACATATATGATTGGCTGGGAAACCGTGCAGGACCTGATTTGAAAATTTGAATGTCTAAGTCCTCACAGAGGATTGGCTGCCTGGGGACCAGGCAGAAATATATAGAAATACTATGATTAAGCATAAATACTACATTTAGTAGAAATACTATGTTTTAGCACAAATCCTATAAAAAGCAGAAATACTATAATTTAGCAGAAATACTATATTAAGCACAAATCCTATAAAAAGCAGAAATAGTATGATTAAGCATAAATACTACATTTAGTAGAAATACTATGTTTTAGCACAAATCCTATAAAAAGCAGAAATACTATAATTTAGCAGAAATACTATATTAAGCACAAATCATATAAAAAGCAGAAATACTATATTAAGCACAAATTCTATAAAAAGCAGAAATACTATATTAAGCACAAATCCTATTAAAAGCAGAAATACTATATTAAGCACAAATCTTATGAAATAGCAGAAACAGTATGATTTAGCACAATAGTAATAAGTTAAACAGAAAAATTGGAAAAGCAAAATGGACAGCTGAAAAAATGCTGCACATGCTGAGGGTCCCTCAAATATACTTGTTAAATGAAAAAATCAGCAAAAAAATGCACAGGGAGAGAGAAGTAAGTTTCTAGGTCAGCCTGGGAGCAGCTGAATTTGAATCCACCAATCAGAGAGCCTGTGTACTTTTTCCCGCCAAAACATGTGCCTCTTTTTACACACGCAGCACAGAGAGGCACAGGATTATTGCAGCCTATTTCTCATAGTGAGGACTCCCCTCAAACAAATGACCATAATTTCCTAACCGTAGGGGCTAGAGCGGTCATTCTTACACCGTTTTGTTCAGAAGAGATGGGGGAATCTTCCAGTGTTTACAATTTATCATTAAAATATGAATTATTAAAGATATTTGACTTCTAATGCACCATAACTGAGTAGAGCGAAGCAAAAACTGCCTTGACTTGCCCTCAAACAACGCTTTGTAACTCGAAATCTATTTGGAGTATCGATATCATTCTTTCACCGTAAGAGACAGCAGGCTTTGGTGAACAGTCATGGAAATTTTCAGGTCTCTGTGGAAATCCAAAAAAAAGTTATGACGAGAGAAAAAAGTGGTTCATTTCCACAGTTTGAAATCTGAAGAAATCTGAGCGAAGGACAAATTTCCTACCCTCAAACAAGTCCAACTCATTTCAGAACGGTAATAGGTGAGAAAGAAATTCTTGAATTGTGAGCGTCAGGGGTGTCTGAAGATATTCGGGGACAAGCCTCATGTCTTAAAGTCGCTTCGTTAAGGAGATATGACGATTCGAATATGCCTCTCATTACAGAAATCCAGCGATGATTTTGAACAAGCTCTCCATTGACTTTATATGGAGAGTTTTGAGACCTTGTGTTGGTCTGAGGAGATTTGCAAAAATTCTATAAATCCCACAACAATGATAGTGACATTTTCTGAAAGCCAGCAAAAATACCTACGTTTTGATGTATAATTTGTGGAAGTTGAGTGAAAATTGAGCAAGTAGCAAGAAGTTGTTCGGACATGAAGTGAAAATTGCAAAACCTTCAGTGGCACACTGGAAGCCAAGAGCATAGCAACCATAACAACGCATGTATTTTGTGAAAAATCACAATTTTGCAACTCAAAACTTTAAGAGGCATAAAAGTAAAACAGTAAAAGATTTCAAAAAGCTGAATCATACCTGAATAGCCCAATAATTTATGAACATTTTAAAGTTTGAATTGTTGTTCTAGGTGAAAATATGAGGAAGTAGTTAAGTTTCAAAAACAAGCAAATTTTAGCAGAATTGCAGAAGTTTCCCATTCATTTCAATGGGACAAATTAAAGGAAAAAAGTGGAATATTTTAAAAAGTATAATAGTTAAAAATAGCAAAAATCATAGCGTAAATTAGCAGAAATAGCAGAATAGTTTAAAATTTGAACGGTGAAAATCGGCTGAAAATTGTGGAAGTAGTTAAGTGCCAAAAAGTGTACGGAAGCA
This sequence comes from Rhamphochromis longiceps, assembly GCF_057381845.1. Classification (NCBI taxonomy): domain Eukaryota; kingdom Metazoa; phylum Chordata; class Actinopteri; order Cichliformes; family Cichlidae; genus Rhamphochromis; species Rhamphochromis longiceps. The sequence goes on from NC_140559.1 coordinate 1,346,116, forward strand.
ACTAGAATAATAATAATAATAACTAGAAAAATTTGCATTTCCTGCGAAAATGCAGTGTGGATGCTTAAAGCTGAAGCTGTATGCAAAAAGTAGCTGAAAAAGCTGAAAAGTTGCAGAAATTGTAAAAACTTTGCAGAAGCAAAAGAAGTTTGCTAAAATGGAATAACTTAGCAGAACTGCAATATCTTAGAGGAAACATAATACTTGGCAGAAATACAATAGCATAGCAGAATTTAGCAGAAATATTGTAACTTACCAGAAACATGATAACTTCTCAAAAATACAAGAATTTAGGAGAAATAGTATAAGATAACAGAAAGAATATATTTAGCCAAAAATACTTAAACATTACAGAAACACTATGATTTAGAAAAATAGTACAACAGAGCAGAAATATTGTGATTTACCAGAGACACTGTGATGAACTATGAATATTGTAATTTTAAATTAAGACTATGTTTTAGCACAAATATTATAATTTGGCAGAAATACTATAATTTAGCACAAATACTATAAAAAGCAGAAATACTATAATTTAGCAGAAATACTATATTAAGCACAAACCCTATAAAAAGCAGAAATACTGTACTATGATTTGGTAGAAAAAACTATAATTAATCAGAAATACTATATTTGGCAGAAATACGGTATTTGGCACAAATCTTATAAAATAGCAGAAATAGTATGATTTAGCACAATAGTAATAACTTAAACAGAAAAATTGGAAAAGCAAAAATGGACAGCTGAAAAAATGATGAACATGCTGAAGGTCCCTCAACTATACTTGTTAAATGAAAAAAATCAGCAAAAAAATCTATAACAGCCACACAATCACAAATATGTACACATAAGAAAACACACATGCACAGAGAGAGACACACACAAGATCCAATTCAGTCAACCAGTCTAAATATATTGAATTTGAATCTTAGAATGAGATCATCCCATTAAAAGCCTTTCTCTCTCTCTCTCTCTCTCTCTGTCACACACACACACACACACACACACACACACACACACACACACACACACACACACACACACACACACACACACACACACAGGGAGAGAAAAGTGAGTTTCTAGGTCAGCCTGGGAGCTGCTGAATTTGAATCCACCAATCAGAGAGCCTGTGCACTCTTTCCCTCCAAAACAGGTGCATCCTTTTTACACACGCAGCACAGAGAGACACAGGATCATTGCAGTCTATTTCTCATAATGACGACTCCCCTCAAACAAATGACCATAATTTCCTAACCGTAGGAGCTAGAACGGTCATTCTTACACCGTTTTGTTCAGAAGAGATGGGGGAATCTTCAAGTGTTGACAATTTATCATTAAAATATGAATTTTTAGAGATATATGACACGGATGACTTGTTGACTTAGAAGCCACGAATTCCCCAATATGCAAATTTAAATACCTGGAGCCCACATACATGATTGGCTGGCTGGGAAGTTGTGCAGGCCCTGATTTGTGGATTTGAATTCCTCAGCCCTCAGATATGATTGGCTGGCTTAGAAGCCATGAAGGCCCCAATATGCAAATTTGAATGCCTCAGGACACATATATGATTGGCTGGGAAACCGTGCAGGACCTGATTTGAAAATTTGAATGTCTAAGTCCTCACAGAGGATTGGCTGCCTGGGGACCAGGCAGAAATATATAGAAATACTATGATTAAGCATAAATACTACATTTAGTAGAAATACTATGTTTTAGCACAAATCCTATAAAAAGCAGAAATACTATAATTTAGCAGAAATACTATATTAAGCACAAATCCTATAAAAAGCAGAAATAGTATGATTAAGCATAAATACTACATTTAGTAGAAATACTATGTTTTAGCACAAATCCTATAAAAAGCAGAAATACTATAATTTAGCAGAAATACCATATTAAGCACAAATCATATAAAAAGCAGAAATACTATATTAAGCACAAATTCTATAAAAAGCAGAAATACTATATTAAGCACAAATCCTATTAAAAGCAGAAATACTATATTAAGCACAAATCTTATGAAATAGCAGAAACAGTATGATTTAGCACAATAGTAATAAGTTAAACAGAAAAATTGGAAAAGCAAAATGGACAGCTGAAAAAATGCTGAACATGCTGAGGGTCCCTCAAATATACTTGTTAAATGAAAAAATCAGCATAAAAATGCACAGGGAGAGAGAAGTAAGTTTCTAGGTCAGCCTGGGAGCTGCTGAATTTGAATCCACCAATCAGAGAGCCTGTGTACTTTTTCCCGCCAAAACAGGTGCATCTTTTTACACACGCAGCAGAGAGAGGCACAGGATTATTGCAGCCTATTTCTCATAGTGAGGACTCCCCTCAAACAAATGACCATAATTTCCTAACCGTAGGGGCTAGAGCGGTCATTCTTACACCGTTTTGTTCAGAAGAGATGGGGGAATCTTCCAGTGTTAACAATTTATCATTAAAATGTGAATTTTTAGAGATATACGACATGGATGACTTGTTGACTTAGAAGCCACGAATTCCCCCAATATGCAAATTTGAATGCCTGAGGCCACATATATGATTGGCTGGCTGGGAAGCCGTGCAGGCCCTGATTTGTGGATTTGAATTCCTCAGCCCTCAGATATGATTGGCTGGCTTAGAAGCCATGAAGGCCCCAATATGCAAATTTGAATGCCTCAGGACACATATATGATTGGCTGGGAAACCGTGCAGGCCCTGATTTGAAAATTTGAATGTCTAAGTCCTCACAGAGGATTGGCTGCCTGGGGACCTGGCAGAAATATATAGAAATACTATGATTAAGCATAAATACTACATTTAGTAGAAATACTATGTTTTAGCACAAATACTATAAAAAGCAGAAATACTATAATTTAGCAGAAATACTATATTAAGCACAAATTCTATAAAAAGCAGAAATACTATATTAAGCACAAATTCTATAAAAAGCAGAAATACTATATTAAGCACAAATCCTATTAAAAGCAGAAATACTATATTAAGCACAAATCTTATGAAATAGCAGAAACAGTATGATTTAGCACAATAGTAATAAGTTAAACAGAAAAATTGGAAAAGCAAAATGGACAGCTGAAAAAATGCTGAACATGCTGAGGGTCCCTCAAATATACTTGTCAAATGAAAAAATCAGCAAAAAAATGCACAGGGAGAGAGAAGTAAGTTTCTAGGTCAGCCTGGGAGCTGCTGAATTTGAATCCACCAATCAGAGAGCCTGTGTACTTTTTCCCGCCAAAACAGGTGCATCTTTTTACACACGCAGCAGAGAGAGGCACAGGATTATTGCAGCCTATTTCTCATAGTGAGGACTCCCCTCAAACAAATGACCATAATTTCCTAACCGTAGGGGCTAGAGCGGTCATTCTTACACCGTTTTGTTCAGAAGAGATGGGGGAATCTTCCAGTGTTAACAATTTATCATTAAAATATGAATTATTAAAGATATTAGACTTCTAATGCACCATAACTGAGCAGAGCGAAGCAAAAACTGCCTTGACTTGCCCTCAAACAACGCTTTGTAACTCGAAATCTATTTGGAGTATCGATATCATTCTTTCACCGTAAGAGACAGCAGGCTTTGGTGAACAGTCATAGAAATTTTCAGGTCTCTGTGGAAATCCAACAAAAAATTATGACGAGAGAAAAAAGTGGTTCATTTCCACAGTTTGAAATCTGAAGAAATCTGAGCGAAGGACAAATTTCCTACCCTCAAACAAGTCCAACTCATTTCAGAACGGTAATAGGTGAGAAAGAAATTCTTGAATTGTGAGCGTCAGGAGTGTCTGAAGATATACGGGGACAAGCCTCATGTCTTAACTTTGCTTCATTAAGGAGATATGACGATTCGAATATGCCTCTCATTACAGAAATGCAGCGATGATTTTGAACAAGCTCTCCATTCACTTTATATGGAGAGTTTTCTGACATTGTGTTGGTCTGAGGAGATTTGCAAAAATTCTATAAATCCCACAACAATGATAGTGACATTTTCTGAAAGCCAGCAAAAATACCTACATTTTGATATATAATTTGTGGAAGTTGAGTGAAAATTGAGCAAGTAGCAAACAGTTGTTCGGACATGAAGAGAAGACTGCAAAAGCTTCAGTGGCACACTGGAAGCCAAGAGCATAGCAACCATAACAACGCATGTATTTTGTGAAAAATCACAATTTTGCAACTCAAAACTTTAAGAGGCATAAAAGTAAAACAGTAAAAGATTTGAAAAAGCTGAATCATACCTGAATAGCCCAATAATTTGTGAACATTTTAAAATTTGAATGGTTGTTCTAGGTGAAAGTATGAGGAAGTAGTTAAGTTTCAAAAACAAGCAAATTTTAGCAGAATTGCAGAAGTTTCCCATTCATTTCAATGGGACAAATTAAAGGAAAAAAGTGGAATATTTTAAAAAGTATAATAGTTAAAAATAGCAAAAATCATAGCGTAAATTAGCAGAAATAGCAGAATAGTTTAAAATTTGAACGGTGAAAATCGGCTGAAAATTGTGGAAGTAGTTAAGTGCCAAAAAGTGTACGGAAGCAACTAGAATAATAATAATAATAATAATAATAATAAAGAATAAAGAGAAACAGGAACTCAATAGTGTGGATGCTTAAAGCATCCACACAATAAAGAATAAAGAGAAACAGGAACTCAATAGTGTGGATGCTTAAGCATCCACACAATAACTAGAAAGTGCATTTTCTGAAGAAACTGCAGTGTGAATGCTTGAATCTGAATGTATGCATTGAAATGAAATAATTACTGAATTTAAGTTAAAAATTTTGAATGAGATTAAAAAAAAAACCCGAATTTAACCTGAAAACAAAAGTGCTGAACTGCTAAAAGCTGAAGGTTACACAGAAGAAGAAGTTGGAAAAAAGCTGAAAATGTTTTAATTGTAAATTAGAAAAACCTAAGAAATGAGAAAAGAACATTTAGAGTCAGAAAACATCTGAAAGAATATTAAAAGGTCATATTCTTTGAATCACTGAATGACTCAAATGTGATCCCTCCACTTGGACCCACACAGTTTAAAAAGTTTACATCTCTGAGCTTTGAAAGACAAGATGTTGGAAAAAGAACAACGATGGCGACGTTTTGAGGGTAAAATGATGGCTTTAACACTGTGGACACAGCAGCAGTTGAAAGAGAAGTGTTTAAGATGAATTTTGGCAGAGTGGCAGGCAGAGCTCGTTAAGCAGGCAGGTGTGAGCCTGGTTGCTATAGTGACCGCACCCAATGGCTCCATACACACGTACACAGACATGCACCTCACTTTTGCTGCTTAAAATGAACAGAAAAGTCAGGCCGAAACAAATCGTTCCCAAATGAAAAGTAAAAGTCGTATTGACAAAATTCTTTCACTGTGAGCGACAGCAATGTCTAGTCTACCAAATTCTCAGTTTTCATGTCTGTGGAGTTTATTATATGGACGTGGTGACAGTGGAAAGACACCATGCTCTTCTGATTTTCAAACGAACCTTCTGAGCCATTTTAACATTAGAGTCTATGGAAGAGTTGGAGGGAGGAGGCTGTGCATTGGTGACATTTATGAAAGAACCATAACACCTAGTACAATAGTAAACACATTGGATGAAAGAGGACAGCCATGGCTACGTTTTGAGGGTAAAATCATACCTGTAGAGCAAACGCTGCGGACACAGCAGCAGTTTTAAAAAAGATTTTAAGATTAATTTTTTTGCTCCTCTCACTCTAGCAGTTGAGCTGCCTCACTCTAGCCCCAACATTCCGTCCCATACACACCCATTATAAACTCTGAAACGGGTGAAAAAACATCATGAAACTTAAACTGGAACTGAAGAAAAAGTATAATAGATATTGAAAAGATAAATACAAGTTGAATAGTTGAATGTCTTGTCTTCGTTTTAAAGTTTGAATGGTGGCTCTATGTCAATGTATGTGGAAGTAGTAAGAGTTTAAAAATGAGTAAGTTGAATGAGGATTTGAAGGGTCTCCCCATTGAAATACATTATAAATTTTTGTTGAATAAAGTTGAATAAAATTAAAAATATAAATGTTAAAAATATGAAAAATAGAAGCAGTGTTGTCCAAAAGAATAGGAATCTAACGGTGTTTGAATGGTTTTTCTAAGTTGAACGGTTTTGAAGTAGTAGGATTACAAAAAACGTACGGAATAGATAATAATAATAAAATAGAATAATAATAAAGATTAGAAGAACAATACTGTGAATGCTTTTCAAGCATTCACACTAACTAGAAAGTGCATTTTCTGAAGAAACTGCAGTGTGAATGCTTGAATCTGAATGTATGCACTGAAATGAATTAATTACTAAATTTAAGTTAAAAATCTTGAATGAGATAAAAAAAAACCCGAATTTAACCTGAAAACAACAGTGCTGAACTGCTAAAAGCTGAAGGTTACACAGAAGAAGAAGTTGGAAAAAAGCTGAAAATGTTTTAATTGTAAATTAGAAAACCCTAAGAAATGAGAAAAGAACATTTAGAGTCAGAAAACATCTGAAAGAATATTAAAAGGTCATATTCTTTGAATCACTGAATGAAGAAAATGTGATCCCTCCACTTGGACCCACACAGTTTAAAAAGTTTACATCTCTGAGCTTTGAAAGACAAGATGTTGGAAAGAGAACAACGATGGCGACGTTTTGAGGGTAAAATGATGGCTGTAACACTGTGGACACAGCAGCAGTTGAAAGAGAAGTGTTTAAGATGAATTTTGGCAGAGTGGCAGGCAGAGCTCGTTAAGCAGGCAGGTGTGAGCCTGGTTGCTATAGTGACCGCACCCAATGGCTCCATACACACGACACAGACATGCACCTCACTTTTGCTGCTTAAAATGAACAGAAAAGTCAGGCCGAAACAAATCGTTCCCAAATGAAAAGTACATGTCGTACTGACAAAATTCTTTCACCGTGAGCGACAGCCATGTCTAGTCTACCTAATTCTCAGTTTTCATGCCTGTGGAGCTTATTATATGGACGTGGTGACAGTGTAAAGACACCATGCTCTTCTGATTTTCAAACGAACCTTCTGAGCCATTTTAACATTAGAGTCTATGGAAGAGTTGGAGGGAGGAGGCTGTGCATTGGTGACATTTATGAAAGAACCATAACACCTAGGACAATAGTAAACACATTGGATGAAAGAGGACAGCCATGGCTACATTTTGAGGGTAAAATCATACCTGTAGAGCAAACGCTGCGGACACAGCAGCAGTTTTAAAAAAGATTTTAAGATTAATTTTTTTGCTCCTCTCACTCTAGCAGTTGAGCTGCCTCACTCTAGCCCCAACATTCCGTCCCATACACACCCATTATAAACTCTGAAACGGGTGAAAAAACATCATGAAACTTAAACTGGAACTGAAGAAAAAGTATAATAGATATTGAAAAGATAAATACAAGGTGAATAGTTGAATGTCTTGTCTTCGTTTTAAAGTTTGAATGGTGGCTCTATGTCAATGTATGTGGAAGTAGTAAGAGTTTAAAAATGAGTAAGTTGAATGAGGATTTGAAGGGTCTCCCCATTGAAATACATTATAAATTTTTGTTGAATAAAGTTGAATAAAATTAAAAATATAAATGTTAAAAATATGAAAAATAGAAGCAGTGTTGTCCAAAAGAATAGGAATCTAACGGTGTTTGAATGGTTTTTCTAAGTTGAACGGTTTTGAAGGAGTTAGATGCCAAAAAACGTACGGAATATATAATAATAATAACTAGAAAAATTTGCATTTCCTGCGAAAATGCAGTGTGGATGCTTAAAGCTGAAGCTGTATGCAAAAACTAGCTGAAAAAGCTGAAAAGTTGCAGAAATTGTAAAAACTTTGCAGAAGCAAAAGAAGTTTGCTAAAATGGAATAACTTAGCAGAACTGCAATATCTTAGAGGAAACATAATACTTGGCAGAAATACAATAGCATAGCAGAATTTAGCAGAAATATTGTAACTTACCAGAAACATGATAACTTCTCAAAAATACAAGAATTTAGGAGAAATAGTATAAGATAACAGAAAGAATATATTTAGCCAAAAATACTTAAACATTACAGAAACACTATGATTTAGAAAAATAGTACAACAGAGCAGAAATATTGTGATTTACCAGAGACACTGTGATGAACTATGAATATTGTAATTTTAAATTAAGACTATGTTTTAGCACAAATATTATAATTTGGCAGAAATACTATAATTTAGCAGAAATACTATATTAAGCACAAATCCTATAAAAAGCAGAAATGGTATGATTAAGCATAAATACTACATTTAGTAGAAATACTTTGTTTTAGCACAAATCCCATAAAAAGCAGAAATACTGTACTATGATTTAGTAGAAAGACTATAATTAATCAGAAATACTAAATTTAGCAGAAATACTATATTAAGCACAAATCCTATGAAAAGCAGAAATAGTATGATTAAACATAAATACTACATTTAGCAGAAATACTATATTAAGCACAAATCTTATAAAAAGCAGAAATACTATATTAAGCACAAATCCTATAAAAGCAGAAATAGTATATTAAGCACAAATCTTATAAAATAGCAGAAATAGTGTGATTTAGCACAATAGTAATAAGTTAAACAGAAAAATTGGAAAAGCAAAATGGACAGCTGAAAAAATGCTGAACATGCTGAGGTTCCCTCAAATATACTTGTTAAATGACAAAAATCAGCAAAAAAATTTATGACAGCCACACAATTACAAATATGTACACATGAGGAAACACACATGCACAGAGAGACACACACACAAGATCCAATTCAGTCAACCAGTCTAAATATATTGAATTTGAATCTTACAATGGGATCATCCCATTAAAAGGCTTTCTCTCTCTCTCTCTCTCTCTCTGTCACACACACACACAAACACACACACACACACACACACACATACACACACACACACACACATACACACACACAGGGAGAGAGAAGTAAGTTTCTAGGTCAGCCTGGGAGCTGGTGAATTTGAATCCACCAATCAGAGAGGCTGTGCACTTTTCCCTACCAAAACAGGTGCATCTGTTTACACACGCAGCAGCACAGAGAGACACAGGATTTTTGCAGTCTATTTCTCATAGTGACGACTCCCCTCAAACAAATGACCGTAATTTCCTAACCGTAGGGGCTAGAAGGGTCATTCTTACACCGTTTTGTTCAGAAGAGATGGGGGAATCTTCAAGTGTTGACAATTTAATATTAAAATATGAATTTTTAGAGATATATGACATGGATGACTTGTTGACTTAGAAGCCACGAATTCCCCAATATGCAAATTTGAATGCCTGAGACCACATATGTGATTGGCTGGCTGGGAAGCCGTGCAGGCCCTGATTTGTGGATTTGAATTCCTCAGCCCTCAGATATGATTGGCTGGCTTAGAAGCCACGAAGGCCCCAATATGCAAATTTGAATGCCTCAGGACACTTATTTGATTGGCTGGGAAACTGTGCAGGCCCTGATTTGAAAATTTGAATGTCTCAGTCCTCACAGAGGATTGGCTGCCTGGGGACCTGGCAGAAGTATATAGAAATACTATTATTAAGCATAAATACTACATTTAGTAGAAATACTATGTTTTAGCACAAATACTATAAAAAGAAGAAAAACTATAATTTAGCAGAAATACTATATTAAGCACAAATCCTATAAAAAGCAGAAATACTATAATTTAGAACAAATAGTATAAAAAGCAGAAATACTATAATTTAGCAGAAATACTATGTTAGGCACAAATCCTATAAAAAGCAGAAATACTATAATTTAGCAGAAATACTATATTAGGCATAAATCCTATGAAAAGCAGAAATAGTATGATTTAGCAGAAATACTGTATTTAGCACAAGTACCGAAAAGTACCAGAAATACTATGATTTAGCAGAATAGTAATAACTTATTGAAACACAAATGCACAGAGGGACACACAAACACAGGCTCTAATCCAGTCAACCAGTCTAACTATGTTCAATTTAAATCCTACAATGACATGCTGCCAAATAAGGGCAGGGTCCTCTCTCTCCCACTAAACACACACACACACACACACACACACACACACACACACACACACACACACACACACACAGGGAGAGAGGACTAAGTTTCTAGGTCAGCCTGGGAGCTGCTGAATTTGAATCCACCAATCAGAGAGGCTGTTTACGTTTTCCCGCCAAAACAGGTGCATCTTTTTACACACGCAGCACAGAGACATAGACCTGCTTCTTTCAGTTTATTTCACATAGTGAGGATTCCCCTCAAACAAATGACCATAATTTCCTAACCATAGGGGCTAGAGCGGTCATTCTTACACCGTTTTGTTCAGAAGAGATGGGGGAATCTTCAAGTGTTGACAATTTATCATTAAAATATGAATTTTTAGAGATATATGACATGGATGACTTGTTGACTTAGAAGCCACGAATTCCCCAATATGCAAATTTGAATACCTGGAGCCCACATACATGATTGGCTGGCTGGGAAGCTGTGCAGGCCCTGATTTGTGGATTTGAATTCCTCAGCCCTCAGATATGATTGGCTGGCTTAGAAGCCATGAAGGCCCCAATATGCAAATTTGAATGCCTCAGGACACATATATGATTGGCTGGGAAACCGTGCAGGCCCTGATTTGAAAATTTGAATGTCTAAGTCCTCACAGAGGATTGGCTGCCTGGGGACCTGGCAGAAATATATAGAAATATATAGAAATACTATGATTAAGCATAAATACTACATTTAGTAGAAATACTATGTTTTAGCACAAATACTATAAAAAGCAGAAATACTATAATTTAGCAGAAATACTATATTAAGCACAAATCCTATAAAAAGCAGAAATAGGATGATTAAGCATAAACACTACATTTAGTAGAAATATTATGTTTGAGCAAAAATCCTATAAAAAGCAGAAATACTATATTAGGCACAAATCCCATAAAAAGCAGAAATAGTATGATTAAGCATAAATACTACATTTAGTAGAAATACTATGTTTTAGCACAAATAGTATAAAAAGCAGAAATACTGTAATTTAGCAGAAATACTATATTAGGCACAAATCTTATAAAATAGCAGAAATAGTATGATTTAGCACAATAGTAATCAGTTAAACAGAAAAATTGGAAAAGCAAAATGGACAGCTGAAAAAATGCTGAACATGCTGAGGGTCCCTCAAATATACTTCTTAAATGAAAAAATCAGCAAAAAAAATGCACAGGGAGAGAGAAGTAAGTTTCTAGGTCAGCCTGGGAGCTGCTGAATTTGAATCCACCAATCAGAGAGCCTGTGTACTTTTTCCCGCCAAAACATGTGTCTCTTTTTACACACGCAGCACAGAGAGGCACAGGATTATTGCAGCCTATTTCTCATAGTGAGGACTCCCCTCAAACAAATGACCATAATTCCCAAACCGTAGGGGCTAGAGCGGTCATTCTTACACCGTTTTGTTCAGAAGAGATGGGGGAATCTTCCAGTGTTTACAATTTATCATTAAAATATGAATTATTAAAGATATTTGACTTCTAATGCACCATAACTGAGTAGAGCGAAGCAAAAACTGCCTTGACTTGCCCTCAAACAACGCTTTGTAACTCGAAATCTATTTGGAGTATCGATATCATTCTTTCACCGTAAGAGACAGCAGGCTTTGGTGAACAGTCATGGAAATTTTCAGGTCTCTGTGGAAATCCAAAAAAAAATTATGACGAGAGAAAAAAGTGGTTCATTTCCAGAGTTTTAAATCTGAAGAAATCTGAGCGAAGGACGAATTTCCTACCCTCAAACAAGTCCAACTCATTTCAGAACGGTAATAGGTGAGAAAGAAATTCTTGAATTGTGAGCGTCAGGGGTGTCTGAAGATATTCGGGGACAAGCCTCATGTCTTAAAGTCGCTTCGTTAAGGAGATATGACGATTCGAATATGCCTCTCATTACAAAAATCCAGCGATGATTTTGAACAAGCTCTCCATTGACTTTATATGGAGAGTTTTGAGACCTTGTGTTGGTCTGAGGAGATTTGCAAAAATTCTATAAATCCCACAACAATGATAGTGACATTTTCTGAAAGCCAGCAAAAATACCTACGTTTTGATGTATAATTTGTGGAAGTTGAGTGAAAATTGAGCAAGTAGCAAGAAGTTGTTCGGACATGAAGTGAAAATTGCAAAACCTTCAGTGGCACACTGGAAGCCAAGAGCATAGCAACCATAACAACGCATGTATTTTGTGAAAAATCACAATTTTGCAACTCAAAACTTTAAGAGGCATAAAAGTAAAACAGTAAAACATTTGAAAAAGCTGAATCATACCTGAATAGCCCAATAATTTGTGAACATTTTAAAGTTTGAATGGTTGTTCTAGGTGAAAATATGAGGAAGTAGTTAAGTTTCAAAAACAAGCAAATTTTAGCAGAATTGCAGAAGTTTCCCATTCATTTCAATGGGACAAATTAAAGGAAAAAAGCTTAATATTTTAAAAAGTATAATAGTTAAAAATAGCAAAAATCGTAGCGTAAATTAGCAGAAATAGCAGAATAGTTTAAAATTTGAACGGTGAAAATCGGCTGAAAATTGTGGAAGTAGTTAAGTGCCAAAAAGTGTACGGAAGCAACTAGAATAATAATAATAATAAAGAATAAAGAGAAACAGGAACTCAATAGTGTGGATGCTTAAAGCATCCACACAATAAAGATTCGAATAACAATACTGTGAATGCTTTTCAAGCATTCACACTAATAATAATAAAGATTAGAAGAACAATACTGTGAATGCTTTTCAAGCATTCACACTAATAAGTATATTATTATGTTGTTCAAACACTGAAATAATTCGTCCATCTCTGACCACTTCACCCACCCTTAACTGATGTTCCAGCAGTAAAATCTCAATCTTGGTCTTTTGGATCTGCTGCTTGAAGTGTTCCAAATCCAAGTCGCATTTTTTTTTATTTTCTTGATCAAATAGGTCTTGTACAGCTGCTTTACAGGGAGTTATTGAAACACAGAAAATAGCACTGGCATTCATAGTACATGCCTACTTAGGTTGGTTGTAAATCAGTGCTGAACATCTTACTGAGGAAAGGTTTGTTGGAGAAGTGGCCGGACCCTCTTCCACTTCATTTCATCACTCTGTTAGAGACATAGAAAGTCCATGGTTTTATTATAGTACCACATTTTATTCAATTGTTATATTTTCCATTGTAAGATGTAAACCTCATAAAGTGTCTCTGTTGCTTCCTCCTCTGTAACAGCTGTCAATGTTTCTTCATTATTTTCCTGCAGTAAAGAAATTAACAACATTGCTGTTCTACTGTAAACTCATATAATCTGTGGAGTATTAAGAGTACTCACAACTGCATGTTGGTCTGGCTCAACAGGAGGCTGCACCAGATGCAGTACACCATCACCATCAACTGATAGAATATGAGGTTTATACAGGTCACTTATAACTTACAATGGACCAAATGGCAATTAACAAACATACCAATCACCTTACACTTCATTGTCATTATGCTCTCAGAGACAACCAAGACTGAGGGAAGGCAAAATCAGTAGGAAAATAACTTCACTACAAAATAATCCATTATGGTAAAGAGTTTATCAGATGAATGAGTAGCACTGCAAAGGTGACTGTGAAGAAAGGATGTATGCACATCATGTATTATTTTGAATTTACCCCTTATGTAGGCACTTGTGTCTTGTGGGGTTATTGACTCAGAGGATGTCCCCGCAGAGATGCCTTCGGCCACAGGGCGCCCACTGTTTTGGCTGAGGGCCAACTGCTCAGCCTCTGTGAGTGGTGGTGGAGGACCCCCACCTGTTTTTCAGGCCTCTGCTTTTTTTCTGTTGGCTATAACGGGCCACATTTGAGCATACAGAGTAAGCAAATATGTACTTGTAATGTGCTCAGATAATTTCAATAAGTGCTTACAGAAAGAAAATTAATGTAGCCTCTAACTGCAATTGATTTACAGACCAAGCACTATGGCTCATAATACAATTGTACCTTACCTGTTTGGACTATATTTTTATATTTCATTTTTACTTGCTGCCAGGCACGTTTGGGGCCTGTTGGGTTGCACCTGTGCTCACATCACATCACAAAATAAAATGTATAAAATAACAAATAAAATAAAATAAATAACGTGTTAAATGGGTGGAAATCCCTAGATCAATGTTTAAATTAACACTCACGCATTGACTCTGTCGGCTTTGTTTTGCCATGCATGCTCCCTTTCTTTTGCAGCTGAGGCTGTGTTACTTTTTTTCTGCAAAATTTGCATGTTATCGGCATATGCTGCCATCAGAATTTCGGCCTCAAGCGCTGTAAAATACATTGACCGCGCCTTCTTTCCCTCCGTCTCCATGGTGACTCGCTTAATCTGTGCTCCACTAATCAGGGCTTTATGTATCCTCGTGCGCGCGCTTAACTTGGGGTTAAAGCAACTCCACGTTGATTGAACTAATTGTTATCAGCCTTTCTGAAACCGAATATTCCGAGTTGGACAGTTCGGGGTTACTCAACCCTGAGTATCGTTTTTCACTCTGAGTTTTCTAAACCGGCTTCCTGAAATAGGGCCCCTGGTTTCTCAATTCTCAAATACTAGAGTCCGGACTCGCGTTCTCGCCAGTCCGGACTTCGTAAGTTTACATGTGTTACGAGTTCAAATTGGGGATGGACACAAGAGGAAAAACCACAATAACAACACTGGTCTGGCCGGGTTGAGTCAAACGATGATTTTAATGCACACACGCGTGGGAGATGGACACTGTATGCAGACAGCCTCAGATCTCAAAATGGTGGAGCATTGCTCAAACTCTTATAGCCTCTGGTGCCTCCACCTTATCATAAAAAGCCTAAACACACTCAAAAGCCTAAACACTCACATGCTTTTCTCTCACACGGCGCCTAAGCTACGACCTTGGCTCCCTGTTTATCTGCTCCTGCTGAGATGGGGCAGAAAACTCCAGCATGTTCTCTTCTAATCAGACAAATAAGACAATAACTCTCTGCGAACAGTATTTCTTATAACTCAGCAGTATAATGCATCATAAAACAATGTCATTCATTCACAACAAGTCAGCAGTTTAATGTAATGCAAATCAGTTTAACTAATGCAATAGTTATCAGCTTCTTCTAATTCAGGAGAATAATGCAAACTAAAACTACATAATAATTCACAATCTTTAATTAGGGGTATAACATGGCATTAAATAATATTATAATCTAACAATTCCCCCTGATGAGCTCATTAGAATAATGAGCTCACCTACACCCTATAATCCAGTGTGGCCGGGTTCATCTCTTCTCACTCCTGAGGTCCTTTGTCCCCCTGAGGGGCGAACCATATGTGGGATGACCTCTGTGTTTGCGCAATTCAGATGCAAGAAAAACTATGATTCCAACAGTAGCAGGTCCAGATGACACTCCCCTTGTCTCCCACAGCTTTATTTGGTGCTACCTTATACCCTTCAGACGCACTCAGACTAAAACCTCTGTCAAAGAGCTTTTAGCCTTTATTTTATTGCTGCAGCTACCAGTGTCGTCCAGTTGGGTGATCCTCTGCTCTTCTTTCTTCAACCTTAGGGGTTAGACAACCCTTCAGTCGTGGCACAGATCAGGGGATTATTCTGCCCCGATTTCAAACAACGATCTGTGTATCCTCCAGAAAAAGGAACAGGAAGGTGTCCCCCTTTTTTGCCCAAAAGCCTCTCGAACTTCGTTGGTCTGGTGTTCCCGGATTTCCGCCAACCCCTTCATGGTTATTGCTGTGTTTATGGGATCCATCCTTTTGTGGTGACTAGCTGGAGCCCAAACACCATGACCCTTGGACCCAGTTGATGTCTCGGCAGTCACTGTGTCTGTCTCTGCTGCGAAGGATCCTCGCATATCTGTGACCTCGTCTGGTGTCTGTTCCTTTCTCTGTAAGAGACAGAAAACCAAAACACCTCTCTTCCTACCCCTAATAATCTAATGTTGTTATCTATTGACCTTCTAGTGATTCAGAATTGGTCTAAAACATTCAGAATGTCCCAGGGACTTATTCTAATCATATCCTATGTGTGTGTAAGCGTGTTTGCATTTAGCCCTCTGCACTCAAAGTCAATACCTACACTTTATCAGTCCGGACAGTCACGCCGAACGAAGCTTCTGACCTTCAAAAGGCCGAGTGCCAACTCGTTATAAGCACATTTGCAAGGTGTGTCTGAAAATTATTGAAACCCCTCTTTTTAACAAAAGACAAAGAAATTAACAAATCTTCTAAACGCTATCCAGTTCATTTCAATGAGTAATGATTAAACATGAAAGTGATAGTTTATGCTTTTTCACTGATTCTCTAAAAGGTCCGTCTTCTCGGACCGCTATTAGCTTAAGCTTTACCATTCCTAGGGTATTAAAGACACAAATGAAGTTATAAAATGTTCAAATAATCCTTGTTTGATGTTAAAGCTCAACTTTCCCCCCCTTTTTTGACACATTCCAATGTGTCAAATCAACGGAGCTAGAACATTCAAAAAAGTTAGGCAGCTACAAAGTTTCCCAGACTCTTAAGGTGATCTGCGTGTAATGTTCTGACTCAGGTATTTAATATTTTAATAAATGTCATTTAATCAACTACCACTACTTAAGCTTAGCAAAAGACATAATTGAATAAAAGATCACAAAGAATAATATGATATCAGTGGTGTGTAAGCGCGTGCGGCCTTCTTTGCGCCAAGTCACTCAAATCCATAGATCAGCCAAACATCGCGCTGACTGTAGCTTTTAACCCTTATTAGCTTGAGCACAACTCTATAATGAGCAACAAACTGCAATATGTATAAAGATAATCATAGTTACACCTGCAAAGAAAGATTATATGATTATCCTAACACCTGTAAATAAAAGATCAACCTGAGGTTATAGCAATCACTGGAACGCAAATGTTAGTATAATATCAAAAACTTCAATTAGATGATGATCAATGCAATGCTTAGTACTTGATTCTGATACAATAATAATGCCGATGTGAAAATAACAGTAAAACACCCCCTTTTTTCCCGTTTAATTTGACACATAAACGTTTATAGATGGCTCTCTTAAATTTGACCTTCCCCTGGTTTCTCCCTCCCTGACCACAGCAGGGGAAACTCTGTTTAGATTCAGCCATGAATGCAGCTCACCTGATTCATCACTGAGCTCCACCATCACTGGCGTCTGACAGGGTGGCGCTGCATATTCTATTTTCAATCTGTTAATTAGATTACTTAAACATGAAGCAGACTACGTCCACCACAAGTCAATACCGCTGTAGATGTGGCCAATCATCAATCTATTACCAATTAATAACAACAGATAGCTTTTATTTTATGTATGCTCTTAATCAACCACTCACCCAGAGGATCTTCAATCCCAGGAAATTCCTTCTCCTCTTAAATGAGTCTGTCCTCCTTCCATGCCCTGGTAACTGGTCCATCCAGAGCCATCTGATCTCAAAATATGCATACAACAAGCCAAACCACACCTTGGTCACACCAACCCTTTTCCGCCCTGAAGATGTCCAATGCCATCTTAGTCTGGACTGTCAAAGGTGACTTTAACGCTGACTGTTCTGACAATCCATTTTATAACGTTTCCTGGTCAGATTTGCCAATCTCTGCACCAGGGTTTTAAACGTTTCGCCATTTCCATTAGTTGTTTTTTTTTTATTTAGTTTCGACTCCAGATTTTCAATTTTTACCAGTTGTAATTAGTTTTTACCAATTCTTTGCTAGTTTAGTCTAGTTTTTATTTTCTGAAAATCCTTAGTTTTCAGCTTAGTTTAGATTAGTGCCATTTATAGTTTTAGTTTTGTTTTGCAAAAATTAAGTGTCACCAAATCCCAGCTCCATTATATCAATCATGCTCTTCTGCTTATCCTTGGGTATTAAGATTATTAGCTCTTGCTACACCAGGCGTTCCTAATTTTGGTTCAAGTGAATTAATAGACCTTTTGAAGGCGATTGTTTCACACATTTATTTAGATGTCCCAGTCCTGTTGTCTCGGGATGCATCACGCTGCCTTATCTGGGGTTAGCTGTTCTCTGGGGATGCGGGTTGAGTGGGGGAGCTCTTCAAGGAGGGGGAGTGTACTCCCCCTGATGAGCTCTTCAAGTGCACTTTAAGGTTTGTGGGATTTTTTTAGTTTTATAAATGTCCCTCATAACCCCCTGATGACCCAGTAATTCATTTTTGCGCACTGCAGTACACATTTAGTTTTTGCTTGTAGCTCTCCTACTCTACTTGCCACTCCTCTAAGTCCTGATGTTTCTTAGAGAGGACAACAGTACCTTTAACCTTATATCACATGCGTGGGGGTATGGCCTTGCCAATTGTTTTTTGTTTTTTTTTTCCCCCACCTTTTCAAAATGGCTGGCGTGCCCACCAGCACATTTTTGGAAGAAAAAAAGGTAAGCTTGATATTTACATTTAAAATGTTTTGTTAAACTCAGATTTTTATTTTATTCAAAAATAAACATCTAGTAAACAATTTGAGGGGTCTTTAAGAATTAGGCTTATTGAGTTTCACAGAGAACATGACTAATTTATTAATGTGTATTCTAGTGCACGTCGGGACTTTGTACTTATATTTATTTCACTTTTTCCTAATAGACAACTCTTTAACAAAGGCAGAGAGAATTCTTCACAAAATAACTGAGCGAGATTCAAGCATAGTTTTCTTTTTTTTTTGAAAATAATGAGAGTCATGTGAGCCAAATAGGAGAGGGTGAGACCCCAGTAAGAACTACACAAAGATTATCGAGATGCAGTGGCAGGTGTAATAGAGAAAAATGGAATTTTTGATTTTAAGTTAAAAATAGAATCTGGGTGAAATGCAGAAATGTTTTCCACTAAAGTAAAAATAAGAGTCGCAATTATAGATGAATCCATGGCCCCTAATTGTTTCTACAAGATCACGTCGTTGCTGAAAGTTATCAGTGATCTCAATATGCGAAAAGGATTCACCGTATCTGGAGTTCAAGCTCCTCTTGACTGAGAAACCTGGGACAAACGTGGACATGACCTGAATAATATCAGTAATGAAGAGTTCTCTCCAAAACTCAAGAAAAAGCTTGCCTGAAATGGTTAACAGTCCAAGGCATTTCAATTATAGAGTGGTTGGGTGTAACAATGAAACAGATGTGAGATGAGGGATAAAGGATAAAGGATAAAATGCAGTTTCAAAGCAAATCAATTCATTTTCAAAATATAAAATTCAATTTCAATTTAGTGATGATCATTTTCAAACCATAAATTCAATTTCAAATTAGACTAATTCAAATTCAGTTTTCAAAAGCATTTATTCAAGTTGCAATTCAGATTCAATCTGAGCAATTCAAATGCAAATTGAACTTATTCAAATTCAGTTTCTGATGGCACAGATTTCTGCCCATACACAGTGCCCAGCTGGATCGGAGCAGTGTCTTTCTGCCACTTTGACCGTGTCTGCAGTGTAGGCAGGTAGTGGCGTATGAACTGTGTCCAGAAGCGATCGGATAACACCTGAAAGGTCCTCCATGATCGTCGTCCAATGAGCTCTGAGTCGTGGTATATCACTTGGGGTAGGGAAGGGTCTAGCCGCCCCATCAGCAACAAATTTGGGGTAATGGGGTCTGGGTCAGCCACGTCTGATGACACGTACCCCAAAGGTTTCGAGTTGAGTATTCCCTCGATCTCGATCAACACTGTTTGGAGTATTTCCTCTTTTACAGCCTGCGAGCCCAATGTGGAGGCCAGAGCTGCCTTTATGGACCTGATCTCTCGCTCCCAGGATCCTCCAAAGTGGGGAGAACTGGGAGGGTTAAATCGAAACTTGATCTGCTGCTCTGCTAACTTGCTTTGTAAAGAGGGATGCAGGGCTTTGAAAGTTTCCTGGAGCTCCCGATCCCCACCTCGGAAATTTGTTCCCTGGTCACACAGTATCTCAGCTGGTTTCCCACGGCGAGAGACAAATCTTCTTAATGCCATTAGAAATGAGTCGGTGTTGATACTAGACAACACCTCAATATGAATGGCACGAGTTGTCAAGCACTTGAAGAGCAGGCCCCAGCGTTTTTCATTTCTCCGACCAACTTTCACCTGCATTGGCCCAAAGCAGTCGATGCCTGTTGAGAAGAAGGCTGGCTGATGTAATCGTAGGCGTGCAAGGGGAAGGTCAGCCATCTTTGGGTTGGCAGGTTGGGCTCTCCATTTTTGGCACTCAGGGCAGGAGCGCTGTTCACTTCTTACGGCTTCACGGCCGCGAAGAATCCAGTATTTCCTTCTCAACTCTGCAAACAATCTCTCTGCTCCTGGGTGTTTCAAATCACTGTCAGCCTGTCGGATGAGTAGTCTGGTGACTGGATGTTTAGGGTCCAATACTACTGGATGTATCACAGCAGCTTCCAAATCATGGCATCGTCTGAGACGACCACCTACTCTTATGAGTTGAAGCGACTTATCAAATTCCGGGTCTAGGCAAAACAGACGGCTGGATGAGAGAACTGGTTTCCCAGTGGTCAGGCACTGGATCTCATCAGGGAAACTGTCTTTCTGAGCAGCTCTCAGCAGAATAAGCTCAGCCTCCTTGTAGTTCTCTGATGTGAGATTGTCACCAGCCGCCCCGTGAAGGCACCTGGCTGTTTCTTCCAAAAGCTTGCTAAAACTGGTAAACTGCTATGCATCAGGCAGGGAGATAGAGTCAGTAGACACAGCTAAGCAAGTTATTGGTTTACGCTGCTCCTCAGCAAAGTCTGTACATGGTGTGGCTGGGTGCTCTGGCCACTGGTCTCGATGTAGCTGCAGAAACGGGGGCCCACATGCCCACCGGGACTGGACTGTGAGGTCTTGTAGCCTTTTACCCCTAGTTAGATCATCTGCCGTTGTCACATAACGCCAAGACTGGCTGTCTGTCAGTTCCTGGATTTCAGCTATCCGAGTTCCGAGCTAGCAAGTTGAGCTCCAGTCAAGGCTGCACATAGTTCCAGACGTGGCATGGACATCTGCCGTTTAGGGGCCACCCTAGAGCGGGCAGTCAGGAAAGCAACTTCCACCTTTCCAGCAGCATCTTCCGTCCGTAGGTAGGCAACGCTTCCATATGCCTGTTGAGATGCATCGCAGAAGATGTGCAACTCACGCCTACTGTCAGATTTGTCCAGCTCTGGGCTTACATAACAACGTTGTAGACTAATGTCGTCCAGATGCTGTAGCTCACCCTCCCATTCGTTCCATGCCGAGAGCAGGTCACTTGGTAACAGGGGGTCATCCCACTCACGCTTTTTGTCCCACAGCTGCTGGACTAGTACCTTCGCCCTCGTTGTGAAGGGGACGAGAAACCCTAGTGGGTCATACTGACTCGCCAGAACCCGGTAGATGTTTCTCATGGTAGGAGGATTCCTCTCCAACTGCATGGACTTGTAGTGCAGAGTGTCAGAGCAGCACAACCAGCGCAAACCTAGAGCAGGTTCTTGAGGGTCCATATCAGTTTGATTCAGCCACTGTACGCTGCTCTCCGATCTTATTTCCTTTGGTAGATGGTTGATGAGATCTGGGGTGCTGCTGGCCCACTGTCTGAGCTCAAATCCTCCCTCCGATAATAGTGACCGTAGTTTGTCCACAACCTCTGTGGCCACATCTGGAGAAGAGAAGCTCTGTAACCAGTTGTCAACATAAAAATTCTTCTCAATGGAGTCACGCACGTCATCTCCCTGGTCACTGTGGTCATGGACGTGTCGCTGGAGTGCATAAATTGCACAGCACGGTGAGCATGTTGTCCCAAAGGGGAGCACCTGCCATTCATACACCTTGGGATGGGTGTCTCTTTGCAGATCGCGCCAGAGGAAACGTAGTAGTGGCCGGTCCTCAGGCAGTAGTCTCACCTGGTGGAACATCCCCTTGATATCACTGCTAACTGCGATGGAGCGTTCTCTGAAGCGTAGCAGCACACCAAGAAGAGAGGCCCCCAGGTTCGGGCCTGGTAAAAGCAGCTCGTTGAGGTTCTGATCCCTATAGGTGAATGAGCAATTAAACACCACACGATTCTTTCCGTTGTGTGTCACCATGTGGTGGGGGATGAACCATGATTTCTCTGACATAGCCTGCTGCTATCAACTTTGCCATCTCCGCTTGATAAGCTTTAGCCTTCTCTGGGTCTCGACTGAGTCGCTTCTCCGTGCCACGTAGATTGGGGAGTACTGCTTCAGGTGGCACCCGGAGTGTAGGCATATCACTGACACGCAGAAGGGGAGTTGAACATCTGTTTACTCCCTCGACATTCAGTCTTGTCGTCTTTGCCTCCAAAAGCCTCATAGCTTGCTCTTCCCTCCGAGACCGTGTCACTAGTTTCTCACTTCGATATGGGAGAGTGTCGAGTTGCAAAAGCCTCTCTACTTGACTATGAAGCTCTGATTGAGGAGAGGCAGTTGAGAGGAAGAGGCACTGTTGCGGTTGAGCAGAGTGCTTAAGGGAGGGGATTGGTCCCTGTAGTACCCAACCAAGTCTAGTCCTGACTGCAGCTGGTCCTCCAGGTAAGCCTAGGCGCACAGGTTTGATGGGCGTTACTAGGTGAGGATAGTCAGAGCCGATCAGAAGGAGTGGCTGGGCATTTGTGAAGGGCTGCAAGGGAAGCCTTCTCTATTGTCTATATTTCTGTTGAAGTGCCTTCACAGGGTATGAATGTTCAGCCAAGCCTAGGTCATCTGCTGTGAAGGCTCTCTCAATGGTGAATGTTCTGGATGGTTGGCTGGCAGGGGAGACTTTGACTGTCACTGATGCGCCATGCAAGGTTCTCAATCCTTGTCTCACCGTACGTAGAGTAAGACTCTCTGCCGTTCCCTGTAACTGCAGTCTTTGAGTGGCCTCAGGGAGAAGGATCGTCCTCTCAGATCCATCATCCAATATGGCGAATGTCTCCAGGGTGTGCTCATCGTTCTGCAGCAGCACTTTGGTTATCTTCAGAAGTACTTGGCTACAGCCAGCACGCCGGTCTACATAAAGTACCTCAGTAGATGGTTTACTCCCCAGCTCAACGACGTGTTCCATTGGTGGATTGGGTGCAGCAGGTCTGAGATTCACTTCATGCAGGGCCTCTAGGTGTTTTCCCCTGCATGTCTTACACTGCACTTTAAGTCGACACTGAGCGGCCTGGTGGTGCCGCCCACAACGCCAGCAGCGATTGTTGGACTTAATCCAAGTTGATTTCTGCTCCTTAGTCAGCATCTTGAAGTTTACACATTGATCTAGGAAGTGCAGAGTGTTATTACAATATGGACAATAAGCTGTGTGCTTGTCTTGGACCTCAGAAGTGGAAGTGTTAGGTGTGGCTGTGTGCGGACAGGGATAGGACCCAAGGTGCAGACTCAGGAGACAGAACTTAAACCAAAACAGCTTTAATGCTGAACGCAAACATAACATAACTGGAACAAAACTCAAAATAAACTAACACCGGTGGATGGGCAAAACACACAGCAAAATAAACGGTAGATCGCGACACGGACACAGAGAAACACAGGGCTTAAATACACAGAAGGAGCAATCAGGGAATGAATAACAGGAGGGAAACACAGCTGGGGCAAATCAGAACTGACGAGACAAAAGGAAGCGTAAACTGAACACACTGAGATAAGACAGAGACCTTCAAAGTAAAACAGGAAACACATAACACAGACTCACATGCAGGCACTACAGAGGGAACAGAGACGTGGGACCAGGGCAGACACAAACACTGACTGAACACGGGGATATAGGAACTAAGGATACACAGAGACGCGAACTAGACAAGGGGATACAGGTGATAGGGGAGACAGAGCAACTAAAGAAGACAGAGACATAAACCATAAGACAGAACTCAAAGAAACCAAAGACTAAAAAGTATAAATAATATAATAAACTCAAATACCCTGGGTCAACGACCCAGGCATCCTAACAGGAAGGGGTTGTGGCTGAGGACCTTTGGGGGGCAGTGTTGTGTGTTGCACCATGCAGCACGGTGGTAGTCCCTTTGGTGGCTCGTTTATCTCTTTTCATGCTGCTCCTGTCTCTCGAGCTCTCCTCTACCTTCTCTGTGTGACCTCCGCCCTCTTGAATGACCAGCTCATACTCCAGCCACTCTGCAAAGTCTCTCAATGATGGTATTCCATCTTTCTGTGGGTAAAGGTAACGGCGGAAAGCAGCACATAGGTCTTGGGGTAGCTTTCGTGTCAGTCTAGCAACATGAGACCCGCATTGCAGCTCTATGTGTCCATCTTCCCCAAGTTGCTCTAACATGCCGACCAGAGCACGGACTCTCAGTGCAAACCTTCTGAATCCAGTTGTGTCACCTGGGCGGATGCTGGGCTCATCCATAAGCTCTGCTATCCTCTGCAGTGACAGCTGGTGCGGCTGACCGTAATGTTTAATGAGCGAGGCCATCGTGTCAGAGTAGGGGTGAGGTGAGTTACTGTAGGAGTCAGCAATTAAAAGAGCTTTCTCAAATTTAAGGTGGTCACATAAGACCTGATATTTGAACCTCTCCGTTGCATCAAAGGGGAGAATATTGTCTAGGGCAAGCCTTAATCTAGCAAACTGCCTGGGATCACCCTGCGTGAACTCTGGGATGGAGGGCGATGGTCCTCTGTAGGTCTTCTCCTTTACACCTATGGCTGTAGTGGGAGCCAACACTTGTTCTGGGGGGAGCATGTTCGCGTCGAAACTAGGTCCAGCTAGTGATTGAGATAAGGGAGTGGACTGTGGCGCACGAGGCTGAAACTCAGGAGCTTCAGTGGCTGAGGGATGCTGTAACTGTAGCTCTTGTAAGCGTTGGCTAAGCTTTTGTGCAACGGCTGGTAGCGGTGGAGGTGGAACAGACTGTACCTCTGGTAGATCAGGATGATCTCTCGGGAGAAAAACTGGAGGTGGTGGTACTGGCCATTCTTCAGCTGCATCCTGTGTGTAGGATATATTGTGCTGCTCTGGTCTCAGGGGAAACGGCTGTGTAGTTAGAGGTGTGGAGATCCAAGTGTTATCAGCTGAAATGTAGCCCCCTGGTTGCTGGGCAGAATGATTTGTTATGATGATTTCTGATATGAGGTTCAGTTCTACGGTGGTGATCGCAGGGTGTGCACAGGTCAAGTGCCAGTATGACCCTCCAGAAAATAACGAGGACAGGGGATGATCGTTCAGCTCTTTAATGGCAGATTTAGCGTGGGTGTGGGTATGTGTGTGTGGTTCAGTCTTATGGACGCACACTCTCATTGAACCCACATAAACTGCTCCCGAGCATAACTTGTGATTCACACTGCCTTCATGAACACCATTTTCCATCCTAGTCAAAACATTACTCACAAAACGGCCGCGCCCTCTAGTGGCGAGGCAGAAAACTGCATCACAGTCCTGCCTTCAGAACATATGGAGTTAAACATGAATCATTGTTTCAACAATATATTTATTGTTGTCATAAACAGACAAGAAGACAACAACAAACTGCTCCTCCCATTCAACACATGTCAGTCCATATCCCAGCAAACTAAATCATCTCCATTTACACATCAAATAGAAACATAAGATAAGATAAGATAAGATAACTCTTTATTGTCATTGCACAGTCATACATAGTACAGTAGTACAATGAAATTGAATCACTTGTAATGATTAGAAACTTGATAGAATTTCAAATCTAGTTTGGGGAGTCATTCAGTGAGAAACAGTGAAATGATTTTCCATGTGAAAAGGTGGACAGCAGAAACAGAAAGAAACAGTGAAACTAAAAGAGAAACAAAGAGCTTTGGAACAACGAGGCAGCAGGAGGACAGCTGCAGTTTAACAGCTTCAACTCACTGACAGGAAACAATATTAGAAACATCATCATCCTCAACTCATCTGCTGCACTGACACTGACACCTTCAACGGACACACCTTCACTTTACCAACAGTGCGAATGTATGGAAACAACCTGTGAGTGAAAGTGTGTGTGAAGGTGTGTATGTGTGTGTTAGTATCAGGATCAGAGAACGACAGCTTTCCTCTGTTCCAGTCCAGATTCACTCTGATCCTCTGGAGCTTCTTCTGAACTGAGAGAGCAGTTGATGGAGCTAATGGAGAGTGTGCTGAGTATTTATCTTGATAGAACCGTATTCTCCATAATCCAGACAGTGTGCGTCCCTTCCTCTGCCATGACTCTGCTAACACACCCAGAACCCACCATGTACTGTCTCCAACATCAACATCCCAGCTGTGAGTCCCTGAGTTAAAGCCCTCAGAGCCCAGGACAGAGTAGGAATAATGAATCCTCTCTGGATTATCAGGAAGCTGCTGTCTCTCTCCTCCTCGTCTCACACTGGTCAGATCTTCAGACAGGATGAGGTCTGGGTTTGCAGTGTTTGGGTCCAGAATGAGAGGAGTGTAGGAGACCATGTCCTTCATGTTGTTCCAGATGTTGAAGGTCAGGTTGCCCAGGTGTTTGGCCTGGTCTGTCAGAGCTCCTGAGGGCAGCTGTGGATCATCCAGCAGGGGGCAGCGCTGGACTCTTTCCACTGCAGCCTTGTAGTTGTGCAGGAATGAGACGTCTTCAGCTCTCAGCTCCTCCTCTGTGGCTCTGACTGTGTCTGAAAGAGCTGCTATCTCTCTGCTCAGAGCCTCCATCTTCTCCTTCATCATCCCACTCTTCTGCTCCTCTTCCTCCCTCAGTGCAGCCAGCCTGGCCTCCTCTTCCTCTGCTAGAAACTGCTGAAGCTTCTTAAACTGCTCCTTAATCTGCCTCTCTGTGTGTCGGGCCTGGACCTTAATGTGTTCTGCTGTTTGATCAAACTTCACTTGAACTTCTTCACAAACCTTTAACTTCTTCTTTAAGGGCTCCAGAGTTTCCTGAAGTTCCTTTTTGTGTTGTTGTGCAGCTTCATCGATGGGTCTGAATCTGTGATTGGTGTGTTTTTCTGAGTCTCTGCAGACGAGACACACTGGCTGCTGATGGTCCAGACAGAAGAGTTTGAGTTTCTCAGAGTGCAGACTGCAGAGAGCCTCTGAAGCTCTCTGATCTCTCTCCTGTAAGAACGACTCACACAGGTTCTTTAAAGCTCGGTTTAAAGGTGGATCATAAACTGATCTTTTCTTACAAACTGGACACTCGTGTGTTGGTCTCTCTCTCCACCATCTCTTCAGACAGTCTTTACAGAAGCTGTGGCTACATGACAGAAGAACAGGATCTCTGAAGACCTCCTGACAGACCGGACAGCAGAGATCCTCCTCTGATCTGGAAGCCATTGAGTCTGTGAGTGAAGCTGAAAACAGCAGACAGGAAGTACAGTCAGTCCTGGCTCCCCTCCCTCCTCTACCACCTTCACTGAAACTTCCTTTGAGTCATGTTTTTGCTCAAACTCACATTCAGTGTGTGGAGCGTCAGCAGCTTGAAGCAGCAGTGTTGGAGTTTTCCACTTTTCTCTCCTGTAGCTGGACTCACTCAGAGGAAGCTGCTAGTTTGGTCTGAGCTCAGTCTGATCGTCTGTGCGTCTCTCTTTTCTGAGGACGAAGAACTTCCTGTTTCCTGGTTTTGTTGCATGTAAGTGATGTGAGGGGAGGAGAACAATGTTGCTTTACCTGTAGCCTAGGTGTGCTTCATTCCAGAGTTAGACTTTCATCCTGCCAGCAGCTCAAAAGCTATAAAACAGGTTTTCCTCCATTCCAGCTGCATATGTCACAACATTACTCTTAATTTTAATTACTTTTGTAGAATCTATTTAGACTTTGAAGCAAAACTATCAGATTTCTCACATAACTAAAAGATTTTATTTATTCATCAGTAATCATCAGTGCACCTGACTCACCAATTTTGGGTAAAACACACTGCTAACCTCAGTAAGGGCCAGTCAAAACACCCTTTACCTCAGGTCACAAATAAGTACAGTATTAAAGTTCTGTGAGTGATGAGACATTCTGTATGATTTTAGGATGGATTTCTTCATTTTAGCCCTGATTTTGATTTTGCTGTTTTTCCAAATCTTAGACATAATGGAGGATTTCGGAACATAAAACTTACCAGAAAGTGATTATCATCAACAGTTTTGTTGCTGATGTCATAGCTAAATTTAACCTAAAAAAGATGTGACACCAGTAAAAACTGCCAAAAAACTATGCTTGAGACTTGTGTCTGTTAGGGACTTTTCTAACACAAATATCTGCTTTAACTTAAATGAGGACCACGAATGTCCTTTGGAAACTGGTAAATACAATGAACTCTTTGACTAAACATCTGCTTGTGTTAAGGTACGCTTCATGATTTCAAGATTTATTTCTTTTCTCTTGGTGTTCCAGTCCAGTCTTGCTTTTTTCCTGTAAATAAACCTTTTTTTGAGTTTGCTTTGGGTCCAAACCTATGTGGAGCCTCTAGTCTGTGACAGATGATGGATCGTGTACAAAAGACGGTTTGTCTCAGGTGAGCCAGATACAAAATCTAAGCATCACAATATTTTCACTACTCAGTCTACATCTCTAATATTTTATTTTGTTTTCCTCTAACACACGAGCACATTTTACAGCAAGTGCAGCAGTAAATGTATTGATGGTACATTTTACTGCACTTGTACATCTTGGAAGACTGTGTTGAATCAGCCTATGCATGACCTCTGTTACCTAAGCACTTCCCACCAGGGCCCCCAATGTTCTCAGTACTGCTAAATCCATTCACAACAAAATGCAGTAAAGTTGTTTTTTTTTCTTGTTTTTTTTTTTTTTTTAAATCTTTGTACGTGTTCATGAAATGATGGTAATCTACAGATAAGTGTGTAAAGCTTAGTCATTTGAGCTCACCGATTCAAAAATGTTTTAAAGCATTCATGATAACTTCATAAGAGCAGTCCTACTGTCAAATCATCAAGTGTATGAAGGCTTTCTTAAACATCATCAACCTTTTATGGAGACTTTTTGTACATCTTCATTTATGCTGTTTTTGTTCACCGTGTTCTGATCTTAAACTGGTTTATCCAGCAGATAAAAATAGTGTCATGGTCTGGGTGAGTCACAGTAATTTTCTACAGTCCCTGCTCTTGTCATCTAGGCAGAGTCTTCATCACTCCTAAGACTAATGAAGCCGGTTGTATTTAAGACCAGCCTTCGCCAGAATGTCTGCTAACCTACTGGTTCTCAATTGACTCTGTCTAAGACTTCATAGTTCATGTTCATTCATCCTAGGCTCATTCTTAGCTTTTGCACCTGTAAATATTGCTATCACAACATGACTGTAAATAACACTCTTGTTCACGTCATTCTTAGCAGAGACATGAAAATTAAAAGAAAGCTGTTTTCTTGTTACACAATGGGTTTATTAAATAATTGTTATACCTGAATATGATTACATTTTTCTTTCACAAGTACCTGAGTCTTTACTTCCACACTGGAATGATCATTTTTTATTGGAATTAAATAAAGTAAATGAAACAGACAAAAGAACAGAATTCAAAGATCAGAAACATTTCATATATGGAGTTAAACATGAATCATTGTTTCAACAACATATTTATTGTTGTCATAAACAGACAAGAAGACAACAACAAACTGCTCCTCCCATTCAACACATGTCAGTCCATATCCCAGCAAACTAAATCATCTCCATTTACACATCAAATAGAAACATGAATCACTTGTAATGATTAGAAACTTGATAGAATTTCAAATCTAGTTTGGGGAGTCATTCAGTGAGAAACAGTGAAATGATTTTCCATGTGAAAAGGTAGACAGCAGAAACAGAAAGAAACAGTGAGAACTAAAAGAGAAACAAAGAGCTTTGGAACAACGAGGCAGCAGGAGGACAGCTGCAGTTTAACAGCTTCAACTCACTGACAGGAAACAACATTAGAAACATCATCATCCTCAACTCATCTGCTGCACTGACACTGACACCTTCAACGGACACACCTTCACTTCATCAACTGTTTCAATGTATGGAAACATCCTGTGAGTGAAAGTGTGTGTGAAGGTGTGTATGTGTGTGTTAGTATCAGGATCAGAGAACGACAGCTTTCCTCTGTTCCAGTCCAGATTCACTCTGATCCTCTGGAGCTTCTTCTCTACTGAAAAAGAAGTTTTTAGCTGCTGGGTAGCATTTTTTATCTTCGAAGAAGCCTATTGTCCATAATCCAGACAGTATGATTCCCTTCCTCTGCCATGACTCTGCTGACACACCCAGTTCCCACCATGTACTGTCTCCAACATCAACATCCCAGCTGTGAGTCCCTGAGTTAAAGCCCTCAGAGCCCAGGACAGAGATGTAATTATCAAATCTCTCTGGATTATCAGGAAGCTGCTGTCTCTCTCCTCCATATCTCACACTCGTCAAATCTTCAGACAGGATGAGTTCTGGATCAGCAGTGTTTGGGTCCAGAATGAGATTGCTAGAACATGTTAGTAGTCTGGCAGCTTGGAGGCGAGAACGACGTGATTTGTCCAGGCTGGTAAACAGGACATTACAATAATCTAAACACAATGACACAAATGTATGAACAGTTTTTTCCAGTTCAGCCGAGGAGACCATATGTCACAGTAGGGCTGGGCCATATTATACCTTTCACGGTAATACCGGTACAATGCTAGGCTACGATAAGAAAATAAAATATCGCAATAGAATATGGGTAAAACGCGCATGCGCAGTGCCGAAAAAGCATGGCGGTAACGAAGAAGGAGAATGGGAAAAGCAGATTGTTGAGTGAAATGGATAAACCAGAAAAATGGTGTAACTTAACTGGTTTGGTGTTTGTCCGCCAGATACACAACAAAGCACATTTTTTTTGTAGAACATGCAAGCGGGCTGTCGTTATTGACGTATTTGTCAGACTAAGGTGCTCGTAAATCTGGGAGTAATCTGGGTCGAAAACTCCATCCACTTGAGGTCCCCTCCAGGTCCCAAAGTCAAACAAACACTGCAGCATCACTGAGAGTTAAAAAACTGTCTAAATTCTCCCATCTTTAATAAAACGATCAGCGTTGCTGCTTTACCAAGTGTAACTATGATGTTTAACATCCAGGCATCTGTGAAAATAGAATTCATTACATTTAATGGAGTTAGAAGTTGGCTCCCTAGTTACCTAAGCATGATATAGCATGTTCTGACTGAGAGATTTCTGAAAGAATTCAAACGTACAGCTCTGCTATCACCTCCAACATAAACGAAGACAGACAACTAAACAGCAGTGACGTTTGTAAGGTTACTGAAGTTGGGCTAGCTGGTATATAATGATGTGCTACGTGATCGCTAGCGACACAGCTATGTTAGCATCGAACAGGAAGCATGTAAAAAGAAAATAAAAATGGACCCAAACTAAACCCTCTTGAACCCTGCAGGTTAGGGAGGCAATGTTAGAGGTGAACTTGTTTCTATTAACAGAGTCCTATGAAATAAGTAAAAGCCATTGTGGGATTATAATATTATCTTATGCCATGTTAGACCACTAATTAAAGATTGTGAATTATTATGTAGTTTTAGTTTGCATTATTCTCCTGAATTAGAAGAAGGTGATAACTATTGCATTTGTTAAACTGATTTGCATTACATTAGACTGCTGATTTATTGTGAATGAATGATATTGTTTTATGATAAATAAAATTTGAATTTGAATTTGAATTTGAATTTGATGCATTATACTGCTGAGTTATAAGAAATACTGTTCGCAGAAAGTCATCGCCTTATTTGTCTGATTAGAAGAGAACAGAACATACTGGAGAGGTTTTCTGCCCCATCTCAGCAGGAGCAGATAAACAGGGAGCCAAGGTCATAGCTTAGGCACCGTGTGAGAGAAAGAATGTGAATGTTTAGGCTTTTATGATTAGGTGGGGGCACCAGAGGCTATAAGAGTTTGATCAATGCTCCACCATTTTGAGATCTGATGCTGTCTGCGTACGGCGTCCATCTCCCACGCGTGTGATCATTAAAATCATCGTTTGACACAACCCAGCCGGACCAGTGTTGTTATCTTTGGTTTTTCCTCTTGTATCCATCCCCAATATTTTGAATCCATGACAGTTTGGGGGCTCGTCCTATGGTATTGGGGTGGAAGATGGAGGTTTGGACGGTCCGAGGTTGTCGAACGGACAGGCACGAGCCAGTGGTCTGACGTGAGTGGGCATAAGCCGGCTTATACAAAGGTAACGCCCTAGCTGTTGAATCTATTTCCAAAGTGTGCCAAATTGGACATGAAAAAAATTAAAGTCTACTCATTGAAATTACTGGTGGATGGCCTGTTTTGATTTTGATGAAAAAATCTCATGAGATTTGAAAGTTGAAGTTTGTAAGTTACAGTACTGGGTTAGAGGCCCAAGGTAAAGGAAAACAGTGAAATTGGGTTAGAGGCCGAAGTAGTTTGATAGGGAATTGGTCATTTTGTGAGTTAGAGGCTCCGTTGATCATAGGGTTGCACCTGCCTCAGTCATACTCTTGTTTTGGGGTGTTGACTGCTGTTTCAAAGTGTTATAAATTATTATAGAACGGCGGTGGACCCGCTAAGAAGCGCAGTGCTCAGAGGTAACACTTGACAAGGCCGGGGATGCCTAGGCCTTGTCCTCTTTGAGGGATAGTCAGTTGGTCACTGTGGAGTTTGGGGCACTCCAGGATAACTAGTGGTTGGATCACTTTACCGTTTGGAAGGGTATCTGTGCTTTTTTGGGTTTTTTTGAGGTTGGACCTTGGGTGTTGAACACTTTTATATTGAGTTAGGGACTTGTTAATAGGTATACTCTAAAACACTTCTTCAGTAGAGACTCAGAGAAGAGACACACAGAACTTCTTGCTAGCAAGGGCAGCCTCCAGACTGAGACTCGCCCTGAGGACTGCCCTGGTCTTTATTTATATGCTTCAGTGAGCGTTTGTTCCTTACATTGGAATGTGGAGGTGTACGTGTGTGTGCGTGTGCGTGTGCGTGTGCGTGTGTGTGTGTGTGTGTGCGTGCGTGTGTGTGTGCGTGTGTGTGTGTGCGTGTGCGTGTGTGTGTGTGCGTGCATGTGTGTGTGTGTGTGTACGTGTGTGTGTGTGCGTGTGTGTGTGTGTGTCCTGCTGATCAAAGGGTCATATAACATAAAAGCACAAGAGGAACATCCTTGGTCATAAAGAGGGTAGTCTTCCCCTCACCCTAGATCATAGGTGTCAAACTCTGGCCCGCGGGCCAAATTTGGCCCGCAGCCTAATTACATTTGGCCCGCGAAGCCAAACCAAATTACTAGCTGGCCTACTGGTATTATACAGCTAATATATATATTGTTTAGTATTAAGCTTTGCTTGTTCCATATTCAGTTTTTCAGCAAAACGTGTTTGAGTCCATAAGAAAAGATTCATTCTTATATCTGGAGGATTAAATATATTTCAATAAATATTAACGTTAGCCCGCGACTTTGTTCCAGTTTTGAGTTTTGGCCCACTGTGTATTTGAGTTTGACACCCCTGCCCTAGATGGTTCACCCTAGATAACACAGTGAAGAAGTTCAGCAGTTCATCTAAACAAAAGGCACTTAGACTAAAACTGACACGTTAATCCCCCACGTGAACGCCAGAACACCTTGGAATGTTACAGACCTCCTAGGATGAGACATTCTTTCAATATGCCACCAACTATATACTTCTAAACACAAATGATTACATGCAGTATTCTACCATATGCAAACTTATATCATTAAAAGATTATACTGACTACTAAGTACAATTTTCCATTGACAAGAGATGAGGCCAGAAACTGTTGGACAGATACTGGTTAATTGATTACAAAAAAGTTGGACTTTCTTCGGTTGGACCCGTTAACTTAAATTTTTCAAAATTGTGTAGGCGCTAAAGCTGTCAGGCCTGAGAGTGATTGTAAATATAAGACGTCTTTGTAATATAAAATAATAGAGTTGAGTGTGAAACGAGGCTGTGTGTGACGACAGCACACTGCAGCGCTGCGAGCTATTTTTAGACGGTGCGTGAACATGCAAATGAGGTGGCTGCTGTGAAGCGCACAGAGGACTTTTGCTTCCTGTTTAGCGTGTTTTTGAGTTTTATAATTATGATTTGCAAACAATGATACATGTCTGTAATTAATACGCTGATTTTGCTGATTATAATATTACAAATAAAGTTTTGAATGACTAGGTGAATGTTTGATGTTTGGCTGGGTTTTGATATAGAAGAGACAAATCGTGCATGATTTAGACCGGCAATCCATGACCGGCAATTTAGACCGGCATTTCAGGGTAAGATTGAGTAGAGGAGTTTGAGTGATAAATACAGGGTGATTTGTTTCATTTTTGTGGTGTGAAGCAGGATTTATAAGATTTTTAAGTGGTTCTTTGTTCAGTTCAATAATATAAGCAGTTTAGATTTAGATTTGGTTTTATCATAATATAGGGTGTGATCAAGCACGAATTTCAGCACTAGATGTGGTGTAGTAATTTCATTTTATTTAGATAAAAGGCATGCTTATTTTGGAGTCGTGCCGAATTAAAATTTCACCTATAGGGGATCTTCTTTACATGAATTGCATTGGTCACAGTGCGTATGAATAGATGACTAAATACAACGAATTTTCTTGAGGGTGTGTTTCTAGGGATAATTATTACTGGTTTTGAACATTCATATTAATGGAGGATTGCGGCTGAGAGTGTGGAGAGAGGACTTGAAGACGGCTTTGCAGCTGCTGGAGTGAGTAGCTGTGTGTGTGTGTTACAGGAACTTTGCATGCCCATAAAAGACAACTTCCTGACTGTGTGAAGTATGCACTCAGAGAGAGAGAGAGTAAAATCTTGGCAGATGAAGCGAATGGATGTTTTCAGAAAAGAAATACTAAGTGAATGTTTTATTGTGTTAATACAGGTGGATTTCTCTCAACCTGGAAACCCGGGTACAGCGGCAAAAGCATAAACAGAATTGGGACGACAAACAGGCCAAGCTTTTCGTGGCGTTCATGTTCAGAGACGGAGCGTGAAAAGATGAGGATGTCGTCAAGGTAGACGAACACAAAGTGGTTAAGGAAGTCTCGAAGCACGTCGTTGACAAAGGCCTGGAACACGGCTGGGGCATTGGTTAGACCAAACGACATGACGAGGTATTCGAAATGGCCTAAGTGTGTGTTAAAAGCCGTCTTCCATTCGTCCCCCTCTCGTATCCTAAACAGATGGTACGCGTTACGCAGATTCAGCTTAGTAAAAACTGTAGCCCCTTGGAGCAGGTCATAGGCTGATGTTAGTAGTGGTAGTGGGTATTTATTCTTGATGGTGATATTATTGACACCTCGATAATCAATACACAGCCGTAGGCTCTTGTCCTTCTTAGCAACAAAAAAGAACCCCGCCGCAACAGGGGATGATGACGGGCGGATCAGACCTGCGGCGAGTGACTCGTTAATGTACTTCTCCATGCTGTCCCGTTCAGGCTGTATAAGCGGCTGGTAGGAAGAGGGGCACCTGGGAGGAGATCAATTCCGCAGTCGTACGGCCGGTGAGGGGGAAGAGAAGGTGCTCTATCTTTACAAAAAACCTGCTTAAGATCGTGATAGACTGAGGGTACAGATGAGAGATCGGGCAGCTCAGATGGTGGGGGGTTACTCACAGGGTTTGCGGGTGGAGTTGCAGCTTTTAGACAAGACATATGACATTCCTCTCCCCACCCCAGAATGCTTTCCTTCCTCCAATCCAGGACTGGGTTGTGTAGAAGTAACCAGGGGAACCCCAAGACCAGTGGTGTAAGAGGAGCCTTAAACACAAACAACTGCAACGTCTCAGAATGATTACCAGAGAGGGTTAATGATATTGGCTCCGTAATATGGGTGATATCCGGGAGACGCTGCCCACTGAGGGCGGTAACTTGGAGTGAGTGAGGCAGCGGTTCAGTGTTTAGTTTTAAGTCTTGAGCAAGGGACTCGTCAATGAAATTCTGCTCTGCGCCTGAATCGATTAGTGCGTGGAGTGGATGAGAAACCGAACGAACCATTAGCTTAGCCGCAAGCATCAAGCGAGGGGGAGATTGTGAACAGGAAACCTCGCCCACCCGTACTCTCCCCTCTACTGGCGGGCGCGGTCTTTTGGCTGGTAAGGACAGGAAACAGCCATATGACCCTTACGGCCGCAGTAGAAGCACTCACCAGCTCTCCAACGCTGTTGTCGCTCTTCCGGCGTTAGTTTGGAGCGCCCTATCTGCATGGGTTGCTCACCCTCGTCTTCATAGTTCCTGTCCCATCCTCCCATTCCACTTGCCGTACCTCCGCCGGAGGCCATCTCCTCTCGTCCTAGAGGCTTCTGGGAGTTGGTCTCTAGTGCCGCGCCGCGCTCGCATGTTTTCATCCACCTTCACACACAGGGTCATAACATCAGAAAGAGTAACAGGTAATTCCTTCATAACTAGCTCCCTTTTTAGCTCGTCACACAGGTTATTCAACAGAGTACTTATTAGTGCCGACTGCCCCCACCTGGTCTCCTCTGCCAGAGTCCAAAACTCAATCGAGTAGTCGGCCATGCTCCGTCTTCCCTGCTTCAAATTAAGCAGTCGGTGAGCCGCCGTTTCGGCCCCGGTGCCTCTCTCAAAGACATTCTTAAACTTAGCGAGAAAATCAGCATAGGTTATTTCAGGATCCGTTCTTAACACAGCCTGCACCCAATTTAATGCTTGACCACGTAGCAACTGAACGAAAAAAGCGATCTTAGCTGCATCGGTCTCATAAGTCCTCCGTAGCTGTTTGAACTGCAATGTCACTTGTGTTAAAAAACCCGCGGTCTTGCGGAACTCACCAGAGAATGGCTCCGGTATGGGCAGCGACCGCTCCGGAGGCTCCGCATGGGCCGGCGGTGGAGGAGCGGAGGTCCCGGGTGCAGAGGGCTCATGAGCTTACCAGCAGTATCCGTTGAGCGATGACTTGAGTTAGTGCTGTCAGCTGCTGATTAATGTGCAGTAACATTTGTTCGTGGCGGTCCAGGATAGCTTCCGTGGAGATGACCGGCTGCTGGGTGGGGGCTGAGTCCGCTGAGTCCATGGTGTGGCTGGATCATTATTGTCACGACGTACAAGGTGGACTCACACGCTGGACTCCGGGGATGATGCACACAAGAGAATTTATTACAGAACAATGTCCAATGAGTGTATATACACAGATAGGGGGCAGTGCTATGTACAAAAGGTGAGGGGGGCAGGGCTCCGGGGAAAATCCAGGGGAACACGCTCGTCTCTCTCCACACAATCCAGACACGAATCCACTCGCACACCAGGAAAACAGTCCAGGGAATCTGTACACAAAGAGACGCTTGTTAAATGCTAAACACACACTGCATGGGAAAATACTTGCTGGGGCGCTTGACTTTCACTGACGCAATTCTCACAACGATCCAGCGAAGAACAGCCGTTGCTTCCCGTCTTAAATACCACACTGATGAGGCACAGGTGTTTCTTCCTCTGAGGGCGTGGGCCAAGGGCGTGAACCCATAATGAGTTCAGCCCTGGCGAGAGAGAGAGAGAGAGAGAGAGAGGACTAGAGAGAAAGAGGGAGAGACAGCCGATCAGCGACCAGCTGAACCCCCAGGCCGTGACAGCTTTGGCTCAAAATTACAGCTTGACCTCACTTTGTCCCCACCCTGAAAAGAAGCTTAAAGGACATCTTCTCCTCCAGTTATCGGTTACCATCACTGGAAATTTTCAGGCAAGTTTTTGGCTGAATTGTTATTGACACCATGTGTCCCTGAATCTCACAAGCAGGCTCTGACTCCTGGCTGAACACAAGGAATGCTGTTATTTAAGGTGGGAAATCAAATTTTGGGAAACAAAATAAAAACACACACAACCAGAGAAATGTATGAGGAAGGCACGTGTTAGAGAAATGCCTCGTTTGAGAAAAAAGTTAAATTAACCACCTACAAATGCACACACACGCAATGAAGAAACAGCTTACATTCATGAACACGTGAAGATTTTCCAGCATGGTTAAAGCAGCGAAACTTAACATACACCTGTTGTTGAATGTTAAAGTTTATCCACTACTAACAAATAAACTCTCTGGGTTGCAGGACAACAACTTAACTTCAAAAAACAGGGACACTGGTCTGACCAACCAGTGATGACACAACAAATTTAGTGGTTAAAAGATTCAAATTGTGACATGTTTTCTGCTGATTAATACAAGTGATTACTGAATGAAAGAAAATTCCTTTTTTGGGCTTTTAAACATGATCTTAAGAATTTTAACATGTACCTGTGTTGTCCTGTCAACTTGGTGGGTTATGAGTTGATTATATGGTGAGAAAAAACAAAAAAAGGGGGAGAGAAGGCTGACACAGGGCCTGGCCCCGTTGTTTCCCCCTCTCTGAATAACAGCCAACACAACATCATTTTGCTGTTCGTCTGTTTTTGTTTTGTTTTTTCTCTTTATGGTTGATTACAGGCTGAGGCTGACCTGGACTCCTGCTCTCCCCTCTAACATCTTTGATGTGACCCTGACCAAATGCTACAGCAGCTGGATCCACAACAACAACCT
The DNA here is from genome assembly GCF_057381845.1 of Rhamphochromis longiceps. Lineage (NCBI taxonomy): Eukaryota > Metazoa > Chordata > Actinopteri > Cichliformes > Cichlidae > Rhamphochromis > Rhamphochromis longiceps. The sequence continues at coordinate 1,384,563 of NC_140559.1, forward strand.
GAAAATGTCAACAGCGCTGCAGGAAAACGATCTCATGCAGCGGAGACGGAGAGCGTTAAATCCAAGGCCCGTTTCACTACACGGGGGAAAATTCTCAGACAGCTTCAGCTGACAGAGCTGTGACGAGACGCCCATTAAGCCCGGATGAAAAGTGAGGCCGAGCAAAAGAATGCTGACCTTAACAACTCTGCATTAAAACTGTGCAGGACAGTGACGGACCAACACGGATGATCGGGCAGCAAAAAGGGCGTGCCAGAGACAGGAGGAGTAACTGAGGTCAGGAGGCACCTCAGAATGAACAAAAGCACCAGAAGAAAATAAGCTGAAGGCACAGGTGTCGGGGCTCGGCCAGGAGCTGACCTCTGAGAAGAGCCGGACAGCAGAGCTGCAGAAGGCCGTGGAGCAAAGCAAGGAACTGAGCATGGCTCAGGAGGAGCTGGCTGATAATCGAACCCATCAGTCAGGCTTGGAGTCCCAGACACAGGACTTGAAATCAGGCCGGAGCTTGCTGGAGCAGGAGGTCGCCAAACCTGACGAAAAAGCTCCAACAGCAGGAGCAAACCCTGAAGGAGCTACAGAAGCAAAAGGGTCAAGTTAAGGAGGAGCGGAACAAGGAGAAGATGCAGGACACTGGAGAAAAGGACTGCCTCAATTGGGGCCAGAACCAGTATGGACAGAACTTTGAGCAGCAGCATCAATGGACGGACTGAAAAGGAGGAGGGCAGGACCCCAGGGCACGCTTCAGGCCGTGGTTTACCCAGAACACCAGAACAGGAAAGTGATGAACACAAACACACATTATCACACACATCTACATACACTGACTCAGAATTCACTCGTTGATTGAGTGAGAAATGACACACACACGCCCACAAATCGAAATGCTGATTCAATTCACTGAGAAGTGATCCACACACACATATGCACACGCTGATGCAATGAAGAATGCTTTACTAACAAATGCTGCACACAAACATCCAAATACAGAATCTGTTACAACAACAAGAAGCCATTGATTGTTTATCGGTTAAATGCATTTCATGCCACACAGAGGGCATTTGTGTAGATTTAGGGGACAGAGTCTAAGGCAGTTTGGTTATGAATACAATGTCTGTGCGTGATGTCTGTTTATGGCTTAAGGCCTCGACTGGATTGTTTACTGTGCTTCACACAGCCTGATAAGGAGCAGTGGTACAGAGTGAAAATGATGAATTAACGATGTGAGCCTTATTTCGGAGCGCCACATTGTTGTGAGTGAGATTTAATTGAAGGAGGAACACACTGAAAAAAAAAAAGAAGGGGGCCAGCCCTTGGATTTACGTAAGCATCTCGCGTGTATTTAACACAATTGCCTCAGGCTTTAAAGATCTGTACGAAATTCAACAACTCGATTTGTTCTCATTGAGATGACACGATACAATCTAATAAGAGTGGTTAGTTGCTGAACTCACGGAATTTACAACACCGCATAAGATTTCAAACTGCAGGAAAATCACTGGAGTTATAAGAGGCAGACAACGACACACACACCACATGCATGCTATTGCTATTTATTTTGGATTAACCTGTCAAGGGCAAGAACAAAAGAATTCTGCCTCAAATACAGGAAATCATAGCTTTCCTGTATTTCCTACATTGTTGGTATGCTGGTTAGTGCTGTTGCTCCACAGTAAGAAGGTCCTGGGTGCAATTCCACAGTCTGGCTAGTTTGCAGTGGTTTCTCTCTGGGTATTCTGGTTTCCTCCCACAGTGAAAAGTCATGCAGTTATTAGAGCTAGGTTAATTGATGATTCTAAATTATCCATGAATGTAAGGGTAAACGGCTGTTTGTTTCTATCTGATAGACTGGTGAGCTGTCCGGGGTGTACCCTGCCTGGTAACTGTTACCTTTTCACAGTTTCGCCCGGTTAGATTCCTCAGGCCTCCAGAAAGAACACCGGGGACTCAGTAGTCAATTCACAACACTTTTATTAATCCACACTCATTGATCACACTTATTAATTATACCTATTGATTACACCTTCTAGAAGGGAGATGTACAGGACCCCGGAACTCCTCTGCAGATCTTAACTCCTTTGTCTTTTACATGCAGTTTTGTATCAGTGACCCCCCTTCTAAACCCTCTACAAGGTGCCATAAAACTAAGTGCTATGTTTACATACTTTCACTTGTGTGTGTACGAACCTGTGAATGCCTACATGTGCGCGTTCCCGCGTGCCTATATGAGTGCTCGTGTGTGACTGTGTGCGCATACCTATGTGCCTATGTGAGTGCACATAAGTGAATGTGCGTGTGGATGTGTGTGCGTGAAACACTGTGGGTGTAGGTGACTCCCTAGAGGTCATAAAACCCATCTCCCTTCCAGACCACAGTTATCCAGTTACAAATGTTGAGACCCCCACCCAAACATCCTCTGGGGAATTTCCACTCAGTGGGGGAGAGGTCTCCTACAATCTACTCCTAAGTTCACAACACAATGAGCCCTTTATTATATTAAGGGCAGTATCAGTATCTCTACAATAGTTCTACATTCTATGATAACACATTTCTAAACTCTAAATCAGCTAAACATTCTACATAGCCTATCACTTCAGGGTTACTTCCCAGCCCTGCTGCAACCAGGATAAAGATAGGAGGACAGTAGTTGTTGTAGACCCCTTCAATTTTTATGGTAACCAGGATCTAGACTTTGTTGAACCGTATGCAATATGAAGACAACATGTAGTATTTAAGTGACCAAGTAGTATTTGGATAAAAGTTATTGAATAGTGTTGAAATAAAATGACAGAATGGTGAAGGATTAAAATATTCCAGGAGCTCAAATTACTTTATCTGAACATGTTTCAATTGTGTTTTATGAACACAAAATGCAGGTTTACCGAATATGAAAAGGTTGTGTTGATTTAACTCAGTTACGTTTCTGCCAAAGCAAAACCTTTGTGTGCAACCAGTGTCCACTATTGAATCAAGTAAATCCAACATGGGGTTTTTTTCAGTGCAAAAAGGATTACGGTGCCTGTATTCCTACACAATATTGTCCCGGGAGGGACAAACTTTCTGGTGAAGCTTTGGTTGATTTTTGGGTTTTGTTTGACACTAGGTTGATTCTATCAGTGAGGTTTGGATTGTTTTCCTTCTCTAAGAGAAAGAAGGATAGTTTTATACTTGGACATGTTTGCAATGGGCCCCAGTATTTGTTATTATATGAGTGTTTTATTGGTTACGTTTGTTTTTGCTTTCGTTACAGTGCACTGAGATAAGAACATCTGAGAGGTGTGATCCACCGATGGTGATATTTTGGTATTTTGTGAGTTCCTGATTTAACAAATCAGCTCTTTAATCCAGACCTGAAAGATTGAACTTTAAAGCGCTATAAAATATTCTTACTGGAAAAGTGTTTTTCTCCATGATTATAATGGGCTTGGGAGAAATTCACTTATAGGGGAAAGTGATCACATGAGAAGTCCTGAGCCTAAAAGGATTGCAGCGAGTCAATCCAGTCCAAAAAACAAGGAACTGTTTTCCTTTAAATTGATGACATCATCTTGCTGGTGATGGAGCCTCGAATAGGTTGCGCGTGAGACTCCATTATCAGCAATATCTGGTATGAATGTGTGTGGATGTATGTGAACTGCAGACTGAACCCTTTGGTTGCTAATTTTGAGTTACTGATGTTTGCATTAAGAAAATTGTGTTTTAGTAGCTGTGTTTCAATTAATGTATCAGATTATATTGTTGGGAATGTTAAATGCTAAAGTGAAGAAAAGGTTTGATTTCACTCATGACTGAACATGTTATTATTAACCATAGCGGGTCACTGTAAAGAGTCAATTAACTTTTATAGAGGAAGAAAAAGCCAAAAAACTCTATTAATATCTATGGATAACAGGGAAATGGTAGACTTGTCACATTCAAAATGGAGATATGTAATGATAAACACTGGTCCCCGTCGTTTAGGTGCTTTCTTGAAATAGTCAGCAATTTAAAAGTAGGATAGAACCGACAGGGGCAGGTGCTGAGAGATGGTGCTGCACAAAATTATTGTGTTTAGCTTTGATAAATTCAAATTAAAATGTACCATTACACTCAGAGGATCAATATGAAATTCAATATATGCTAATTTTGAATGAAGTACATGACTGGTGACTGTTCTGTCCTGAGCTTTTGTTTTTACAGCACCCACTTGACCACACCAACAGTTTCTCGCCACCAAAAGGGGTACTTGCAAAGAATAGAGAATAAGGAGGAATATCATCAAAACTTGGAAAGGTAAGCCCCGATAGGGGTGATAACACCATAAATTTTCCCTTATGGTCAAATTCTTAAAATTTGACCCCAAACATGAAAAATTCTTCAAACATTTAGAGACAGAGTGGAGTTCTAGATAAACATAATGTAGCAAACCACATGATCAACATGATCAACATTTTTCCTGCATGATATTTCACCATCTTATCGATTCAAACGCTCCATCCTTATGTTTATTCCAGTGTGCAGAGATTGGCTAATCTGACCAGGAAATGTTATAAAATGGATTGTCGGAACAGTCAGCTTTAAAGTCACCTTTGACAGTCCAGTCTAAGATGGCGTTGGACATCTTCAGGGCGGAAAAGGGTTGGTGTGACCAAGGTGTGGTTTGGCTTGTTGTATGCATATTTCAAGATGATACAGCTCTGGGTGGACCAGTTACCAGGGCATGGAAGGAGGACGGACTCATTAAATGAGGAGAAGGAATTTTCTGGGATTGGAGATCCTCTGGGTGAGTGGTTGACTAAAAGCATGCATAAAATAAAAGTTATCTGTTGTTATTGATTGGTAATAGATTGATAATTGGCCACATTTACAGCTGTATTGACTTGTTGTGGACGCAGTCTACTTCATGTTTAAGCACTCTAATTAACAGGTTGAAAATAGTGACATCAAAGGAAGAGTATGCAGCGCCACCCTGTCAGACGCCAGTGATGGTGGGGCTCACTGATGAATCAGGTGAGCTGGATTCATGGCTGGATCAAGACAAAGATTCCCCTGCTGTGGTCAGTGAGGGGAAAACGGGGAAATAAAATTTAAAAGAGGCATTTATAAACATTTATGTGTGAAGTTTATAAATATAGCTACAGAATGGTAATATTTATCACTTATATTGCTTTTCGTCTCTTGGAAAGAGACCCTGAAATAATCTGTTTGTTTGTTTATAACAGCAACCAAGAAAAGGGCAGAGCAAAAAAAGACAGGTGGTGGTCCTGCACCCCCTCGTCAACAAGTTGGTTAAGTAAATAATACCCTCACGGGAATGTCGATATCTCTCAATGAGCACACTGTCGCGCTGAGCTAAAGGATCCTGTCTGTCCCGCAATATACGCTGAATTCTGAGGACTCTCCTTATCAATCTTGCAGCTTCCGCAATGGGTGGCTCGCGTATACGGACAGGACATGGCTGCGACAGGCTTCCCAAATCCACCTTCGCTTTTATAGCCGTGGTCTCTCATCTTGATTACACGAAGTAATTTGCAATTACTACTCTGAAATATGAATTACATCTGTAATAATCACATACATGTAATAGAATGTTAATAGTACATTTCCCTTTTTTAGGAAATGACCTGTATGTATCTGTGTGACATCAATAAATGGATCAGGTGCTGCATTATCTTTAGTTACATTGATAATATTTATTTATGGTGAAACAGTGGTGGAATATCGCTGTTGCTTTCGTATAAATGAAGCGGGCATACCTGCGTGGCCGCGATCTAATCCTGTTTACATAAAGTAGGTTTACGCTTACGGCTCTGTTGCTATGACAGCAAGTCCCGGATGAGCTTCGGGGAACCGAACGATCCAAGATCACGCGAAATCGTCAACAATCTAATCCAGCTAACTTACTTAGCGAAGTACGAAGAACGGGCCCCAGGAGATAAGTGGGAGTCAGTGCCTGTCCTCGAGAAGGAGAGATTGCTCCTTTGCTTTGTCAAAAGTAGTCAACAAGTTCATATTCAAGTGAAGTTCATATTAATGCAGGTTTTGTTTCTAGGCAATTCTGCGGATGCAGGCTCTGGGCGGAGCCAAGAGTTGAACAGATCTAACATGACAATTAAATTGATTTCATTCCCTGGCACAGGATGACAGGACTGGAGCAACGACACTGGATAGGAGAAAGTCTGATACTTTCTAAGATATGAGGTCACTAACCTTTTCTTTTAATTTTCTAGCTCCGTTGGATTGACACATGGGAATGTGTCAAAAAAGGGGGGGAGTTGAGTTTTAACATCAAGCAAGGGTTATATGAAAATTTTTATGACTTGATTTGTGTTTTAATAACTTAGGTATGGTAAAGCTTAAGCTAATAGTGACCCAAGAGGTTTCCGGACTTTTTTAGAGAATCAGTGAGAAGCATAAATCATTATTTCCATGTTTAAGCGTTAATCATTGAAATGAACTGAATAGCGTTTAGAAGATAAAATACCCGTGTTCATGAGAAGCTGAGTACCACACTGGAGAGGAAACCGTGGGATGGTAGGCGGAAGGAAACACATGATTTTTGTGAAAACGGGGGGCAAATGTTAGAATTAAAAATGGCTAATTTGTTTTGATGTCTTTTGTTAAAATGAGTGGTTTTAATAATTTTCAGACACACCTTGCAAATGTGCTTATAATGAGTTGGCACTCGGTCTTTTGTAGGTCATAAGCTTCGTTCGGCGTGATGGTCCGGACTGATATATTGCAGGCATTGACTTTGAGTGCTAAATGCAAACACGCTTACACACACATAAATTGTGATCAGAATAAGTTACTGGTCAGGAGGTCCTGAACATGATGTGCTATACCGATTTTGAATCACTAGAGGGACAATGGATAACAACATTAGATTATTAGAGCTAGGCAGAGAGGTGTTTTGGTTTTCTGTCTCTTACAGAGAAAGGAACAGACACCAGACGTGGTCACAGATATACGAGGATCCTTCGCAGCAGATACAGACACAGTGACTGCCGAGACACCAACTGGGTTCAAGTGTCATGGCGTTTGGGCTCCGATTAGTGAACCTGGATGGATCCCATAAACACAGCAATAACCATGAAGGGGTTGGCGGAAATCCAGGAACACCAGACCAACGAGGTTCGAGAGGCTCTTGGTCAAAAGGGGGACACATTCCTGTTCCTTTCTCTGGGGGACACATCTGTGACCCCAGGATATGACAAAAAGCCAAACAGGATTTCCACGACTCTCTTGGAATCAGCAATCAGAAAATCATTGATTCATATTACAATTAAATATGACCAGGCTCCTTTTGTAAATAAAGTCTGCAACACAGAAAGAGCTGTGATCAAGCTATTTATTACTACGCACAGGAGAGCCAACACACATCAAACATCACAGTTCAGTCATGTCAGCGCTGCCACAGAAGTGGTGCTCCTACTCCTTTATGCATTCCAAGGAAGAGGGAAGAAGTTACAAACTGATCCTACCACACTTCACGTGTCTCGCTATGAAACCTAACGGATCAGTGGTTAAGCTGTTTTGTGCCCTTGGCCTTATCAGCACCTGTAAAGGGAGTTGTTTTCTCAAACTGCTGATGCTGAAGTAAGTTCATCTAGTTATAGAAACTTTCACTGAACAGTCTATAACAGTGTCACAACTAAGCATATGCATAAGCACTTAAATACTTTAAATGAGAATAACAGAACATTTCTATTACAGAGGCTAGAGCCTGTCCCAGTAGTCATAGGTAGAGCACACCTGGACAGGTCACCAGTCTGTCAGAGGACTAACACAGAGACAGACACCAGAGTAACAAATCTATTTAAAATTAATGTAAGTTTGCTGCAGCTGTATGTATGAACATGTGTTTCTGTGCTCACAGTCCACCTCTCAGGAACCTGCAGTTCACTTTTAGTCAACTTTAAACAGACCTCACAAAAGGCTGATTCAAGGTTCAAGGTTCTTTATTATTTGTCACATGCATAGTTATACAAGTATAACACAGAGTGAAATGTAGCCTGACATGCTCCTCGACATGTGCAAAAATTGGGGGGGGGGGGGGGTGTCGAGGAAGAACAATATATATATATATATGCAGCTGGATAGCGTAGTGGTTAAACTACACGCCTTTGGAACAAAGGATCGCAAGTTCGATTCCTGCCTGGGGCGTCTGTATCCAGTAAGGGTCCTAAGGCTAGACCCCCTATGCTAAGCAAGCCTACCGCAGACATGAGCGAGACAGATAAATATGAAGGCATGCCGGCTCGGACGTCGCCCGGATCAACAAGGTCCGCGTCAGGTGTTGAGGACGAAAAGTGGGCTACTGGAACAAGAAGGCATCGGTGGGCAAGGGACGAAAACAGGGCGTTGTTGGAATGCTACTACGCAAGTAACCCCGGCGGAAGGGGCTACATGAATAGGATGAGGGACCTATGGATTCTTCGATACCCAACATCCACAATGACGGCGAAACAACTAGTAGCTCAGTGTTCCAACATTCGAAAGAAGGGACTGCTCTCACAGCTAGAGATTGACGAGGTACAACACAAATGCTACGGCAAGGAGGAGTCAGGACGCCAGGTCAGGGGGGAGATATCATCACCCCCACCCGAGATTGGGTACATAGCCCCAAGTGCGATAGGAGAAGGATCGTTGAGTGCGAGAGGAACTGACCTGAAAAATAGGATCATGGCCAAGCTTGAAACCTGGATCCCCCGTAGCCGGTTACCAAGATTACGTGAAGTACCCTCAGAAGGTCTGCTAGATGATGTTAATGCAGCACTACGGACATGAAGGCGGCCGTAGTGATCGATGTAGCGGTTCCGAATGACAGCAATATCAGGAAGAAGGAACACGAGAAGCTGGAGAAATACCAAGGGCTCAGAGAAGAGCTCGAGAGGATGTGGAGGGTGAAGGTAACGGTGGTCCCCGTGGTAATCGGAGCACTAGGTGCGGTGGCTCCAGCAGATCCCGGGAACAACATCGGAAATCTCTGTCCAGAAGAGCGCAGTCCTGGGAACAGCTAAGATACTGCGCAGGACCCTCAAGCTCCCAGGCCTCTGGTAGAGGACCCGAGCTTGAAGGATAAACCGCCCGCAGGGGCGTGCTGGGTGTTTATATATATATATATATATATATATATATATATATATATACACATATAGTATATACACTAGTCTGATTTAAGTACGATACCTTTGGCCAGGGATTAATCTGGTGCATCGCTTCACTGCAGTATTTTCCCCACACCTGAATAAAAAAATACTGATATATACAAATAACAGCTTCAGCTGATGCAGCCTGACTCAATCCTAAATGTTCAGCACACAGAGACACATAGGTACTGTTTAAAGTTTAGTGTTAACCTGAGTCACTGATCATTTGCAGTATTACAGAGTCTGGCAGTCTTTGCATGATGTCCACGTCACTGTAAGTTTCTAGCTGACTCTCAGGTGTGACAGGTGTGCCAGCAGGAAAGAGTAATAATAACCTGCATCCTGAGGTTTGTCATGCAGGATTAAAGGAGCCAGGCTTTGTTCACACAGCTAGGATTGTATTTTACACTGACCCTGGGTCAGTATAAGTATCATACAGTTTAAACGAAGCACTGAAACTTGCACATATTTATTACAGATGTACTGAAGCTAATCGAGATATTTGCTGTCAGTCTGTGGCTGCGATTAAACACTTTACTGGAAACTTTATTAACTAGTAACTTCATCAGTCATGACAGAAGCTAATATTTCTGTGCTAACATCGTTTAAACCAGTGGTTCCCAAACTTTTTTTGCTGGGCCCCCCTTTGTTTTACAAGAAAAATTTGCCCCCCTTCCCCTTCGTGCGCACAAACACATCCTCCAACCACACACACCCATATTTTGCTCCATTGCCGTTTATTTCACACCTCAAACATTTAGTAAACAATTAAGCAAATACAAGTAATCTGCAATAAATTACAGGTAGTAATAAAATAAACTACTAACTCTTTTATGCTACATCCACACCTACACGGGTATTTTTGAAAACGCAGCTGTTTCGTCCACACGTAAACAGCGTTTCGAATCACCGAAAACTGAGATTTTTTTTAAACTCTTTTTTTTGCGTTTACGTGTGGACGAGGAATACAGAGTTCATCACACAACTGTAACCGGTTTCTGCTTCATCCCGCTGCAACAGTTCGGCCCAAACAGTGTCTCACTAGGTCATCATGTGAGAAGGGTTCAGAGTCAGACTGGTTTGGCGTACGCACAGGCTGCGAGCATTGGGCAGAAGGAGCGCATGTGGCCACACCCTGAACTCATGTTCACTATGGGCTTGGAAGACAGCTCCCATCTCAGAAGATGTCAGCATTCCTGTCTGTGCAACAGCCGTGCACTGCAAAACAACAGGCTGGTCATTGCTTGAGGCCTTATCAGCTGAGTGAACAGTCCATCTGAAGGCCTCCTGAACCCCACCAGTGGCGAATGCCTCTGCTTCTGCAAGAAGTTCATTATATGGAACTCTTATCAACCGGTGGGAGGCCCTGGGGTGCACGAAGGGCTCCCTGCTCAGCGCGTCAGCAACCACATTTTTAGGACCAGGAATGTACTTTATGTCAAACTGGAAAGGCGCTAGCTTTGTGATCCACCTCTGCTCACATGCATCCAGTCTTGGCTTAGAAAATATGTAAGTGAGAGGGTTATTATCTGTCCATACGGTAAACTGATGACCCCTCAACCAGTGATGGAACTTGTCGCACACCGCCCACTTCAATGCAAAGAACTCCAGCCTATGCGCTGGGTACTTGGACTGTGCATGATTGAGTGTCTTACTGGCAAAGGCAATCGGTCTTGATGTAGAAGCCCCAGCAGGAACTTGCAACAACACGGCACCAAGGCTGCTGCTGGAGGCATCAACAAAGAGCAAAAAGGGCTCCTCAAAATTAGGATGGGCCAGGAGCACTCGATCCAACAGGGCCGGCTTCAGCTCATTGAAAGCTGCCCTGCATTCATCTGTCCAGTCCTCCTCACACAGCTTTGTATGCACCAGCCAGTGCTTTCGCCGTGGACCACGAGGGCCTTTATTCCCAGATGTCAGCCGAAACAGAGGTTTTGCGATGGATGAGCAGTTCTCAATAAATTGTTGGTAGAACATTACCATCCCCAAAAATGAGCGGACCTTCCATTGGGATGGGACACTCAAACCCTCTTCCATAAGGTCTGCCTCTCCAAGGGATGTAACGGATGCTATTTTGTCAGGGTCTGACTGTATCCCATCAGCATTTACAATGTGCCCAGGAATTTCACAGACTGTCTCAGAAAATGGCACTTCTTTGGAGCCAACTTGAGGTTGTGAACCTGGAGACCATATGAAAGCGCTCCAGTACCACTTCTGCTGTTGGGGCAAAAACCAGAACATCGTCAAGATAACACAGCACGCTGAGGAAGTTCTGATCCCCAAAAATGCCTAGCATCATCCTCATGAAGGTGGCCGGACTGTTGCACAGTCCTTGTGGCATACGATTATATTCGTACAACCCAAATGGAGACGTAAATGCCGTGTACTTACGGTCCTCCTCATGCACCTCCATATTATAATAACCCGAAGTCAAGTCCATTGTGGAGAACAATCCGTTCCCTCCCAAAGCTGCCAGTGCGTCAGCCGGATGTGGGAGTGGGTGAGCATCTTTGACAGTTCTAGCATTAAGCCAGCGAAAGTCGTTACAGATTCTCAACTCACCGGACTTCTTCCAAACTAAGACCAGGGGTGATGCAAACTCACTGCAAGACTTCCGAATTATTTCCCGTTCCTCCATGTCATTCAGAGCCTGTCTTAGTTTTTCATAATGAATCGGCGGCACCCGTCGGCATGGCTACAACTCAAATTCGATGTAGGCAGCCGTTAGCCTTGCCACAATCCAGCTTGTCTCTTAAGAAGATAGACTCAAACTGGGCTATAAGGCCAACCAGTTTTACTTTGCCAGCCGGCGAAACTGCACATGAATCAATTTCGATATTAGACAGCCCCAGATTTTGCAGCACTGCATGTAAGGGGCTACAACCACTTGTCACCTCCTGTGAGGGTGGATCATCTGGCAGAGTGGAAACATCAGTGACTAGACTCTGCTCATCATGGCACCAAGCTGAGAAAGTAGACCGTTGCATGTTGCATGTTCTGTTGCAAGTAGGAGCCAGTGGGGCTGAAGTTCTCCACTGCTGCACAGAGGGACACGTCAGCCAACTTCATGTTCCGTTTCATTGTTATCGGCTTGTCAAAGGGGTTCAGCACTTTCACAGGGAGCCACCCATCACTGTTTAGATGCGCTACAGTTCTCCCAACCATAACTGACCTCGGTCCAGACCTTGACCCGGTGGGCTCTACAACGACAGCACTGCCCACTTCCCCATTATTCATTAGCTGCAGCCTGCCCCAAACAAGGTGTTCTGTCAAGGGCTCTAATGTTAGAGCTCTCTTTAGCTTGACAGCTCCGATCTTATCACCAACATGTCCTGGGGCCACCACTCCTGACATTGAACTCAGCAGATTTTTATTAGGCTGTCCAGACGCGTTTTCTTTGCAAGCTCCTTTGACTATGATGACCTGGATGACTGAGAACCTTCACAGACATTAGGCTGTTCTTCACCACTCAGGGTCTTGCTGCATTCCTCTCCTAAATGTCCCTCTTCCCTCAGGCAATTACCCAGATACCTCATTAGGTTGCTGCCCAAAATGAGGTCCTCACCCTGCCCTGCAATCACCAACATTGGCACAACAACTTTACAGCCATACATCTCCACCCTAATGTCACACACACCTGATGGAGCGGTCCTCGAACCACCACAGCCAATCAGAACGACATCCGTGGGTTGTAAGGTGGGGGTCTGCAGCACTGCATGATGTAATAGTTGGGGCATCATATTGGTGCTGAGGGTGCAGGCCATAGAGCCACTGTCAAGCATGGCTTTAACAGACACTTTGCCACCCAGGGTCACATTTTCATAGAACAGCTCATCATGCTGTTTTAGTCTGTGTGAGTTCTGCAGAATGGGTGTCCGGCCTAGCTGGCGCTCCTCACAAACAGTGTGTAATACAGATTCTAAAACATCAGAATCATCCTCTTTGGGGGCGATTTCAGGCCTAACACTTGCCCCCTCCACATGTAGGCCATCTAGTTTCCCAGCTGCTGGGTGGCCGATTCAGGCCCCCTCACTCTGACAGACACGGCCCTGGGGCTCTACAGTGGTGATACGTAGAGTGTTCAGTGTCACCACAAATCACGCAAGGCACAATTTTGTGTGTTTGGTTCCGGGGGACCCTTACATCATCCTTAGCAGGCAGCATTGCTCGTCGAGGCTGTCCCTCCAAGACTTTCTCTAACAGGGCTATCACATGATCAAGACGATCAGTAGGTGGTTTTGCATGAAGGTCAGTAAGTGATGCTGAGGTAGAGGTTGGTGTAATACACTTACTGTTGCCTGTTGCCTGCTACACATTAGGACTCACCTCCTGTTGCTGAAAACTCAAGGCACTGACTGCACTAAACTGAGGGGTGCACTTCTAGTCCTTGCCATGCTCCAGCAATTTCTCATGCACATCAGCAACCGTCCACTGCTGCAGGGGCTTGCACTTGAAAATAAGAGATAGTTCTGAGTCTGGGCAGTGACGGATAAACATAGCAGTCAGCTATTTTGTCAGATATGCAAAGGACTTATTTTGTCTCTTCAGACAGTCTTCTGTCACCTCCATGGCTCTGTTCAACCTGAGCCAGTAATCAAACGGTGTTTCACCCGAGTTGGGTAGTGTTGCATAAAAGTCAGCTAAAGGCATGTTTGAACAGGCAGTGTGACTGAAGTGCTGCTTTAAGATCTCAAAAATGGGCTCTGGGCCCCTCTCAAGACACACAGATGGCTTACTACGTATGCCCACCTTGACTATATCTTCCCAGCAGTTTACTTAGCACATCATCAGCTTGTTCAGCAACTGGTACCCCTCTTCTCTTAAAAAAAGTCATCATCATTTCCTCCCATTCCTGAACACTGCATGTATCACAGCCATCCCCTCTAAAACACACAGGTTCTTTAACATCAGACTTTACAATCACATTCAATAGTGAGGGTTCAGATAACACATTATTGGCAGACCCAACAACACTGTTTCCCACTCCAGAGCCCACCCGAGATTCAAGAAGTCATGATTCGAGTTTTGAGGAGAAGACAAACGACTGCATGGTCTCAGTAGATGTCAGAATAGTGATTTTTATTATACATATGTACATATGGGGAAGATGAGCATCACAAGCCTTTTAGAGCCGATCTCCCCCGAACAATCACTTCCCAAGGCTTTTATCGCAATGATGACGTCAAGTCACATGTTAAGTATCAGTCAGTTCTCAGAACTCAGGAAGTTCCCTCCAAAAGTTCACCTTATATGGCCTCCAGATGTTTCCACTCAGCCCAGCACTCAGAGACAACAGTGTGTGTGTGGTGTGTATCTCTATTCGTGTCTATTGTGTGTGTATGTCAAACAGAGAGCATGTCCTGAGCCGACCCCACAGTTCTCCATAAGTGTGTGCGTGTCCTACATGACTATGTAAGTGCGTGTAGTGTGGACTTAAATGTGTGTACTCTGTGTAATTGTGGGTTTAGGCCAAAGAAAGTTTAGCGTCCTTATCTGACTTACTGGGTCCGCCTGGAGCTACAGCTATTGCTGGTAGAGAATTACCTTGTAGCCGATTTACTAAGAATGATATGATGAATGATACAATGATATATTGCTGATAAACTGATGCAGACTAATGAAGTAATAATGAAATAATAACAGTGCATGTAAATGATATCAGTGAGATTAAAATAACATACTTTATCCTATCAACTCCTTTGAAACAATGTAAGACATTCAACATAATACAGGTCAATCCAACAGATCTAATGATTTTCACACTCTTTAAAGTCAGAGGTCTAAGGCAAACTAAAACTACATACCATATCATAATGCAACTACTTTGATCTCACATATAAGGTAACATATGATAACAAAATAATCTCACATTTCCCCCTTTAATCTCTTCTCCCAAAGAGATTCCTTACATCATACACTCCAATGTTGCAACGTCCACATCTCCTTGGTCCTGAGACCCTCTGTCCCCCTTTAACGGGTGGACCATATGGGGGATGACCTCTGCCTTTACGCAGTTCAGATGCAAGCAAAGTTAGATTTACACCCATGACAGCAGTTACAGATGACACTCCCATCAGTCCCCCATTCTCCCACAGCTTTATTTTGGTGCTCCGGTTTTCCACCCCCTTTTTACCACTTATACCCTTCAAATGTACTTAGAATAGCCCCTCTGTCTAACGGGCTTTTAACCTTTATTTTATTGGTGCAGCTACCAGTATCTTCCAGTTGGGTGATTCTCAGCTTCTTTCTTCGACTTCCGGGGTTAGACCACCCTTTAGTCGTTACACAGATCTGGGGATTATTCTGCCCCACTTTCAAACAAAGATCTGTGTGTTTGTTGTCCGTTGTCACCGCCGTGTCCCCCTTTTTGCCCAGAGCCTCTCGAACCTCGTTGGTCTCTGGTGTTCCTAGTTTTCGCCAACCGCTTCTTGGTTATTGCTGTGGTTATGGGATCTATCTTCTCAAGGAGCCCAAAGGCCATGACACTTGACCCCAGTTGCTGTGAAGGGTCCTCATATCTCCGTGTCCCCGTCTGGTGTCTGTTCCTTTCACTGCAAGAGACAGAAAGCCAACACCTCTCCCTCGCTGGCTCTCCACACCTAATGTTGTTGACTTTGTTTATTGTGTAAGCGTGCATGCATTTAACCCTCTGCACGTGAAGTCAATAGCTCCAATATATCAATCCGATCCGTTGTCGGATGAAGCTTTTGACCTTCACATGACCAAGTGCCAGCTCCCTATAAGCACATGTGCAATGTGTGTATAAAAGTGAACAACAGACCTCAAAACAAATTGGGGCATTCTTACTTCTAACTTCCACTTAAGGGCAGTACTCAGTTTCTGATCATCTAATTATGCTTCTCACTGGTCCCCTAAATTGTCTAAAAACCATTAATTTTGCCATACCTAATTATTAAGACACAAACTAAATCATAGACCCCTTATATAGCTTTTGCCTTTATGAACCTGAGCACAATTCTATAATGAGCAACAACCTGCAATATGTACCAAAAATCTTCATGGTTACACCTGCAATTAAAGATCAGATGCACTTTATACCTGTTTTAATTCTTCCTTATATAGAACCTCCTCAGTTTCAGGTTAGTTTTAATTAGTCTCAATTAATCGTTCTAGTTGTATTTTGCAATCTTCCCACTGCAAACTGCACAAGAACACTACACATCCTCTCTAAAACACTCTCCCGCCAACCTGTAACCCTGTGTGAAAACATTAGTCAGCAGTTACCTGTTACGCTCCTTTAACTCCCAATTCAGCTAAAAAGCCCACCTGTAAATCATAACAGTAATGAAAGATTCAGCACAACAGACAAGTATCATGTTCAGGTTTTCTCCGATCATTAAATCACTATTATTGCCGCAATTTGTTTTATTCACACTTGGGCAATGTTACTCCACTAGTTTATCACTCAGAGCCCCCTAATGGCCAGTTAGTGAGCTCTATGTCAAACTGTCCCCAAATTTGTTATTTGTTATTATTACTTGTTTTATTATTACTCTTTGTTTTCATGTCACTTGTCTGTTTTCTCCTGCATCCTCCTCACGCCTTCTTAACAAAAGCAAAACCAACATTAACAAACCACATTTGACCATCTCGGGTTAGGCGTCAGCCCTCCACCTTCCTAAGGTCCTGTAAAAACATTTCCTGTAAAACGAATCACACTGTTTTCAAGACAGGATGTGTCTCCCGCCGTTTAATCGCATCACCAAATCATAGCCCCATAAACACCGTTTCTTCACACATAAGCCCAGAAATCCTGTAGTAGGAAAACAATATCAGCAAACATCAACCACTTGTCAAATTAAAAGAGAGTGTTAACGCTGCGCAGGTATGTACACACTTTCACAAACACAGAAAGTAGCCTTTAAAAGTTAAATCGTCATGCAACCTCAGATGTCGCTGTCATCTTTCTGCTCCTGTAGAAAGAAACACATAAATTCATCCACCCTCTTGTCCTATCTAGGTGGAGGTGGTTAACCTTGAGTCATGGTCAAGTCTTGTCATCTTTTACCAGTCAGTCCGTTTGTTTTTATTTCCAGTCTTTCATCCATTCATTCTTCCATTCATCCATTCTTTCTTTCTTTGCTGATAGTGGAAACCATCGCCGCATTTAGATTTCCGCCCTCAGCAAAATGAGCTCATTTCAAAAGAAAAATGCTTGTAATTTCCGATGTGCAGATCTGGTTAAAGAAAAGATTCCAGAGACAAAAATCAGTGCACTGTTCAAAATATAAATCAAAATAAAATGAAAGATAACAAAAGCAAAAATGCAGACGCCCGGGTCTTAGGACTGGTCACTGAATATTCCTCCTATCAGTAAAAATGCCAAACCTAAACCTAAACAGAGTCAACTCAACACCACCTCAACCTTTTCATATCCATTGACCTATATGTTTTTGTGTTCGTGAAACAAAATTGAACCATTTCCATATTAAGTAATTCGAGCTCTTGAGATGTTTTAGTGCTCTTAACTCTGCCAGTTTACCTCAACACTCATTCAATAACTTTTATTCAACTGCTACTTGGTCACTCAAATTTTACCTGTTCAAATTGCCTAGGGTTCAACAAAGTCTACATCCTAGTTATCATGAAACTTAAACGGGTCTACGATGATTTACTTACAGTAATTTAGAATCAGCACTCACCCCAGCTCTACTACTGGCACTGCGTGACTTTTCTCACACTGGAAACCAGAATTTAGTACAGATCTTTAATACCTCAGGCAATCGTGTTCAACAACAGAGCTTTCTCTTCTTCTCTTTTTTAGTGTACAGTAAACAATTGAGTCGAGGCCTTAAGTCCCAGATATCTCGCACGGGCATCGTTTTCATAACCTAACCGCTCTGGACTCTGCTCCCCAAACCACACAAATGCCCTCTGGGCTTATTATTGTAACAGATTCTATATTTGAATTTGTTGTGTGCAGCATTGAGCCTTTGTCAGTAAAGCATTCTTCATTGCAACAGCTGGAGCATTGTGTGTCACTTCTTAGTGAATTGAATCAACATTTTGATTTTGGTGCATGGGTGTGTATCACTTTTCACTCACTCAACGAGTGCATAAGTATTCATGTGTGTGTTTCTCTTCATTCTAAGTCGGCGCATGCAGAAGTGTGTGTTTGTGTGTTGGTGTATGTTTGTGTTCATCACCTTCCTGTTCTGTTGTCCTCCCCTCCTCTTTGGATCTGTTTGCATCCGTTGTTGCAGCTGCCTGCATCTTCTCCTCGTAACTTGACCCTTTTGCTCCTGTAGCTCCTTCAGGGCTTGCTCCTGCTGTTGGAGCTTTAGGTCAGGTCTGGCGACCTCCTGCTCCAGCAAGCTGCCGCCTGATTTCAAGTCCTGTACTTGAAACTCCACATCTGACTGATGAGTTCAATTAGCAGCCAGCTCCTCCGGAGCCATGCTCAGTTTCTGCTTCTGATACCTTAAGCTCTTACTGAGGGCAAAAACCTCAGAGTCTTTTCCTTCCACGTCAGATCAGAGTCTATTTATGTTGTCCTTACTTTGCTCCACGGCCTTCTGCAGCTCTGCTGTTCGGCTCTTCTCAGAGGTCAGCATTCTTTTGCTCACCCTCCCTTTTCCTCCTAGCTCCATGCGCGTCTCGTCACAGCTCTGTCAGCTGAAGCTTTAGCGTTCTCCATCTCCGCTGCATGAGATTGTTTTCTGCAGCACTGTTGACATCCTCAAGTTGTTGTTATGAGTCCAACTGCTGTGGCCTTCAGGGGTCAAAGGGTCAAAGATGGTAGCAGAAAGGGCAACGATGGTAGAGGGGAGGGTAGGAGTCCAGGCCAGCCTCGGCTTTTCATAAAGAAAAAACAAAAACAAAACAAAAACAGGCGAACAGGAAAATGATGTTGTGTTGGCTGTGTTATTCGGAGAGGGGAGAAACAACGGGGCCTCCTCTCCCCCCTTTTTTGTTTTTTCTCACCATATAATCAACTCATAACCCCCCCAAGTTGGCAGGACAACACAGGTACGTGTTAAAATTCTAAAGATCAAGTTTAAAACCTAAAAAGGAATTTACTATCCTTCAGTAATCTTTTTGTCTTAAGCAATCAACAAAAACATGTCACAATTTGACTCCTTTAACCACTAAATTTGTCGTGTCCTCACTGGATCGTCAGACCAGTGTCTTTTTCTTTTGAAGTTAAGTTGTTGTTCTGCAACCCAGAGAGTTTATTTATCATTAGTGGATAAACTATATCCTTTAAAAACAGGTGTATGTTAAGTGTCGCTGCTTTAACCTTGCTTGTACATGCACATGTATGTAAGCTGTTTCTTCATTGCGTATGTTTGTGTTCTTAGCCAGGTTTAATCAATGTCTCTGCATTAATTATTATGAGCTTGTCCTTATAAGGTTAATGCATTTTCTGCTTGTCTATGTTAATTTGCATATGTTGTTTTTTGCAAACCCTTGTTTCAAACTCCTGCACACTTCTCCACTTAAGCTGTCAGTTTTCTTTCCCCAATTTGCTAACCCACATTTTAAGTTCCCACCTTATTAACAACATTCCTGGTCCTCAGCCAGAAGTTAGGGCCCACTTGTCAGGTTTATCGAGACATGGCGCTGTGAACAATTCAACCAGAAACTTGCCTTAACATATCCAGTCATATCCTGTGGGTTTTTCCTTCCGACCGCTGCACGTGGAGAATTGATCCAGGTCTGTTTCGCCCCTGAAAAAACACAACTGAGACATTTTATTACTCTCATAAGCACTTAAACTACCAGGTTCCCTTTCTCTGGTCAGAAATACCAGCTTATGTCATGTGTATAAGTGTAAGCAGGTCTTCATTGCAGTTCCTATGTATTTTGTTAATGTTCAGTGAGTGTAAGCTGCTTTCTTCATTGCATGTGTGGGTGCGTCTGTATTTGGGTTAATTTAACTTTTTCTCAAACGAGGCATTTCCCTAACACGCACATGTGTCTGTTCCTCACACTTCTCATACCTTTCTCTGGTTGTGTGTGATTTTATTTGTTTCAGTCATTTACCAGGAACATCTTTTCCTTTTTTCCATGTCTTCCGCCAGAGGTTAACACTGGTGAGATTCAGGGACACAGCACCAGGAGCAGTTCAGCGAGAAAAACCTGCCTAACACTTCATTCTTTCTTTTTCCCCGGTGGGGACAACTCTGGTGTCCAGCCGTGAATTTTTAGCCACAGCTTGGCCTGTCGTCTGCTGCCATACTCAGGTTTCCAGGTTAAGAAAAAACCACCTGTATAAAGACACTAAACATACATTTAGTATTTGTATAAACATAACTACCTATATTATTGAACTGAACCAAGGGTCAGTTGAAGACCTTATAATCCTGCTTCATTTCCCGTATTTATCACTCACTCCTACTCTTGAGGAGGGTTGATTTAACTCTTTACTAACTTTAAACCCCCACAAGTAAAAATTTCATATATTCTTGACTGCAAACACAAAAACTGCTTGATGTTGTTACTAATTATTTTCCTCCACAACACTCCAAATCATATTTTCTCTACACTATATGCCAGAACAGCTATCTTATTTATTTCTCTATTTCTATACCGATATTCCTAACTTTTAGACCAATTTAAAAGCATCTTTCAGCCCAGGCCGCGCCTTGCTGGTCAATCCCCGCGTCGGGAACGCCCTCACCGGCCGCGTCAGATTTCTAAACACTAATTAATTTATAACTACTTCCCCGCCAGGAAAACACGGAGCTCCACCAGCCACGTGACATATCCCAGATCACGCTTTTGGCTTTACTTAAAGCTCACAGTGTGCCCAACGTTAGATAGGATGCAGCCAGGTCTGACCTTATCAATCAATCTGGCGCAGTAAAGAAAGTGATCTCCGTCGACCACTTTGGTTCTTCGGGGTGCTCGACCTCCCCCGGCAACCAACCGAGCAAATAGCCTAACCATGCGTCCACGATCAGGAGTCACCGCCACAGCGCTGAGCCACTGCGCCCTTAGGGGACCGCGTCCCCAGTCCTAAACAAGTTTACTCAATATATTATAAGCGTCACTGCGAGGTCTCCGCCTCCAGTTTAATTATCTGACGCCCGAAACCGCGTTTCTACTAATCGATTAAACAAAATGCCCTACACTACCGGGTGACTGGCTGGCATCCAGTCAACCCACTTCTTCTTAAAACTCTTTAAACCGTATTGTCTTAAACACATCTAACCTCTTAACTCAAAATTCGCTTCCCACAATAAACAGCCATAACTTTTATCAGTAAAATATTCCCCAAACATTTAACACTAATTACCCCAAAATCACCACGGACAGAACAGAAACCCCACTGAGTGAACCTTTAATTTAGCTTAATTTCCAATTCGGCACCTTTGGAGATCCATCAACAGGCGGTGCTTACCTCTCATATTTCGGGGCCCATCACTCAGTGTAGCTCCTGGCCGTCCGTCTGACACCACTAGACCGTCAGCCAAGCTCCATTAGTCTCCCCTCAAACCGGGTTTCGGCACCAGAAATGTCATGATTCGAGTTTTGAGGAGAAGACAAACGACTGCATGGTCTCAGTAGATGTCAGAATAGTGATTTTTATTATACATATGTACATATGGGGAAGATGAGCATCACAAGCCTTTTAGAGCCGATCTCCCCCGAACAATCACTTCCCAAGGCTTTTATCGCAATGATGACGTCAAGTCACATGTTAAGTATCAGTCAGTTCTCAGAACTCAGGAAGTTCCCTCCAAAAGTTCACCTTATATGGCCTCCAGATGTTTCCACTCAGCCCAGCACTCAGAGACAACAGTGTGTGTGTGGTGTGTATCTCTATTCGTGTCTATTGTGTGTGTATGTCAAACAGAGAGCATGTCCTGAGCCGACCCCACAGTTCTCCATAAGTGTGTGCGTGTCCTACATGACTATGTAAGTGCGTGTAGTGTGGACTTAAATGTGTGTACTCTGTGTAATTGTGGGTTTAGGCCAAAGAAAGTTTAGTGTCCTTATCTGACTTACTGGGTCCGCCTGGAGCTACAGCTATTGCTGGTAGAGAATTACCTTGTAGCCGATTTACTAAGAATGATATGATGAATGATACAATGATATATTGCTGATAAACTGATGCAGACTAATGAAGTAATAATGAAATAATAACAGTGCATGTAAATGATATCAGTGAGATTAAAATAACATACTTTATCCTATCAACTCCTTTGAAACAATGTAAGACATTCAACATAATACAGGTCAATCCAACAGATCTAATGATTTTCACACTCTTTAAAGTCAGAGGTCTAAGGCAAACTAAAACTACATACCCTATCATAATACAACTACTTTGATCTCACATATAAGGTAACATATGATAACAAAATAATCTCACAAAGACAAGAGGCAATGCTTTCCCCAGTAGAAAACACAATTTGCGTTGCAATCTCTGCATAAAGGTTCTCTTTCGTGGGACTGATTTCTGATCTAGTATTTTGTAGATCATCACAATTCCCATCAATAGGGTTTTCATTTAACTCAGCAAGGAAAGGCTTAAGTGTGGATGAAACTGGGGCTGTCAGCAACCTTGATCTGCCTCTACCAAATGAATTCAGAGGGGTAAAACCAACTGCCCCCCTTCCCCTGCCAAAACTGGGAAAATCTGCCATGGCTCAGCAATGTGCCCCTCCCTTTTTTTTTCTTGCTCTCCAAAAAAACAGAAAGCACAGAGCCCTACCTCAGTGTCTCTAAAGAACGCAGAAAATGGCGGGACTAAGAAAAGCCAGTCTCCCGCGACTTTTCCACCTTCCAGGAAGTAGACGGCCCCGTTGCGGTCGCAGGATTGCAGGACCTTGGGTCACGGCACCAGTGTAACCGGTTTCTGCTTCATCCCGCTGCAACAGTTCAGCCCAAACAGACTCCTCGACTCTGCGTTGTGTTGTGCTTTTTAAAAAGACAAGGAGTCTCTTATCGATCGTTGCCACTTTATTTCCTGAATGGAAACAACGGTGTTGTATCAGTGCAAATCGCCACACACCACTCCGCACAGCACACTCTCGTATGGCTACGGCAGAATGGCAGCGATTACTGCAGCAATATTAAAATTTTTAATATACAAAAAAATAACAGCAACAACAAATGATGTACCTGAATGGAAACAACGGTGTTGTATCAGTGCACAGGCTCGCCACACACCACTCCGCACAGCACACTGCGGCAGAACATATCATTAGCATTCCGCTTTAGCATACAGTTTCACACATTAATAAACAAATGAAAAGTACATAAAACTGATGTTAGACATGTGTCCACTAAGCACTTATTACACTCGGTGCCCATCAGCTAATCAAACATGTTTTATGTGTCTGCACTACTTAGCTATATCGTGTGCGGAACAATACAACTCACCTCTCGTATGGCTACGGCAGACTGGCAGCGATTACTGCAGCCAGCCTCACCGAACCAGCCACACCGAGAGGGGGGGGGCGCTGACATTTGTGGCAAGTGGAATAATACCACATAAACACTGTTACACAACATCAAAGGTATGTGCCTTTTTTCACGTCATGCTGTGCGCCGCGTTATTGTTTACATGAGAAGAATTGCAGTATGGCAGATAGAGACAAAATACTGTTAATCTGACTATCTGCAGGTTTACTCGCAGTTACTGTCCCTCCATTTACAAAGACAGTGTGATTATTTTACATGTAGTTGTTTTTTCCTGTGTGATAATATTCAACATTGCTATCAATACATTTTTCAAAAAATGCCTCTCTGTGAAAAATGGGTTTAAAAACGTAAACAGGATAATAGCCCAGCGCGCTCGGACGAAGGGAAAACCAATTCTGCAGGAGACCTACCTCGGCACTTGTGCAGGTGAAACCAAAGGGAAGATATGCTTCACCATATTTTCTAGTCTTTGGCTTAGAATGAAGTTGGTTTCGAAACATATTCAGCGATGCTTCATATCCTGCTTTGAGTTTGTGTGGGCGCCCCGTGCTAGCAGTGTCCAATAATACACTGAAATCTCATTTGTGTCATGAAGAAAGTCTTTAATCAAACAGAATTCAAAGATCAGAAACATTTCATATATGGAGTTAAACATGAATCATTGTTTCAACAACATATTTATTGTTGTCATAAACAGACAAGAAGACAACAACAAACTGCTCCTCCCATTCAACACATGTCAGTCCATATCCCAGCAAACTAAATCATCTCCATTTACACATCAAATAGAAACATGAATCACTTGTAATGATTAGAAACTTGATAGAACTTCAAATCTAGTTTGGGGAGTCATTCAGTGAGAAACAGTGAAATGATTTTCCATGTGAAAAGGTGGACAGCAGAAACAGAAAGAAACAGTGAAACTAAAAGAGAAACAAAGAGCTTTGGAACAACGAATCAGCAGGAGGACAGCTGCAGTTTAACAGCTTCAACTCACTGACAGGAAACAACATTAGAAACATCATCATCCTCAACTCATCTGCTGCACTGACACTGACACCTTCAACGGCAACACCTTCACTTCATCAACTGTTTCAATGTATGGAAACATCCTGTGAGTGAAAGTGTGTGTGAAGGTGTGTATGTGTGTGTTAGTATCAGGATCAGAGAACGACAGCTTTCCTCTGTTCCAGTCCAGATTCACTCTGATCCTCTGGAGCTTCTTCTGGACTGAGAGAGCAGTGAGAGCACCTGGTGGTGAACATGCTGAATATTTACCTTCATCAAACCCTATTACCCATAATCCAGACCATATGCTTCCCTTCCTCTGCACAGACTCTGCTAAGACACCCAGTACCCACACTGTACTGTCTCCAACCTCAACATCCCAGCTGTGAGTCCCTGAGTTAAAGCCCTCAGAGCCCAGGACAGAGATGTATAACTCAAACCGCTCTGGATTATCAGGAAGCTGCTGTTCATCTCCTCCTCTCACACTGGTCAGATCTTCAGACAGGATGAGTTCTGGATGAGCAGTGTTTGGGTCCAGGATGAGAGGAGTGTAGGAGACCATGTCCTTCATGTTGTTCCAGATGTTGAAGGTCAGGTTGCCCAGGTGTTTGGCCTGGTCTATCAGAGCTCCTGAGGGCAGCTGTGGATCATCCAGCAGGGGGCAGCGCTGGACTCTTTCCACTGCAGCCTTGTAGTTGTGCAGGAATGAGACGTCTTCAGCTCTCAGCTCCTCCTCTGTGGCTCTGACTGTGTCTGAAAGAGCTGCTATCTCTCTGCTCAGAGCCTCCATCTTCTCCTTCATCATCTCACTCTTCTGCTCCTCTTCCTCCCTCAGTGCAGCCAGCCTGGCCTCCTCTTCCTCTGCTAGAAACTGCTGAAGCTTCTTAAACTGCTCCTTAATCTGCCTCTCTGTGTGTCGGGCCTGGACCTTAATGTGTTCTGCTGTTTGATCAAACTTCACTTGAACTTCTTCACAAACCTTTAACTTCTCCTTTAAGGGCTCCAGAGTTTCCTGAAGTTCCTTCTTGTGTTGTTGTGCAGCTTCATCAATGGGTCTGCATCTGTGGTTGGTGTGTTTTTCTGAGTCTCTGCAGACGAGACACACTGGCTGCTGATGGTACAGACAGAAGAGTTTGAGTTTCTCAGAGTGCAGACTGCAGAGAGCCCCTGAAGCTCTCTGATCTCTCTCCTGTAAGAACGACTCACACAGGTTCCTTAAAGCCAGATTTAAAGGTGGATTCTCTTTTGAAGATCTTCTCTTACAAACTGGACACTCGTGTGTTGGTCTCTCTATCCACCATCTATTCAGACAGACTTTACAGAAGCTGTGGCTACATGACAGAATAACAGGATCTCTGAAGACCTGCTGACAGACCGGACAGCAGAGATCCTCCTCTGATCTGGAAGCCATTGAGTCTGTGAGTGAAGCTGAAAACAGCAGACAGGAAGTGCAGTCAGTCCTGGCTCCCCTCCCTCCTCTACCACCTTCACTGAAACTTCCTTTGAGTTGTGTTTTTGCTCAAACTCACATTCAGTGTGTGGAGCGTCAGCAGCTTGAAGCAGCAGTGTTGGAGTTTTCCACGTTTCTCTCCTGTAGCTGGACTCACTCAGAGGAAGCTGCTAGTTTGGTCTGAGCTCAGTCTGATCGTCTGTGCGTCTCTCTTTACTGAAGAAGAAGATCTACCTGTTTCCTGGTTTGTCACATTTGAGTGACGTGAGGGGAGGAGAAAAATGTTGCTGTTTGACTTTTAACTAAGGTGTGTTTCAATCCTGCCTGCAGCTCAAAAGCTGTAAAACAGGTTTTGTGTCTTTTCACCTCCACAGGTCACAACATGAAACCTGTTGTGAAGTTTATAAAATAAAGTGTCACTCGGTGGTGCAGCTGTTTGTCAGCTTCTATTTTAGACTTTGTTCTGGTTCTTGTTCAGGTTCCCAGCAGTGGGAGTGTAATGCAGTCACACACACACAGGTGGTGTTAAGGTGGATTCACTTAGTTACAGACAGTGGTGTTATTTCCTGTAACTAAGGGTGTGTTTCACTCCAAAGTTCAGACATTAACCTGCCAGAAGTTGTAAAAGTTACTAATAAAGAGCTTTTATCTCATTTCACATGCAGGTCAGAGCATGAAAGCTGTGATGCAGCAGTTTGAGGAAAATTGCTGCTGATATAAAATATTTTTTGTGGTTTTACAAAATATATAAAAGAGCAGAAAGAAAAGAAATAAGTGTAAAGAGTGCAGCAAAATGCATGTTTTAGTGTGAGTTGGTTCATTTGATGTGGTTGTGTAAAAGTCACTGCATGACACTGAGTGTTACTTTTGTGTTACTGACACTCATCTCTGACTCAGAGAAATGATTTCTCCCCTGTGATGTTCACACAGTGGTGAGTTACATGTGTGTGGAATTTTTACTGTTTTATAGAATAACAATTTCTCTTACTTTCTTTTTTCTGTTATTTACTAAAAAACCTCTCAAAGAAATAATGAATTCTAGACACTTGTTTGAAAGTTGTGTTACCGGCACCAGACCTAGGGGAATCTGGACCGGCAGCAAGCGGCACACAGGCTAGAGAGCACTGCGTAGCCAAATATGATCAACTGTGGATTAATAGAGAGGACACCGAAGTTAGCGTCTTGCTCAGGCCGGAGATCAATTTATTTCTACATATACACAATACAAATCACACTAGACCATGCATTCTTCCCATAAAATAACAGAGTTCATAAACATAAATAAAGTTACAAAAAGCATTCTCTGAAAAGCAAAATAAATACAAACTAATTCAAAATGACTTTACATACTCACAACTTAAACAAAACACTCACGGTTAAAGCATAACAACATACCAAAATAACCCATCTCACATTTACACAACCTTTCCCCACATTCGCGCCATATACGCTATTACTTTTGAACATGGCGTTCCCTGAACGCAACACAACATGGCGGCAGACGACTGCAAACATTGTTTCACCAACAAAAAGCTTTCCCCTTAATACATGTACTCAGTACTGCTTGGCTAACACTAAAACAAACACTACAACACATTTTCTGAAGCCGCAGGTTGCGACTGTCATAGCATATACTTATAGTGCTACGTAGCATTATAGCATTATGTCGATGATACACTAATACTCGTTACAACAAAATGCCACAAAACAACATCATCACTATCATCTTAAAATATAGCCGAACAGTTGTTAATCAACTTACATGACATTTAGAACCAGTTTGGTAACATAAGAGTTTGTTTGTCAGTACCTGTGGATTAATAGAGAGGACACCGAAGTTAGCATCTTGCTCAGGCCGGAGCTCATTTATTTCTGAGCTGCGCAGGTGCAGAGCCTATTGCTAGAGTCTCTCTGGTAGTTCCACAGCAGTGCAAGAGCACCATCTACTGGCATGATGAAATATGACTATGGTCTGGCAACACATAACAATGTCAAAATAATAAACAAAAAATAAGGGGGTAATTGGTTTTCTTACAAAAATAAACATGTAGCTTTGTCAACCTGCTACACTCTCCCCTGCTTTAAGAGATGGCTCCGGACATCTGGAACCAAACTAACACACTTCATGGCGTTTGCCCAAAGTCTTTAAAGTCTAATAGTCAAAACTGTTACAGTTCCAGGAGTAATGTCAAAAGGTCTTTTGGTCACCAGTCTAACATGTCCATACTGGTGTGGGGTAATAACAGTCAGGAACAGCTGGGTAAAGTGGCATGTGGCAGGGAACATACGCAAGCATCATGTTTGCTCCAGGTCTCCAGAGCTGATATGAAGGCTGTCCCATTTGGCTATATGTAAAAACCTCTCTCGGTTTCACAGCTCTGGTCGACCTCCGTATTGGTGGCACATCCCATTCTGGTGTCTCTGGGGCAGGGTCCCTGTTACCACATAGCTCTCCGACCCTGTGTCCTCCATAAGATCCTCAGTTGTTTTGATCACGCGGACTGGGAAATGTTTCGCGTGGCCGCTAGGGACATTGATGAATACACAGACTCAGTCTGCGGATTTATCAGGAAATGCGTGGAAGATGTCGTCCCATCCAGAACAGTTAAATCCTTCCCAAATCAAAAACCCTGGATTAACGGAGATGTTCGCGCGGCACTGGCGGCACGGAGCACCGCCTTTGCCTCCGCGAACACATCGGACTACAAACACGCACATTACCAACTCCGGAAGACGATCAAAGCAGCCAAACGTGAGTACAGGGACAGGGTGGAGCAACAGTTTGACAACCCTCGGAGTATGTGGCAGGGACTAAACACGATCGCAGACTTTAGAGGGAAAACCAGCACACCGCAGACCACGGCCTCTCTGTGTGAGGATCTAAACGTATTCTACGCTAGATTCGACACAGCGAACACCATGAGACCGGACAGTGTGCGCACCGCGGATGACGTCAGTGCGCACACTGTGTCTGAGGAGGATGTGCGGAAGTGCTTCAGGAAGGTGAACGCGCGCAAAGCTACTGGTCCGGACGGGATTCCCGGCCGCGTCCTCAGGTCATGCGCGGCTCAGCTGGCTGGAGTGTTCACACACATCTTCAACCTTTCCCTCTCTCTGTCTGTAGTCCCAGCCTGCTTCAAAATGGCCACCATGGTCCCTGTACCCAAATCCTCCACCATCTCCTCATTGAACGACTGGCGACCTGTAGCCCTGACCCCCATCGTGAGCAAATGCTTCGAGAAGCTGGTCAGGGACTTCATCTGCTCTGCACTACCCGACTCACTGGACCCTCTACAGTTTGCATACCACCACAACAGGTCCACTGATGATGCCATAGCCCTGACACTACATACTGCCCTGTCACACCTGGAGAAAAGAGACACGTATGTGAGAATGCTGTTTGTAGATTACAGCTCAGCATTCAATACCATCGTTCCCTCGAAGCTGGACAGGAAACTGCAGGATCTAGGACTGAGCAGCTCCCTCTGCAGCTGGATCCTTAGCTTCCTGTCTGACAGACGCCAAGTGGTCAGACTGGGCAGCATCACCTCATCCCCCATCACACTGAACACTGGTGCTCCACAGGGGTGTGTACTGAGCCCTCTCCTATACTCACTCTACACCTACGACTGCACATCCACTAACAACTCCAACATCATTGTGAAGTTTGCGGACGACACTACAGTGGTGGGTCTTATCACCAACGGTGATGAGACGGCTTACAGGGAGGAGGTCAGCGCCCTGACCCACTGGTGTCAAGACAACCATCTCACCCTCAACGTCGCAAAGACAAAGGAGTTGATAGTGGACTTCCGGAGGTGCAGAGAAGTACACACCCCCATCACCATCAATGGCGCTGCTGTGGAGAGAGTGAGCAGCTTCCGGTTCCTTGGCGTACATCTGGCTGAGGATCTTACGTGGTCAGTACACACAAACAAAACAGTGAAGAAGGCGCAGCAGCGCCTCTTCTTTCTCAGGAGACTGAAAAGATTCGGCATGAGCCCCCGCATCCTCAGGACCTTCTATCACTGTGCCATTGAGAGCATCCTCACTGGATGCATCACCACCTGGTATGGCAACAGCACCGCCTACAACTGCAAAGCTCTCCAGCGAGTAGTGCGGTGCTCTGAACGGATAATTGGAGGTGAGCTTCCCTCCCTCCAAGACATCTACAGGAAGCGCTGCCTGAGGAAAGCGGGGAGGATCATCAAGGACTCCAGTCACCCCAGCCATAAACTGTTCAGACTACTTCCATCAGGAAGGAGGTTCTGCAGCATCCGGTCCCGTACCAGCAGACTGAGAGACAGCTTCTTCCATCAGGCCATCAGACTGCTGAACACTTCATAGACACCTCAGCTTCACTACTGGAACTTCAACATTATGCACTACATACCGTACAGTAATGCCGCTGTTTTGCACATATTCAACTCTGTATATTTTTATATTTTTATATATCTTATTTTATTATTGTTTACTATTTAATTTGTAAAAATGTGTATACACACACACACACACACACACACACACACACACACACACACACACGTAGAAAAACATTTAGTATACACATCCAGAAATGCATACACTATTATATATTGTACATATATTTATTAGTTTCAGGTTGGCCATTCTTGTATTTTGCTCGTTTGTGTTGTTGTGTTTTGCACATCTCTGTTGCTTGTGGGGCTCGCACACAAGAATTTCACTCGCATGTGCTGTGCCAGTGTGCCTGCACATGTGATGTGACAATAAAAGTGATTTGATTTGATTTGAGTTGCAAGTTCCTCCTGGGTTTCCACAGTTGGTGATGAAACAACAGGCATTGGGAAATCTGCTGGTTCTGTAGATCCGGCTGGTGGGACTGCACTTCCCTGCTGCACTTCCACTGATTCCATTTCGTGTCTTATTGGCTGAAACTCAGGAGCTACAGCTCTCAGTTCACTGTGTGGTCTCGGCTGAGGCCTTTTGGGGTTAATTCGCCTCCACTGATACACAGGTATAGTTCTCAGGCTGTATGTGTACCCTTCCTCTTCATCCGAATGATCAGACTCATGTTCCACTGTTTCATTGGGGTTTGTCTCTCCCAGTCTTTGCGTTTGTCTTTTCTGACGTCCCTGCTGATCTTGCTCTACCGGCAAATCAGTCACAAGCAGCAGGAGGTTTCGATGCAGGACACTAAAGGTTTTGTCTCCTGTTTCTGATTGTACCCTATATACAGGTCCATCTCCAATCTTCTCAACAACTCTGTGAATTTTCTTTTCCCAGTAGGCACAGAGTTTGCCTGGACCACCTCGCTCGGAGAGGTTTCTGACAAGCACTCGATCTCCTGGTTGCAGTGTGATGCCTTTGATGTGCTGATCATAATGCTTATTCCCCTTTGCAGAGGACTTTACACTGTTTTCTGAAGCAATTTTATAGGCTTCCTGCATGCGTGCAGCCCACTTTTGTGCATACTCCTGTCTGGACTGTGACTCTTTTTCAGGTTTTAAGTCAAAAAGCAGATCAACAGGCAAGCGTGGGGCTCTTCCATAAAGGAGGAGGAAAGGTGAATAGCCCGTTGCCTCATATCTTGTGCAGTTATATGCATGGACTATATGGGGCAAATGATCCTTCCATTCTGCCTTTTTCTCCTCATGAAGAGTCCGTAGCATTTGTAGAAGTGTTCTATTTAGACGCTCAACAGGATTTCCCTGTGGGTGGTAGGGGGTTGTTCAAGAGTGGCCTATTCCTGCCAGCTGTTTGAGTCTTTGGAAAAGGTTGTTCTCAAACTCCCGGCCTTGGTCATGATGCAGCTTTTCAGGGTACCCGAAGCGCGGGATGAAGTCAAGAAAGATTTTCTCAGCTGCTGTTTTGCCAGATTGATTCTTAGTCGGGTAAGCTTGGGCAAAACGGGTAAAGTGATCTACCAAGACTAAAATGTGCTCAAAGCCACCTTTACTTGGTTCTAGATGTAAATAGTCAACCGAAATGAGTTCAAAGGGGGCACTGGTTGTTATCGAGCCCATCGGTGCTCTCTCTGGGACACTTGGCCGTTTCTGTTTGATACAAGGGCACTGACGAATGACATAGTCCTCAATTTCACGCTGCATAAAAGGCCAGTAAAACCTCTCCCTTGCTAACTGAATGACTTTGTCAGCACCAACATGTCCCATATCATCATGCAGGTGTTTCAGTACAGTTTGCTTCAGCTTACTGGGTAGAATCAGCTGTTTTCTTTGTCCAGTCTGTCTGTACAGTATTCCTTCCTCAAGTACAAGTCTGTTCCATTCATGTACTAGCCTACGTGTCTCTTGTCCTAGCTGTCTCTTATCTTTACTATTAGGACTCCATCTAGTCTTTTTCAAGTTTATCACCTCACAGATAGGGAGGTCCTCCCTCTGCGCAGCCCTGATGTTTTCTGGGGTGATGACAGGGGCACCTTCAGGGGGTGTGTCATCAACACAGTGCAGTGCAGCCACCCATGGTACATCACCGTCTCTCATGGATTTGTCTCCTTGCCAGATTGCAGAAACCACTTCTGGGGGCAGTGTCTCAGTATACTCCATGAGGTGTTCCTGGAGTAGCAATGGATAGTGGGAGAGCATGTCAGCGTCTGTGTTGGACTTGCCTGGTCTATACTTTACAGTGAAATGGAAGTCAGCTAATTCGCCCACCCACCGATGTCCCACAGCGTTTAACTTTGCTGTGCTCAAGATGTATGTGAGGGAATTATTATCTGTGTACACTGTGAAAGTGGGTGCACTGTAGAGGTAATCCCTAAATTTATCACAAATTGCCCACTTCAGGGCAAGGAATTCAAGCTTGCCAGAATGGAGATGGTAATTTTTCTCAGCAGGCGTGAGTGTCCTGGAACCATAAGCAATGACACAGAGCTTTCCCCCCTGTTGCTGATAAAGCACAGCCCCCAGGCCTTCATTTGATGCATCTGTGTGTAGCACAAAGGGCAAACTGAAATCTGGGTAAGCCAGGACAGGTGGACTGGTTAACATATCCACCAGACGTGCCACCACAGTACGATGTTCTGCTGTCCATTGCACTGGTGTTTTGGAAGGAAGCTGACCACCATTGGTGCGCTTTAACTTGATTTTGGCTCTAGTTGAGCTACATTGCAGGCTAGGATCACTGGGACTCTCAATAAGCTTAAACAGTGGTCTCGCTATTCTAGAAAAGTCCTGAATGAACGTCCTGTAATAACCTAGAAACCCTAGGAGTCCTCTGACCTCTCCCACGTTCTTTGGCTCTCTGTCTCTCAAATGTTCCACTGCTTCGAGATCTTTTGGGTCTATCTGGACACCTTCACTGGTCACCAAGCGCCCAACATACCTGACCTGATGCTTAAACAATTCACATTTTTTGGGACGTAGCTTCACACCATGCTCTCGCAGGCGGCAAAGCACACGCCTCAGATCATCAACATGGTCATGAAAAGTCTTGGAAAAGCAAAGCACATCATCTAAATATGGTGAGCAGCACTCATCCCTCAGACCATCAAGGACCCCCTCCATGCATCTCTGAAATGCTGCTGGGGCGCTGGTAAGGCCAAATGGGAGGCGGATCCACTCGTACAACCCCCAAGACATGCTGAATGCTGTCAGGTGTCTTGAGCTTTCATCAACAAAGCCCTGGTGGTAAGCACTACCCTGGTCGAGTATTGAAAACCATGAATAGCCCCCCAAATTATCCAGCAGGTCTTGGATGCGTGGTAGTGGGTGGCGGTCAGCACTGGTTTTACGGTTGAGGCCCCGAAAGTCAATGCACAAGCGTAAGCTTTTGTCTTTCTTTCGGACACACACCACCGGAGATGAGAAGGGTGATGTGGACTTTCTGATCCGGCCGTTGTCCAGCAAATTCTGAACATATTCTTTTACCTCTTTATACAAAGGTTTGGGGACCGAATTGTAGGATGTCTGGACAGGCGTATCGTCTTTCAGATTAATTTTCAACTGCAAGCTTGGGATGCAACCAATGTCAGAGTCACTTTGGGCAAAAACATCTGACTGTTCATACAACATATCTCTAACTATCTTTTGTTCATCCTCTGTCAGGTAGGACAAATCAATAGGTGGATGCCATCTCTGACCTTCATTGACTTCTGTCTGGTGCTTTTCGTTACCTAGCTGAACTGAACACACTTTTACATTTGTATGGGCTGATGACCCTGCGTCAGCAGAGAGATATTTGACAGGTTTTACTTCAGTCAGCTCTTCCAATGTACCTAAGACTGTTCTTTTGGAGAGAAAAATGTCATGTTTGGTAGGATTCTGAATGGGAATCTTAACAATTTTTGTCAACCCACTGGGGACATCTACCAAAGCTGGGAACAACTCCAAACCCTCAGGGCAGCTGTTCTCTAGATTTGGTTGGAAGAGTCGTGGGCCACCTCTTGGCCATTCTCTGACTCTACACTTTACTTCACAAATCTGTCCTGCAGGAATTATTACACCTTTTTTTCCTGTTCTCACACTACACTCAGGGTCTATTTCATCAGGGGTGGGCATCTGAAGTACTGAAACTAGAGCATCTACTGCACTGCTGCTGACACTTAAAGCTTCTTTGAGGAGCGCAGAAAGGTCAGCCCCACCTCTCTGTTCTTTATTGGTTTTTAGGATTTCAGCTATTACGTTGCTGCCTAAAATAGGACAGTTAAGGTTGTGCTGACTGATAAGCACTCGCACTTGTATGGTGACATGCCCATAGTTCACACTCTGAATTTGAAGTTCCGTGTCTGCCCAACCATCAAATGAAACGTCTGTACCATTAGCTGCCGCTATTTCCAGAGGCTGGTCTGAAAGGAGGGACTCAAGTGGCTTGATCTTAATGTGGGGGATGTTTTTCTCTATCCATGCTATTGATACCATAGTCACTTGGGCCCCTGAATCAAGCAGCATCTTAAGTGGTACTCTATTGATGGCACATGAGACCATACATCTGTTCCCAATAAGCTGTGTAGCGGGTTTCACTGGTGGTGCAGGACTGGGTGCATTTGATCTCACCACACTTGAAGTCTTAGCAAAACTGGTGTGTGCTGGGGACTCCTCGGCTTGTTCGGTCACTGGCAGCCCCTCTCCAGTGACCTCACCCCGTTTCCCGACACCTTACGCCACAGGCCGCCAATAGCCCGGTGTCCTGGCTGGCCACACGCAAAGCAGTGGGGGCAGCTCACTTTGCCTTGCTGTACACAATCACCACATCTGCCCCGGTTCTCAGCTGGAGGTGTTGGAGGGTGGTTCAGGGGTGAGCAGGAGTCTCCAGATGTCACACTATCAGTCTGGCTCACCACTTTAGTTAGCTGTCTGGTCAATGAAGACACTTGGGCAGTCAGTTCTCTAATAGCTGCACGGTTAGCCTGTAGCTCAGTGTCAACCTTCGCTTGCTCAGTCAAGTCAGTGGGGGTCCTATGGACTAGAAAAGCGCTATACAAATGCAGGCCATTTACCATTACCATTCAGTGTTAGCAAGCTGAGCGGCACTTACAGTCACAGGTCTGATTTTAGATGCTGTACCCAGTTGCCTCAGTCTCTCAGCTTCCTCACTGGTGGACTTTGTAATCTGTTCAAGCAAAAAGTCGTCACTAACCTGCAAGTCATTAAGAAAAGGTTTGAGGTCTTGTCTCAAATAGTTGTTTTTTTCATTGAACCCTTGATACAGTGTGTGAAGAAATGTGCCCTGCACAAGCTTTTTGTCATAGCTAAAGTCTGCACCAGGCTGCCGTGACTCAAATAGTACACGCTGTTTTAACCCTATAATTCTGTACAAAAACTGCTGTGCACTCTCTTTGTCTTGCTGCTTAGCATTACTTAGCTCTTGAAAGAGTTCAGCGCTATTCTTGTCTCGAATATGAGAGCGGAGAACTTTCTTCAACCCATCAACTGTCAAATCATCTTTGTTGGTTAACATTTCCTTGAGAGTACCAGGCTTCATTATCTTTAGCACGGTTCTGATTATTTCACACTCAGTAAACCCTTCTTGTAACCCCTCATCAATTTGTTTGCACAGACTACTGTAGGACATATCCGAGCCAAGATCTGAAATTTGTCCACCATGCAACTTGAATTCTCTGTGTGGAAACAAAGCTGCCACATCACTGAGACTCAAAACTTGGTCATATCCTCTGGACGGACGACTCACCCTGCCAGGGGAAACCCCAGCGACACTAGGCGCCGGTGACACTGAAGCTGGGATGTTGAAGTTCTTGGTGGGCGTATCAGTGTCTCTTAGCATGGATGAGGGAAAGGTGGGGATGTCTCTGTCCTGCGGTAGAATGGGCTGTGTGTGAGAGTCTGTGTTAGGGTGTGATGGTGGAGTGGGGATGTGGTCAGCTGGCATAGCCAGGTGTCTGTCAGGATGTGTGGGGTCAGTGTGGGGTGAAGTAGGGCACTCCTGCTGCTGGTTAGGAATATCTTCCATCTCAAGCGGCACGGCCAGATGATCTCCAGCCCCTCTGACGTCCGTTGACAGCAGGTCACTCACGATGTCGTCGAGGAGCAAGAGCTGGGCCATACCTTCATCCTCCAACGCTCTCAACTTTTCACCTCTGATGTACTCAACGATCAGGTCATACAGTTCTGGTTCACTTAAGCCATCAAGATTGCGAGTCATGCTGCCATCCTCCACTGAAGAAACAACAGTGCGCAGCTGGCTCACACTCAAATCACAAAGTCTTTTCTGGATCTTTACTATCAACAACCGCCGTGGGGTAACAGTGGCCATCTTGACGTTTTGACTGTGACCTGGGCTCCCTGGATGACGCACTCAATGCAGCCTTCCCTGAGACTTTGGACACCAGTTCTGGTCATTTGGCACACACGTCACCACTAGACGATCCCGGACGAGCCCCCAGTTGTTACCGGCACCAGACCTAGGGGAATCTGGACCGGCAGCAAGCGGCACACAGGCTAGAGAGCACTGCGTAGCCAAATATGATCAACTGTGGATTAATAGAGAGGACACCGAAGTTAGCATCTTGCTCAGGCCGGAGATCATTTATTTCTACATATACACAATACAAATCACACTAGACCATGCATTCTTCCCATAAAATAACAGAGTTCATAAACATAAATAAAGTTACAAAAAGCATTCTCTCAAAAGCAAAATAAATACAAACTAATTCAAAATGACTTTACATACTCACAACTTAAACAAAACACTCACGGTTAAAGCATAACAACATACCAAAATAACCCATCTCACATTCATACAACCTTTCCCCACATTCGCACCATATACGCTATTACTTTTGAACATGGCGTCCCCTGAACGCAACACAACATGGCGGCAGACGACTGCAAACATTGTTTCACCAACAAAAAGCTTTCCCCTTAATACATGTACTCAGTACTGCTTGGCTAACACTAAAACAAACACTACAACACATTTTCTGAAGCCGCAGGTTGCGACTGTCATAGCATATACTTATAGTGCTACGTAGCATTATAGCATTATGTCGATGATACACTAATACTCGTTACAACAAAATGCCACAAAACAACATCATCACTATCATCTTAAAATATAGCCGAACAGTTGTTAATCAACTTACATGACATTTAGAACCAGTTTGGTAACATAAGAGTTTGTTTGTCAGTACCTGTGGATTAATAGAGAGGACACCGAAGTTAGCATCTTGCTCAGGCCGGAGCTCATTTATTTCTGAGCTGCGCAGGTGCAGAGCCTATTGCTAGAGTCTCTCTGGTAGTTCCACAGCAGTGCAAGAGCACCATCTACTGGCATGATGAAATATGACTATGGTCTGGCAAAACATAACAATGTCAAAATAATAAACAAAAAATAAGGGGGTAATTGGTTTTCTTACAAAAATAAACATGTAGTTTTTTCAACCTGCTACAGTTGCATGCAAATATCATGTGATCTAAAAGTCAAATATCTGCTGATGGAGCAAAACAAGGCCAGATGTTGAGCAGCTGTATTGCTGCATGTCATCAGTGTCATGGAACGGCTGTGTGCAGGCAGGAGAAGGACCCAAAGTGCAGACTCTGGAGACAGAAAGTAACTCAAAACAGCTTTAATGCTGAACTCTAGTGATGGCCCGCTTGAAGCTGACGCTCCGATGCCTGTGTCAAAAAAAATCAACACACTGCTTCAGAAGCACTGTGTCGAAGCTTGATTCGCTTGGCCAGAGTCACGTGATCAGTGACGTCCGAAGCTTCATTTAGAGCCTAACTGCTTCGGTGTCTGATTCAATGGTTTATAAGTAAGTGAATCATTCGCGGAATTTGTGGTGTTTTGATCAGCGAACCACTGATCATTCCACTGAGAGACTTGAAGCCAGCGAGGAATAGAGGAGGTTCTGTTGTGTGGGAGTATTTTGAGTTGATTTTGATCAGTTGGGTGGGTTTTCCAGTTTTGTGTTCTGGCCGTTTGCTTTTGTTTTGTGCGTGTTTATTTTAACTTATAATGGGAAAAAACTTAAAATGTCAAAAAATCTGCTTCCATAATATAAATATCGTTAAATAACTTTAGAAAAACTTCCACTTGACTCTTTACATGTAATGTTATAAAAATATATATTTTATTGTTTAATTAATCTGAAAATGTTAGTCTGCCAAATGTGCAGCAATTTAATCTATTTATTCTCTTTAGCTGATAGTTGGTGGGGCCCAGGTAGACTGTATAACTGCATCTCTACCAGTTTCTCTGCACTCCAGCCTCTTCTGTTCCATGTGAAGGGATTTTCCTTAATGCAGAAGAAATTATCTCCACGAAAAGGAACAGGTTCATCCATCGCACAGAGGAACAAATTCTCTTCTTAAATAAAAATGAAAAAAGGGTTACCTTAAATGCATCATGTTTTTAATTGGCAAGTTCATAAGCATTTGCCTTTTCCATTTCACAATCAATTCCACCCCCAGGTCAAAAATATGTCTAGGAAAATTTCCCTAATATAATATTATTTATTATATTAGGACCTCACAGCAGAAGCATACTCCATAATGTGTTGTACATTATTATATGTATATTATATGTAACGTGGTATTTTTCAATTATTGTATTTACCAACATCAAGAAGTCACAAGCAAAGAAAGACCACACCATGGTGCATGTTTGAACAAGGAGAGTTTACTGATCAAGATTATTTATTAAACAAATAAACCACATTTTTTTAACCCCCCAAAAATACACGTTCAAAGCAACACAACGGAGGCCCAATATCAGACAGAATTCCACTCTGTGGAGTGGGCAATCATAATGAAGCGGTTGGTTTTATTTTGTGGATTCAAGCTGCTCTTCATATTTTTGGCCACCAGATGTCACCAGAGAGGACTTTGTTGAAAAGCTTCGAGTAATGAACCGTTTTTCAATACAAGCTTCAGTGCTTCAGAAAGCTTCATTTGGCCATCACTACTGAACTCAAAAGGGTAACAAAAACGACACAGACACAGACACAGACACAGACACAGACACAGACACAGACACAGACACAGACACAGACACAGACACAGACACAGACACAGACACAGACACAGAGCACGCTAAAGGTAGATCGCGACAGAGACACAAAGAAACAGGGCTTAAATACACAGAGGGAGCAATCAGGGAATGGGTAACAGGAGGGAAACACAGCTGGGGCAAATCAGAACTGATGAGACAAGGAAGCGTAATCTGAACACACTGAGATAAGACAGAGACCTTCAAAGTAAAACAGGAAACACATAACACAGACTGAACAAAAGACACAGACTCACATGCAGGCACTGCAACAGAGGGAACAGAGACGTGGGACCAGGGCAGACACACACACTGACTGCACACGGGGATATAGTGGACATGGGAGACAGCAACTAAGGATTACACAGAGACAAACCATAAGACATGACTCTAACAAAAACCCAAAGACTAGAAATTATAAATAATAATAATAATAAACTCAAAAACCCTGGGTCAACGACCCAGGCATCCTAACAATCAGCCCACAGCAGCAGAGACCATGGAGCCAACATGTGAGAAACAAAGCAACACGCTGAACATCTGAACCACAGCAGGAAGTGCGACTCTTTGTAGACCTGTGGACAGGAAACACACAGCAGGTCCTGATCAGTAACAGGGTCCAAATACAAACATTTGTTTATCAGCATCTGTATATATGAGCACACAGAGAGCTCAGCTGGACACACACTTCAGTCCTCCATCAAACACAACACACCTACACACTGTTTCCACCAGCTGCAGCACAGTCCAGTCTTTACAGTCAGGGAGGGCTTTTAATTTGAAAGGCACCACACAGGAAGTTTCAGAGGAACAGAAGAAGAACCAAAGGATGGTCTGTGATGTTAAGGTTAGGGTGATCAGCATCAGCTGGAAACATGAAACATATCAAACATGTGAGGAAGAAGCAGCAGCAGCTCACACGTTTACCACAACCACACACAGTCCTCTGAGAGCAGCGTGGCCTCTATCTTTGAAACACACAAACTCAAACGCACAAACTCACTGATTGATTATTGATTGATTGATTTTAAGGGATAAATAATTAAAGTTTATTTATTAAGCTCTTTTCACAGCGGTCACAAAGCGCTTCACACAAAAGGATCAAATAAACATGAACATTAGGTGAAATAAAAGATTCAGTAAGACTGTCACGGTTCTGGGTCCGTTGGACCCAGTATTTTGAGTTTATTATATTTTGGTTTTATTCTGCTTCATGTATTGTTTGAGTTCCATGTATGTATTCCATGTTATTTTGTCTCTCGGTGTCGAGTCTGCGTTCTTGTTTAGTAATTCATGTTTCCTGTTTTATTGTGAAAGTCTTTGTCTTATGTTAGTGTGTGCAGCTTGGTTCCCCCGTCTCATTAGCCCTGATCTCTCCCAGCTGTGTCTCCCTTCTGTTGCCCATTCCCTCATTACTACCCTGTGTATTTAAGCCCTGTGTTTACTAGTGATGGGCAGATGAAGCCCCATGAAGCACTGAAGCTTTTCATCCAATTGGTTCACCCCAACGCGAAGCTTCATGAAGCTTCATTTGCTCTAGCAGGACACCTACTGGACGTAAAAATAATAGCTGGTATGAATTTGAAGAGTGTGGCATTTTGCACACAGCCTGTAAATGTCAACAACAAAAGGAGTGTGTAAAACATCTATATTGTAGTGATGCAGTATACTGTGTATATTTATGCTGGCAGTATGGAAAGACAATAAAAACAAAGCACAAATTTAAATATCACACACGTCACTTATTGCATTGTATGATATTGTTATATCATTTAGTAACATTACAGCATGCTATAGTATCATGGCATTTGATGGCTCACCTGGTCTTGCTCCACAATCGGTGTTCCCCTTATTCTCATGCATAGCTCTGTAGTGCCTAAGCATGGATGAGGTGTTGTTGTTATATCCCAGCTCCCTGGCACATAGCAAACACCTCACCTTGTACAAAAGTACAGACAGCCTAACATAGGTTTTATTGCACCATCAGTATTATGAAAATCCATCTTCTGTGGAAATTCACATACCTTGTTGGGAGGAATAAGATCAAAATGTTCCCACACAGGGGAGGACATCCTCCTCTTCTTAGCTGGCTCCATTCTCTCCTGACTTTCTCTCCTCACTCTCATAAACCTCCAAACTGTCTCCAAACTCTCACTAACCGCAACTCTTCATCAAACACCCACATTTTGAATGAAGTCTGAGGGGTTTATATCGCTCTCATAGCTCGCGGAAAAAATTCGAACCGCTTCATGAACCAGTCACGTGGTACAGCCGGGCAGCGAGGCTTCGGACGTCATCATTTTCAGCTCCTCCCATAAATGAAGCAAGCCTCGATACGCGCTTCGCGGAAACGCCCCCTCATTACTCGACACACGCTCCGAAGCCTCGATACAGAACGTCCCATCACTAGTGTTTACCCATGCTCGGTGTTGCGTCGTACCTTCAGATTATGCCTGTGTGTTTTTGTGTCAGTGTTTCACGGTCATTGCCATTGCTCAGTTTATGTTTGTTTTCTGCCAGCAAATAAAGCTGAGGTTTTTGAGTTACAGTTCAGTGTCTGAGTCCTGCGCTTGGATCCTCCTCTCCGCCTGCTCGCACACAGAGCCCTGACAGAACGACGCAACCAGTATTGGATCCAGCGGACTCACTGAGGAAGCGCAGCTCCCATTTTGACGGGACCCGGCTAGCGCTTGGAGGGCCCCCATGCTGCCGTTCCTCGCTAGCAGCCTACCCTTAGGCCCACGTACCTGCTTATTCCCCCCGGATGCCCTGGTCTCACAGAAAACGCTCCAGCCGGTCCCGGGAGGATTACTATGAGACCGCAAGCAATCAGCTTACACCTGCACAAGCTTTTTACAGGATTTTAGGGATTATTATCGTGCCACCTGACTCACCCAGCGTTTCCACATCACAGCAGGAGCAGCCACAGCCGAGTCCTCCCTCGTCACATTCCGCCAGCGCTGCTCCCTCTTCAACAGGGAGGCAGCGAACACGCCGCCAGCACTCACAGCCCCAGCAGGAGCCTGGGATTCTTTTCAAACAACCGCCTAGGGTGAGTGACAGAGTCTCCCTTCAAGTGTAAAGTAAAGTGTGCGTGTTAGTCCCCATAGGGAAATGGTTCCTCTGCATTTAACCCATTCACCCAGTGAAGCAGTGGGCAGCCACCAATGCAGCGCCCAGGGAGCAGTGTGTAGGGACGGCACCTTGCTCAGGGGTACCTCAGGGTAGCCGTTCAGTGGAGTTGAACCCCCGACCTTCCGATCATGGGGCCACCACTCTACCTACTGAGCTATCCCTGCCCTTCATTCACCTTTTGTGCCTAGGGATAAACAGACTGTTTCCCCCAAGGCTGTGAATGCCAGCTTCGTGAACCCTAGAGCTCGTGTTGCTCCTGTTTGGGGAAAATAACAGTATTAGTTTTGAGAACGATTATTTTCCCCCTGGCTCAAGAGACTGTGCTCCTGCTGTTCCTTCGGACCCAGGAGTTAGGACTGTTTCGTCTGGAACTCTTTATTCTGGGGCTATGTTTATTCAGTTAGCTAATCAGCAGCCACCTTCAGCTCACTCAGCTGACCAGCAACCACCTTCAGTTCAGCTAGCTGCTCAGCAGCCACCTGTAGCTCGCAGAGCCCGTCCAGCCTCAAGTGTCGTCAGCTGGAGGGCCCGAGTCGCCCGTCCAGCCTCAAGTGTCGTCAGCTGGAGGGCCCGAGTCGCCCGTCCAGCCTCAAGTGTTGTCAGCTGGGGGTTCGGGTGAACCCAGCCATTGTCCTGCCTCGTCGGCTAGAGGGTCCGAGGAGCCCGTCCAGCCTCATGCCACGTCTGCTGGAGGGTCCGAGGAGCCCGTCCAGCCTCATGCCACGTCTGCTGGCAGGTTCGAGGAGCCCACACAGCACCACACCTTGTTAGCTGAGGGTCCTAGAGGACCGAGCCAGCACATCCTCACATC
The DNA here is from genome assembly GCF_057381845.1 of Rhamphochromis longiceps. NCBI lineage: Eukaryota > Metazoa > Chordata > Actinopteri > Cichliformes > Cichlidae > Rhamphochromis > Rhamphochromis longiceps. The sequence goes on from NC_140559.1 coordinate 1,427,941, forward strand.
TGCTGATGGTCCGGACAGGTCTGTTCAGCCGTCACCTGCTGAATCATCCCCCGTGACTTCTACATAACCGCCTGCAGCATCACCGCCTGCAGCATCACCACCGTCAGGTTCCGCAGCCGTCCCGTCCCGCTGCCGCCTGGTCCAGCCTCTGTCGGGGACGGCCTCCGGAAAGAGTTCATTGCCGCCGTTGGCATCGGTCTTGTTTTGTGTATCTGGACTCTTGCTCCTTGTTTTTTGTTTGGTTTCTGTCCCTCTGTCCTGGACCCACTCTGCCCACCCTGGCCTGGTACTTTGTTTTGTTGTGCTTTTTTTGTTTAGGGCTGAGCCAGCCCTTAGAGGGGGGTACTGTCATGGTTCTGGGTCCGTTGGACCCAGTATTTTGAGTTTATTATATTTTGGTTTTATTCTGCTTCATGTATTGTTTGAGTTCCATGTATGTATTCCATGTTATTTTGTCTCTCAGTGTTGAGTCTGCGTTCTTTTTTAGTAATTCATGTTTTATTGTGAAAGTCTTTGTCTTATTTTAGTGTGTGCAGCTTGGTTCCCCCCGTCTCGTTAGCCCTGATCTCTCCCAGCTGTGTCTTCCTTCTGTTGCCCATTCCCTCATTACTACCCTGTGTATTTAAGCCCTGTGTTTTCCCGTGCTCGGTGTCGCGTCGTACCTTCAGATTATGCCTGTGTGTTTTTGTGTCAGCATTCATCCAATCACACACAACATACAGCATAACCCTGTTATTTCATCACATAATAAGTTTCTTCTCATGTAAATAAATGTGTGCCATGGTAAAACTTCACACACCAGAAACTCACAATCAGCTCACTCATTTAAGACCTCTCATCAGCATTCTGTTTTCTACTCTATGATGCAACCATCTGTCCTCCTATAATATTCAGTCCACTAGTCTATGTATCACTTTCATCTTACTTGGATGAAAGTTGGACAAGATGACAAACAGAATCTCATGCTTAAGATGCTGTCTGGTCTTCATGAGTATCATGTTTTGTGTATGCATATAGGGTTAGTATAGGTAATGCATTTTCTGTATGTTTTTGTGTTCCTCTCTCATCACATTTTCATTATTCTCATCACTGCTTAAAACAACACACATCTCTCTCTCTCTGTTTTTTTTAAAAACTGTCCTTTTCTCCAAAACAGAAAGTAGCATTACAGCTGTTTCAGACTGAGAAACACCAAACACTCTTCATGCTATCATTCACCAACACAACTATTTTATTTCTTTTTATCCACTGGGCAGGTGATCTGCATAATCACGTCTGCCCCAGCTGGATACCTTTTCACACACACCGTGACGTCAGACACACTCACACTCGCTTCTGCTTAGAGCACAATTTCACTTCATTCGTCAACAATCCACACACCACATGCTGCCCAATAAAAACTTTGCAGTGTATTTCATCCTCTTTCAAGACAGACTTACAGTTAATTCTCCATTACAAGACAACAATCATCCACACTCACGCAGACCACGTCTGGCCCGCACACGCACAACATAGGCCTATCACTTGCGTCTACACGCACAGCTCTCATGGACCTGCGTCCTAAACGCACAGTCTCAGTGACGCATAAGGCCTTTTCTACTCACTGTTCGTGTTGTTTCCATTCATGGGAATCACCATCCATCCCCAGGGGAGTTTAGGCGCAAATTGTCCGGCCTGGTAGCAAAGCAAAGTACTAGGGCTTTGGTCAATCGTCCCAGACGATGGCTGCTAGCAGACTGCGGTGGCGTCCTCTCCCTCTCCTCGGTGGATGCGATGTGTTAGGATCCCGCTCCGAAGGACCAAATAATGTTGGGTCTAAACTCAGACCCCGCTGTATCCAGGACTCATTCCCGTGAAAGAAAAACAAGACAACAGCGATCGATCGTTTCACTTGCAAGGGAGGTCTTGTCGGTATCTCAGCTCATCACAAATGACCCCGACGACGACCTCCGCTTGCGGCCTTTTATTGACAACGTTCACATAATAAACAATAGTTTACAACACGTACCTTCCCCACGTAACCCCCCTTGGTTACAAAGACAAGGCACTGTGTGTGTGTGTGTGTGTGTGTGTGTGTGTGTGTGTGTATGTTACCTCCTGCTGACCAAAGGGTCATAAACGCAGGAGCAACATCACAAAAAACAGATCTTCCAGATAGGATGTATCTGCAATAAAATACTACAGCCCCCCACCCAGAATCTCGAGAATCTGGGGGTAAGGACAGTGGAATTTCTTTCATCAGAGTAGGCAAGCATAGAAATGACAACATTTAACAATTCACTCTACCAATAAGCTTGAGGTTTGTGTCTACTTGAATTGATAAATGTGCCTTTGGATCGATATGATTTCTGCTTATATGTCAAGGTTAGTGCTGTGGCAAGCAAGATGAGGACCCAAATGCAGGACTCACAAGACACAGGGGGATAGGGAGGCAGCTGTATTAGTGTAGCAAGCCATTCAAATATAAAAGCCCCAATAACCAAAACTCAGGAAACTAGGAACTAGAAACGTGGAACTAAAGCTAGGAAATTGGAAAACTAAGACAGACAACTTGGAATTACGTGGCGCTCTGCAGAAACACACAGCAACGAAGGATAATGATGTGACAATGGACAGAGGAAAACACAGGGTTTTAACACACCAGAGAGTGATGAGGCAATGGGACACAGGCGGGAAACACAGGTGGGACCAATCTGACAAAATGAGGCAGGGCGGAAGAAAAATTGAAAACTGAACCCAGGACACAAGACTGTCAAAGTAAAACAGGAAACATAAGAGAGGCACGGGAGAATGTGAGGAATGAGGAAGCTGTGAAATTTCAGTCAGAAGATCTAGAGTGATTTAGAAGATTTTGAGTGATAAATGCTGGTGTGTTTTATTTTTTTCCATTTTGGTGTGTGAGGTTTTAATTTTTATAATAGTTTTTTCTTTTAGTTTAAGGCTGAATAAGCAGTTACTGGGTGTTGTCTACTTTCTCTTTCTGATTCTAAAAAGCATGTTTCATAAAATCCTCTTAGGGAAGCGTATTTTAAGTGATTCTAAGTGGGTGAATGTTGTGAGTACTGGACTTGAGTGATTCTGTGATTTGTACAAAATAATAAATAAGTAATAATAACACTACGTAGGTTCATAGTGCGGGAAAAAGAGGAAGTCTGAGAGAAGAGAGTGTGTGTGTCAAACAGCAAGTCTGAATATAGCTTGTGAGCTGGTGAGAGACGTTGCAACATGAAAACAGAGGAATTAGAGACTGAATGTCTTAAGAAAAAGTAATAAAATGATATTAATTACATGTTTTAGTGTGTCAATTGTAGGAATGTTTAGCTGATTTAGAGTTTAGAAACGTGTAAACATAGAATGTCGAACTATTGTAGAGATACTGATACTGCCCTTAATATAATAAAGGGCTCATTGTGTTGTGAACTTAGGAATAGATTGTAGGAGACCCCTCCCCCACTTGAACTGTGAAAGTAAAACAGAGAGGAGTTAATGCTGAGTGGAATTTCCCCAGAGGATGTTTGGGTGGGGGTCTCAACATTTGTAACTGGATAACTGTGGTCTGGAAGGGAGATGGGTTTTTATGACCTCTAGGGAGTCACCTACCCCCACAGTGTTTTAACTGTCACACACACACACACATCCACACACACACTCACTCATGTGCACTCACACATACACACAGGTATACGTACACAGTCACACACGAGCACTCATATAGACACGCGGGAACGCGCACATGTAGGCATTCACAGGTTCGTACACACACAAGTGAAAGTATGTAAACATAGTACGTAGTTTTATGGCACCTTGTAGAGGGTTTAGAAAGGGGGTCACTGATACAAAACTGCATGTAACAGACAAAGAAGTTGAGATCTGCAGAGGAGTTCCGGGGTCCTGTACATCTCCCTTCTAGAAGGTGTAATCAATAGGTATAATCAATAAGTGTGATCAATGAGTGTGGATTAATAAAAGTGTTGTGAATTGACTACTGAGTCCCCGGTGTTCTTTCTGGAGGCCTGAGGAATCTACGAACCGGGCGAAACTGTGGAAAGGTAACACAATACAGGTGGAGTCTTCTCAACCTCAAAACATGAGTGCAGCGGCAAAAGGAGAGATTAACAGAATTGGGATGAGAAACAGGCCAGCCTTTGGCTTAAAATTTTACAGCTTGACCTCTCAATTTGTCCCAATCCTACGAAGAAGTTTAAAGGACAGTCGATCTCCTGATGAAGACAGACAGAACACCATGGACTTGAAGAGTTAACAGCAGGCAAAAGTCAGTGCAACTGACCTATAACACTGAAGGGTCAAGCAACAGCATGTATGAATACCACTGATGGAACATGAGCTTTGAATGACAAGCTGGAAACTTGACAAGTGACATGACTGTTTGAAGGCACTGAACGGGATATTTGCCAAGCTGGGAGTTGACCTACAAGAAAAGACTGAAAAGATCAACGGAGAAGAAACAGAGAAGAAGAAACAGCTGAGTTGGGCCTGTTATTACCTGTTATTACCTGCTGGAGATTTGAAGATTTGAAGGCCACACAGGACACTGTGAGAAGAGGGACAGGGACCAGTGAGAGGTAAAGCTCGGACGAGCTCGAGTGTAGTGATGTTCGATTCGTGAACGAATCGTTCAATACTCGAGAATCACTTTACTGACTCGTGAGTCATGATTCACAAGCCCAACTGACTCACTGACTCATCCCTGTTGCTGTTAGCAAACTAATTCCACTAGTAGAAATATATCTAGCTTATAATTAAAATCGTGGGGGGGGGGGGGGAATAACAGCCAGTTTCGTAACAAAAGCATTTGTGCTCTGAACTGGAAGAAAACCCCCTGAGTAGAAGCTCACATCAAGAAAATAGCTCCTCGGTTCACAGTAGCATCGCGCTGCTAACATGCTAACAGCACATTTGAGCTACTCACCCCCTCCCTTCCTGTGCTGAATCGTAAGCATAAGCGAATCACTCAGGACTCGCTCACCCCCTCCCTCCTGTGCTGAATCAAAGAGCGAGCGAACGAATCACTCAGGACTCACTAACCCCCTCCCTCCTGTGCTGAATCAAAGAGCGAACGAATCACTCAGGACTCACTCACCCCCTCCCTCCTGTGCTGAATCATAGAGCGAGCGAACGAATCACTCACTCACCCCCTCCCTCCTGGCTCACAGCTTCTTCTTCTTCTTCTTGGTTGGCAACCAATTTTAAGGCGCATTACCGCCCCCTGGCTCATAGCGCAGTGGACATTTAGATGAGAAAATATATATTTGACACACTTAAGGAAAATACTAATAAAATACAAATAAACAAAATAAATGTTTATTAAGCAATTTTGATAAGAAATTGCTTAATTTTAGAAATGTTTTTGGGTTTTTTTTATCATTCATCTTAGCAGTGGGATTTACATGAAAAGAGAAACAAATTAAGTTTGAGTGAAAATGTTAAATTTTTGCGCTCTCTGGTCAACTGACTCAGTGAATCAAATGACTCAAAACACCCGATTCACTTTGGTGAATGACTCAATAACACTCGATTCAGTAAAAAGAATCAAATTTACCATCACTACTCGAGTGCGAAAATACAGGATATAATTGGATTGAAAATGGAAGCTGAATCATGGAGGTTTAGGATTGTCCACAACATCAAAAAAAAGAGGCAAAGAGGCATGAATTAAACCTGATTATAAAATACACATGCAATGAAGAAGCAGCTTCAATTAATATTACCACATAACATAAATGCAATGAAGAACACGCTTACACTTATAGACATGACATGAATTGGTATTTCTGACCGGAGAGAGAGAAGCGGGTCGGTTAAGCACTCATGATCTGGATCGATTTTCCACATGCAGCGGTCGGAAGAAAGTTATAGGTTAATATCATTAGAAATGTTCAGGCCAAGTTTTTGGTTGAATTGTTTACAGCGCCATGTGTTACTAAACCTCACCAGCAAGCTCTCACCCCTGGCTGAAGACAAGGAATGCAGTTCCAAAGAGCAATAACATGGATGAGAAAAAGAAAGCTAAGCTCAAAAGCTCTTTGCCCGAAAATCAAACTTGCAGCGTAACATCTCACAGTCCATGTCCACACTGGGGACTCAACCTGAGAAGGATTCATCTCTGAGTGGCAGCCGCTCATCTTGCCTCCTCAGTATCAACTCTCCTGATGTTAAGAAGAAATGCAAATTGGGACTGTTGAGGTTCAAATATTGAGGAAGGAGAGTACAAACAACCAGGTCCAGAAGATCTTGGTCAAACAATTGATTTTAATGAATACACGCGTGGGAAGACCAGTCCGTACGCAGACAGGGATTGATCTTCAACTTAATCAAAGCATACACAGATTTTTATAGCATCAGGGTTTGAATTAATGACGCCCCTTCATACGTCACAGACAGAATATATACATACGTCAAATCAAAACCACAATGACTTTTAACACAGTTTAAAAGAACATTGTCTTCTATCTCGTCTGGAACACGAGCCCCACATCCTGCCAGACGCTGTTCCTCTTTCTTGCAGAGACAACAAGAAACTGTTCCTCTTTCACAGTTGCGAGTAAACATAACTAACCTCTCACCTATAAATTATTCCCTCTAACTCAGTGTGTGTGTGTGTGTGTGTGTGTGTGTGTGTGTGTGTGTGTGTGTGTGTGTGTGTGTGTGTGTGTGTGTGTCGTCCTCAAATGCTCTCTTATCACACCTGTTGCACTTCTGACCTTTCACCAGAACAGAGGCTCATCCTTATGTGTAACAACCTAACTGAAACTATATGTACTATATTGAATAAATGTTTTAATCAAGAACCTCTACTAAAAGCTTAATAAAAGAATATAAAAGTATACCAGACAATTTGAATAACCTAGTAATTCAAATAGCCTCGTCTAACCAGCTCCTCAGAATAACTTAGACTCTGCTCTCGGTTTCATTTCTACAAAGCCTGCAACTTCCTGTCAGCCTGCAACTTAATCTTTCTGAAAGACACACACTGTTTAAACATCTGAATGCAATATCAATGCTGCCGATTATATTATTAATGCAATAGTAATGTTGATGATTATTAACAATAGCAGTAAAATAATTTCCCTGCTCTCCACAGGACACAAACGAACCGGCAGCTCTGACAGCAAGGTGTCTTTGGGTCCTTTCTCACTGATGGGCCACTCTAAGCAGAGCAACAGCGACCTGAACAACCTGTGCATTAACGGCAGCCATGTGTACACAGAGGAGACCAAACCCAAGAGTGGATTCTGTCTCGGAAGGAGAACTGCCTGGTACTGGACAGTTGAAGTGAGAGAGGACAACAGAGTGAGAGGAGGAGGTGGAGAACACAGAGGAATGCTGTTATTTAATGTGGGAAATCAAAATTTGGGAAAGAGAAAACTGACTGCTCAAGTTGGAAAATTGTGAAGGAGTCTGACACACTGCAAAAAGAAACATATACAAACTCACACACAAACAGAAAATGCATTGCACTTAGAAATACAAGAGAGCTCATGAAGACTAGACAGCATGTTGAGCATGTGAGTCTGTTTATCATCTTGTCCAAATCGCTTAGTGTGGAGCAGTTTTTAGAATAGCGGATTAGAAGTGCTCTTGTACAGATGGATCAAAAAAAAAGTGATCACTGTAGAAAGAAATAAAATAATTTAATAAGGTGGTAATGTTTAAACATGTCTCGGGACAGGAAAAGAAGAAGAGGAACTTGGGTTTCCTGTCTGACTGAAGGAGTGAAGCTTGCACTGGAGGAGACACTGTGACTGTGTGGCGTTTAACAAGATTTTCTGTGTATTGAGCAGGTGAAATTATGTCAGTTGACCTGAGAGTGTCAGGACCCTGAAGAACTTGTGGCAAAACTTTTGTGTGTTTAAGATTTTTGAGGTTGTTGTTGTAGTGATGGGTTGATTCGGTTAGTTTGCTTTGGGTGTTCTTCTTATTTTAATAGAGGGAGTTTCATTGAACACGGACATGTCTAAGAGGGGCCCATTATTTTTGTAAAAGTGCACTTACAGAAAACCTGGCAGGTGATTTTGTTTTGTGCTTTGATGAGCAAATAATCAGCTCTCTCTTTTTTCTCATTTTTAGTAAGTAAGTAAGTAAAACTTTATTTATATAGCACCTTTCAAGATAAAAATCACAAAGTGCTTCACAGAAGCTAAAACCTAAAAATAAAAATCAACCAAAAGCAAGTTTAAAAAGATGGGTTTTTAGCTGTTTTTTAAAAGCGACCACGGAGTCCACAGATCTCAGGCTCAAAGGGAGAGAGTTCCATAATCTGGGGGCCACAGTTCCAAAAGCTTTGTTGCCTTTTGTTTTCAGCCTCGTGTGTTGGACAGCAAGCAAGCCCTGGTCACATGACCTCAGGGACCTGCTGGGAATGTATGGATGTAAAAGTTCACTTGGTTGGTGCTTGTCCATGCAGAGCCCTGAAAGTCAAGGTCAAAACCTTAAACTGGATTCTGAATTTAACGGGGAGCCAGTGCAGCTGAATCAGCAGGGGTGTGACATTGGAAAACTTGGAGGACTTGGTCAGAAGCTTTGCAGCAGCGTTCTGAACAACTTGCAGACGCTCCAAAGAGGCTTTACATAAACAAGTAAACAAAGAATTACAATAGTCCAGACGAGATGAAACAAATGCATGAATGACAATTTCTAATTCGGAGCGCGATACAATGGGACTCAGCTTAGCAATGTTTCTCAAGTGATAAAAACAGGAGCGAACCAAAGATTTTACATGGGCATCCAAAGTCAGAGCTGAGTCAATACTAACACCAAGGCTCCTGATAGACGGTTTTGCAAATGTAGCAAGTGGACCCAAGTTTTCCATAACACTAGGTACAACATTTTTAGGAGCACAAACAAGAACTTCAGTCTTCTCCTCATTTAGTTGAAGAAAGTTTCCAGCCATCCAACATCTAATGGAGTCTATGCACTTGTGCAAAATCTGTAGCTTGGAAACATCATGGGGCTTAAAGGAGATATATACCTGAATATCATCTGCATAGCAGTGATACGAAATGTCCTTAAAAGTGCTCAATAAGTGTTGAAGAGGAAGTAAATACAGTAAGAACAATAAAGGCCCCAAAACTGAACCTTGTGGCACACCATAGGCAGGAAAAGTAAGGAAGCCCGAGACCGAACGGAACCAACCAGAGAAAGGAGAAGAACGGAGCATAAAGACACCTAGTTGTTTACATTGCAAAGAAGATCAAAAGCTTGTTAGACACAGGTTATAATGGGAGCATAAAAGTAATGAGAGGGACTTTAGGAATAGTTGCAGGATTTATATGTTATGTAAATTGCCCAAACACAGTGTTCAGGCCGGATATGCGCTACCCGTTAAAGGGGGCGAAGAAACCAGGCTTAAGTTTTAAAGATGAAACGGTTTAACTAGAGGATGTTTCCAAAGGTTGACAAAATAATCTAGGACCCTTTACCAGGAAAAGCTAATTCTATCTTTTGGGAGTTTACAGTGAGCTCTGAGGGAAGTAAGGAGTGGTTTTAAACTAGTTGAAAAGGGGGTGAAGGAAGTAGATTTAGGGCAGCTCACAGCCTGGCATAGATGCAAGGTGCTGTCTCACAGCTTGATTTAATTGTTTGATTTATTTTTATGACAAAATAATAAGGAAACATTGAAAACATACAACCCATTGAGGGGTAAGATAGGGTTGGGCAATTGAAAGGTTTTGTTTGTTTAACATAATCTCTTTGGTTATATTTTAGCTTTTAACATGGAACACGCCTGTCTGGACCTTCTCTCCTGATGCTACCCCGTCAAAAAATCCTTATCCATAGAGATTGTTTCAGCTCCCAAACAGACAAAAACAAACTAAAAGCCAGCAATAAACAACTTAAACAATCACAAAGAAAGAACAACACAGAATCCACATCTGAACCAAAGATTAAAACAGTGAAATGTGGATTATTAAATATTAGGTCTCTCTCGTAAAAGTCTCTGTTATCTCACCCCAACCGGTCGCAGCAGATGGCCCCGCCCCTCCCTGAGCCTGGTTCTGCCAGAGGTTTCTTCCTGTTAAAAGGGAGTTTTTCCTTCCCACTGTCGCCAAAGTGCTTGTTCACAGGGGGTCATATGATTGTTGGGTTTTTCTCTATACCTATTAAGCGCCTTGAGGCGACTTTTGTTGTGATTTGGCGCTATATAAATAAAATTGAATTGGATTGTATTTAAGTAAACTTAATGTGCTAAATTAGGAATTAGTTCATTCCTCAAGTGAGAAATGAAAAAGGGGGACTGTTAGGGATAAGAGAAATATTTTTTAATGTGTATCTGCTCATTATATTGTTTTATGTACTTTAATAAAGGCTTGTAGAGCAAGGCCACTTTTAACTCACAAACTAAGTGCTCAGCCAGACTGAAAAACAGGAAGTTTTAGTGCACAGCCATATTAATAGATAAGACACTGAAATGAGGAACTTGCCATATAAGCAATGTTTGAGACTGTGTGATGTGTAAAGTACCAAAATAACACCTATATGAAGCACAGTTTATGATTCTAATGTTAGAGAGCTCTTGCAACTGGCGTTTGAGCTGTGCAGAGGTCTCTCTCTTCCGGAAGATGATTGAATAAAAGAAATATCAATATTTTAACACACTATGAGTCGGTTTTCTCTGTTCTGTCATGGGGACAAATGAATCGGGGTTTAATAGCCTTTACCCTCAAACTGCAACATCAGGTTTCAGTATTTACAGTTGGATGTTGGAGCTGTAGCATAAAAAAACCTAACAGGTCATTTCATTTTGTTTATGTTTGCTTACACAGCTGAAGGACATCAGGGTGATGAGGACAGTCACTCCTGATTATTCACAGTGTGCAATGTTGTTGGTGTGCAAAAGTGTGTTGGAATGGTGATGTAACCGAGTGAAAAGTAACTGCCTTTATAAACCTGAAAAGAAAAAAAACACACAAAGTTAAACAACAAGTCAGTTTGATAACCACAAATCATGTCTCTTAGTTCTCCTAATGATTATGTTTAACACGTCCACCTCCACTGAAATCAAAGCTCAGTGTAAATGGAGCTTTGGAAAGGATGAAAGAAAAAAGGGAAAGGGACCTGAAGGAAGCCTCACTTTTCACATCAGAGTCTGTTTGTCAGGAACTTCAAGTATGTTGATAAATGAACTCGGCTGCTGCTCCTGCTGAGCCCCTCCCACCTGTCTTGTTTCAGGTGGAGTCCCGCCTCCTTCCAGGAAGCAGGTTACCTGTGTGTCCGTGTTTAGTGTCCAGGTGTGGAGTGGAGCTTGTTGTTGGTGTGTGTGTGAAGAAACTGTAAGTTTGCTTTGTTTCCTCCTTTAACAGTTTGACTGTTTGTTTCTTTTGATGTTTGGACCTGATGTTCAGCTCTTATTTCAGGACAAACTTTGATCACTCTTGTGTTTGAAGACAAATCTACATGATAATAGATTATTGATTGACTGAATCCACACTGGTTAGCAGTCAGTAACTCTGCATAAAAACACCGGTTACTGTGATGAACAGTTTAAATTGATCAGTATGAAACTTTAGACACATCAGACGCTGATCCGTGATCTGATGGAACATTGTTCTGCCCTTTAACTGGAAACAATTAGATAAAATCAGTTTGTTCTTAAGAAGTTGACATTCAGGTTTTACTTAAGTGCCATTGGAAAAACAGGAAACAAAGCAGCTCCAGTTCAGTTCAGGGTTACTACAAGGAATGTCAGAAGAAAATATAGATTCTCACAAGCACCGTGAACATTTACAGCATGTTTTAAATCCTGTACCTGCTGATAGTATCTGTATGTGGAGGCTGTTACTTGAGTCATGCATAATGTGCAGAAAAGTAGCTTGGTCTAAGAAGCTTGGAAAGAAAATGTCCGAGAAGCTTCTTCAGTTCTAAGGTCAAATGGTGAAGAGTCCCAGATTTAAACCCCGTGGGAGTATCCCCCCCAAAGAGGGACAAAGCACCCCCTGATGATCCTCTACCTAATCACATTAGCCAAGGTGTGAAAGCGGGTGTGGGTCACAATCAGCCAGGGTTTCGGGTGTGAAACCTGGCCCCCACCCTATCATGTGATTTCCTGAGGTCAGATGGCCCAGGATGTGAGTGGGCGTTAAGGCGTCTGGGAAGGATCTCAAAACTGGATTATAGATGGCAGAGAGTTGGTGTCGTAAACCACCGCCTCTGTTCAAAGATGGTCGCTCACAGTGGACATAGATGGCTTCTTTCACTCCTCTTTCAAACCATCTGTCCTCTCTGTCCAAAATGTGAACATTGGCATCCTCGAAAGAGTGTCCTTTGACCTTTAGATGCAGATGGACTGCTGAGTCTTGTCCCGTGGAGGTGGCTCTTCTGTGTTGTACCATGCGCTTGTGAAGTGGCTGTTTGGTCTCTCCAATGTAGAGGTCTGGGACTCTCCACCATTTGACCTTAAAACTAAAGAAGCTTCTCGGATGAGAGGTGAAACATCTTCAAGCAACTTAAAGAAGTCCAGACGTTTTTCTTTCCAAGCTCCTTAGACTAGCATGACCTGAATGACTGAGAACCTTCACAGATGTGCAGAAAAGTATTTTACCTTGGCAGTTTTTTCATGTCTTCGTGTTGCTGTCATGTTCACTTTGTAATTTGTGTTTTTAATCAGTAGATTTTAGTTTTGTTCTTAAGTGTTTGAAGCTTTTAATCATTAATAGTGTTTCTCCCTATTTTGAGGTCCCAAGTCTTTGGATTTTCTTTGTTTAACACTTTGAATTTTGTTCTTTTCGAAATGTTTTCAGTCTCAATTAAAGCTTGATCTTATTTCAGTCAGTTTTCCTGGATTTGGTTACAAACCTCTGCCAGCTAATGCCAATAATTTTATGTTAAAGACATTTATATAGTTCCTAATTGGTACATTTAGAAGAACTGATACTTGTTAAACTTCTAAACGTCTGAATGCTGGACACTCGGTGTCTATGAGTGGGAGACCAGAGATCACATTAACATATGTATCCCTGTATTAACAAACATGCCATATTGGCTCAGTTTATTTTTCTTATCATTGTTGTGAGGAGACCATAAATAGCATTTGTATTTTCTGTTGTATAGTTCATTTGCTGTTATTGAGTTCTTGTTATGGATAAAAAGTGTCTTTTTTTTGTTTCAAAACAGCTGATACCTATTCGCTGATAGCTGCCAACATCTGTGAACAAATATAATTCTATAAAGTGGTTCTATATAGTGTGTAACTGTTAATATAGAGCGTTATTAAATTTATTGCTAATGCAATATGTGCAATATGGCACACTGACTTCTGAGGAAATTTTAGATGGCACTCGTCATCAGAAGGGTTGCCGACCCTTGGTCTAGACTATTAATTCTGATGGTATTATAGTTAATCTTGGTCTTTCTGTCTGCTTAATATTTAGCTTCCTCCACTCACAATGGGGATGTTACTAAAGGTTGTGTTTTAATCCAAAACATGATGATGAAAGAGAAATTACAACCAAACACTCTCTCCTCCTTTCTGGTGTGTTCAAAGATGTTGGTCTATTAGAGATGGTCTATCTCTAATCTCTTCTATGCCATTAAAAAAAAAAGCAAAACAAAAACAAACAAAAAAAAAACCAACTGGATTTAAAAAAAGAGAAAATCTGTTTTTTTTCTTGGATTCAAATATATTTTATTCACTCTCCACTGCAGTGGGTGGAGGAGATGGAGCCTTCAAGCAGAAGAGAATTGAAAAGGCTTTTAGACAGAGGATGAGATAGAATGAATCTTAGTTAGTTTAAAGAGGGCATAGAAATTATTATTTTTTAAACTTTGAATCACAGAGTTACTCCAATCACTAAATTCTCAATAAATATTGACTGAAATATAAACCTCATGTAGCACTGGTGGTGTAATACTGGTAGTGGGCATGTAAGACCTGTTAGCGCTACTTCTAGCCTTCTTTACCTGTAGTACATGCAGTATAGTTACCTTTAACCGCAGTACGAGGACAGAAGGGAAATATGGGCCAGATCAGACAGGTTCTAGATTCGGGGGAGCCAAGGGTGTATGACAACAGAGGAATTAGCAGGTTATGCACAATTAACAAAAGTAGAGCGGGCTTCTTGAAAATAAAATAAAATAAACCCACAAATAGTCGACCCAAGGATATATTGTCTTTTGTGTCCTTTTTTAAAGTCAGTTTCAGTCTGTCAATGTTCAACAGTCATTGTGTGTCTGTAACCAGTCGGGTTACAATCTACCAGCTCTTTGAGCTGGGCTCGCCATCCAGTACTGGAAAAGGGATTCTCGATTCTTCTTGAGTCCTCAAAACCAATCCAAATAAGCAAAGAAAAAAACCATGTGAAGCAACAAAAGCAACAAATGCTACACGGGACTTCACAGTGCTCATGCTGGCTCACGGCCTCTGGAATACGCTATCACTGTTATTATTTTCACCGGAAAAGCTTTTAAATCCAGTTGGCTTCTTCACAACCCGAGTAATTGATCTCTCTCTGCCTGTATCTCTGTTGTAGCTGACTAGTACACAAAGGCATACACAGGTGTTAGAGCAGCGCACACAGATTGGGGGAGGGTCAGACCAGCCAATGATTGGTTGCTCAGTGGATCTAACAAAAACACTCTAACGGACAAAGTACGTTGTATTTTATCAAAATTTATTCCCATTATCAAATCATATTTTAATTAAAAGAGTATTAATATTTATGCTTTTAATCCCGTTTTTAACACTGGGTTACACTCAGTTACAAAAGAAATATCAAACGATAAAAGAAGTAAATCAGAGTCTATTTACAGAACAAAAACAAATCTGTCCTGCTCAACTAAAGCTGAGAGCCAGTGAGAATAAGTAGTTTTCAATTACTGACAGATTAGGCAGTACTTATGTGAAAGGGCGGGTCTAAATCATATAAGCCACTAACTTAAAGACTCACCTCGGGTTTGAGTCCAGATTTCAAAAATATCTTAAACCACTTGGTGCATAGATCTTGGGGTCATGTTAAGACTGACAGGCTGGGAAATTTCACTTCACAAGTAGGGTTATACCAAACCAGACCGCCTTCGCTAAGAGCCAAACAAGAAACGAGTTTATATCAGAACTGGTGCAATAATGGCACCGGATATCGGTACCCATCCCTAGTAGTAGACAGTCTTGTCAATGTGGACTTAAACTGTGGTGAGAAGTTTAATTCCTCTTTAAATCTCATGAGACAAAGTTAAACAGCCAGAAACTCTGACCCCTCCCTCCTCCCACCTGTGCTGAGCTTCAGGTGGAGTCCTGCCTCCCTCCAGGAAGCAGCTGTCCAGGTGTGGAGTGGACCTTGTTGTTGGTGTGTGTGAAGAAACTGTAAGTTTTCTTTGTTTCCTCCTTTAACAGTTTGTCTTTATGAACTTTGGGAGCAAAACAGAAAGTGAGACATTTTTATTTACGTAACATAAAATAAATCATATAATGTATAATCAAACAAACTCCTGACGTGTGTTAGTGTTTTTACAGCTCTGTTAAATAACATACTGTTACTGTTAATGCTTCACAAAGATCAGGTGTGCTGTAAACTGAAACTATGCTGCATGCAGTTACTAGTTTTTCTAGTTTAAACTTCCATGAAGAATGTTTCCTTGGATGAAAACACCAAAAGGCTTTCAGACAGAGTATGAACACGGTTAAAATAAAGAGAATAAAGGATTATTTTTTAACTTTTAATCACATAGCTAAATACCAGTAAAAATGAACTGGTTTTAAAGTGTTATTAAATTATTGAAAGTTTGGGCAGCTCTTATATGAAAGTGTAGTTTAAAGATTAGGATCCATCACAAAAAAAACTTTATCACCTCTAAATGTGTATAAACAGTTGGTTCATGGACCCCCCAGGACTCTGATGTCTATGAATGTAATATGACAGGTAGTGCAATAATACTAATATAATAATAATAATAATGATAACAACAACAATAATACTTACTCCTGTGATAAATAATGTACTGCATTATTTTAAGAAAGTAATGAGCAATGTGTAATACAGTAATAATTACTTTTCTCCAGTAATAACCTCAACAGTGCACGTCAGCAAGGAAACTTTACTCTGGCTCAGTCTGACTAGTCAGACGACATATTTTTGGAGTGAACACATGAGTTGTGGCACCAACACACACACAGTTAAATCCAGTTTGAAGTGAGGCACAAAGATCAGTTTGCACACAGACAGTAAAAAGCTGCATTTAGATAAAGGAAAACTTCTTAGTGGAATTCTTAATTTGTGTGATCTCAGGATTCAGTAAATGTGGGCTGCATGACTGTAAACTCAGGTCTGATGTGTTCATCAGTTGAATCCAGAATGATTTTCCTGCCTCCCTCAGTCTGTGGAGGAGGTGTAGAGGAGCCGCTGTCTGACCATTACCAGTTATTGTGTCAACAGCTGTTGGAGGTTGGGGGTCTTTATAATTACAGTGTAGGTGGATGCATAGATGTGGTAAAGAACTGAATTAGCTGAATTGGCTTCTGTGTGAATAAAAATACTGCGTCACAAACTGTTGGATCTGCTTCAATAAGAGGTAATTATGACCACCATTCTTTATATAATAATAACAAAAAGGTTTATGCGTTTATTTATTCAAACTGACTTCATTAGAACAACCAAAAATATTATATTACATTTGCATGTGTCGTTTAATTACTGTTAACTTCCCAGAAAATTAACATATGAGTTCAAATTGGTATGTCAAAAAACTATGCCAACCTTGACACATCATGTGTCAGATTTTGAAAACATTTTTTATTTCAAAATATGTTTTAATAAGATCATATTGATGAGATGGACGATATAAAAATACAGTTGCTTGTACTATAAAATGGTGTAATTCTACATGATAATATCAAATGACAGTTATTGATTTCATTTTGTACAAAGACATGATTTAAGTCAAAGTGCAGATGCCAGTCTTTCTCTCGCTCTCTCTCCAAAGTGTTTGCAGTTAGCTGTCCATCTGATATACTCATTTCTAATTGTGTCCCTGTTGGTCTCTTTCAATGATAATCTTACACCTCAAACTTTTAGGAGTTACAGCTTACTTTTCCCCTTTCCCCTAGTTTAAATTATAGCTACACATACAGAAAAAATGCAGACTTAAGTGAAAATTCAAACTCTTCTTATTGTGAAAATCTGCCTTCATTTTGTTTGCTGCTAACATTAATCCTGACCTTACAGACACGGTTTCTGAGCTGTCTAAAAATCAGCCAATCCGCTTCAGATTTAGTTTTTCTGGCCTTAGCCCAGGCAGCATCCCTTTTTTGAGTAAACTGGAGAGCTGAGGAGAAAACCAAGGGTTGTTTCTGCATTTTACTCTATTTGCGCATGGGGGCATGTTTATTTATAATTTTGATAAAAGTGTCATAAAAATAATTCCATGCCAGCTCAAGATCAGTTATCAGGTAGATTCTACTCCAGTTATAGTGCCATAAATCATGAAAGAAAGCTTGCTCACAGAAATGTTTAAAATCATGTTTAAAAGTTATTTGTGGCCTTGATTTTGGGAGCTTTAATTGTCTGACTACAGCTACCACACAGAGGTCACTGATATCATTTGTGAAAACCCCAGTGTGAGAATATTTATACGGCATGTTAGTTAAAAATAAATCAATAAGTGATGACTTTTCTGGACAGTTAAGATTTGGACGAGTTGTGCTGTAAATTAGTTGTGTGAGATTATATGAATCACACATGGATTTAAAACTGTCTGAGGCAGAGGACAACCAGTCCCAGTTGAAATTTCCGGCCAGAACAATTTCATTAAAATCTAAGGTAGATAGTTTTTCACTTAGTGAAACTAAAGCCTCACTACTAGCCGAGGTGGGTCTATAACAGCCCAAAATGGTAATAAAATAGCCCTTGAAAAGTTGGAGCTTGAGGGCAAGAAGTTCAAACTGTTTACAAACAGATACAGATGAATCGACAGTAACATGGAATTTGCATTTTATCTAAATTGCAACACCGCCACCCTTTCTGGGGCGATCGCAATGGAAAAGATTATAGCCTGTTATTGCAATGTCTTTGTCAGTAATTGATTTTGTAAGCCAGGTTTCTGATAATATAAGAATATCAGTATCTAACTCTTTCATCCAAATTTTCACAAAATCAAGTTTGGGAAGAAGACTTCTGACATTTAAATGAGTGATACCAAGACCTGTTCGAGCTTTAAAATCACAAGGAGTACTTAAGCATTTGCAGTCTGGACCGGGATTAGGTTGCACATTTCCAGATAAAAGAAGCAGAAGAACAATGAAACATTTTCTTTTCACAGATTTTTTTCGTAGGATTACAGACTGATTTCTCTTAGTGCCCGATCTCTTTGGGGGGTAAGAGAATTGGGAAATAAACCAGTGATATGGAATAAATAAATCAGTTAAATCAGTTGGATCGAGATCTCTGCTGATGATCACATTTGAGAAGCTTCTAAAAGACGTAAGATCCCACCTTGTTCCCTTTGAGAGGAGTAAGAAGTATGGTTTCTCTTGCTCTGCAGACTGTTCCTGCACCTCATGTAGACAAAAAGCTTTCAATAAAAGCAATAAAGGAAAAAAAGGCTACTGAGTACAACATGCTGACTGAAAGAGGAAAAAAAAAAAGGTAGACCTGGTAGACCTGTGGTAGAGCCTGGTTGTGGCCTGCTGGTTGGACCAGCTAGCTGATGGTGGAGCCTGGCTGGACCTGCTAGCTCAGTGGTTCTCAAACTTTTTTTGCTGGGCCCCCCTTTGTTTTAAAAGAAAAATGTTGTCCCCCAAGCCCACACACACACACCCCGCGCGCGCACGCACACACGTACGCACTAACACATCCTCCAACCACACACGCCGATATTTTGCTCCATTGCGGTTTATTTCACACCTCAAACATTTAGTAAACAATTAAGCAAATACAAGTAATCTGCAATAAATTACAGGTAGTAATAAAATAAACTACTAAATCTTTTACGCTACGTCCGCACCTACACGGGTGATTTTGAAAACGCAGCTGTTTCGTCCACGTAAACGGCGTTTCAAATCACCGAAAACTGAGATTTTTTAAAACTCCTTTTTTTTGCGTTTACGTGTGGACGAGGAATACAGAGTTCGTCACGCAACGTCAAAGGTATGCGCCTTTTTTCACATCACACTGTGTGCCATGTTATTGTTTACATGAGATGAATTGCAGAATGGCAGATAGAGACAAAATACTGTTAATCTGACTATCTGCAGGTTTTACACGCTTACATAAACATGCAGTTACTGTCCCTCCATTTACAAAGGCAGAGGCGTCACGGTGTAATTATTTTACATGTAGTTGTTTTTTTCCTGTGTAATAATATTCAACATTGCTATCAATACATTTTTCAAAAAAATGCCTCTCTGTGCAAAATGGGTTTAAAAACATAAACAGCTGTGGGATACTGTTAGTCCGTGATTTGAACCGAGGGAACAAATCGTGGCAGGATCAGCCCCCCCACACCCTCTAGCAGATTATTACATGAAGGAACCTTTTAAAAAAACAAAAAACAAGCGCGTCCATGCTCACAGGTGTACACACGGGTGATCACACCCACAAACTACACCCTTTTTGGCTCCTACCTCAAAGCACACTGTGTTCTGTTGATCTTACGTGCTGCACAATAATGTTTACCATTTAGTATTTACTGTCATATTCCCATATATCATTGTGATGTTGTTTATTCTATTACTCTTGTTCTCTTCTGCTTGCTTTCTTTTTTCTTTCTCAGCAGGTGATCCAGGTGATTGATATATGCATTTTTTTTTCTCTGCCCGTTCTGTTGGTTTTTGTCTTTTGCCCTTCTCCCCCGTCCTTCTTCTCAGCTGTTTCTCTTTCCCTCTTTCTTTCTCCCCTTCTTTCCCCCAGTCAAGTCTGTCCCGTATTCAGTAAGTGAAAATAAAATAAACAATAAAAGGTGAATCAAATGGACCATTACGGCAAGGCTGGGATGGTCAGTTTGGTAAAGTAAATCCGTTGGGCATCTTTCTTCGCCTTTAGACAACAATTCTGATGGCAAAAGAGCCAAACGGGACAGGCCAAAAAAAAAAAAAAAAAAAAAAAAAAAAAGGAAATCCACTATTTTGCAAGTGAGTTAATTACATGTATTAGATATTAAAATGTTATTTAAAAAAAAAAAAAAAAAAAAGAAGAAAGGATCAGCCTGATATTATTTGTAACAACAACAACAATCTTTATTTATAGAGCACATTTAAAAGCCTTGGGCATACCAAAGTGCTTTACATAAAACAATAAAAGGTTCAAACATTGATAACGGATAAATAAAAAATAACGAGTTATGTTCATAGATAAAAGCTACCAATAAGAATGACTACAGCACATGGGTAATAGCAAGATAAAAGCTGTACCACCATAATAAAAGACACCAATAGAAAGATAGGAGGGAATTAATACAAGAGGTCAATAGGTCACAGCAACCAAACAAACAAACAAACAAACCAGCAATTAAAAGGTGGAGAAGGCAAGTTTAAAAAGATATGTTTTAAGCTGTGATTTAAAAGAATGAATAGAATCAGATGCCCGGATGCCAATCGGGAGATTGTTCCACAGCACAGGTGCAACAAGAGCAAACGATCGATCACCTCTAGTCTTAAGTCGAGATCTGGGCTCAGCCAGCAGTAACTGTGACGATGACCTTAAAGCCCTAGCAGGAGCATAAGGGTTTAAAAGGTCCTTAAGGTAGCTGGGTGCAGTGTTGTTAGTAATTTTAAAAGTAAACAACAAAATTTTAAATTGAATACGATATTTGACAGGCAACCAGTGCAGATCGGCAAGGACAGGAGTAATGTGGGCAAACTTGCTGGTTTTGGTTAGAATGCGAGCTGCAGCATTCTGAACTGTCTGTAATCTCTGTAAAAGGGAAGAGTGGAGACCACAATAAAGTGAATTACAATAGTCTAGCCTCGACGTTACAAAGGCGTGGATGAGCTTTTCGAGATCTTTATGCGGGATATAGCGCCTAGCCTTAGAGATATCCCGCTGTAACTTTACTGTATAAAGAGCTAACATCTCCAAAATATCAGGAGTAGTTAGTCATTACAACAAGTGTTAGTGAACTAAAAATCAAGAATGTGGAATATGGTTTGTCCATGATTTGAAGAGCCAAGCCCACGCTCGCAACAAAGGGAAAACCAATCCTGCAGGGAGACCTACCTCGGCACTTGTGCAGGTGAAACCAAAGGGAAGATTTGCTTCACCATATTTTCTAGTCTTAGAATGAAGTTGGTTTGGAAACATATTCAGCCATGCTTCATCTCCTGCTTTGCGTTTGTGTAGGCGCCCCATGCTAGCAGTGTCCAAACGTTGTTGTTCTTTTTTTTTTTCATGCCGCGACCCCCTACAATGGCTCTGTGCCCCCCCTAGGGGCGGGCCCCACACTTTGGGAAGGTCTGTGCTAGCTGATGGTGGAGGCTGGCTGTGGCCTGGTGGTTGATGGTAGAGCATGGCTGTGGCCTGCTGGCTGGACCTGCTAGCTGATGGTGGAGGCTGGCTGTGGCCTGGTGGCTGATGCTGCAGCTGGGCTGTGGCCTGCTGGCTGATGGTAGAGCCTGGTTGTGCCCTGAATGCATCATGTGTGGTTCGTGGCTCGAGCCAAGTGGACTGATAGTAGAAGTAGAGAAGCTGATGGCAGCTTCCTCTGCCTCACACTGCTGTCTGACTGCATTCAGCTGACACTGAGATGAAGCAGGAAAGAAGCAGCTGATATTTGGACAGCACACATGATGGAAAGGAGGATTTCAGTTGATGTGCACATGAATGATTTGTGTTTCCTCTGCAGGTGAAGGCAGAAATTGTGTGTGAGCTGATGTGAATTCAGCAGCATGGATCAGTGTAAGGAAAGAGAGGAGGGAGCCCCTCCCTCTAAAACCACTCTGTGTGGGGAACATGAGAGCCAGACCAAAGCTCAGAGGTGAGATGACCATCTCTAACTGTCCATGACTCTTCTCCATGTCACAGCTCAGCACTCACATCACTGCTCCATCATTATTCACAGGAACCCACCTGGACCTCCACCCAGCTCTCTGTCCTTACAGAGTGACCAGTCTAAAGGTTATGGTATTGACTTTAAAGAGAGGTAATGTGTGTGTAAATGTGGTTGTGTGTTTGTGAATAAATCCTCCATGTTTAATGTCAGCTCTGTTTCACACACATGTTCATTAGTGATGGGTCGTTCGCGAACGAAATGGCTCTTAGAGCCGGCTCTTTGACGTGAACGACGAGAGCCGGCTCCTTATCGCGAGCCGTGACGGCTCGTGGGTTTTTGTTTTTGTTTTCTTTCTCTCACCCTCTCTCTCTCTCTCGCACTTTTTTTCCGCTTCACTCTGCACGCGAGCCTTGTGCTTTACGCTGGGCAGAGGGGGGAGGGGCGGTAGTTACACTCAGTAGCACAGGAACAGAGCCAGAGAGAGAGAGAGAGAAAGAGAGCCAGGGACAACAACTTCACATTAGAAAGGTATAGTAATCATCCACAACTATTTTCGGTTGCAGATGATAAAGGATTCAGAAAGTGCGGATTCATGCGGGCCCATATGACAGAGAATGTGCATGTTCTTTTTGTTTTCATATTATAATTTATATTTAATTGTGTTTTGCAGTGTTTTGTGTTGTTTTCACTTTAAATTTGTAAAAGGAAACAGCTGAAAATTTAAATAGTTAAAAGTTGAAATGTGAATAGTTGATTTTTGTATTATATGATTTATTTATTACATTTTATGTGGCGTGAATAAATAAAAATATATTTACAGTGGTCCCTAGAGACAAAGCACATACAAACTTCAAATCACGTACGAACTCTGAAGCATGTACAAACTCAAAAACACGTACAAACTCCAAAACACGTAAAAACACGTACAAACTCCAAAACACGTAAAAACACGTACAAACTCCGAAGCACGTAAAAACTCAGAAGCACATAAAAACTCAAAACACTTACAAAAGACAACAGAAGTGCTCCAGGATGCTGGGCGCAGTGTTGAGCTTTTGTTATCTTGTGGCTACACAATCCAGCAAGTACCAACGACCGGATTTGGTGTGTGATAGTAACAGGTAGATGAACTTTTTTTTAAATTATTTGAATATATTTGAGTGCCTGTGTATAAATACACAAACAATACACACATGCTTTCAATTGTGTAATTTAAGTGATCTAGTAGCTCGGCTTTGGAAGTTCAGTTCATGCTAGAAATGTGTTTTGGAGTTTGTACGTGTTTTGTCTCTAGGGGCCACCGCATATATTTATATATAAACATATATAAATAAAACCACTTTTTTTAACGTTAGTAATTCCTTTTGTGCATAATTTTATATTATTGTGAATAATAAATTAATTAAAGCAACAAAACAACCTGAAGAGCCGGTTCGGAGCCGAAAGAGCCGGCTCTTTTTAGTGAGCCGAGCCGAAAGAGCCGGATCTCTAAAGAGAGCCGGAAATCCCATCACTAATGTTCATATGTGCAGTGGTGTGTGTTGGAGTGTTTCCACAAACACAGCAGTAACTCAGATTATTTTTAGGAAGGGGAGATGTTCTCAAACTCTCTGTCCTAAAACTCTTCACTCAGTCTGATGCCCACTTCCTGCTCCTTAGCAGTGCTGCCATTTTCATGAACTGAAGTGTTTAATGAAAATTTCTGTGACTGCAGAAAAATTCCTTCAATCAATTCATTAATTATTAATGAAATACAGCAAGCAGCAGCTGAACAGGAAGTAGTTTTTTGATTCCAGCAGTGTGATGTTCAGAGTTCAGCTGTGAGTTTAACAAACTGTTGTTGACCTCCTGATATATTTTAACTTTTTATTAAGTTTGGAAAAAAAACAAAAATGATTGTAGAGTGAAAAACCCAACAAAGAAGTGTCAGTGGTCAGGATAACAGTGGAAGGACTCTGGAGTGTAATTTGTATCATTGATCATTTTGATCTCTGACAGCAAAACTACAAATACAGATGCAACAAGGGAAGCAGCAAAAGTGACTGAACACAGCTTTTAGAGGCTAAATTCAAATTTCAATAATTAAAGTGTGTGTGTGTGTGTGTGTGTGTGTGTGTGTGTGTGTGTGTGTGTGTGTGTGTCCATGGTTCCTCCACAGAGTGGACCAGCAGAGCTCAGAGGTTCCCAGTGGTCAGTCTGCCAAGCAGCATCAAACACAGCTGGACTCCATATTTATGGTCTGTACATGTACAACAACTACTGTTACATCTATTCTGTTCACAGTCATCTCCATGCTGCTCTTTGTAGACCATTGGAATGTCATTGTGTCCAACATGGATCTGATGTTTCGCTCCATGATTTCACTCTGATTGGATCATTCATAAAGTATTCTGTTCCAGCTGCTAGAGGACAACATCATCACTTTTGTGAAGAACGAGCTGAAGAAGATCCAGAAGGTTCTGAGTCCAGATTACCCAGAATGCTTAGAGAGTCAGGGGGAGGAGGAGGAGGAGGAGCAGAGGAGGAGCAGCAGAGAGGCATTTGTGAAGATCACAATGGACTTCCTAAGGAGAATGAAGCAGGGGGAGCTGGCTGACCGTCTGCAGAGCAGTAAGAGGATTTCTATAAAGATTTAAACATTTGGATGAATGAAAGTTTTCTAATGTCTTAAGAGACGGACCAACAGGTTTTAAAGATTCATTCATTTTGGAATTAAGTCTTTGTTTCCACTTTCACGTGATAGTCTACATATTTCTTCTAATTTAGAACTTCAAGCTGCCGCTTGTCATCGTAACCTTAAATCTAGCCTGAAGAATAAGTTCCAGTGTGTGTTTGAGGGGATCGCTAAAGCAGGAAACCCAACCCTTCTGAATCAGATCTACACAGAGCTCTACATCACAGAGGGAGGGACTGCAGAGGTCAATGATGAACATGAGGTCAGACAGATTGAAGCAGCATCCAGGAAACGAGACAGACCAGAAACAACAATCAGACAAGAAGACATCTTTAAAGCCTCACCTGGAAGAGATGAACCAATCAGAACAGTGCTGACAAAGGGAGTGGCTGGCATTGGGAAAACAGTCTTAACACAGAAATACACCCTGGACTGGGCTGAAGACAAAGCCAACCAGGACATCCAGTTCATATTTCCATTCACTTTCAGAGAGCTGAATCTGCTGAAAGAGGAAACGTTTAGCTTGGTGGAACTTGTTCATCACTTCTTTACTGAAACCAAAGAAGCAGGAATCTGCAGCTTTGAAGACTTCCAGGTTGTGTTCATCTTTGATGGTCTGGATGAGTGTCGACTTCCTCTGGACTTCCACAAAACTACAATCCTAACTGACCCTAGAACGTCCACCTCAGTGGATGTGCTGCTGATAAATCTCATCAGGGGGAAACTGCTTCCCTCTGCTCACCTCTGGATAACCACACGACCTGCAGCAGCCAATCAGATCCCTCCTGACTGTGTTCACAGGGTGACAGAGGTCAGAGGGTTCACTGACCCACAGAAGGAGGAGTACTTCAGGAAGAGATTCAAAGATGAGGAGCAGGCCAGCAGGATCATCTCCCACATCAAGACATCACGAAGCCTCCACATCATGTGCCACATCCCAGTCTTCTGCTGGATCACTGCTACAGTTCTGGAGGATGTGCTGGAAACCAGAGAGGGAGGACAGCTGCCCAAGACCCTGACTGAGATGTACATCCACTTCCTGGTGGTTCAGGCCAAAGTGAAGAAGGTCAAGTATGATGGAGGAGCTGAGACAGATCCACACTGGAGTCCAGAGAGCAGGAAGATGATTGAGTCTCTGGGAAAACTGGCTTTTGATCAGCTGCAGAAAGGAAACCTGATCTTCTATGAATCAGACCTGACAGAGTGTGGCATCGATATCAGAGCAGCCTCAGTGTACTCAGGAGTGTTCACACAGATCTTTAAAGAGGAGAGAGGACTGTACCAGGACAAGGTGTTCTGCTTCATTCATCTGAGTGTTCAGGAGTTTCTGGCTGCTCTTCATGTCCATCTGACCTTCATCAACTCTGGACTCAATCTGCTGCAAGAACAACAAACCACCTCCCAGAAGTCTAAAACAAGAGAATCTTCAGCGTCTCACGTCTACCAGAGTGCTGTGGACAAGGCCATACAGAGTCCAAATGGACACCTGGACTTATTCCTCCGCTTCCTCCTGGGTCTTTCACTGCAGACCAATCAGACTCTCCTACAAGGTCTGCTGACACAGACAGGAAGTAGCTCACAGACCAATCAGGAAACAGTCCAGTATATCAAGAAGAAGCTCAGTGAGAATCTGTCTGCAGAGAAAACCATCAATCTGTTCCACTCTCTGAATGAACTAAATGATTGTTCTTTAGTGGAGGAGATTCAGCGGTACTTGAGTTCAGGAAGTCTCTCACTTCTTTCTCCTGCTCAGTGGTCAGCTCTGCTGTTCATCTTAATGTCATCAAGAAAAGACCTACATTTTTTTGACCAGAAGAAATTCTCTGCAGAGGAGACTCCTCTGAGGCTGCCGCCAGTGATTAGTGCCTCTAATAACTCTTTGTAAGTAAAGATGCTCTCATCCTTTTATTTTGTTAATATTTATTCTAATAAGCAAAAAGCTGGTGTGTACAATTAAAAAAAAAAAAAAAAACTGTCATGGGTGCTAGTGTCTGGAAAATGGATCCAATTTTAAGTGTTCGTCAATACTCATTTCAGTAGTGAATGTTCATGTAGCAGGATAAATTTTCAGAATTTCTAAAATATTCCTTGGTGTAATTATTATTAAAGAGACACCCAGATCCAGCCTGTAGTGAAAACAACTCTTCAAAATGCAATACATGGAACAAACCATTGTTCTGTTACTGCACTGTCTATATTCAGTTGTCCCGCATTTTCCAAATGTTTTGTGACAATGCTAAGTTAAAAGACATTTTAATTCTTATGTGCTGTAATTGGCGTTACTTGTATGATCACTCAATTTCTGCAGTTTGTGGTGAACAGAATAATTTTCTTAATGTTGTCAGTGGGTTCCCTTTGCAAGTTCGAAAAAAAAGTCACTCTTTGTTCAGCTTTCCCTAAATCAGTTAGTTACAGTGGCTTGCAATTGTATTGGGCCCCCTTGAACTTTTCCACATTTTGTCACATTACAGCCACAAACATGAATCAATTTTATTGGAATTCCACGTGAAAGACCAACACAAAGTGGTGCACACGTGAGAAGTGGAATGAAAATCAGACATGATTCCAAACATTTTTTACAAATAAATAACTGCAAAGTGGGGTGTGCATAATTATTCAGCCCCCTGAGTCAATACTTTGTAGAACCAGCTTTTGCTGCAATTACCGCTGCCAGTCTTTTAGGGTCTGTCTCTACCAGCTTTGCACATCTACAGACTGAAATCTTTGCCCATTCTTCTTTGCAAAACAGCTCCAGCTCAGTCAGATTAGATGGACAGCGTTTGTGAACAGCAGTTCTCAGATCTTGCCACAGATTCTCGATTGGATTTAGATCTGGACTTTGACTGGGCCATTCTAACACATGGATATGTTTTGTTTTAAACCATTCCATTGTTGCGCTGGCTTTATGTTTAGGGTTGTTGTCCTGCTGGAAGGTGAACCTCCGCCCCAGTCTCAAGTCTTTTGCAGACTCCAAGAGGTTTTCTTCCAAGATTGCCCTGTATTTGGCTCCATCCATCTTCCCATCAACTCTGACCAGCTTCCTGTCCCTGCTGAAGAGAAGCACCCCCAGAGCATGATGCTGCCACCACCATATTTGACAGTGGGGATGGTGTGTTCAGAGTGAGGTGCAGTGTTAGTTTTCCGCCACACATAGCGTTTTGCATTTTGGTCTCATCTGACCAGAGCACCTTCTTCACATGTTTGCTGTGTCCCCCACATGGCTTGTGGTGAACTGCAAACAGGACTTCTTATGGTTTGCTGTTAACAACGGCTTTCTTCTTGCCACTCTTCCATAAAGGCCAACTTTGTGCAGTGTACGACTAATAGTTGTCCTATGGACAGATTCCCCCACCTGAGCTGTGGATTTCTGCAGCTCGTCCAGAGTCACCATGGGCCTCTTGGCTGCATTTCTGATCAGCGCTCTCCTTGTTCGGCCTGTGAGTTTAGGTGGACGGCCTTGTCTTGGTAGGTTTACAGTTGTGCCATACTCCTTCCATTTCTGAATGATGGCTTGAGCAGTGCTCCGTGGGATGTTCAAGGGAAATCTTTTTGTAGCCTAAGCCTGCTTTAAATTTCTCAATAACTTTATCCCTGACCTAGTAATGGCTCGCTTGAAGCTGAAGCTCCGGTGCGTGTGTCAAATAAATCAACACACTGCTTCAGAAGCACTGTGTCGAAGCTTGATTTGTATTGCCAGAGTCACGTGATCAGTGACGTCCGAAGCTTCATTTAGAACCTAACTGCTTCGGTATCTGATTCACTGGATTATAAGCAGGTGAATCATTCGCGGGATTTGTGGAGTGTTTTGATGGTGACAGATAGCAAACCACTGATCATTCCACTGAGAGATTTGGAGCCAGCGAGGAATATGGTAAATGGTAAATGGCCTGTATTTATATAGCGCTTTACTAGTCCCTAAGGACCCCAAAGCGCTTTACATATCCAGTCATCCACCCATTCACACACACATTCGCACACTGGTGATGGCAAGCTACATTGTAACCACAGCCACCCTGGGGCGCACTGACAGAGGAGGTTCTGTTGTGTGGGAGTATTTTGAGTTGATTTTGGTTTTCCATCTTTGTGTTCTGGCTGTTTGCTTTTGTTTTGTGCGTGTTTATTTTATCTGAAAACAGGAAAAACTTAAAATGTCAAAAATCTGCTTCCATAATATAAATATCATTAAATAACTTTAGAAAGACTTCCATTTGACTCGTAACATTTAATGTTATAAAAACATATATTTTATTTTTAAAATAATCTTAAAATGTTAGTCTACAAAATGTGCAGCAATTTAATGTATTTATTCTCTTTAGCTGATAGTTTGTGGGGCCCAGGTAGACTGTATAACTGCATCTCTACCAGTTTCTCTGCACTCCAGCCTCTTCTGTTCCATGTGAAGGGATTTTCCTTAAGGCAGGAGAAATTATCTCCACGAAAAGGAACAGGTTCGGCCATCGCACAGAGGAACAAATTCTCTTCTTAAATAAAAATGAAAAAGGGTTACCGTCAATGCATCATGTTTTTAATTTGCAAGTTCATAAGCATTTTCCCTTTCCATTTCACAATCAATTCTACCCCCAGGTCAAAAATATGTATAGGAAAATTTCCCTAATATAATATTATTTATAAATTAACCCGTCTAGCAATTAATTGCAAAAGTACATGGAGGCAGGACCTCACAGCAGAAGCATACTCCATAATGTGCATTATTATATGTAACGTGGTATTTTTCAAATATTGCATTTACCAACATCAAGAAATCACAAGCAAAGAAAGACCACACCATGGTGCATGTTTAAACAAGGAAATTTTACAGGTCAAAATTATTTATTAAACAAATAAACCACATTTTTTTAACCACCAAAAAATACACGTTCAAAGCAACACAACGGCGGCCCAATATCAGACAGAATTACACTCTGTAGAGTGGGCAATCATAATGAAGCAGTTGGTTTTATTTTGTGGATTCAAGCTGCTCTTCATATTTTTGGCCACCAGATGTCACCAGAGAGGACTATGTTGAAAAGCCTCTAGTAATGAACCGTTTTTCAATACAAGCTTCAGTGCTTCAGAAAGCTTCATTTGGCCATCACTACCCTGACCTGTCTGGTGTGTTCTTTGGACTTCATGGTGTTGTTGCTCCCAATATTCTCTTAGACAACCTCTGAGGCCGTCACAGAGCAGCTGTATTTGTACTGACATTAGATTACACACAGGTGCACTATTTAGTCATTAGCACTCATCAGGCAATGTCTATGGGCAACTGACTGTACTCAGACCAAAGGGGGCTGAATAATTATGCACACCCCACTTTGCAGTTATTTATTTGTAAAAAATGTTTGGAATCATGTATGATTCTCGTTCCACTTCTCACGTGTGCACCACTTTGTGTTGGTCTTTCACGTGGAATTCCAATAAAATTGATTCATGTTTGTGGCTGTAATGTGACCAAGTATTTTCACTTGTTTCACTGGCAGATTTTTTTCACTTAATACAAGATATTTTAGCTTTAAGATTCACTGTCCTGAAATAAGTTCCTTTAGCCTACTGAAATGTTGCGCTTTAGCTGATTGTGTTCTATTTTATGAGTAATGAGATAATTTTGACTCAAAAATAAGACAAATATACTTGGTAAGATTTTGAGTTTCTGCAGTGTTCAAGAGGCTGGTGAAGGTTGTGAGTCTTTGCAAGGCAGTTTCCTCTGATATGCACAGCTTGCTGTACTTCTTAGGCACTTTTATTGCACCTTTTTGCAGCTTCGGTACTTGGCTAACCTCCCTCCGTACCATCTTGATTTTGGCCTTGTCGATCCAGACAATGTCCGAGCCGGTAGCCACTCGAAATCATCAGCAGTTCGATCCACGTATGGACTGAAGTGTATTTGTGAAAATGTTGGACTGTTTCTTTATCAGTGTCTATAGTGGAGATATCAAAGATAGGCACGGCTGTGGCACTGATTCAGTCTTTGAGCACTACGGTCACCCTGGTGTGTCGGCCAGAACACCACTTAAGGCCAAATTGTCCCAGAGTATGACAGAAGAAGGGAGCTTGAGGTACTGTTTGAGACACTTTATTGTCACCACTCAATTTCTGGGGCTGTAAACACAGCACATATATGTGTGGTTTTCTACAAAGGAAATAAACAATACAAATAAAAGATAAATAAAGAGAATAGAGAAGTAAAATACTCAAATATAGATATAATACAATATAGTTAATATAATCTCATATATATATATATATATATATATATCAGAACAATTTAGTACACTTCAAACTGCTCACACTATGCAACTAGACTGCATTAGTGCGAGGTTAAGTCACCGTGGGGACATAGGAACTACTTCCGGCAGTGGTACAATATAAAAGCGTTAAATAAAAAAAAAATGAATAAAAGCCCATTATAATCACCCGACCCGTAATGCTCTTATTGTGAACGCTAAGCGAGAACGCGATCCTTCCGGTCAAACTACGATCGCTATTTTATTAATCCTCGTACCTAATTGTACATAGAAGGTCTGATAACACAGGAATGACATTATGGACATACGAGCATCAACAAAGCTAAACCGGGATAGGCTAACAACATAAATTAGCATATGAAATGACAGTGAACTCCCGCGTTGCATGCGTGGCCTACCGCTCCAACTATGGACTATATTAGCTCCTAAATGGTAACATACTACAGTACTGACACAAACAAAGGCAAAATACAACACAGGTCACTACTTACTTGCCATTCACACACACATAACATCCCCCTGGAATCAGTGCACCTAGGGTTGCCAACTCCCTGAAAAATAAATAATGGACACCTCGTGGCCAGGTCCGGGCAACCCAGTTGTCTTCACCCTTCCCAGTGTGGTAGCTCTTTTTTTTTGTGTGAAATTATATTTTTAACCATTTGACTTGAATTTGATTCAAGCAGATGCATATTCTTTGTGATATGACCATATGGGAAACAAATGATCATTTAGCCATTTATTTTTAGCTCAAAATGACAACATTAACACAGTAAAACAGGTCTCTTTCTTAAACAGAAGCCTGTCATGCTTAACTTTTGAGAATATAAGTAAATCTTTATTTAAAAGAACTCTGTCCTGCTTAACTTAAAATTATATAAATTAATAGAAAACAATAGAACGAAAAACATTCTTGTAACAGTGCAGTGCGCTTTAAAGGTGTTATCATGCACTTTTCCAGCCAGGTGTTTTCCTTTTCCCATTCCTTCCTGTACTTTTGCCGCCTTTTTTTCTTTCTCTGAGGGGAACAAACATTGCTGCTCTAATGCTGGGCTTACACTGTGCGATTTTTGGCCCATTTTGAGCCGATTTTTGAGTCGTGCGACCGATTTCGTGATCGGCCCGATTTTGGCCTTCATCGTGCATCGTGTAGTATACGTGAGGTAACGAGAAGCGATTAACACCTCGAGCAGCTCCCGATCATCAATCGCTCGTGAGGGTGTCACCACAGCCACTCACACTGCTCATGCGCAAACATGTAAACGTCAGTGAAAAAGATGGAGCAGCACTGCTGTGCAGCCTGTGATCTGGACACAAGCGATGGAGGCACAACTTGTAGAACTTTGGAAAGCTCATCCGAGCCTTTTTGATGCGGCCTCACAAAATTATTATCATGACCACAACAACCGTGAAAATAGTTCGATTTACACTGCTGCTCAATCCCAGCTGCCCGATCAATGCTTTTCATTAGCAATTTAGCAAAGTTGATGGTGGTGGTGTGTCTGTGTGAGTCAAAGTGTGAGTTGGCACGGTCTCTGCTCAGAAAAAATCTGCGTTGCGCACAGAAAACAAATTCTAACCTGAATTGAAAATAAAGAAGGCTATGACAGTGCTCTTATCTGCCGACACCGGTGTTCTAGCTAGCAAAGCGGCGTGGCTGATGTGGGGTGAAGCCACGTTAATGACAACGTGTACAACCATTGGAGATGTGAGCAGGACAGACGGAACAATTGATGGAAACAGTGTGGACTTTATACCAGTTTTTAAATTGTGTTGATCGGCCATGTAAAACCAGAGTTATGATAAAAATATCTGCAATGTTTGGTTTTCTTCCTGAATAATCAGAATACTTTATTCATC
Organism: Rhamphochromis longiceps; assembly: GCF_057381845.1. Classification (NCBI taxonomy): domain Eukaryota; kingdom Metazoa; phylum Chordata; class Actinopteri; order Cichliformes; family Cichlidae; genus Rhamphochromis; species Rhamphochromis longiceps. The sequence continues at coordinate 1,460,653 of NC_140559.1, forward strand.
GTTGTTTATATTTACTGCGGGAAGAAACAGTAAAAACGGCGTTTTATAAGGAAAATGCTTGAAAGCACTCTCCACCTGTGAGCAAAGACGAAACCAAAACATCCCACCCTTTCCCATTGGTCAAAAAATGTACCATGTCGACCAATCAAAACATGGCATTTAGTTGTTAAGAAACGGGAGGAAGTTTTAGGAGTGACGGCGGTGTTTGGGGATGTGAGAAATTTGCAACGTTTAGCGCAAAGCCTGAAGAAGAAGTTCCAGTGTGTGTTTGAGGGGATCGCTAAAGCAGGAAACCCAACCGTTCTGAATCAGATCTACACAGAGCTCTACATCACAGAGGGAGGGACTGCAGAGGTCAATGATGAACATGAGGTCAGACAGATTGAAGCAGCATCCAGGAAACGAGACAGACCAGAAACAACAATCAGACAAGAAGACATCTTTAAAGCCTCACCTGGAAGAAATGAACCAATCAGAACAGTGCTGACAAAGGGAGTGGCTGGCATTGGGAAAACAGTCTTAACACAGAAATACAGCCTGGACTGGGCTGAAGACAAAGCCAACCAGGACATCCAGTTCATATTTCCATTCACTTTCAGAGAGCTGAATGTGCTGAAAGAGGAAAAGTTCAGCTTGGTGGGACTTGTTCATCACTTCTTTACTGAAACCAAAGAAGCAGGAATCTGCAGCTTTGAAGACTTCCAGGTTGTGTTCATCTTTGATGGTCTGGATGAGTGTCGACTTCCTCTGGACTTCCACAAAACTACAATCCTAACTGACCCTAGAAAGTCCACCTCAGTGGATGTGCTGCTGATAAACCTCATCAGGGGGAAACTGCTTCCCTCTGCTCGCCTCTGGATAACCACACGACCTGCAGAAGCCAATCAGATCCCTCCTGACTGTGTTCACAGGGTGACAGAGATCAGAGGGTTCACTGACCCACAGAAGGACGAGTACTTCAGGAAGAGATTCAGAGATGAGGAGCAGGCCAGCAGAATCATCTCCCACATCAAGACATCACGAAGCCTCCACATCATGTGCCACATCCCAGTCTTCTGCTGGATCACTGCTACAGTTCTGGAGGATGTGCTGGAAACCAGAGAGGGAGGACAGCTGCCCAAGACCCTGACTGAGATGTACATCCACTTCCTGGTGGTTCAGGCCAAAGTGAAGAAGGTCAAGTATGATGGAGGAGCTGAGACAGATCCACACTGGAGTCCAGAGAGCAGGAAGATGATTGAGTCTCTGGGAAAACTGGCTTTTGATCAGCTGCAGAAAGGAAACCTGATCTTCTATGAATCAGACCTGACAGAGTGCAGCATCGATATCAGAGCAGCCTCGGTGTACTCAGGAGTGTTCACACAGATCTTTAAAGAGGAGAGAGGACTGTACCAGGACAAGGTGTTCTGCTTTGTTCATCTGAGTGTTCAGGAGTTTCTGGCTGCTCTTCATGTCCATCTGACCTTCATCAACTCTGGACTCAATCTGCTGCAAGAACAACAAACCACCTCCCAGAAGCCTGAAAAAACAGAATCTTCAGCGATTCACTTCTACCAGAGTGCTGTGGACAAGGCCTTACAGAGTCCAAATGGACACCTGGACTTGTTCCTCCGCTTCCTCCTGGGTCTTTCACTGCAGACCAATCAGACTCTCCTACAAGGTCTGCTGACACAGACAGGAAATAGCTCACAGATCAATCAGGAAACAGTCCAGTGTAGTTAGTGTGTAGTGTAGTCAATAGTTTTGTTGTGTGTGTCAGAACAATGAGGCGACTGCTGAATGTTACAGGTGCTACAGCAGTGATACATCTCCTATTGTCAGGCCTGCAGGTATCAGGCTGTTCTCCTTTATCTCACAGTGGACACAAATTATTTTTTGGAGCGGCACAAATAATTTGTGTGGCATCAGATTTGATGCAGAACAGCTGATTGTTCTGTAAATAGTTTGAAATGTTTATTTAAAAAACGCCTTGGCTGCATTTTTAGTTAAACAGCTGCAAAAAACTTTGTTGTTTGCAAAACTCAGTAACTTTTTTGAAGTAGTAACTATATAATTAATTGCCCAACATTGGTCATTATATATGGTATTTTGCAGACAGAGTTACAGGACTCTCTCCCAGACCACAGACTCAGACTCATAATAAGTCAGAGCTTTATTTAAAAAATAAATAAATAAAAGAAAGTTGTGTTTTCAAAATTGGAGTTCAAGTTATTTTTACTTCCAATAGTGTTAACATACTACACAGGTCAATGACTAGATTTTTATTTTTTTAATTTTCATTGTAAGTGGGGCTAAAGGAGTTAATTAAAAGTAGTCTAACATAAATGTAAATGCTGTAATTTTATTATTTTAATAAACATGTAACTTGGATGGATTCGATGCTGGCGTGACCACAGTGCACACGTCTGCTGTTGCTCACAGTGGTCCAAGGGACGCTCAGGGAGTTTGTGTGTTCGCTCAGACACATGAAAAATTAGAGGGAACATTGGTTATAACCTTCGTTTTATGGAGGCACAGTGTGAGCACTCAGGTTGCATCACAGCATCAGGCCGTATAGTGTGAGACCCTGCATCGTGACCTATGAACTTCTAACCCCTGCGAGTCAATCGTGCAGTTTGAAAAAAACAGTGTAAGCCCAGCTTTAGGTGTACTGTCGTCCGAGACTTGCACCGCCGTGTCGGCGTTTGTTTCCCTGTTGGCCATGCTTCTTGTTGTGGTCATCTGTTGTCTTCCGGTATTTTCTCCGTAAGCGACCTTTCCTCGACCAATGAGATGAGCGGTAATCTGAATTGTCATACTCGAATTGTCATAAGTGTGCTGTCAGCTCATTGGTCACAAAGCAGGAGAGGGGCTGGGAATTATGTTTTCAAACAAAGCGTTAATTCCATTAACATTTATAGACTACTTTTGATTCTCACTGTATTACGGGACAAAGTGCGTCCCTTATTAGCTCAATACGGGACGTGCACTTTTGTTTCTAAATATGGGACGATTCCGTTTTTTAAGGGACGGTTGGCAACCCTAAGTGCACCCTCTCCGGACCAACACTGCTCATCTGACATTAAACTGCCCACCTTACTAACCGGATGATGTCACTAGACGGTGGGCTGACCCAAACCGACAGAAGACTGAATATTAAATGAACTGCAAATAAACTTGTAAACACCAATAAAACTATTCTATGAACTTTGGGGCCTTTTATACAGTGTCTAACAGTATGTGTATGACAGCAATGTAATGTCCATGTGTGCATGCTGACTGTGCTGGTCTGACCCCCCTCCTCCTTTCAGGGTGGAGCCTGCTGGAGTCCAATGGTTGAGACCAGGTCTGAGGAAGTGTAAGTGTGTTTTTAATGTGATTCATGAAAACAAAGCAGCACTCATTCAACCATCATCATCATTCTGATGTCAGGAGTCATCATCAAAGTGTCAATCAATGATCAATGGATCAATAACTGCAGCTGGATTGTGTTTGTTCTCTCCATCAGATTCCTGTCAACTCAAAATCGACACAAACACAGTACACACACACCTCAAACTGTCTGACAACAACAGGAAGGTGACACGTGTGGAGGAGGTTCAGTCATATCCTGATCATCCAGACAGATTTGATGTTTGTGAACAGCTGCTGTGTAGTACTGGTCTGGCTGGTCGCTGTTACTGGGAGGTCGAGTGGAAAGAAACAGTTGAGATATCAGTGAGTTACAGAAGAATCAGAAGGAAAGGAGGCAGTAAGGACTGCGCATTTGGATGGAACAATCATTCCTGGAGCCTGATCTGCTCTGAGGATGGTCCTCTTTATATCTGTCACAATAACAGCCACACATCCATATCCTCCTCCTCTTCCTCCTCCTCCTCCTCCTCCTCTGTCTCTAACAGAGTAGCAGTGTATGTGGACTGTCCTGCTGGCACTCTGTCCTTCTACAGAGTCTCCTCTGATACTCTGATCCACCTCCACACCTTCAACACCACATTCACTGAAACTCTTTATCCTGGATTTTGGCTCTGGTCTCCTGGTGCCTCAGTGTCCCTGTGCTGAGTGGAGTGTAAAGAGTGTCTCCTGTTAGAGAAACACTCTGACTGTTGAACAGATAGTTCAGTCTGTACATGTCTGTCTCTTTCACTCACAAACACGTTTTCAGATTCATGGATTCAATCAGTTGATGTTTGAAACTGTTCTGAATGATTCCTTGTAAACTTCTTCCTCTTCAGTCCTTTAAAGATGGAAGCTCCCATTATTCCCGGATCCACATGTTGTTTTCTGTCTTTTTCCACTCAAAGCTTCACAGTGAATCTCAGTATGTTGTGTTTCTCTGAAGCTCAGTTCACAACCAGCTCCTCTGCATTTTCAACAAGTCTGAGCTCATTAAAATGAATCTAAATGTTTGATTTCTCTTTCTTAATCGGATGTTTTCAAACTCTCCACATGCTCTTACTGTTTCACTCATTGTTGGAAGCTCATCATTTGAAAATGAAAGCAAGTTTGTATGTTTCATGCTTACTGACTGAGATCTTTAGTGGGGGGTTGACATCAGTCTTCCCTCTAATTTTTCATGTGTCTGAGCGAACACACAAACTATTATTGATATATGATATTAAAAGAAAAGTCAGTTTAAGGTAGATGGTGGGTATATTATTTTAATTTCTTACATGTTAAATATGTAATCAGAACTGACTTCCACCACCTTAAAATCTAATCTGTAATAGGAAATTATGTCATAAGCAAACAAGAAGGTAGTCAGTAAATTGAGGAGAAAGATTTTACTCAGCTAGTTAAATCCAGCTTTGTCCGGATACATCCATTGCCTTTGGTGGCTTTGTGGGTATGTATGTATATACAGAGTTGTTTTATTTTTTTATGCTCATGTATGGATCATTCTTGTTGAAGAAGGTAATTTTCTCTAAGTATAATGATAAAAAAACAATCTCCTACAATTTATACTAGCGATCGATCACTGAGTTAGTTAAAGGGCAATCGGAAAAACAAAATAGAGGTGCAAGCAATTAATTACAGCAAGAGTTGTTTAAAATCATAATTTAATATTTATATGTGTGTTAGAAATGGAAGAAATTCACATAAATATTGTAGGAATATATGTTGACTTGTATTAAAAAAGTGGTTATTTTATTTTCATCATTTTATCTGTACATATGCCTTGAACTGTATGTTGCAGTTTCAGCTTTCCCTTTGTCAATAAACCTTTGAACCAGGAACTGTGTCATTAGAGTCTTGATGTGGGGAAGGAGTTTAGCTGACTGACAAATCATAGCAGAGGATGTACAGAATCCAAATGTTATATTTCTCTTTTTTCTTTTCTTTTTTTTTTAAATTTTTTAAACCAACCTCTCCAAATGTGCTCACTTGCTTTTGAAACGGGAAAAGAAGAAAGCTCTCAAAATGAGTATATTTTCACATTAAGAGAACATTTTCATGGTTTTTGCTTTTATTTTCTGTCTAACCCTCTTAGAACTGTGTGGATGCTCCATGGCTGAAAAAGATACTAACATCTCCTTGAATTCGTCACTGATAGTGATTTGTGGCCCTCTGCTAGTGACAAGATATACTGCATGATGTCATTTTCATGAACACAGATGACATGAAGTGTTTTTAAATCTGCTTTTTCAAATTTTTCAGGGTCCTGCTCCAGGAAACAGCTTGAAAAAACTCTGAGTTTTCAATAAAATCTGTTGTTCTGCAGTGGAGAAAAGAGTCACTTGAATCAGTTTAACCACTCTATCATCATCATACTCAGAATCAAGTTTGATATCAAATATATTATTTTGATCTTGAAGGCAAGCTGTCTTGGTGCTTTTCTAATAGTGAGGACAGGATAGTGAGGATACTTTGTTTCATGTGTAAATGATTCATTCAATTCATTCATTCAAATTCATGTGTAAATCAGCAGCTAAGTATTCAAATGAAGTCAAAGTAGCGAGGGCCATCATTTTACACACAGGTTGGTTTGAGTGAAGAACTCCAATGCCTCCACTATTCTGATGGTGTCTCACAGCTTGGAAAGAACCTATGTTTGGGGGTCAGGTTTAATTTCTAACTGGGACACCATCCTCTGTGAGCCAGGTTTACACAAGAAACATTCAATCTGATTCATTTTCACTCATTAGATCATTAATAATAAACAAAAGGTCTTATTTTCGTGGGAGTTGACATTTAATAGTCAAATGTGAGTTTGGACACAGTTTCCGAGCAGGAATACATTTACAGAGCTGTAAATCAGACTAGAAACACGTCTGGAGAGCTGCTGAGCTCCGGGTCTCTATATTTGCAGGCACAGCAGGAGACAGACAGCGCACTTTGTTCTTTTTTATTGATGTATCTTAGATATAGAACCATACTAAGAAGTATTAGGACCACATTAAGAAAACAAATATTATTGATCATTTTGAGAATAAAGTTGTTGTTTCAGGACAAATTGCCAGTAACAGTAACAGAACAGTAACCAATCACTGCAGTCTGAATGCTTCTCTTTGGTCATGTGACCATTTGATCTCTGATCAGTGTGTTCTTCAGTGGCTGTGTCCAAATTAAGAGACCGCAAGCTTGAAGTACGCATTTTGAGTGCGATTATGTCACCGCCACGCGACAACGGCTGCTCCAATTTGAAGTGTACTTCAAATGCGTACTCCAAATGCGCCGTCGATTTTCCCCAAATATCAAGCGTGGTCCGGTGCGCACTTCATGGTCCCATATATCCCACAATTCCCACAATATCCCCATCCCGCGGCGGTGGGTGTGGATAATTTTGCTGCAAAATATGGCAGACGGCAAAAGCAGAGCGGCCGAAAAGTGAACTGTCAAAAGTAAGTACTGAATATTATGTCACTTATTTATGTGTGAATGTTTAATAATGAAGAACATTAAAACATTACTGTTGGCCACATGTCGGCAAAGTTATGTGACATTAGTGATGTTTGTACTTTCAGCGTCAGCTTGGTTTTAAAGCCTTTAACCCTTTAAAGCCGGTCGGAGCGGGCACGCTCCATTTTGCATAACTATTTTTAAATCCCGGTAGCACTGCAACCATATGAGCTAGCGCAATAATTTTTTTTGCATATGAAACCGGAGTTGTACTTACATCTTATGCCATCAGCTTGTCCTCGGTCACAGTTTCCTTCCACATATAGCTTTGCAAAAACTGCATAAAAAGCACTTGCAGCAACAAAAACATAATATTCCAGAAACACGCTTTGCCGATCCGATCAGCTGTTCATAACACTTCCTACGTCCATCAGCGTGAACTATCGCATGTCCGCCATAACCTGCCCGAAACAGGAAGTGACGTCATTTTGCGGAAATGTAGTTTTTTTTACCATCGTGGCCTTATGAGCCTCTACTGGTGTTTTTAAAAGTTATCTTTGACTTTATGACTTTCTGTGTCGTTTCTGGGATGCTTAGGACTCATATTGCACTGCTGGAAATAGTTTATTTTGATGCATATGCTGTTATTTTGCAAATTTGCACTATAATATTTATTTTCGTTTTTCCTGCAGTATATAAAAATTGGTGTATTTCAAAAATAAAACTATGAAGACACTTAAAATAAATTTCCTGTGGTGGGAAACTATTTTGTGCAACTTTTTTGTATTTACAGTTTTGAGGGATAAGCCTCTTAAATTTCTCTAACTAGAAATATATGTTAAAAACACAAAAACGATTTTAAATTTTTTTGTAGTTTATTGCACTTTTTTGCAATGTATGTAATTACTATGCACTTAATGAATACATATTATTAAAATTTGGGCTGTAATGGTTGTATTGATGTATATCAACTTGAAATGCTCCCAAAAATGGCACTACAGCATGTAAAAGTATAAAGTAAGCTCTGGCAGACTTGGTTCTATGGTAGGTCTTAAAGGGTTAAACCTTTGTGGCCGTTTTATATACCAAAATGGTGTTTCTCACCCTCCGACGTCTCACTGGTGGTTCGGATCATCAGACTGAATCCCAGCGCCGCGGACAAGACTAAAAACACCTGCCCAGACCCGAATTCACGTCCTGCTGCTCTCTCCTCATCTATGAGGGTTGTCAGGAGGAGTGTGGGACGAGAAGGAGCAGTGAGCACGGGGAGTGCAGGGACACTGGGGCAGAGAGCACTACACGGGGACTTTTGGAAGAAGACACTACACGGGAGTCTGAGAAATGGGGGGATTTATTGTTGTTTACTTCACCACCTTGTAAATAAACACTGTTGCACTGAAGAGTCCGGCGTTTGGGTCCTATTTCCCCAACTCCTCATGTTCTGCTAGCCAGACCATGACAATATACTTCTAAACACAAATGATTACATGCAGTATTCTACCATATGCAAACTTATATCATTAAAAGATATCATTCTCTTCAGTCATCTTCTGCTTTGTTGTTTGTCTTTCCACTGAGGTTACATCTGTGCTAAATTATGCTGCGTGTTTCATCAGTACTTTTTAAACACTTAAGGAAGTAATTTTCTTCAGTTTGACCTCTGAATGCAGTATTGCCTTTTGCCCTGTAATTACAGCAGGTGTTGGGTTTGTTACTGACCTTTGACCTGCAGCTGGATGTCTCCCAGTCTCCGTTCTTTCCCTCCAGCACTGATGGAGCAGGTGTAGTTGCCGCTGTCAGTCTTTGTGGGATTCCTCAGAGTGAGGCTGAAGTCTTTAATGATGAAAGCGTAACGATTCATTGATGTGCGTCTGCTGTAACGCTGGTTTTGTCCTCTAACATTGTCTCCTCCTTCTCGTCGTTGATGTACAGATTTGGGATCGAGGTCACTGCGAGTCCACATCACTGTGGTGTCCTCAGGTGTAATACCTGAGAAAAGACAGGGCAGCAGGACAGACCTTTCCCCCTCATTCACCTCCACCACCACAACCAGAGCATGCTGGGAAACTGAGGACACACAAAGAGAAACTCAAATCAAATATTTTGGGTTTGACCCAGAGTTTAAATGACGAATGAAAAGTAACATTTTATGCAGGATGTACGCATGTGTAAGATAATTTTATGTGTTCTCAGACTGTTTCCTATCTGTGTGTGGATTGAAGCATGGGCTTGTGAGTCCTCAAACATAGCACACACATCGCTGCACACATTTGTACATCTTAGTTTACGCTTGGGATCATATCATCTACATCTGAACGCTTTTGAGGCAAATTTCTGAGCTGCCGAGTCACCACACAGCAGAGCAGGGAGGAGAAGATGCACAAACATGTCTTCTTTCTAATGAAGAACAGCAACACACTGAACCTACAATTAAAGTATCGATCAGATAGAAATACCAGCAATCGCATCGATATTATTGATACCTGCATCAGTCCACCTACATGCACTTTCAACCAGCAAACAAACCCTCATAAATGTCTGTCTTTAAATGTTATTCTGAAGGTAACAATACGTCACCTGCATTTTCTTGGACTAAATGCCGCAACGAATTTTTGAAGTGATCAACAAGCCACAATGAGCTACTCATTAAATGGCATTTTTATAATTCCTTGTTATTTATAGTACTAAATTGTTTTCATTCTAAACTCAACACATGGTCTGCTCTGCTAATATGGAGGAACTACACTGGGAGCAAACAAGAGTGGGGCAACAGAAAGAGCCACTCATACAGGATGTTTCCATGCGGTGGAGTTCAATGCTGGATAAGTCAAGAGGCTGTTTTTGCTGCTTTAGACAAACAAAAGCACAAGCTAGTCATTTTAACTCCATCCGAGCTGGTAAAACTCCAAAAGCTGGCACTTTATTTGGAAATTTGTATTATTATTATTTAAAGACAATATTTTTAAGTACATTTTCAAAATGGTAAACTGCTATTTTAAGTACTTTACGTCTGCCCAATTTTGAAAAAAAAAACCTTATTGTTATTGTTACTGGCCTGCAAAGATTAAAAGATATTAGGTTTCATCATTAAAACGCTGAAAAAAATTTAACTGTATTGCTTTTTCCCCTAAAAAGTTAGTAATATGTAATTTAACTGGTATTTGAAGGGTATAAGTTCTGAATTTGAATTAAATTGAGGGAAGCAAAGGACACCTACAGGAGGAAGGTGGAGCAGAAGTTGGAGAGGAACAATATGAGGGAGGTCTGGAATGGTGTGAAAACCATCACAGGCCACAACACCAAGTAAAGCACAGTGGGGGGGGGGGGACTGTGGAGAAGGCAAACGAACTCAACAACTTCAACAGGTTTGACCAGCCCACAACCCCCCCACCCTCACCCTCACCTTCACTACAGAGTCCTCTCCCCACTCTCCTACCTCCCTCGCTTCCCCCCCTTCCTGACACCATGACACCCCCCTCCTCCAATCCCTCTCTCAGCAGCAAGACATCTCCCCCCCTCCCCTCCTTCCAAACATCTCCCGTGTCACAGTGGATCAGGTCAGGAGACAACTGAGGAAGCTTCGCCCCAGAAAGGCAGCAGGCCCAGACAAGGTGTGTCCTAGGATGCTAAAGGCGTGTGCTGCTGAACTTGGGGAGCCGCTACAACGAGTCTTCAACCTCAGTCTGCGACTGGGGAGAGTGCCCGCCCTATGGAAGACATCCTGCATCGTCCCGGTCCCCAAAAAGAACCGGCCCAATGAGCTGAATGACTTCCGACCGGTGGCACTGACGTCACATCTTATGAAGACTCTAGAGCGGCTCTTCCTCAACTTCCTCCGACCACAGGTACAACATGCCCAGGACCCACTACAGTTTGCATACAAGGCGGGTGTCGGAGTGGAGGATGCCATCCTGTACCTCCTACACAGAGCCCACTCACACCTGGATGGGGGAAAAGGCACGGTCAGGATCCTGTTTCTTGACTTTTCCAGTGCCTTTAATACCATCCGGCCCTGTATGCTTCAGGAAAAACTGAACAGGATGGAGGTGGACCCCTGCCCGGTGGCTTGGATCTCCGACTACCTCACCGACAGACCACAGTACGTCAGGCTGAAGGACATCACGTCTGACACTGTGGTCAGCAGCACAGGAGCACCACAGGGAACTGTGCTGTCCCCTCTTCTCTTCACCCTGTACACCTCTGACTTCTGCTACAACTCTGAATTATGCCATATTCAGAAGTTTGCAAACGACACGGCCATCATGGGGTGTATCTGGGATGATCAGGAAGAGGAGTACAGAAGTCTGGTGAGGAACTTTGTCGCATGGAGTCACACAAACCACCTGCAACTCAACACCTCAAAGACTAAGGAACTGGTTGTGGACTTCGGGAGGTCCAGAGAAGGTCCACTGCCAGTTCAGATAGAGGGGGAGGAGGTGGAGGTGGTCAACAAGTACCTCGGGCTGTGGGTGGACAATAAACTGGACTGGTCATGCAACACAGAGCACCTGTATAAAAAAGCCCAAAGCCGACTGTACTTCCTCAGGAGGCTGAGGTCTTTTAACATCTGCAGGAAGCTCCTGAGGATGTTTTACCAGTCGGTGGTTGCTGGAGTACTTTTCTATGCTGTGGTGTGCTGGGGGAGCAGCACAGCAAAGAAGGACTCATCCAGGCTGGAGAAACTGATCAGGAGGGCTAGCTCTGTGGTCGGCATGAAGCTGGACACTCTGGTGACAGTGGCAGAGAAAAGGACATTAAAGAAACTGCTGGACATTATGGACAATGCTGGGCATCCTCTGCACACGGCCATAAACAACCAGAAGAGTCTGTTCAGTGACAGGTTGCTTCTCCCAAAGATAAGAACTAACAGACTTAAAAACTCCTTTGTCCCACACGCCATCAAACTGTTTAACTCCTCTCTGGAGGGGAGAGGGAGGGGAAACAGGAGGACAAAGGAGGGAACAACTAAGCTGTAGTGCCTCTTCACCTCACTGTACAATAAAGACTTTTCTTTGTCTGCACAAAAAAAACAACAACAAAAAAAGCATAATAATCGATGTTGTTGTTAATCGATTACATGTCCCAGACTCTACTACTAACAATACAAGATCCAGTAGCACTGCAAATATAGGAAATGGGTATTTTTGAGGCCGTCTTCCAACAAGTGCATTGTACAAACAAACTGGTGTTTTAAGGGTTAAAAATGTAAAAAGTAATTACTATTTTATACTTGTGAAAAGAACTGATGTTAGTTTAAAAACTTGCAGTAAAACTGGCAAAAAAAAAAAAAAAAGCAAGCAAGCAGCTGAAAACAAAGTGCTGTACACTTGACATGCCAAAAACGATACATTGAATAAAAAGAAAAAAATAATAAAATGATTGGAATTAAATTTTAATAAAATCAGCACATTAGATTGAGCTAAAACAATAAAACCAGGGTCATACAGTGTCATAAGCCAAGGAGTAAAAATGGGTTTTAAGACACATTTTAAAAGTGGACAATGAAGGGGCCTCTCTAATGTGCTGGGGCAGATTGTTCCAGAGATTATGAGCAGCATTAGAGAAGCCCTGTCCCCTCTGAGCTTCGTCTTGGACCTGCTTGGTACCTACAGGAGCAGCTGGTCAGCTGACCTGAGAAACCTGGGGGGTGAGTAGGGATGAAGAAGCTCAGAGAGGTAAGGCGGAGCAAGACCTTTAAACATTTAAAAACAAACATGAACTCTAAGATATACAGGCCGCCAATGGACTGAAGCGAGGATGGGAGTTATGTGCTCTCTTTTACGAGTTCTGGTTAAGAGTCGTGCAACAGCATTTTGGACCAGCTGCAGACGAGAGAGAAGAGACTGACTAACTCCACAATACAGAGCATTACAGTAATCTAAATGAGACGAAATAAAAGCATGGAGTAACATAGGTCTTACCTTTGCCAACAGCCTTAAATGATAAAAACTGGACTTGACAGTAGTTCTAATTTGAGTTAATTTAAAATCACTGACCATCTTAAAACCCAAGTTAGTAACAACAGCTTTAAAATACTCTGCCAGGGGTCCCAAATCAATAGTGGAGGGATCACAAGGTCCACTAGGACCAAACACAATCACGTGCTGCTGTTGTTCAGCCGCTGGTTTCCTCTTTCTGGTGCAAAGTGGGCCAAAAGCAAACAAGAGACACGGACTCGCGACAGAAAAGCCGATCAGCTGATCGTTAAGCAGTTTCATGATTGAAGTAGCAGCAAGAAGAGGCAGTCGCTCCATATATCGTTTGTTAAGCTTAACGCAGGAATGCTTTACAAACATTCAGAGATGGACTTACACACTTGCTTTACTTCTCTCGGGGATAACTTTGTTGGAGATGAAATGCCGGGTTGCTAGCGAAGCTCCAAATGCTATCCAGACCACCGACAGGTCCCGCATGCCACAGCCGCTCTATCACGTGATGCATACTGCTCCGACGTGCTAACGTTCTGAGGTGAGTTACGGCGTGTTGCAAGTTTTGTGAGGTGCTTTCGTGATATTTAATGGATCAGATTACATTTTTTATTTTTCTCCGATATCCGATCCAGTAATTTAGGTCAGTATCGGACCGATACCGATACGTAATATCGGATCGGTCCATCTCTACATTTTACATCAGATTAAAACTTTGGTTGTAAGATTCAGATAATTTTTTATTAAAAGCTTGATATTTTAAATGAGAATAAGAAAGAAATGTCTTTGTGCCCTCCTTTCCCTGTTCATGCCCTATCGGCCCCCCTGGCTAAACTTTGCTAGATCCGCCCCTGCACAGTTACCAGCCGTCAGCTACGTAGAAAAAGATCCTAGTGTAGAAAGTAATATTAAATAAATCCTAACCACAGATTATCACGCTTAAACGTGCTGCTGTTGTTCAGCTGCTGGTTTCCTCTTTGTGGCGCGAAGTGGGCGATAAACAAACAAGAGAGACGGACTCGCGACGGAAAAGCCAATCAGCTGATCATTGATCAGTTTCATGATTGAAATAGCAGCAGGAGAGGGAGGGAGAGAGAAGAGGCAGTCGCTCCATATATCGGTTGTTAAGCTTAACGCAGGAATGCTTTACAAACATTCAGAGATGAACTTACACACTTGCTTTACTTCTCTCTGGGATAACTTTCTCGGAGATGAAATGCCGGGTTGGTAGTGAGGCTCCAAATACTGAACCAGACCACCGACAGGTCTCCACGCCACAGCCGCTCTATCACGTGAGCACACTGCTCCGACGTGCTACGGTTATGAGCCGAGTTACAGCGTGTCACAAGTTTTGTGTGTGCTTTTTTGATATTTAATGGATCGGATTAATTTTTTTATTTCTCTCCAATACCCGATCCAGTAATTTACGTCAGTATCAGTACCAATCAGTACCAATAATTTAGGTCAGTATCGGACCGATACGTAATATTGGATCGGTCCATCTCTAGTAAATATAATGAAAAAAGCAGTGGCCCTAATATTGAGTCCTGCAGGTCCTAAACTGAAGGGCGTCAGAAAAGGACTCATGCCCTAAAAAGTTAACACTAAAAGTTCTAAGACCTAAACCAATTCAAAGCAGTACCACGAATGCCTGCAAGATGTTGTAAATGAGACAGTAAAATGTTGTGGTCTACAATGTCAAAAGCAGCTGTTAGGTCAAGGAGGACAAGAACAACATGATTACCAGAATCACAGGAAAGGAGGATATCATGAAAAACCCTTAAGAGTGTTGACTCAGTGCTATAGAGGTTTTTCAAACCTGATTGGAAGACCTCCAAGATACTGTTCTCATTTAAAAAAAAAAAAAAAATCCATCAATTGGAAATAGACAGAGGGGTCAGACTCAGGGGAAGAAATGAGAGAGTAGCTGTAACCTCAATGAAAAAACACATAAAATCATTAGACAGTTTATGAGAGGCCTCCAAACAGTCACTTTAAAACGAAGTCAATGGAGTTAAATAACACACGTGATTATTACTGTTGGAGGAAATGATCTTAGATAGGTTTTTTTATTTTAGCCTCTTTGACCATATCCTGATACGTCAGCAGTCCTTTAAGATTTGAAGAGACACCTGCAGTTTGTCCCTCTTCCATCTGCGTTCAGCTCTACAACACTACTCCTCACAGCCCGAGTGGTGTCATTAACCTCCTAAGACCCGAACTCTTCCATGTCATGCATTTTTAATTTCTCTTTGCTATTCGGGCTGATTGGGACTTGATGAATGTAAAAACAAAGAATTATCTTTTTACCTGATTTTGCTCTACAGGGGCCTGATATCCACATGTGAGGACATTCGTTTTAAATTTCAATAGAACAGTGGCGGTAAAATGTCCTCGTGAGTGGATATCAGGCCCTTTAGAGCAAAATTTATTATTTTGGTCTAGACAACCCAAAGTGTGATGTCCACATGTCAGGTTCTAGGAGGTTAAACCAAGGCTCGGTTTTAGCCTTGGGCTGCCTGGTGTTGAGATTAGCTAATTTGCAGTGCCTCAATAATGCTATGCTTTTTATTAATAGGTGTTATAAAGTTATATAGTGTAGTATTAAGTGGATACAGCCCTGAAAAATAAAGGCATGAGACCATGTGTCCTTGGGGAGTAGAAAGCTGCAGACTCTCACTCACGCTTGCCTGGGAAAAAGTAGATAAGAGGGACCATCTCTAGTGGAAAGTTACTGGGACACTGTTGTTTAGACTAGAGTGGGACGCCCTGTAATAAAACTGTCAGGGGCACACCACTATTTTGAGATCTGCAGCAACGTGTCATGCAGGACGCATCTCCCTTCAGGAAGTCATGTGAAAGAGAAATAAAGAGTTAAATGGTCTACTGAGCCGTGTTTTGTCTTCCATCAGATGCCTCTGAGGAATCAAAAGAACTCGGTGAAGTGTTGGTACTTAACACTGGTTTTTAATGGTGCCTCAGAGTTCAGGATAGCTAGGCAAGAAGATTCAAACCAGGAGCTGAGGTCCTCTGTGTCCAAGGGAGTGAGATCAGCAGGGTCAGACAGGCTAAAAGCAGAGGAAAACTGGGCGGCAGTGGAAGAGTTACTGATCTGACAGCGGCGAACAGTAGTTTGAACGGTAGTGTGTTAAAACACAGCATCAAATAATACAATTATATGGTCAGGAAAGGCAGTGTCAGACATTTCCACGTTACACACAGGCAGACTGTGTGACAAGACCAGGTTTAGTGTGTGTCTGTATTCGTGTGTGGGACCAGATACGGACTGGACCAGATTAAAAGTCAATAAGGCTTAAAAACTCCTTCACCAGAGGTTTGTCAGGACAGCAGACATGGATTTTAAAATCTCCCACAATGAGAACGTGATCGTTCTTATCGGCCCCATCTTGGATCACAACGGTCACAGACCTAATCTGTTTGTGGCCAAAAACAAGCCGAACAGATATTGATTTTGAACAAATCCAGAGGGTTAAACTGTGGGCGGTAATAATCTGAGAATGACCTGATGTCATTTTCTCCAAAAGTTGTTAATATTCTGATGTGACTTAACGCTTATCAGCCCTGCACTCTGGCACATTGAGCTACTTTGGCACATAGTTAGCCTCCCCCATGGTAGAAACTCTCAAGCTTTCACCTGAAAGCCCGCAGTCCGTTAGTCCTGACCCTCTCAGACATCGTTCACACTCTCACAGGTAAAGTCAACATCATGAGGTCGCTGTTTTCCGACACTGAGTGAATTTATGGCGCTGTGATGTGACTGAGTGCAGATTAAACAGTTTAACTGAGCTCAGAGTTTCTTACCGCTCAGGAGGAGAAACAGCAGCATCTTCATCCTCCTTTAAAAACCACAGCAGCCACAAAGTCCGGTAACCCTGGATGAAGCAGAGCTCCCACACACGCCTCACTGTGGCTCCTGTTCCTTGTGTTTTGTATATGCGGGGAAACACCCCGCTTTCCTCCAGCTGTAAGTACTGACAGTTGCTGCGTTCAAAACACCTCGGATTTACGGACTACATTCTAGAAAACGGGACAAACAGGATTTGTTTTGCTTCTCAGCACGTAGAACCATTCAAACACCACAGCATAATGTGGTGTCGCGATGAGGAATAACCGGGGACGGTAACTAAGATGTTGACAACGCCACCTGGGGGAGGGAGTTACACCCCAGGAAAGATTTCTCTAGCCAAAGTATCACACTGGCTACCAAAGCCCACAGACTCGTTATTAACGGCAGAGGTGAGACAGATGAATTTTACAAAGTTTATTAAGAACTACTACTAAAAACATAGAATTGTAAAATCAAAAAGGCACCTAAGGTAGCAGGGTTGAGACGGCAAAATAGATAATTAAAACACTTTATTAACAAAACGACCAGACTCCCTACCACGATGCTACCCTAAAAACAATCACAACATGTTAAAAGAATAACTAAACAAAATAGTGGAGGCCGGCCACTTGAGGAGGCAACCTACAGGGAGGAGTGCCCAAGGGTGCCACCAATTACTCACCTGTGCAACTTCACTGCAGACCTCACTGTCACTCACACTAAACTCTAAATGGTGCAATCTACCTATGCCCGGTGCATACACTCGCATGCATCGGGAAGGGGATTCCACCTCACGTGCCTAGCCCCTCAGCAAGCGGCCGCACCTCCACTAAAACAATAAAACAGAGCATAAAACGTTACACACATAAATAAAAGATTTACATAAAACAATTACACCCCAAAGTACTGTTCGTTATAAAAGCATCACATAACAAACAAAACAGCATGTGACAAGACAGCAGCAGTATAGTGCAAACCTGCAACAAAAGAGGGAAACAGTTGTCAAGGTCCACCCTACTATATGCCACGTTATGATGAACACAAGGGTCCCACTTACCACTCTCTAAAGGGTGGCCTTTTGTTGTGGGCAGTCTGAGGTACACCTGTGCACTACTCATGATGTCAGATCAGCATCCTGATGTGGCACACCTGTGAGGTGGGATGGATTATCTCAATATGGCAGATGTGCCCACTACCACACATTTGGACTGATTTGTGACCACTGTTTGGGAGGGATGGTTATATTGTGTATCTGGAATGAATTTTAGGTCTCTACGTCCATCCCATGGGGAATGGGAGCAGTAACAAAGGTGTTGCGTTTATATTTTTGTTGAGTGTATATATGAGAATCAGAATCAGAATACTTTATTGATCCCTGGGGGAAATTATTTTTTTGTTACAGTGCTCCATTATAAACCAACATAAACCAACATTAAGACAAGACAGACAATACGCTAACTAAGAATAGTACAATATATACACATATATACATAAGTCACTCATTAATAAATAGCTGGAAAAGAAGCGTGTAGTTGTAGCAGTAACCAGTGTGTTAAGTGGATGCGTTGTACAGGGAGATGGCCACAGGCAGGAAAGATTTCCTGTGTTGTTCAGTGGTGCTTATATACACATGTATATACTGTGATGGACGCCCAGATCTGCACTCCAAATACAAACAGACTAAAGGTGTTTCCTCCAGAAACAAAGACAATATTTACAAAGGTCTCACAGGTAAATTGTGAGCGATCACAGCAGCATCTCATCCTGACTAACAGCTTTTAGATGCAGGGAGAGCGTCGTGGTTCAGAGGTGGTTCAGCAGATGATGAAGGCCTTTCTGTTGCATTGTGTAGTGCTGTGGAGGCCATGATGGTCGACTGGGTCTGCTTCTACTGAACTCACAAACACTTCTGAGGTATTTACACCTGAAGCCTCATTGAATGTGAGTCAGAAACAAACGGCTCAGCTGTGATTAATGGATGTTTCCCTGCATTTCTATTTTCACACAGTTTATTTCTTACAGCAGGAAAACTGAACAGAATGTATGTAAGAGGTCAGAGTGAGGATGACGTCACTTAATACAGGAAATACATGTTTGTCTGTTTTGATGATGAAGGACTTCTTCAGCTCTGTAAACAGCTACACTTGAGAGGACAGAGGTGATTTCATGGATCAATAACAATGTGTTTATCAGCTTTCATCATCGCAGTGGAGACATGACGTCAGATCTATCAGAGTGAAGGCCGTCTCTCTGATGACGTCACAGAGCAGAGTCCTTCTGTCCAATAAAGGATCTCAGATCAGCTGCTGCCATCTTGTGGCCACAGTTGGTTACTGTCTCTGAAAGTTGTCTCATGTTTCCTGTTGTCCTGCTAACAAAGGCTGGAGCTCATCATGCTGAGAGGGCAGCAGCATTTTGTGGCTCTTCACACATGTTCATTATATTCTGATGATCCTGGATGGAGACAAACTACAGATAAGTGTGTTCAGCCCAACTAGTTTATCTCATTACAGCAGTTTGATGTTTCCCTTTGAATCCCCCTGAAGATCCTGACAGTGAAGCACGTACATAATACTCCAGCCTTTCAACTCTGAGCTTATTTAGTTCTATTAATACACTGAAATCTCATTTGTGTCATGAAGAAAGTCTTTAATCAAACAGAATTCAAAGATCAGAAACATTTCATATATGGAGTTAAACATGAATCATTGTTTCAACAACATATTTATTGTTGTCATAAACAGACAAGAAGACAACAACAAACTGCTCCTCCCATTCAACACATGTCAGTCCATATCCCAGCAAACTAAATCATCTCCATTTACACATCAAATAGAAACATGAATCACTTGTAATGATTAGAAACTTGATAGAATTTCAAATCTAGTTTGGGGAGTCATTCAGTGAGAAACAGTGAAATGATTTTCCATGTGAAAAGGTGGACAGCAGAAACAGAAAGAAACAGTGAAACTAAAAGAGAAACAAAGAGCTTTGGAACAACGAGGCAGCAGGAGGACAGCTGCAGTTTAACAGCTTCAACTCACTGACAGGAAACAACATTAGAAACATCATCATCCTCAACTCATCTGCTGCACTGACACTGACACCTTCAACGGACACACCTTCACTTTAC
Organism: Rhamphochromis longiceps; assembly: GCF_057381845.1. Classification (NCBI taxonomy): domain Eukaryota; kingdom Metazoa; phylum Chordata; class Actinopteri; order Cichliformes; family Cichlidae; genus Rhamphochromis; species Rhamphochromis longiceps. The sequence continues at coordinate 1,480,376 of NC_140559.1, forward strand.
CACCAGTGTTAATGTATGGAAACATCCTGTGAGTGAAAGTGTGTGTGAAGGTGTGTATGTGTGTGTTAGTATCAGGATCAGAGAACGACAGCTTTCCTCTGTTCCAGTCCAGATTCACTCTGATCCTCTGGAGCTTCTTCTGGACTGAGAGAGCAGATTCTGCTGATGGTGAGCATGCTGAGTATTTACCTTGATAGAACCATATTGACCATAATCCAGGCTCTATGTCTCCCCTCCTCTGCACAGACTCTGCTAACATGCCCAGGTCCCAAAATAAATTGTCTCGAACTTCAACATCCCAGCTGTGAGTCCCTGAGTTAAAGCCCTCAGAGCCCAGGACAGAGATGTAATTATCAAATCTCTCTGGATTATCAGGAAGCTGCTGCTTCTCTCCTCCTCGTCTCACACTGGTCAGATCTTCAGACAGGATGAGTTGTGGATGAGCAGTGTTTGGGTCCAGAATGAGAGGAGTGTAGGAGACCATGTCCTTCATGTTGTTCCAGATGTTGAAGGTCAGGTTGCCCAGGTGTTTGGCCTGGTCTATCAGAGCTCCTGAGGGCAGCTGTGGATCATCCAGCAGGGGGCAGCGCTGGACTCTTTCCACTGCAGCCTTGTAGTTGTGCAGGAATGAGACGTCTTCAGCTCTCAGCTCCTCCTCTGTGGCTCTGACTGTGTCTGAAAGAGCTGCTATCTCTCTGCTCAGAGCCTCCATCTTCTCCTTCATCATCCCACTCTTCTGCTCCTCTTCCTCCCTCAGTGCAGCCAGCCTGGCCTCCTCTTCCTCTGCTAGAAACTGGTGAAGCTTCTTAAACTGCTCCTTAATCTGCCTCTCTGTGTGTCGGGCCTGGACCTTAATGTGTTCTGCTGTTTGATCAAACTTCACTTGAACTCGTTTGCAAACCTTTAACTTCTTCTTTAAGGGCTCCAGAGTTTCCTGAAGTTCCTTCTTGTGTTGTTGTGCAGCTTCATCGATGGGTCTGAATCTGTGATTGGTGTGTTTTTCTGAGTCTCTGCAGATGACACACACTGGCTGCTGATGGTCCAGACAGAAGAGTTTGAGTTTCTCAGAGTGCAGACTGCAGAGAGCCTCTGAAGCTCTCTGATCTCTCTCCTGTAAGAACGACTCACACAGGTTCTTTAAAGCCAGGTTTGAAGGTGGATCATCCACTGATATTTCCTTACAAACTGGACACTCGTGTGTTGGTCTCTCTCTCCACCGTCTCTTCAGACAGTGTTCACAGAAGCTGTGGCTACATGACAGAAGAACAGGATCTCTGAAGACCTGCTGACAGACCGGACAGCAGAGATCCTCCTCTGATCTGGAAGCCATTGAGTCTGTGAGTGAAGCTGAAAACAGCAGACAGGCAGTACAGTCAGTCCTGGCTCCCCTCCCTCCTCTACCACCTTCACTGAAACTTCCTTTGAGTCGTGTTTTTGCTCAAACTCACATTCAGTGTGTGGAGCGTCAGCAGCTTGAAGCAGCAGTGTTGGAGTTTTCCACTTTTCTCTCCTGTAGCTGGACTCACTCAGAGGAAGCTGCTAGTTTGGTCTGAGCTCAGTCTGATCGTCTGTGCGTCTCTCTTTACGGGGGAAGAAAAACAGCCTGTTTCCTGGTCTGTTGCATTTGAGTAATGTGGGGGGCGGAGCTTCATTCAACTTCCTCTTATAAATGTGTGAGTGTGACATCAGAGCGCAGAGTTATATTGCAGGTCAGAAATGAAACCTTTTCTGAAACTCAGAAAACAAAGTGTGACTCAGTGGTGCAGCTGTTTGGCAGTTTTTTATTTCAGACTTTGTTCTGGTTATTGTTCAGGTTCCACAGCATTGGGAGTGTAATGCAGGCTCACAAACAGGGTGGATGTACTTTGTGACAGACTTTTAAAAGTGAAATGGATTGTAAATGTGTGTTTTTGGCTCCTCTCACTCGTTTAATCTTCACATATCTGGCTGGTTTGTCAAGAGAGAGCCTCTTTGCATAAGTGCTTCGATGATTTTGGAGATGTCTGCCCATATGTCCTACATGTTTCAGTCGCCAATTCTGAATTATAACTAACATTAAAAACATGTTTTATTTATTTATTTATTTATTAACCTTTATTTTAACCAGGAAGATCCCATTGAAATTAAAAACCTCTTTTTCAAGGGAGACCTGGCCAAGATAGGCAGCAGCAGATGTCTCACAGTTACAGAAATTACTCAAACACAGGCAGCAACAACACACATGCAACAATAAGTGAAAGAATACAAATAAAATAAAAATAAAATTCAATAAAATTCAAATAAAATAAAAAGTCAGTTAAAATGACAATCAATCTAATTGAAACAGTTGCATGTTATGGACTTGGCCTAAAGGATTCGTAGTTTAGATTTAAAATCACTGTTTATGGAAGACAGAGAGCAAATAAATCAGATTAACATCCGATCGTTGGGGTTTTGTTCAATAATCAGCGTATCCTTTGTATAAACGCATGAACTTTATTAAAGAGATAATCAGGGGTGATTTTAGCCCATTTCGCTAAAAGTGGAAGGCCTTTTTTGAAAAATTAACCTGTAATAAGACATACCATATCAAGATAGAATTGTTACTATAAAACTAAAGACGAATCAAACTGTTGACAATTTTAATCTAGTTCTCAATTTTAAGAAAGGCTGGTGACCCCTGCTATTGAGTCTGACAGCTGCAGGGATTATATACAAATATTCAACTGGTTCTATGCCAGATTTAAACCAAGTCTAAATTTTAAAAAAGGACTTTATAAGATAGATCTTTTGACTATCACTACAAAGATTACCAACAGTGGTACTCATACCACAGTTTGATATCAGAAAACACCGAGAGCATACATTGATATGACACCACAGCCAAGGCCAGGAAGATCGTGAAGGACCTCAGCCATCTGTTCTCTCTGTTGAGGTCAGGAAAGCGATTCCGCTCCCTGAAGACCAACACAGAGACTGAGGAGGAGCTTCTTCCCGCAGGCGATACGGTCTCTCAATCACAATCACACCACCACACAGTACTGACCCACACATATAGTTCTTACACACACACTGGACATTCTGGACATTGTTTTCACTTCATCACTTAAATCACTTTAAGCATATTTGCACTGCACAAGACATAATGTGGATTGCACAACACTGGACATTATACTCCTCATTTCCAGCTAATACTTGTACAGCTGCTGTTATTTTGTATATATATGTATATATATATATATATATATATATATATATATATATTTATTTATATTTCTTCATACATTCTTATATAGTTCTATACTGTGTATTGTGTATTTTGTTGTACAGTTATTAGTACAGTTACACTGAAAAAGTACACAACAATGGGGAAAGTACAAGAGGAAAAAAAGAGACCTCTGCTCATGCTGGGCACCTATGGGAGGACAGCATGAGAACAGGAAACTAAAAAACTCCTCTGCACAGAGAGCACATAAATGTCCACAGTACAACATTGGAGCACGTGACAAGCCACGGGGTTGGGTAGGCGGTGAGGAGTAGTGCGAAGGAAAACACAGCAGTCATCCTGCACAGCGCTACCATTCCAGCGCGGCACACAGACCCGCCATCTTCCCCCACAGGAAAAAAGGATCGAAGGCGTTTGGAAAGGGAGGGGGATAAGTGTTTGCTTTTCAGTGTAAATGTATGTGTGTGCGTGTCCAGAGTTCAGCGGGGACAGTGTCCTTCGCCCTATCAGGCTAAGTAAACAGTCTGCAAGCCAACCCGGGTGGCCTTACACAGAATGGGAAGGATAGTCATCACACAGTCGTTATCAGGGAATTGTTTTTGTTCAGCACCAGCCTTGGACCCGCAGCTGGCGCCGTGGTGTCCATATGTTGATGTCGTTGATTTTTCTTCTCTGCGAGCAGCTCAGGAGAATTTCAAAGCTGTTCTTTAACAGTCCGACACTGGTCTCTCAATCTCCCGTTGGATAGCCGCGAGCCTCCCCACGATGGTATCAAACTTCTGTTCCGTGGTGTTGGTGAGACCCCACAACTGCGGTGATCCGTTCTGCGATGTGATCCAACTTTCGCTCAAGGGTCTCATTTTGAGCAGGCCTCTCTTTGATGTATCCCGCTGCCAATTTTATTTTTTTGACGGTGCAAAATGTTTCGTCAACATCGTCGACATACAGCACTGCACTTCAGAGTCACACTGCTAGCGATCGATGCAGCGATTCTGTACTGTACAGGAGACGGCACGGAGGAGATCGTTTGCAGCGATCAGGACACAATGTGATGTAAAAAAAAATGCAAACTTGCACTAAAAAAATCTGTGAAACAGCGAGGTGAAAGGTGAACTGCGTTATAGCGAGGGACCTCTGTAATTTTGAAGGTAAGTCACAACATACCCTTCGTAAATACTAATGTATAGAAACCCTTACCAGCAATCGTTCATTTTTTGTGTGGCTTTTTTTTTTCACAGTTTGTTAACATGCTGTGTAGTTGTGTACTTGACTAGCTGATATCGACATAATGGGGAAACATCTGGTTTGACTATTGTTCACCTGTAGTTTGAATGCTGAACATTTGCCTGTTTAAATCATGAGACCAGTCACTATACAGAGATGTGCTTCTGAATGTGGACGATGTGTCTTCTGCTGCAGTGATGCCGTTCTGCTTGTGTTGAGTGATGTAAACAACTGATCGATCTAAACTCTTTAAAGGTCAAAGTTGATCATTAGATTTTTTATGACACAACAGTGGTGAGTGTTCCCACCTTATGCTCTTTGTAACGTAATGCAATCTTTCAGTTTTTGAGTTTTGGACATGATTTTGGAGGATATCTTCGCAGTAGCGATTGACCGCAAAGTAAAGCTACAGGAAATGTATAACCCCACATCCTGTCATGAATCGCTGTGCGGTAGGCAGGAGTTGGACCCAAAATGCAGGACTCACAGACTCGGGGAGGTGAACTCAAAACACAGCTTTATTTGCTGGTAGAACAAACATACAAAACTAGACTAAACTGGGAAACCATAAACTAAGAACTCACAGGGAGACACAGGGAGATCCACACACAGCATGAGGGACGACGCGACACTGACTCAGAGAAACACAGGGTTTAAATACACTGGGAAGTAACGAGGGGAATGAGACACAGAAGGAGGGCACAGCTGGGAGAAATCAGGACTGACGAGACAAGCAAAGCAGGACGCATTCACATGAGACACGGACCATCAAAGTAAAACAGGAAGTATCACACAGAGACGTGAACTTGACACAGTGGAGACAGCAACTAAGAAATACAGAGACATAAACCATAAGGCAGAGGTCTAAGAACCAAAATACACAGGGAAATACTCAGCTGGGAACACAAGAGACTAGACTAGAGAGAGTAACAAAAAACCAACCATGAGAACATAATGCACAATGCAGAGTGACAGAAAACAAGAAACTCAAACATGCAAAGACACACAATTACACAGAACAGAGGGGACACAGAGAGACATGAAGGGCAAGGGATCAAAACTAGAAGCCATAGAATAAATCACACACAAGTACAATAATACAAAAATCACAAAGAACTAAAAACGCTGGGTCAGGAGACCCAGGACCGTGACACATCCGGTCTCAAACCAGGAAGTTAGCATTTTCTTGTGCACAGGGTCTATTATGGATCTTCAGATCCACATTATGTCAGCAGCTATTCTCCACCGTGAATTATGTTAAAAACAAACACCGCTCGCGCCTCACAGATGGCAGCTTACAGTCCTGCGTAAAGATGAAAGTAAAGCCCCGATTTGCAGACGCTGTGCGTAGAGGTTCTGGAGCAGAAGTCCCATTGTAAACATACCACGGCAGACCCGACGATGTTTGCATGATGGTTTTTTTTTTGCAATATCTTTTGAAAGCCAGGTCAAGTCTCCAAAAGTCCAAAGGCGAAATAAGGGAGGCGGCTCACAACAGTTTTTGTTTGCTTGTCATGGTCCCTGTGCCTTCTTAGCTGACTCTGTAAGGCTAGAAGTGTTTCCTGTTGTGCTGTCTCTCTCTCTCTCTCTCTCGCTCGTTTTTTTTTATGGGCGATCGTTTTCAGGCTTCAAGTAGCACCATTATACCAACATTTCACATTCTACACATTGTTTTAGGTGTATTTGACCAAAAGTTTGACTGAAAATTCACATGCAAGCTTTTTTCAAGGCTGTGGTATTTGCCCGCAGACAATACCTTTCAGCTAGCTAAAACAGAATATTATGCTATCACCGAGCAACATGGCTAATGCCTTTCACACAGCTTTGTCTCAACTCCAAAGAGCCACAGAAGTAAAAGCTAATAGAAATAATTGAAACAACCTTTGAAAAAAATGACTTACCAAGCATGGCAAACAACTCAAATATGTAGAGCAAAATGTTCTGAAACGGCTTCACTTCAGCTTCGATTGGAGCCGTGCTGGGGGCGGAGTCTGTGAATTTACTCTGTTGGTGTCATAGCCCCTCTAGGAGTTCAGAGTTAAGAGGTCAAGAGTTAATGTTTCCATTGTAACACCTCCAGATTTGACATAGAAACACTCATTTTTAACACTCGATTTTAACTACTATCATTTTACACCTCAGAGTTACATTAAAAGAATGTGACTCTGCTTAGAGTAAAATTAACTCTACTTTTGCAAGAAGACTATTAACACCAAAACATTTAACACTTTTGAATTTTCTGTGTAGATCTTGTTTTAACATATGGCAAAGAAACTGAACATTTAACAGTGTTTCCTGTCTGATCATTTCCTGATAACATTTACAATAATTGATTACACAGCAGTGGAGAGTAGATTTTATCACAGTAGATGTCTTTCTGAAAGCGCTGTAACTAAGTTTAAGAATATAATCCCCACTGTTATCATCTTCAATGCCCTGAATCATCATCATATACAAACACAAAATCTGATTTTAAGAAAAGAAGACATTGCATGTAAGCTTTAAATGTAAATGTTTTCAGTTCCCACTAAGCAGTCCTTACCTCTAAATATCACCTCTGCTTTTTCCATCTCTGAGTGACGTTCCCTCTCATTCTGGGAAATATAGCAGGTTTACCTTCAGCTTGCAGAATGTGACAGACTGCACACAAACAGTTTGTGTTCTTGCTGATATACCTGCCACTTAAAATTTTACTCCCCCCCCCCCCTACAACTTTAAACAAATTTCTGTACTTTCTAATCCCTACAATTTCAAAAATGTAATACGTTGTGTTCATGGTACTTCAGTGTACAGGAACAAAGTATTTGTACTTTGCTACCATCTCTGAAGGTCTGACATGTCAGCTGTGTATGGAAAGCCAATTGGATTGTAATTCATTGGTTTGGGGTTTGAAACTTAGAATGGAAGAGGCAAATTTTAAATCGCTCTCTTATGTTCGCTGTGTTGCTGGTCCATTGCTCTATAACGCTATAATTGGCTGTTTCAGACAACTTTTGATTTTACCTTTATATTTCACCTTTAAAAACTATTTGCCTTGCCTTGTTTGGTATCTTTCTTTTCCATACAACATCAAATCTCTAAATTTACAGTTATTTGTTCATTGACATGCTGCATTAACACAAACAATCTAAAAAAAAATACAATCTGAGTAGAAAAAGTGTATTTTTTTTACTGTAAAAACCACATACATGTTTAAAAAAAATCATTTTTATAACTTGAAATGCAAATATAAACTGTAATCTTGAAAAAAAATATGTTAAAAACTGCAAACAGCAAAGTTATATCAAACTATTTACCTAAAAATGCACCCAGTGCATCAGGTGTTAAAACTAGAGAAAGATCAGGTGTTACACCACCTCATCGGCTCATCTTCCTTTCATATTTCTCAAAATATGTCTTCCATTTTTAAAAATGAGAATATCTTAAAAATGTGTTTGTTTACAGCAGGGCTTATAAGATACTGGACTGTAGCCTGCTGAACTGTACCCTGTACTCTGCTGGACTGCAGCCAGCAGTCTGCTGGACTGGTATCAGTTGGAGAAAACTCTGCAGTCTGCTGGACTGACACTGCTGCTGAAATTTCATTATAATCTTGAAATTTTCGAATTTAGAAGTTCTTTTTCTATTACCGTCATATTGTAACTGAATTTATACTCTCACAATAGAATAATGAACCACCATAAATGAGTTTGGAATGGAGCCAAACCCTAATCCCCCCCCACAACCACCCGCCTTCGCCCCCAGTTATTGTTATTACAGTTTATTGATTACAATTTTTTGAAAACTGTGGTTTTTATCAGCAGCTTCTTTCTTTTGAAAACAGATGTTTACATATTACTCAGAAGTATATATATTTTCTCTATATATACACACTCTGGTCAAAAGCTTTAGACCACCTCCAGAGTCTTACTGAAACCCAAGCAGTTTAATGTCTCTTTTTTATTTTGAAGTGAAAGCACAGAACAAATAAACAACTGAGGTTAAAAAACAAAATCACAGAATCCATTTGTAATCAAAATTTAATCTAGACTTTTGACTCAAAATAGTAACCTATTTGACACCTATGACAGCTGAACACACTAGTGTCATTCTTTCTACAGTGGAAACCAAATATTCTTCGAAAGGTTTTGATGCATGATCAGTCATCTGGGTAGGTAAATCCCAAAAGGTTGATTTCTTCATCTGGAAAAAGCATTTTCAGTGGCAGAAACATTTCATTGTTCATTCAGCTAGCTTCAGTCATTGTGCAAATGTACTGTTTATAAGATTGGTCAAACCTGTAGACAGCTGAGACTGAAGAAGTCATTTGGATAAGTGATGAAACGTTTATCCCACTTTGGGGATGTTCTTCAAAAGGTTCTTCCCAATTCTGCTGCAAACGTTTCCATAAATGGGTAGCGCTTTTTGGGTGCTTTTTAACCTTCTGTCCAGTTCATCCCAAAACAACTTGATGGGCCCACTCTATGATGGTACCTCCATGTTTTTGAGCTCATCTTCTTCTTTTTTTTTTTCTAAATTAGAACTATCATAGCTTGAATTTTTAGGTCATTATCTTTCTGTAGAAGGACCAACTGGACACAAACCAGTGGGTCCTGCACAACACTGCAGAATGCTGTGGTAGCCATTTTAGTTCAGGGCGCCTCGCACTCTGTATAAGTCACCGATCCTGGATTCAGCAACAGTCCCATCACGTGTTCTACATGTCTGACATTTGATGCCACATATTGAAAAATCACCGTGTGATGTACAAAATATTTCAGATTTCGATTTATCAGTTCATAACACCTTCTTCCAGTCTTTACCAGTTCATTGCTTGTGCCTTGTGCCTATCACACAAGTTGTTGACTTTTAGAAACTTGTCTTCTGATTTAGCTGTGGCTTTGTGTTTGCCAGAGTTCTTCCTCTCAGTTTGCACCAGTTCCTGAGTGCCTTTTCATGGTGAAGGAAACTGTACTCAGTGACACATTGACTTTCTTTAAGAATTATTATGATATCTCTTCTATTGTTAACTGCATTTTTTGCATCGTTTTTACAACAACACACTATTTTTGCAGTACAGTACAGTTTAAATAATACTCATGAAGGTATGGTACACTATATACCATCAGTAGTTTTCCACCCTGCTCGCCCCCTGCAGACAGAGGGGAGTAGTTCAATCATTTCTTTTTAAGTGAACAAGACAGCATAAGGAACAAGTTAATAGCTGTAATATTTTACCTTTTTTTGCTTCTCAAAAACACAAAAGCACTGAATGTTAAACAACTGATCTGTTCATCTGAGTCACAGAAAACTGTCAATTCAATATATCATCTCAGAGGTTTAGAACAAAACATTTGCTCCACAAGTCTGATTGATTTCATCTGCTCAGTTTCAATCCCACAGATGTCAAAGGTTACTTCCCAACAGCCTTTCTAACATGTATAGACTACTTGCACAATACATTTTTAACTCTAAAGGTCTACACTAAAGTCTGGACTTCAGTGTCTCGGTCAGCTGCAGCACCATCTGTCAGTTTATTCCCTGCCGTGAAGGTTTTCACAGTGCACTAAATTCAACCTTTTCCTGAAAGTGTTTTGCATTCTTTCCCCCAGTGTGGTCTGTTTCCAGCCTGAACTAACATGTGGCACACCAGAGTACCTTTCTGAGTAAAGGTTTTCTAGGATGACTGAGGTCATCTAAGGGAACATAAAAGCATCAAAGCAGTTCTATATTCATGACACATGTCGAGTTTCTCTCCAGTCAGCTCTTTATTTGCATTTCTACTCTAAAGGTTTTTGGCACAGTTAAACGTTTCCCACATTGGTTAGAGCTGTATGGTTCTTCTCCACTGTGAATACACATATGTATCTTTAGGCTACCTGACTGAGTAAACACAGACCCACACTGGTCACAGCTGGAAGACCTTTCCTCCATATGGATTTGCTGATGGCGACTCAAGGAGCCTGAAAGAGTAAAAGCATTCCCATATTTTCTGTATGTGAACAGATTCTCTCCAGTATGAATTTTGATGTGTTTCTTCAGGTTACCTGATTGAGTAGATAGTGATCCACATTCATCGCAGCTGTACAGTTTCTCTCTGGTGCAAATCCTTTGAAGGCTAGCTGGCCTCTCCCTTACAGATAGGGTGAACAGTTTAGTCATTTTATATACTAACTATTAAAATATATGTGTGGGTTATTATTGTTTTATTGGTACTGTAAAAGTCAGGAATAACATGTTTTTATTGGTGTATGTGGTGTCTAAAGATATTTTCTGGTTATTAACATGTTATAATTAATGTGTGGCTTTAATTCTTTCTGTGAATTATTAAACTTCGGCATTTAAAAACACAGAAAACTAAGGCACTACAACAGAAGAAATCCACCTTAACAGTCAGATTAACGAAGACGATAGAAACAAACAGAAGCACAAAGTGTACATGTAGCTATAATGCTCATGGCCATATGTGAACATCGGGTAACAGTAGTTTGGATGGTTATTTAACCTGTAGCACTGCACACCCCCACAAGTTTACAGTGTCTGGCTGTTAGTAATAATGGTTTATTAACATGAGCCTGAACCTCAGAGAAGCCTGACTGCAGCTCTCAAACCCGGCTGTCTGCAGGACAGACGACAGCTTTCTGGAGCACGGTACTCTCATGGGTACTCTCGTGGACGGGTTGCCCCGTCTTATTAGTTTGTTTTTCAGAGGCGCCAAAAGCCCAACCGTCTTTATTTTCTTTTTCCGAAACCGAACTAAAACCAGAATAAACCGGATGATAAACGGTCCGTTGTAGAGTAAAAAACATCCGGGACACTGACCTGGAGCTCGTTGGGAGCTTCGGAGGGCTGCCCTCCGTCGCTGGTCTCTAGGTTTATGGTCTGCTGGTCCTGGTTCTTCTCCGCCATGATTCACGTTAATCCGGCTCCTCTTGTCGCCGCCATCTCCACAGCTGCCACATTGCCCCCATTGCGGTGCTGAGTAGTTGCATTACAAATGGCTCTGTTAAAAAACAATGTAATTTAACTTTTTTATTCATCTCAAAAGGAAATAAAACCTCAACGACTAGATTCTGTTTTTAAATAAGGGACGACATATTTATTATAAAAAAGGTAAAGAAAACATTTCGGCAACCCTACTCGCTGACTCGCCCACTGGTGTCTGGCTGCAGGACAGCCCATAATCCCCGCCTCCTCCATGTTAGCGGGTGGGACGACAACCTCCCCCTCAGATAAAGGCTTCCCCAAGATTTGTCTTTGGGGGTCTACTTTTTACTACCATAAAACTGGCCATTGCCACATTTTGATAATGCTATTATGTGAAACAGTGACGCAACACAATACCAAACAAATCTCCCTGTTATATCAGACTGTCGATCACTGTGATCGTCACGTTTTGGAAGTAAATAAAAATAACAAGGAAATAAAAATAACGAGACTGTTAAAGACAGAAAGCGGTGACAGCGCTGATCGATGTGCTTCAGTGAAATTCTCCCTCTGTTAACATTCGTGTTACTCACAATAACTCCGTTTATAAAGCCACACTCTGTACCATAAATCATCCTTGCGGGGGTTGTCGGAACTGTTTGCGCAGTCGCACTAAGGACAGATGTGCTCAGAGGCATGCCCCGTAACGTGTGTGGAGCAGTCTGTCGTGCGGCAGGAATAAGTTGAACAAAGTCCATCCAGACATGTGTGTCATGCAAGCTAGCAGCTGCAGCACCCGGAGTTTGCACCCTTGGCAAGCGGACTGAGGTATGTGATGAGAGGTGATCTGTTGTTATATTTTATTTAACCGAACTGTGCATTTATTTAATCTGTGACTGTATATCTCAGAATTACTTGTTTGAACTTACCTGAATTAACTTAAGCTCATTGTTGTTGCTCCTTGTTATAGTTCAAAAGGACTGTACGGGTATCAATTTTTTCTTATTTTATAGTTTTCACGGTGCTCAACGTCCAGAGAACGAGCCGTGTGTGGAGAGGAAATAAATGGCTGCAGCCGTTAGAGACTCTTCTGTTGTTCTTGACATAGAGAGGAAAGACTGCTGTGTTTACTGTAATAACCGCACAGGTTTGCAGATGGTTTGCGGCTCGATCGGCTTCGTTTTGTGTTCTCAGCCCTCAGAGTTCTCTGTGTTTTCTGCTTGTTCGTGTGATCCGCTTTGTTTGTTTTTACTCAGTTGTATATAGTATTTGTATTTGTGTTCTATTTTTATCTTATTGTATATTTATTTTATTTTATTCTACTGTATATAGTATTTTATTTTATTCTATTCTGTACAGTTGTGTACTGTATTTATTCTTATTGTATTCTAATTTTTGCCTCATAACTCTTGCACTGTCCACTTCCTGCTGTGACAAAACAAATTTCCCACGTGTGGGACTAATAAAGGTTATCTTATCTTATCTTATCTTAACACACTGTCAAGCAAAGCTAGAAGCTGGCATGGCGCTAGATTTTTATGTTTAATTCATTTAAACATATATAACTACAGGAAAAAACACTAAATGTGCTTTTTTCTTTATAAAACTGTAACATTTATCAGATTTTCATGGGCTAATTCTCACCGATCGTAAGTACGTTTTTAAATCCTCCTCCGCTGAGTCAGCCGTGAAGAAAACAGTATCCTGTAACACTGGCATGATGTTTTAGTGATAATGAACCTTTCCAAGACTGTTACACACTGACAGCCTGAGGTGTTATTCAATAAACTGAAAATAACCGACAGACGGACCCGAAACCCCTCCGCACTGTTTCGCTAAGTTAACTGTGTTTTTAGCTGGTTAACTAACGAGCTAGCGGTCAGGGAAGGCAGGTGTTCGTCAGCTAGTCCGTGTGCATGAATGAATCTTCTCCGACTAAAGAAATCTGTGTGAGTCAGTAATAACGTCACTGTTACTGTGCTTTTATTATGCGTGTAGAGCAGCAGGCAGGACTTTGTCTTTCTTTATATAAACAGTAAAAGTAGACTTTCAGATCTAGAAGTGTGTGAGCAGGGCTGTGCAGAGAGGTTTAAAGGGGCGGGTGCTCAAGCCCCTCTAGCCCCCCCCCCCCCCCCTCCCCCTCTGCACGTGCCTGTGTGTGAGCAGGGCTGGTTATTGTCACTGATTTCTACAACTGATTCTATTCTGATTCACAAGGTCATGATTGAATTCAATTCAATTTTGACTCAGTCAGAAATATTATAAATACGATCATTTATTTTGGATATGGGCTGTTAAAAGAACCCTGTAAACCTTGTAAATTAAAGATATTTCGTTCCAAATTATTTGACTGTTCCTCTGCAATTAAAAACTCAGTGTAAACTATCTATCTAAACTAAGCAGACGCTTGTGAGGTGTGAGCATCACTGCAGATGCTTTTGTGTCAAAGTAACTGAGGATAAAACAGAAAAACATGAAGGAGCTTTTCCTGGCCTGGTTTTGTTTTTACAGCAGAAAACCTTAAAGATATTCTGCAGTAGATCAAAAACTGAAGAAAACCATGAATCAACATATGAACATTACCTGATAGAGACACAGATAAGAGTTTTGCAATTTGGCAATCTGTCACTCCTTCAGCCAGCTCAAACATTTTTTCGTGTGTTTGTTTTTTGTTTTACAGTTTTGGACACTTTACATTTGCAAAACATATGATATGTGTTCCTCCTGTAGGCTCACCAGGGCAGCTGGATGCTGGACGAGGACGGAATCCCTTTCAGAGCGAGGGAGGGTGTTGAGGGCTGGCGACAATGGCGGTCCTAGCCTGTTTGGCGCCCTGGGCGAACACTCCCTATGGTGCCCCCCACCCCCCCACACACACACACACACACACAAAACATATTGAGAATTGTACATTAGCATAAAACTGTCGGAACCATACTGAATTTCACCAGAGAAACACACGTTGCTTCCTGCTTTTATGACCTTTTCGGTCAGCAGGAGGTCACTCACACACATTCTCACATAACACACACACACACATACATACATACAGTGCCTTGTCTTTGTAACCGAGGGGGGTTATGAGGGGAGGTACTATTGTTTTGTGTGAACTGTGTTCCCAATAAAAGGCAGCAGTCGGAAGCTGGATTTGGGGTCATTTTGTTGTAGACACCAACGAGGCCTCCCTTGCAAGTAAATCGATCGATCGCTGACTCTCTTGTTTTCTTCATGATGAATAAGTCTCTAAACCAGCGGGGCTTGTGGAAACACAGACCAACACACACATATGGAGAGAGAGAGAGTATGCATTGTATGCAAATGGATACCAAACAGCCATCATAATGTGTCACACAATGAGAACAGGACAAATCAACAACTGACAATGACTAATTAATATTAAAATCTGTAACATAATGTATTGTTTGGAGTTTAGTCTGTTACTGTTGCTATTTTTACCATTTCTTCTTGGAGCAACTGTAACCCACATCATTTCCTTAGGGATTAATAAAGTATTCTGATTCTGATTGGTTCAGGATGTCCTGCCATTATCCAATCACACATCTGCTTACCTGCATCTTTTGCTCGTTTCTCCTCCTCTTCTTTTCTCTTTTTCTAAACTGAGCACCTGATGGCTTTGAACTTTTCTTGTCCATCTTGGTTTTAATTTTGTACTCCAGTATGAACACCCATCCTCCAACCCGAGGATCACCACAACATGACCTAACACACCTACACCTTAGTTCACAGATTCACTTTGTCTAGCGTTTATTTCTGGGATTTCACACAACCCAGGATTCAAATCATGAATACATGATGGGCTTGGATTTACAACAATATGAATGAAATGTGCTCTATTTGGAAGCAGCCGGCCCTCCTGCCCTTTCGACGGGTTGTGTGTGAGACTTTAAATCAATGGCGATTTTAGCCATTGATTTAAAGAGCAACCCCCCCCCCCCCTCCCCCAAAATGGTTTGTTCCAGCTCGCCTCTCCCCTACTCTGGCTCCAGCGCCGTTGCTGCCAGAGCGATGGTGGCTGAGACGCAGCAGAGCGGAGGTGTTAGTGTCTGGCTTAAAACAGGACATATTAGCTGCATTTAACCTTCAGTTACTCTTTATATAGTTAGGTAGGAGTCACACCATGTTTCTTTTAGCTGAAATACATTACACCAGTTAACCTGCAGTGTTGAAAACTTTTCCGTCGATGTTTGCTACCCTACAATCCGTCCTGCTCTGTAATAAAATCAGCCACATTTGACCGTCCTGTTGCTCCCATTGAAATGTATACAGCCTATTTAAAATCTAAAACTTAGAATTGTCCGTAGCCTGCTGTTGTTACCACTGTCCTGTTAGAAATGGATACTTACTGACTGAATGCCCATTAACCTTATAACTCCTGTTGTGTGTGTGTGTGTGTGTGTGTGTGTGTGTGTGTGTGTGTGTGTGTGTGTGTGTGTGTGTGTGTGTGTGTGTACAGAGACACAGCCAGGTTCATAATGGATATGAGGAAGTTTTTTCAAAAAAAGGAGCCACATTCAGGTAAAAGTGTAAAATCAAATGATCCGTGAATCAGGAATAATGTTGGATCAATGTTTCAATGTTTATCTTTTATTAGATGTTCATGTGGTTTGGTTATTTGCCTTTTGGTTGAAAGTACACTGAGAGAGGACTTTTTATTAGTGATCTTAATAGTATTTTTTTTTTCATATTAATGTAATTTTTCATCTGATTGAATACAATCTACTTGTGTATGATTGTCAGTCCAAAGAGGGAGAGAGGAAAGAGGGAACGTGAGGAGAAAGTACAAGGTCAGGAAGAACCAGGTAAGCAAACAGACAGGGAGCAGTGACAGGCACAACAGAAACTGTTAAACTGACAAAGAGAAAAAACCTGATTTTACTTTTACTGTCCTCCCTATATTAAAGCTGCTGTACAGAATCTGCAAAACAAACTGGGTTGAAACATTTTTGACCCTCTTTAACAACATTCCAACATAACATTATAATGGATTGGGGAGATTAAAATTAATCAAAGGAGCTTGCAAAGAAAAGCGTCTGGACTTCTTTAAGTTGCTTGAAGACGTTTCACCTCTCTCCCACCACGATGCCGCCTGGGCAACCGCCCGTATCAAAAACCGCTACTGGCTGGCGACATGGCATAGATGAATGGTCATTCCTTTGGCACCGTTCTATCTCTCCGGAAGTGGCAGGCAGTGGTCCTCTGGTTCAAGCCCCAGTTGTTCCAGTATTACCTGGAGGACATCTGAAAAGTTGGCCCTTGCTGTTGCAGGAAGGGTCACCACTGGCACTTTCAACTCTCTGGACAGCAAATGCAGCAGCTGCAGTGACCACTCCAGTGCGGGCCACTGGTACGCCTTTGCTGTTGCTTGGAAGACCTCCATGAAGGCTGGGGGTCATATCCCTTGTCCATCCGGTGGAGTGTCACTGCGGGGGCCAGGGGAAGCAGTGTTGGCAAGAGACACCGAACCTCCAGTGGTTTTGTCCGGTGTTTGGCCTGGTCCTGGTCCTGCAGTCAGTTGAGCTGTCTGTGGTGCTCCACCGCCTGCTCCTGATCCAGCGGTTAGCTCTGCCACCATTCTTGCCAGTCATCCTATGACTGGGTTTTGGCATCACTCATGAAAAATAACCCGGTGCACACAGTGTTACAAGGTAAATTAATGTTTATTTACAGTTCATTTTTAAACAGTTTCTTCTTAGCAGCTTTCCAGCTGCACCCTTCAGTTCTGTCCTGCTCTCCAGCTCCCTTCGTAACCTGGCATCCTGCTCATATACAATAGAACAGACCTTTGTCATTTTACATGTAAAACCTGATTGTGGGAAAATATATAGAAGCATGATTAGCTGATGTAAAACAGCTGTGTGGATCAGCTGCTCATGATGCCACACCCACCCCTCCTTTTCACAGATGATGTTGTTCTGATGGCTTCTTCAGGTGCTGGCCTCCAGCTCACACTGGAGTGGTTCGCGGCCATCAGCACCGTCAGGCCATGGTCCTCAGATGGAAAATGGCAAAGAGCCCACTTCGGGTCAGGGACAAGTTACTGTCCCAAGTGTAGGAGTGTAAGTATTTCGGCCTCTTGTTCACAAGTGTGGAGAGAGGGGAGCAGTTTTATGTATCAGGCTGTAAACGTTTATTTCTGCTGTGAAGTTGGACTGCGAAGTCTTAACACTGGAGTTTACAGGGATTGACTCCCCTTAGGAATGACAAGTTAACAAAGGTTAAACTTTGTTTTAAAAGCTTTTAGGATCTAATTTACACATTAATACAGAAATACACAAAAGGGTGAAGAAAATCACAAATATATTTGGGCTTTCCCCTCTTTGGTTCACTTATCAAAATAAGGAATCAAACAACAGAGACGAGTAGCAAACAGTTGATTTAATCATCCGAGTCATACAACAATGATTTCATCTTAAAGGTTTAAAATGCAGAACAAGTCAATACAAACTCATGCAAAGCTTCACTGCAATGGCTGAAGAAGAAAAACTGAGAGCAAACAACTCGTAATGAAAGCTCATGCTCGGGCGCTTCAGTGTCCGCCTAACAAAAGCACATCGTTAAAAAACACAGCAGGACTTGGAGAGTACTTTGTCCTCAATGTTGCCCTGAAATAAAATGCTGCACAGATTAAAATATGGAAGAGAAAGGAGCTCCATCTGACCTCTGACCTCATCAGAGGAAGAATAACGTGGGATTTGATCAAATGGAAGCGGCTGTGCTTAAAAGTTCAAAGTACCATTTATAATAATAACTTACAAAGAAAACACATCTTACTACCTGCATCTGTGTTGCTATCTTACTTAAAGGTTTATCGCTCAACTGGGAGGAGAATCCTGGGGGGAACTAGACTGTTGAGCATCTGGAAGGACATCCAGATTACCTGCTGAGCCTCCTGCCACCACAGCCTGAATTCAGATAAATGGAAGATAAAGGATGGAGGGCCCTTTAAGTCTTATCCAGGTGCCTGATGAGTGAAGCACTCATTGCATTGTTTTAATTGACAGGTGTCGCGCAGTAGAAGACATCGAAACAGGAAGCAGAGAAATTGTGGAGTTTTTTCATAAAGTGATCTGAATCCCTCCACTCCCTTGGTGGCAGTACTTATTGCAAGTTCTACTTCCCCACATCGGACTCTGTGTTCCACAAATCTACTACTTTTTATTCCCTAAACCTGGAGCAGACTTCAAAACTGCCAAATAAATCTAACATGAATACTGATTAACATATATATTAACATGTTCTCTGTTTAGCATCTAATAAACCTGAAAATAAAATTTGATTTTGTTTCTACAATCTGCTTTACATTTTATCAATGTCCATCTTCTGCAAGTGGATACACTAAGAGCCTTTATTGTGAAAGGCAGGAACAGGAAGAAGCCCTTTTTGCACATGTGAAGAATAAATGAAGCTTCTGGTTTAGATCAGGCAGCAACAACCAGATCTCTAAGGTACTTAAGGTAAACAATAAACAAGCTGTTTAATTCTCTGATTTCTGATCAGATCTTCTCACTAAAACAGAAAAATCAGCATCTGACTGAGGTCAGAGGTCAGGGTAGGGGAAAGCTTCCGTCGCCTGGGGGGTGGGATTATTAAGACTCGACCTCACAGTCTGTGCAGAACTCACACTCGCACATTCACTCACAGGAACAGTTCATGCTGTAATAAATAAAAACATCCAGAGCATCTATAAAGTCCAACGCTAGAATATATATATGTATATATGTTTCTATATGTGGCTGTGTTTAAATATATTTATAAGTAGCTTTGATAGAATCATGTACATTTCAAAAGAAGCAGAGCTCCATTCAAAAGTGCCGCAGCTGAAATCAAACATTCACACGTCCCTTCGATCCCTCATATAAAAAAAACCCCAAAATGACAAACAGCAGTGAATTATGGGACAAAAAACAAAAGAACAACACTTGGATGTGGGCTCACTGTGCCCTGAGCTGTGCCTCCCAGGAGGCAGCTTTCTCAGTGTGCTTCCTTGTGAAACCAAAGCGCTCTTCCTTAACTTCACGTCTCTGACTCATCTGCTGCTGATTGTTATGGAAAGGAAAAACCAAACTGCAGACCTGTTGGAAGAAGCGCCCGATAGAGGATGAATTTCAATCTGGCAGTGTGAGGAAGGCTTTTATTCACCGCACTGAAAATAATCAATAAATAAATATAAAGGTAAACAAATGCAGTGCGGTCAATATTAACAGGGATCCTCAGCAATTAATCTGAGGATTGTTTTTTTTCTGTTTTTACTAAAAAAAAGCTTGATTTGTTTTATTACAAAAACAGTTCATTTTTTTCTGTCAGTGAACTCACTGATCAGATCAATTCCTGATATCATCTTCAGTTTGTAAATATAGACTGAAAGCTCTGATTGTCCTGTCAGATGAGGAGTAAGAAAAGACCGCCAGAATCTCACTACAAGACACTGCTCAGGGCAAAGAAGCGAGCCCACGGAGGCTGAGCTGCTTACGAACGGAGCGCTTCAAGCTGCAGACAGACAGCTACATTCAACAGGAGAGAAGACATAGATCGATAGATAGATAGATCAGTAGATAGATAGAGTTGGCGTGGGGTAAGGCATCTCTCCGTCACTGTCCTTCTCTCCATCTGTCGTTTCCTCGTTTGGTTTTTCTCTTTGTATACATCAAACTAAACCTGCTGAACTTTCTCGTTCCCGCCGTCATCCCTCTCCCCGCTGGAGGAGAGGAAAAAAGGTTGAAATGGTTTAGGTGGTCAGTCCTCTCCTCTCCAGCTCCCTCGTCTGTTTCAGCTCTTTGATCCTGTAAAAATATATTTAAAACTCAATTCGAGCTGGCAGAAAAAATATCATTATAATTTTAAAATTCCTCCTGTTACCTGTGTCTGCAGCGCCGCAGAAACCTCATGATCTTGCGGGCTGCCTGGTCCTGTTTCTTTGTCAGAAACGACCCCCTTAATGACAACGAGAAAAGAAAAAATCTGTCATCAGTGTGTGTCTCTAAACCTCACAACTTAAGAGATCTATCTAACTCAAACGAAACCCTTATCTTAAAGTTTAAATTGGGCCCTCTGTGGTCACTTTGATCAATTATTCTCTGCTCTCCGGCTCTTTACCCAGGCGCTCTAAACAGCAGATATTCAACCTCTGCTAAGAACTACAGACCACAGACAAGCTACAGACCCATTTTGAAACTTCCCATCATTACAGAAATATTAAAACAAGTCACAAGTAAGTAAGGCACTTGAGACACATAATATTCTTGATAACTTTCAGTCAGGTTTCAGGAAGTTACACTCCACAGGAACAGCTCTCCTTAAAGTCACAAATGACCTTCTGATGGCAGCGGATACGGGTTACTGCAAGGCTTTCAACTCACACTCAAAGTCTCACATATCACTCCACTGTTAGTTGCAATGGCTTGCTGCAAGGCTTGTGGTTAGCTACAGATATCAGTTTAAAATCCTCACTCTTACTTTTATGGCCTTAAAAATGCATCACACAAAAACAACATAACTTAAGTTCCCTGTAAAGCACTTTGTAGCACATTCTCTTCTTAAAAAGTGCTACATTAATAAATGGGACTTACTTAAAAATGAGGAACTAAATCTGTGTTTCGATGCAGAGGCTTATTTAAAGAGAACTTTTACATTAAGCTTCATTGTTGACATGAAGGCAGCACAGCAACTGATCTTTTCGAGAAAAACTTGAGGGAACAAGTGATTATATTTAGAGAAGATTTTGAAAGTTATTTTCTTGTGTGAAACAAGTTAACAACATATGTCCAGATGTTCAACACGTCGGTGAATATCCCAAAGGAGCAAGTTATTATCATGATGGGACAAATGATCTTGTTGTGGGAAAACAAATTATTTTTCTGCAGACGACAGAAAGAAGACAGCAGCTTGTTCCCTCAAGTTTTTATCCTGAGGGAACAAATTACCTTTTTGGAGGAAAAAGTTATCTTGACTGAACAAGTTATTAACCTGTTTTAAAGAATGATTTATTTAAGGGCTAAGTTGTATTTCTTGAAGGAACAAATTCATATTCAGAAGGAACAAGGAGAAACTCGTTTATTGTGTTGAGAGAACAAATTTTTATCTTGTGGGAAAAGATAAAAATTTCCTTGTTTTCTTGAGGGAACAATTTGTAATCAGAATAAAACTTTTTTTCCTTTTAGGAAACTATTATACTTAAGAGTATGGAAGAAGACACCGTCTTAACCTGTCATTACTACATTATTTTTGTGGGCAGAAATGAATCTTGTTTCCATGCGATCAGACCAGGTTTATTAGCTTGTTTCAGGAGTGATAAGGTCTTACTTGATCTTGGAGTTGTGGGAGGCGGTGCCTCTTGGTGCCTGTTTGAGCCGCTCATACTCCTTGTAGCTGCGGTAGTACTGCTGGATGAGGACGGCGGCCCGCCGGCTCTGCTGGAAACGCTTCTGCTCATAGTACGACCTGAACTTGGACTGGATCAAGATGGCTGCCTGGGTCATCTTCTTATAGAGAGCGTACTGAGGGGGCAAACGGAGTGTTAGAGTTCGTACAGAAGAAACAGTGTTTAGAGAAACTGACGGGGAGATGATCCATCATCTGTTTTCTGTTTGATGTCGTCACTCCGGTGAACCTCAAATACCGTACCTCAGTTCAGGACTCTTTATAAATCTGACTTTCTTTTTGTTTTACTCAGTGCTGTAAGCATCAGCTCGCTAACGGAGATTTGCCGCATTAATGCGGTTATGGCGTTAACATCATTTTAACGTGATTAACGCTGACAGCACTCGTTTGGTTTTCCATTTCGCCCATTTAACCTCTGAGCAGAGTTTAACAATGTTTTTTAAGATGTTCATGTTGGGCATAAACTTAATCTCAGTTTTGCTTTCACAGTAATAGTAAAAGTTTATCCCGCTATGAACTCAATATCTCGATGAACATAACTTGCTGGGACTATCTTACATTGCTTTTGCCACTAAAAGAGAAGGGAACATATTTGCTGTTTTACGCTGTCAAAGGTGATAATTTTTATTTTTCTTTGTCACTTGACAATAAACTTGTTATCTTTGAGTATTTTATTGCTGCACAGTGAAGCCCTACTTTAACAATATTATGTAATTTCCCAGGTTTGGGCCTCTCTGTTCCAGCTCGAATGAAAACTGGATCTAAAATAAAGTGACATCATGAGCTCGAGGTAGTACGGATACATTACTGCGGTCGTTAAACAGTGAGCCACACACCAACACACACACAGGGCGATGTACTGACTACACATCACTACGTCTACTGTCAGCCATATTACCTTCAGAGCTATCCATGTTAGCTAGCCAGAGAAAGAGAGAGAGAGAGATGGTAAAGAGACATGGCAGGTTAGTTTAGTGTTAGTGAAGCTCGAGACAAACTCAAACAGCTCAGCACACACACACCTGTTTGTACTTCCGGTAGCATCTCTGGATGACGGCCGCAGCCATGTCCTGCTGCTCCTTTAACCTCCGACCCTGAAAATAAAGAAAAAATACTAAGATTCCTGGGAATAAACTGCCAAACCAAACCTAGATGACAGCAGATGGATGGTATGAAAGAGTGACCTCTGAAGTTTAAGGATGTATTTCCTCTGGTATGCTTATCTGACTGCAGACATCCTGCACATATGAGGTGGATGTTTGAGATACTGAGGGCATTTCTTTCTTTGTTAGCAGACACAAATTTGATAAAGAGCAGTGGAGAATACAGAAAGACATTTTTGGTGCTGAATGGGTCCAAATGCTTTGTTAACAGTTCAGCCCTTGTTAAAAAACCTTTGGAGAATTAGACTAGGATGACCAAATTCAGCTGGGGGAGAAGGAAGTGAATGATCGGACTAGATTACGGGACTGAACTGTGTTCTTGGACACACAGACTAAACTTAGAGGTGGATTACGGCTCGCCCTGCACTAGAAGGAAACCTTTATCCCTAATATTGCTCGCTCCCTCACTTCCCATAACGCCATGTGCACCTTGTATCTCCTGAAGGCGTTCTGGATGATTCTAGCGGCCTCGTAAAGCTCCCTCTGCTCGCCGTCTGTCAGCGTCAGCAAGGCGAAATCTCGCTCCATCTTTCCATTGGCTGAGGCGTTGAGGAATTCTGCCCATGCTGCAGAAGAGGGAGGGCGGAGCCTCTGGAGGGCTAAAGCGCTGAGTGGTGAGGGGGGGCACACGCGCCTGCAAGCACATGTGCACACTTCTCATGACAACGTTTGGTTCTAATGGTTACATTTTCTGGCATCTTTTGGGGCGGGGCTTACCTGGGCGGGGAGTGTGCGTGGGTGTCGACCGTTTCCAGGTATGTAGCCAGCCAGGTGTCCTGTATGGCCGGGTTGTCCCACCTTTCTCGGAGCGGTGACTCCGCCCCCCTGGGGAAATCCTCCTGTTTGATTCGCTCTGGGGTTGCCTCGATGATTTGCTCTGCTAGCGTTGCCATGTCAACCTGTTGTGTGGGGATGGTAACCATAGCAACAGTGAATTTTTTTTCATTAAATACATTTAAAAAAATGAGTGTGGTCTAAACTAAGGGACTATATTTTGGTACCTGCAGCACCTCCTCCTCCAGATACGCCTCTTCCTCGCCTTCGTTCTCGGCATTCTCACTGTAGCTCAGCAGCTGCTCCTCCAGTGTGGCGTGCGACCGCCGCCTGCTCGCCGTGTGCATGTATGACTGAGCGTGACTGGCAGAGACGCTCTCATAGTCCATGAGGTGAAGGGGGGAGTCTCTGGAACCACCAGGGTTCAAACCTGCAAGATCGAAATTGACGATCAGTGACCTCATCAGGTACGTCAGCGAATTACAAATAAATGAACGCTAATGCTACCTGTGCTGAAAGTGGTGTTTGTCTCCTCCCCCCACATGGACTCCAGAGGGAGGGAGGAGGGGGAGGGAGGGGAGACAGATAGTGAGGAAGAGGAGGAAGGAGACGAAGGGGAAGAGGGCGATGTCTCCATGGGGGCGAGGCCACTGGAGTAAGCAGAGCTGGGGGAGGGTGAGGAGGGGTCACTGGGGGAGGGGAGACTGCTGGAGGAGCTCAGACCTGTTGGGAAGAGTGCATACTGTTACAGCCAATCACAGAGATGGATTCAGGCCACATGATGGGCAACATGTGTAAGCAGTACCTGTATCTGGGCTGGTGGAGAGAGGGGACAGTGGTGGCTGTGGTGTGTGCGTGTCTGCTGGAGGCGTGTGCACGTCTCTGGACACCACGTTAGCGAGCGTGCGCTGCATGTGCAGCTCCTCCAGCGCCGTGGCGAGGCGAGTGTGTCCTCGGGAGCGAGCAACGGCAAGAGGCAAGCGTCCCAGAGAATCAGGGATGCCCAGAGCCAGACTGTTCCAGCTGTAGAGGAGCTCTGCCGCCCTCTGATGGCCCAGCGCACATGCCCACATCTGGAATACACGTGACACAGAGGTGAGGGAAGCAGCAACCAGATGTTGGCATGACAACTCTGACACTTCCATTTATGAGGATGGAAGATGGTCTCTATCCAAAAAGTGAATAGATTTGCTTTAATTCACTCTGTATTGATTAAGGATTGCTCTTCAACATTTGTTGAAAACTAAAGTCACTCTTTTAGTGTTGAAGTTGTCTTTTACATTCCTCATATGGCGCTCACTGCGTTACTGCTGGACAATGAAAGTTGACCTTTAGTTGCAACTCAGTTAGCAATACGACAGCAAGTAACACAACAGGATGCAAGCTGCTCTTTAGGGATCAAACTTGGTGTTTTAAGGCAGAAGTTCCTCTTCTTGGTACAAATTTGAAATATTGAACAATGAACTTTGACCCCGTTGGCCACTGATGTTTGTGTGTGTATATTTACCAGCGGCGTGCAGGAGAAGTGGTCGACATTCAGAGGATCGACTTCCTGTTCCAGGTCCAGACTGTCGCTGTTTACATTCCTGTGAACAGCAACAACAATGTCAACAAAGCAAAAACAACAGCAGTAACAGGAAAATGTGTGTGTGTGTTTACCTCCAGTGTATGAGTGTGTGGATCAGGTGTGTGTATCCCTGTGCAGCAGCCAGGTGGAGCAGCGTCATGCCACGGTGACGAACGGAGTGATGAAGCCTCTCTCCTCCTCCCCCTGACCACCGACCGCCCCTCATCATCCGCTCGCACACTCCCACAATCCTCCTTTCGAACCACTGAGAGGACTGACACACACACACACACACACACACACAGATCAGACAGCTTAATGTCAGCTTTGCCCTTTTTAACCTGCTCTGACCTCACCTGCTACCTGACTTCACAGGGTCATGTGACACTTTAGACCAATCACAGGGGAGCTCCTTTAGCTTGATAACTGATAGTTTATAAATCACCTCCTTCTCCTCCAGCTGGTAGGAAACATTACATTCATACCCTCCTCCCTCCCCTCCAGTTTTCCCTGCGACTCACCCAGGCATGCACACCTCCCCCTCCCCTCTCTGTGAGGACAAGCGCGGCTAAAAATGACTGAAGGCAGAAAGGGAGAGAGAGAGAGTCTCTGTGATCCACCCAGCTGTCAGTCATCCATCAGGCTCTCGGACAGCTGCAGCACCAACACCATGCTAACACCGCGCTAACCGCACGCTAACCCGCGCAGTAAATAAACTCTGCGGTCTCCAGTTTACGCGCAACATTTTTATTTTAATTCAAAGTGACGTTTCCAGGCTGATTGATTACGTTCGCTCAGGTCAGCAATCAAAGACTCTAGGTCTGCAAAAGTGCCGCGATCGAGCTAAAACACTGGGTCTCTTTCTGACGCTCCTGGAGGATAAGTTACTCTGACTCATTCTATGAAAGGTTTAAGGAAAAATAAATGCCTTTAAGTTGCTAGAGTTGCTTTTAAAGTTGTTCTTTTGGTATGGAAGCTGCCCTTGAATTTCATCTTTAAGGCATCGCTCTTTAACTTTATGCAGATATTATTTGCGTAATATATTTTGTTTTTGAAGGATTCAAGTTGCCGCTGAAGTTGAGTGTTGTTCTTCACAAGCCACCCTTAGTTTCTGTAGTCCGAGAAAGTACTGACGGTGCTCTTTAAGCAATAAAGGATTAGTGTTAAAGGATGACTTTAATCCAGTTCCAGTTTAATCCACTTTAAGCCTGTTAACTTTAATTTGCTCTTTAAGGACTGAAGTTAGTTTCAAAGCAGCTGTTTGAGCTGAGTTGTTGTTAAAGGTTTAAAGCTGCTCTTTCATTTGCTCCTCATGGAATAAAGTTGCTTTTTTAAGCAAAAAAAGTGACTGTTAGGAATAAAAGCTGATCATTAAGTGATAGAGTTGCTGTTAAAGCTTAAAGGATTAAGGGTTTTGTTAATGTTTCAAAGTTACCCTTTGGATGAAAGTTGCTCTTTAAGTTACTCTTTAGGCATTAAAGCTCCTGTTAAAGGCTTAAAGCTGCGCTTTATGTTGCTCGTTAGGAGTTTAGGTTGCTGGTGAATCTCCTTTAGCACAATTCAGTGTAGATTAGTTGCTGTGTCCAGCTGCTCAGACAATGTGATTTTTAATTTTCTCGATCAGTGGAAAAAGCCAGCAGAGTTCAATCCAAGTGGCACCATGCTGACGCCTGAGGGTTGACACACACAAACATCTGTGTGTGCACAGCTGACTGACAGATGTGCACAGCTGCGTAACAGCCCGGGCACGAGAGAGTTAACGGGGCCTCCCTGAGCAGCTCTTCTTTCTCAAGACAACAGCAGATTGTTTCAGTTAAGGTCAAGTGTCTCTCTGTCACAGCGAGGCTATTTTAACTCGACCGCGGCGTCTGCCAAATTCCCATGACATCAGAGGGAGGGCGAGGGGGCGGAGGGAGGTTCAGCAGAGGTCACACCGTTTGTTCTTCACAGGATCCAGCTGTACGCGCTCGCCGCGAGGCCTCTGCTGCAGTTTGATGAGTTTAGAGGAGGATCCATCCAAGTTTCAGTCTTAGTGAATTTCAAATTAAAAGTTCAGCTGAACTGTTACTGCTCTCAGAATCGAGCTTCATTTGTCATCTTTTACTCTGTGAAGTAACTTTTCAGTTACTTCATGGTGGTTTTGATTGTTGTTGTTTAGCTCCAGGCTCCAGGTTGCTACTTTGAATGACCTGAGTGTGGGCACCAAATGAAAGATGTGAAAATAACGACTTTTAATTTTATTTTTTTTGACGAACAGAGGGCATCACAAGACTGAATTGTTACTTACAGTTCAGTTTTACAGCTTTCTTACAAAGACATCATCCATACCTTACACTATAAAGGTGGCTGTTGTTGTGATTTGGTGCTAGATAAACAAAAATTGTCGCTGTTAGTTATCCATTAACATGCACTCCATTTCCTCTGCTGTTAATTTTAATCATGGCTTCCTCAGGGCTCTATCCTTGGCCCACTTTTGTTTTCTATATATACACTGAACAAAAATATAAACGCAACACTTTTGTTTTTGCTCCCATTCCCCATGGGATGGACGTAGAGACCTAAAATTCATTCCAGATACACAATATAACCATCCCTCCCAAACAGTGGTCACAAATCAGTCCAAATGTGTGGTAGTGGGCACATCTGCTATATTGAGATAATCCATCCCACCTCACAGGTGTGCCACATCAGGATGCTCTTCTGACATCATGAGTAGTGCACAGGTGTACCTCAGACTGCCCACAACAAAAGGCCACCCTGGAATGTGCAGTTTTGTCTCACAGCAAAATGCCACAGATGCCACAAGCAATGAGGGAGCGTGCAATTGGCATGCTGACAGCAGGAATGTCAACCAGATCTGTCGCCCGTGCATTGAATGTTCATTTCTCAACCATAAGCCGTCTCCACAGGCGTTTCAGAGAATGTGGCAGCACATACAACCGGCCTCACAACCGCAGACCTCGTGTAACCACACCAGCCCAGGACCTCCACATCCAGCAGGTTCACCTCCAAGATCGTCTGAGACCAGCCACCCTGACAGCTGCTGGAACAACTGGTTTGCACAACCAAACAATTTCTGCACAAACTGTCAGAAACCGTCTCAGGGACGCTCAACTGCATGCCCGTCGTCCTCATCGGGGTCTTGACCTGACTCCAGCTCGTCGCCGTAGCAGACTTGTGTGGGCAAATGCTCACATTCGATGGCGTCTGGCACGTTGGAGAGGTGTGCGCTTCACGGATGAATCATGGTTCACATTGTTCAGGGCAGATGGCAGCTGAGAATGTCCCAGTTCTTGCATGGCCAGCATACTCACCGGACATGTCACCCATTGAGCATGTTCGGGATGTGCTTGACCGGCGTATACGACAGCGTGTACCAGTTCCCACGAATATCCAACAACCTCGCACAGCCATTGAAGTGGAGTGGACCAACATTCCACAGGCCACAATTGACAATCTGATAGACTCCATGCGACGATGTGTTGCACTGCATGAGGCAAATGGTGGTCACACCAGATACTGACCGGTTCTGGGTCCCCAGACCCCCAATAGCGCAAAAAACTGCACATTCCAGGGTGGCCTTTTGTTGTGGGCAGTCTGAGGTACACCTGTGCACTACTCATGATGTCAGATCAGCATCCTGATGTGGCACACCTGTGAGGTGGGATGGATTATCTCAATATAGCAGATGTGTCCACTACCACACATTTGGACTGATTTGTGACCACTGTTTGGGAGGGATGGTTATATTGTGTATCTGGAATGAATTTTAGGTCTCTACGTCCATCCCATGGGGAATGGGAGCAAAAACAAAAGTGTTGCGTTTATATTTTTGTTCAGTGTATATATATATGATTTCTCCCAGCCAGACCACTCTTAGCTGTGATACCGCCCACTGCAGCTCTATGTCCCCCTGTCAGCCTCGACAGTTTGCTCACCTGCGTCAGTGATAGCAGACGCTGGGTGCTAAACACTTTCTAAGAGCTCAGCGATGATAAACACGGCGTCCGCTCTGACCTACAGTCAGCTCAGTTCATGGAACAAACATAAGAAGCTGTGTTAAAGTGTTCATCTTGGTTCTCTTTGTTTAAAATGTGCTCAGAATTGGATCATTGTCATCTGCTAATGCTTTGCACAACGTCACAAGTGCATTTAATTTTTCCCGCCATGATTATCGTGCTCCTCTCTACGCCACCATCAGAGCTCCCTTCACCGATATTATTAATAACTGTAAAGCACTGGATGGCTTTGCTCTGAAGTTCATTAAGAACCTCTTAACTCTCGGTGAATGTGAGTAAACAAAGATCAGCAGGCGTTTACATTCAGAGCTCAGTCCACCCACTGAGATCAAAACCTCTTTACTGACATTTTAATCTCTTCTTAAAAGAGTATTTGTTGACATGCTTTGAGAGGAGTGAACACACGGAGACAGAAATCCAACACAATTGTGACTTATTGTAGGTAAGCAGCGCTTTCAGGAAAGTTTGGTATGAAGTGACTTCAAATGGTGTTCAGATGGAGAACAGCAGTCTCACCTGTTCGTGGTCCTCTGGTGGAGGAGGAGGGGGCGTGGCCAGCTGGCTGCCGTGCTGCTGTTGATTTTGCCGTTGTTGCTGCTGTTGGTTGTTGTCGCGGGCCATCTCCACCATCCTGCGCTCCATCTGCTCCAGCCGCTCGAGAATGGACATCCTGAACTGATTATCTGCAGGAAGAGAACACGGAGGGTGAAACCCTGTCATCCATCGTCTATAGTTACTGACGCAGCGCTGCGGGGTGATTTTTTGTAGGGCGTTAGCATGGCGAAACAAAACTTTACAATATTTATAGGTTTATTTCTGAAAGGTCGTCTCCACTAACAGACGTCACTTATTCCTGAAGCGTAAACTGCACAGGGTTGCTACTAACAGGGCTGCTGAGTGAGAAAACTCCCTGGGTCCTACACTTCCCATGATGCACCGGTATCGAGGGTTATCTCTGGTAAACTGCTGCAGATTCAACAGCAGAAGGACAAACCGTCAATCATCGGAGTCCTGAAGCTCAGAAAACTGTGTGTGTGTTGACAGCTCTAACCATGAGGCTGCTCCTAAATAACTTTTTAAAGAGCACCTCTTTATCACTCACACACGCGCACACACACACACAGACACAGTGTCTCACATGGAAACTATCTGACTGACTTCAATCGCTCAGCCGCCTGGCACACCGAGTGTGTGTGAAGGAAATAAAAGCAGAGTCCCTAATATAGCCTGTGACCTGGACCTGACCCAAACACACACACTCTTACACACAGGGGACTCCCTGCTTTCTAACAGCTGCTGTGATTATTTTACCCGTTTCTCTGGATCGACCTTCGTCTGCTAACGAACAAAAACACCTACAAAGAGACACAAACTCAAAGAAAACGACGTCTGATTCGGACTCCTTCAGCCGGGGCGGCGGCCACGGGGACCTGAACGTCGTGACGGCTTTGAAAGTCTAAAAAAACAGTGCCGAGTTTAAAATCCAAACAGAAATGATGAGATGATCAATGCTTAAGGAAGAAGCAATGATTCAGATTCTCTCCTCAGAGAATGACAGACAGCACATTAAAGTTAACATTTTCTAGGTTTAAGGTCAAAAATAATTACACGTTACGCGTCGCACAACGTGAGAGATGTGGCTTCAGTTTTAAAACTTTTAACAGTTACTTCCACCTGCAGCTCTCATGTTCGTTCCTGTTATTAAACACCTAATCAATACAAGTTTACAGAAAGAAAATTACCTCTCTGATGACTGTGGGTGGTTGCCGTGGTTATGTGGCAACCATGTAACCATGACAACCATCACATTTAAAAAAAAAAAAAAAAACCCACACACACTCTCTTAGGTTGGTCCTACCGGCACCATCCTGCTGCCGAGTGTCCATCGTCTGTCTGTGGGCGTCTGATTTCAGGTGAGGAGCATGCTGGGTACGCTGTGATGTCACAGGACAAGTCTACACGGGATCCTTATGTGTGCAGCAACGCACAAAGACACGCATGCCATGAGGAGGCAGACTGAGCGGCGGTACGAGGATCAGAGAGAGAGAGAGAGCAGGCAGGACGTCCAAACACTGCAGAAAGGCATGCTGGGAAACCCACAAAGAGGGAAGGGGAGGGGCGGGGAGGGGAGGCTGATAGAGTGTCTCCACTGACTGTGTGACATTCCTGAATGTGAGACGGAAACCCTCGACAGACAGACAGCTGAGGCCAGACAGCTGCCCTCTCACTCTGACCACAACAACCAACCGAGCTGAAAACAAGATGCTGCAGTTCCACTAATGTCCACCAGAGGCCCCCCAAGTGTGTAAGTGTTAAAAAGTCCAACTTCACAGCAGAAATCAGCATGTCTCTGTGTCAGAAAAACAGGAGTACACATTTAACAGCCTTTAAATGTCTGACCTGAAGTATTTTAAACAAAAATCTGAGTTTTCCTGGATGCAGGAACCGACAGATCACAGAGAAAAACAAAACTCAGAATGGAGTTCCACAAGGCTCTATTACTGATCCTCTGCTTATTATTCAGATTATATCATCTTGTTTGTTTGCTTCTACAAATGTACAGAGGGTGTTTTTTTTTTTAAATATGCCACGTGTTAAAGTTATGATAATTCATTATTAGGGGCGTGATCTCTGACAGGTTGCTGTAGCTGCTAGCTGTCTGCTAGGCCTCGCATCAGCTAATTGGAAACCTGTACTGGGCCTCTAGAACTTGTGCTGTGGGATCCTTTTTTTTTTTAAATCCAATAATCTGACAAATAATATGACTGCTGTGTGGTTAAATGTACTGCCCAAGAATTCTAAGCTCTAATTTCAATGAGTGCAATTCAAAGACTTTATTTAAATGTTACTCAGTGCTGATTTAGGATGGATCTGATTTTAAGGCAACTAGTATTAGCTGACATCCTGGTCACTTCTGGCTCAATAAAAATTAGACTATTGCAGTCAGCTGCATCAACGTAACATGCAGTTATACCTTTAGGAGGTGGACGCCAGCGTACAGCGGTGAGTGCAGCGTTAATTAATACAAACAAAAACGACTGTGGCTCAGAGGGTTGGGAATCGCATCTGTAACCGGAAGGTCGCCGGTTCAATCCCTGGGCTCTCTGTCCTGGTCGTTGTGTCCTTGGGCAAGACACTTCACCTACTGCCTACTGGTGATGGCCAGAGGGGCCGATGGCGCGATAAGGCAGCCTCGCTTCTGTCAGTCTGCCCCAGGGCAGCTGTGGCTACAACTGTAGCTTGCCTCCACCAGTGTATGAATGTGAGAGTGAATGAATAGTGATGTTGTAAAGCGCTTTGGGTGCCTTGAAAAGCGCTATATCAATCCAATCCATTATTATCATTATAATAAGCAACTGTCACTGATGAAAGACTTCCTAATAGGAAGTATCCCTATACTGCCACAAGGTTTCAGCAGCAGACAGATGTGAGGACTGTAAATGAATTTAGGAATAAATATTAGAATATCTGGGAGGAGGCCCAGGGCAGACTCAGGACACGCTGGTGAGATTATATCTCTCGGCTGGCCTGGGAACGCCTTGGTGTTCCCCCGGATAAGCTAGAGGAGGTGGCTGGGGAGAGGGAGGTCTGGGCTTCTCTGCTTAGGCTGCTGCCTCTGCGACCCGGATAAAACAAAATCTTTGCCATACGCAAAGTTACAGAAAAAAAGACCAAGTTAAAATAAAAGTTCACTGTATGATGATAAATAATGACAATGACTAAAGTGAAGGTAGAGACTGGTCTGAATCAGCTGTTGGACTCTGCTGCCCTCTTGTGGACGAGCAGCTGAAGCCCACACTGACTCTAGCAGAGCAGCTCAGAGTATCACCTACTCGTCTGATCAATATCCCGATCACTGAACAGTAGTTGCTCCACTGTAAACCTTCTAACTACACTTCACATTCATACAGCACTTTGGCCTTTAAATGCTTTCAAACCATCAACATTCTGATTAACAGGCAATTTGTTCCTGACCGCATGAGTCAAACATGAACTCAGGAACACGTTAGACGAATGTGTAAACCACTACAGTACAGAGGCACTGAACCCAAAATGCTGATACAATTTATTTAAAACTTCTACTACTACTAGTTTTTTTCTACTACATCATTTTCCATCCAAGAACAAACTACATATTCAGACAGACGTCCGTACAGTCCTCCAAAGAACCAACTGGAGGGAGTGTAATGGTGATGACACCATGTGTGCAGGGAGGATGTGATTGCTTAACAAATTGGACGCTCTTTATATATTGGAACAGTTTCCATTGCGGTATAAGGACCACCAACAACAAAAATACTGTAGCCCACAGACTGGTTGGTCCTCACATCTTTAACACTTTGGCTGGTTTCGCCTCATAAGTAAGATTAAGGAGGTGAACCTCTGATGGGACACTTCGCCTGGTGGATAATCTTCCAGAATACTTCCAGATACTTGACTTCTGTTTGCTTTTTGTCCTTCTGTGTTGGTTTCTGTGGGTTTGTGGCTGTTCTTCACGATCATAAGAACAAACTGGGATTTTGGAACATCCTAAACTGAGTGAAAGTTTGGTTCTGAGGTTGGAGTGAGCTTTGAAGAAGTGTATCTGACCTCTGAACCGCTTGTGTGGTAGAGTTTACTTGACTGAACTGACTTTTCGATGTTTTGTAGGCTTGGTTTTGATTGGTTGATTTCACTGATACAGACTGCCTTGTGTTGGGGTTGTCATGTAATGCCTGAGATTCAAACATATCAAGCATCATCTGTTTTTTGTTTTTTGGCAGTACAAAATCTGAAATATCAGGATCTCTAAATTCTCTTTCAGCCCACTTCCACGTTAATTATTTGCCATGTGTAGGTGGCGACATAGAGAGGGAAATCTGACCGTCTAGTGAGAGCCAGTCGAGCTGAGAGCTGGGCAGAGAGCTGGCGTTCCTCGCTCTGTACTCGAACAGGACCGAAGACGAAACCGAACCTCCAGACTCCAGGACCTGCAGACAGACCAGGCCGGCCTCATGGGCTGAAAGACAGGAGATGGGAGAGTCTGTCAGGTCACACGCGCCATTTCAATCAGCATAGTCAGGCTGGAAGAGGAAAATCTGTGTGTACCAGGACAGTAGCAGCGCAGCACCCCTGGCTGGATCAGCGAGGCGGGGACGGTGCTCTGATCGAACACGCATGAATACCGACCCGACGGCTCGCTCCACGGCCCTGTTATCAGCACCTTTACTCCGCCCTGCAGAGGACACGACGATGACTGATGAGTCATCACTTTAACACCTTTACATACATGTATTTAAATACAAAATATTTATTATGTATTTAATAACACACAGTTAGTTTATCCTTTTATACTGTGTGACGTGAGGATGACACATCTGTAATTCTGACAATAAGTTTTTCAACCTCTTGCCTGACATTTGACTCTGCGCAACACTTCGTCTCCAAAGACAGAACAATCGACGCGTTTACTGATCAAAGTACACAAGAAGAAGTTCGTTATTAAAGATGAGGATGTTAAAAGTTTGCTACCCCTGTTAGTAGAAGCACCCGTGGTACGATTTCAAAATCCTACATCACTTCGTTGTTGAATTATCGCGTTCACAAACTTGGGTGCTCACATCACCAACTCAGCAGGGCGACGACAATCTGTTTGATTACATCCTGCAAAAATTTCCATCTTTTTTGTCACGTCGAATCTTGGATAAATTGAAAGTTGTGTTCCCTCCATCACATACAGGGTTTTTTGCAACCCATAGAGAGTTTGCATTTAGAAAAAAAAAACCACACACACAACATCGATGAAAAAAATATTAAAAATTAATATTTTATTACAATTATCTATGCATAATTTTTCTGAGAGACCTTACCTTTCACTATGAGCAAAATACACCTGTCGGGACATAATCATCTGAGCTCCTCGCACCACCAAACCCACCGTACTGTCCCCCTTCAATTCATCACATTTCTCTTGAGTCTCCCTCTTAGAAATATTTAATTAAGCCTCTGGGTCCAGGGTATAACTGGCCGTTTTTGACTACTTTTGATTTTACCTCTATATTTCACCTTTAAAAACTATTTATCTTGCCTTGTCTGGTATCACTATTTTCAGCACAACCTCAAATATCTGAAATTGGAGTTATTTTTTCATTTTTACACACTATAGTATCACAATTGATCTAAATTCAGACAAAAAAATGTTAAATCCAAGTAGAAGCGTTTCCACTGGAATCTGCCTTTGGTGGCTTTTGTGGAGCAAATGTGACATTCAGCAGTATAACTGACACACAAAACACAACACACTAACTACAGCCTCCAAACACTAAACGTCACTAATGTCTCGAATATGAAAACTCACTCTCTCTCTTTCTTCCACTCGCCCGCTTTCCGTCGCCATTTTTTAATCGTAACTGGTTTTACGCGGCCTATCGACACAATTTAAAATCTATAGTTTGAAGTCCTCCCTTTCTACCCAATTTGAAATGGAGACTCTGGGTCACTGCATCTTGTAGCTGTGTCGTCTTAAATTGGTCATGTTGTGCCAGCTTTCCCTCAGTTAGAAAGAACGAAACAAAAAACATTTTTCAATTGAGAGACGAGTAAGAACACAAAGAAATCATCATGCCACGAGGGAGCCTTGAATTCCTGAGCTCGCTCTCTGGGGGCGGCTTATGATGTGCGATTTGTACTTCTGTGATAAATGTACGACGTGGCCTGTACAAATGTCCAACACCACAAGAAGCAGCAGGAGGGTCTGACCATAGTGAACAGGCCAATCCCAGTCGGCTGCATCGATGCATCATGTCGTTTTATGGACGTCAGGTTCAATCTTCTGACTTTTACCCAGTTAAATCAATAAAACCTCACTGACGATAAATAATAACAATGACGACAGTGAAGGTAGAGACTGGTCTGAATCAGCTGCTGGACTCTGCTGCCCTCTTGTGGACGAGCAGCTGAACTCCACCCTGCCTGTGAAAGAAGCTCAGAGCATCAATCACTGACTCGTCTGATCAATGTCCCGATCACTGGACTCCACTTCCTTCACTGTAAACGTTCTGACTGATTTTCTATTGACTGATTGCTCGACTGTGAAGCGGATTTATTGGCGACTGATTACCTCGGGGTACGACCACTCCGGGGAGAAGTCTGTGATGGAAGCGAGGCGTGTGGAGGAGGCGGGCAGCGGGTGAGGAAAAGGGAGAAAGGAGGAGGAAGGGGAGGGCTGGGGAGGAACGACGTAGCGGACTCCTGCCGGAAACACGGCAGGGCTTGGCACGGCGGAGACGGCAGCGCAATGAGCCGCAACAGGATTGGCCTCCTCTGTCATGAGGTCAGAGATGAGGTCAGGAAACTGACTGTCAAAGGAGATGTCAAGCTCCTCCCCTCCCCGCTCGCAGGGCTCCGCCTCCTCCTCCAGCTGAGTGTTCATGCAGGTGTCCTCAGAGTCGGAACCCCGCCTGCTCTCCTCTTTCACCTGGATAGCAGTATCCATGGCAACAGCAGCAGGTGTGGAGTCCATGTTAGCGTCACTGTTGGCAAATATTGAAGACTGCTGCTGCAGCAACAAGGGCTGACGGGATGTCTGAGCGGGGGTTGGGGCCTCAGGTATACACAGGTGATTGGAGTGTTGCCCGGGGTTTAACGGATGCTGATGCTCGCCAGCCTGTCGGTAAGTCTGATTGGCCGGCTGGCAGGCCTGGGTCGCCGCACTCTGACACACCAGGAGCAGGGAGGCAGAACTGCTAATGGTCTGTTGCCGTGGTGCCAAGCTGGAGGAGGCATGGTTTGTCTGGAAGGCAGAGAAATAAAAAGGGTGTTGATGTAGGAGGAGGGTCACAAGCTTCTGCTACAGGAAATAGTCCCCCACTAAAAGACACTTTTTAAAAAGAAATAGATCGAGCACATCCTCACCTGCAGGAGAGCGAGTTTAGAGGGAGGAGCACTTCCTTCATCATCATCATCTTCCCCCCTCCTGTCCTTCACCTCTTCTTCTGCATCCTCCCTCACTGCCTCAGACTCCCCCAGAGCTCCGAGCTCCAAGCAGAGTGGCAGCAGGGGCGGGGCCACAGTGGACGTGGGAGACAGTGATAGGGAGAGGGAGGGGGGCATTGTAGACTGAACTTGGGGAGAAGAGGAGGAGGAGGAGGAAGGAGAGGCAGAAAGAGGGAGGACTGAGTCTCTCCTGTCCACTTCACAGGAAGATGAGAGGGAGGACAGTGAGGAAGGAGGGGAAACAGAGGATGGAGGGGTGGAGGTGGGGGACAGGGAGAGAGCGAGGGAGGGGGGAGAGAAGGGGGAGGAGGTGGTGCACATGACAGAGGTGGGGGTGGACGAGGAGGAGGGAGGAGGAACAGGGCCGCCGTACGTCTGGCCTTGTTTGGGGGAGTTGAGGAACGAGTCAGGATCAAAGGCAGGGGGAAGGGATGGGGGAGGCGGCGGCGGGGGTGAGGGGGAGGAGGGGGGAGAGGGTGGGGAGACAGCGGCAGCAGGAGGTGGTGGGGAGCAGAGGGAGGTGGATGTGTTGGAGGAAGACGGGGTTAAGAGAAGGCCTCCAATAACCGGGGAGGGCAGAAGAGTGAGTGAGAGGGTGGTCACGCCTGGTGCCTGCACAGGAGGCGGGGGGAGGGAAGGGGGGGCAGGTGAGGAGGAGGAAGTTGGAGGGGAAGGGGAGGTGGGCTTGATGCCTGGGGGAGGGAGGGCCGGGGAAAGCAGCAACTGCCCAGAGCCGGTGAATGACAGGCTCCTCCGCAAACCCGCCTCCTCCGCTCTCGCCACGCCGCCCCCTCCTCCCTCTCCTGTTATGGCAGCAGTCGCCATGACAATGACTGCGTTCTGTGGCAGTGCCACCGTCGTCAGGTTGCCATGGCGGTCTCCGTAGAAACCGTTACCGTTGTTACTCATGGTGACAGCAGCTCGGTGGGATTGAGGCGGGGAGGAGGAGGAGCTGTGGGAAACAAACAGGACTAATCGATCAATCAGGAAACGAGCTCATGATCAATACCCTCTGACAACTTTCTGGCACAAATTGTTCATGAATTTCACAATCAGTGAGTCCATATGTGTTCTCTGCAGAGTCAGTGTGAATCTGAGGCAGAGCTGCTTTAAAATAAAACGCTTTTCTCTCAGGATCAAACAGTTCAAAAGGACAATAACGAGAATTACAGATCCTCCAACAAAGCCCATTTTTTAACTATTTTAATTGAAGTGCTTTATGGCTTTTTCTTTGCTCGTGAAATTCAGTTTAGTAGTTTTTGGGCTATCTCGCTTAAAACGAACCACCAAACCAAAAGGACTCGAGCAGGAACGTTCACAGTTCGACCGATAACTTCCCTTTTTCCTGTGCGGATGACTTACGTGGACGAGGGGCAGGGAGATGAGACCGGGCTGGTCTGAGCCTGAAGGTGAGGCAGTTTGGCTTCTCCTCCCGCTCCTCCTCTCCCCACCTCCCCCAGCTCAGAGGACACCGGCGAGGCGGATGGCCTACAGGAAGAGGGCGGGAGTTTCGGGGAGATGATGCGATGCTTGGTGCTGTTACATCGGTGGGGAATGTTCACTCCGGATGACACTGTGCTCAGAGATAAACAGGGCTGGGCGGTTAGTTTCACTCTGTGATGTCATAGCGATGTCACAGTGAAGGTGTTCAGGGCTCACCCTGGGCAGTGTTACACAGGCAGGTGTGTGTGCGCGGCTGTGGTTTGGTTCTTTGTCGGTCCAGGATTTGCTGAACCAACTCCTCAATACTGAAATCTCCCG
Source organism: Rhamphochromis longiceps (assembly GCF_057381845.1). NCBI lineage: Eukaryota > Metazoa > Chordata > Actinopteri > Cichliformes > Cichlidae > Rhamphochromis > Rhamphochromis longiceps. The sequence continues at coordinate 1,519,367 of NC_140559.1, forward strand.
CACCAACTGAACACTTCATACTGTGGACTGAAACGCAGTAAAACTACACATTAGTACTACAAAACATACACACTCTGCATCCACACAGTGTGGCAAACACATGCAGTTAGGTGTTCGTGCATACACATGGGCCTCAGCTGGCTCAGCAGGTCGTCTCGGCTCCAGCGCACGCTGTCATGGCGGTCGGCCACCGCGCAAAGCAGTGGACTGCATTTCCCAGAATCCTCCAGGGATGGCACGTTCAGGTAGTGGACCAGCACGATGTCTGGGTTCTGTCGCACAGAAACACACTGATTAATACTATTTTAGGTTTACGTTTTCTATTATTTTGTGTCTGCATGTATGTGCACGTGTCTGCATGTATGTGCACGTGTCTGCATGGGAAAGTACTGCTAACTGAGGCTGCAAGTGCGTACACGCCTGCAGTTGATGTCTTAGTTCTGATACGCAGTTTTAGGGACCCTCTCACTCTGCTCGTGCTTACCTGCAGCCTCATAACTAAACTGGCGACTAAACTCAGGAATTCAAGTAATAAATAATAAAACAAATAATAAATCTAGGATCAAACACTGGTAAATAAACTTGGAAACTAACACCAGGAACTAAATACAACAACTAAACTCGGGAACTAAACTCTGGTCTGAAGTCAGGAGCCAAATCCCAGGTAACTAAACTTAGACATGAAACATGGAAATAAGTCTGGGACTAAACGCTGGAACTAAAGGTGTAGTTTGGGAACTAAACTTTCTAACTAACTGGAAAACAAGCTGTAACCACTTGGGAACCAAAAGTTCAGTTTGGGAACTACAAACCATGGTCTTAAGGTAAGAACTAAATCACTGGGAACTAAATTTTACAACTAAATTTGGAACGAAACAAGTTTGGTAACAGGTTGGAACTAATACTAGATTAAACTTTGTAACTAAATTACAGATTGGGAACTAAACTCTGAGTAAGGAACTAAACCCCAGGAGAGACTAAAATTTGAAAACGATGGAAAAACATGGAACTAAACTCTGAGCTAAACTCAGTACCATAACTGGTGAACCAGTCTGAGACTAAATCCTAAACTTTACTTTTAAATTAAAAACAGTAAATAAATTTGGGAACTAAACTCAAAGAATAAACTGCATCTATCAATAAACTAGGGAACTCAACTTCATACTTCAGGAGTAAAGTCAAGCTCTGAACTTTGTCAGTGGAAACACCAACATTTAATCTCAGTGTTGCTTAATCTTAATGATGTTTAAGCCTGCAGTCGCTCACACACTGCAGTAAATAAAAGGAACCCGTAAACAAGCTGAGGACAACTTCTTTCTATATGGTTCCTTGTAAGCGCTGAATCAACACCACTTGGAAAACTGGCTGCAAACCAGTGGCAGCGTGGTGTGTGTTAATGTGTGTGTGACGGGGTGTTTATTCTGACCTGCAGCAGCCAGTAGCATCGTCTGTGGAATGTTGGCACGATGGAGGAATGGACGTAGCAACCATACAGGCACTGAAACCCAGAGACCAGCACAGTTTAGCAGGGGTCAGCCTCAACACTCGCTAATAGAACAGCACGATCCTTTCAAAATAAGAGCAGACGCTGTGTCGCTGCTGCAGCCTGGACTAACTGACTGATCTAAAACAGGATGTGGACACGAGCTTCGTCTTTATTCATAGAGATAATGTTCAGGGCAGCAAATGCATCTTATTTCCTCCCACAATAATCTCACAAACAGTATTCCTTCTGCTGTGCTGTGACACTGTGCGTCCTGCAGGGGGAGCAGCTGTGCTCAGGTGTGTGTGTGCACGTGCTGCAGACCTCCATGCCCTGGACCTTCAGCTTCATGTGGTCTTCTCTCGTCGTCTTTCCATCCTTCCTTTTCTTCCAGCAGTATCCATCCTTTCTGTACTTCACCTTCTTCCTGTTGTACAGGATGATGCTGCCGTTCTTCGGCCTGACACACAAACCGATCAATCAATCAATAAAATCCAACAGGAGAGAGGCCCTCAGCTGTTTGTGTATGACAGGTGTGCTCTGGGTCTGTACCTGGTTTTGAGGGTGCAGGAGAGCCACTCGTCATGTCTGTCGAAGGATATCAGGTAGGAAGCGATTTCCTGCAGAAACAAAGACGATTTACATGATTTCAAATCACACGTAGAGCTCAGAGTGAACTGCTCGTAAAAACAGCGTTACAGTCGACATACAGGATGAAACGTTTTCTGCTGACGCTCAAGAAAACGTTTTCTGTCATATCGTTTAGTGACCCCGAAAACTTCAGGAGGCTTTCAATGTCCCAGTAAAACATCGGACTGAGCAGCAGTTAGTTGTTAGTTAGAACGACCAGAATATCCGAGTTATAATTATGTAAAATAAAACAATCAGCCACATCTGTGACGCTGACGCCAAATCTTCCTTTCAAACTCAGAAAACCCCACAGATGGTGACGGCGGGAACTGTCAACTGTAACGGGCTCATCAGGTTTAGACAGTGTGGCGTGTGCAGACTGAATAAATAACGGGACTTCTTGAGTTTCTGTTTCATATTTATCAGAGCAGAAACACTCAGAGCAGCGAGGCCTGTGCAGGTTTTAGTTCCTCAAACTGACGGTTTCTGCCTCACATTTAAAGAACGGCCCCTCTGCTATTGTTACCATTGTATTGACGTGCATGTCCGACCTGATGCAGTCACCTATGCTCACAGTGGGTGGAGGCCCAAGGGCTCTCTGACTGTCTTTCTGGGGCAGGGAGGGTTGCGGGGAAAGTCGCAAGTAAACACCAGTTTTAAAGGGATCGCACCTCTGAGCCTGCCCCGAAAGTCCTCACTTAAAAGTGATGATAACAGCAGTGATGGAGGACACGAACGTGGGTAATAGAACAGCTTACCTTTAACGTTTGAAACTCTGCTTTCATTCTTAACCTGCTTCTCTGATCCTACCTCGGTCTGTTGTTCTAAACAGTGATAATGATAATATCCTCCGTGTGATGTCACTTCCTGCCTCCACCGGTTGCGTCAAACAGGAAACGAGAATCACACGAGAACTCACCTCGTTAGTGTTCCACCTGAGCCGCTCATTAGGCAGGCTGGACGAGCGAGGGAGACACTCGAGCAGCTTGTTGGGAAGAAACACCTTCCTCTGTCCTTTGTTCTCTGCACACACACACACACACACACACACACACACACACACACACACAGTTAGTGGTTCTGCTGGTTCTGATGCGGACAAACACCTCAAATTCTCATCATCATCACCCTCAGTGAGAGAGGACACGATTAGAAATGAGTCCATCACAGGGACAGCTCAGTCAGAGAGGCTGAGAAGGTCTGAGCATGTGCAGAGGAGAGTGGAGGATGAAGGTGGAGCTGCCAGGCAGGAGGAACAGAGGAAGAGCTCAGAGGAGGTTCAAGGATGAAGGAGGACATGCAGAGCGTTGGTGTAACAGAGGAGCATGCTGGGATAGGAAGAGGTGGAGGTAGATGATGCGATGTGGAAGAAGCACCGATCAAAGGCCCGAATCCTGAACATTAATCTCTGAATATCTCAGGATCTCAGCAAAGACGGCGGAAAACAGTCACATTTTAGGTAAAAACAAACAAACACTTTTTTAGAGGTTTTTACAGGATATGACATGAAGGACAAAATGACCCAGGACTGATGAACAGACAAACAAAGTGTCAGACAGTGGACACGTTCCACCAATCGCAGCTGGGCAGAGCCAGCGTTTCACTCACAACTGAGACTAAAAATAGACGCGTCTGAGTTGGCAACGTGTGCAACCTCAGTTTGACCACAGCGAGCAGCAAAAAGCCGCCGAACTCAGGTGTAGCTGGGCGCGGGGGTCCGTGTGGATGACTGCGTGCCAAAGTTCAACGAGTTAAAGGTATGAAAATGTCCTGTCAGGGGCTTCATGCACCATCACTGGCTTTACAATATAAACAAGTTCAATTAGAGACTTAACCGTTTTTCCAGCCTGCCTCCATCTTTCTTTCTTTTTCTTTTGTACTTTATTATTTTGCTAATCTTGACCCTCAAACTCTCAGGTCTAACAGAGGAGCCGAGCTTGAAGATCTCACAAACCCCACCCCTCCTCCACCAGTAAAGATACATGGGGACCCACTATATCTCTGATGTACTGCAGGAAACTGGGACACTTGTTCCGATATATGTTACCGAAGCACCCAGGAGCTCATTCATTTCATCGAGAGGAAAAAGTCAGACTGTCACTGAGTCTAAAAGTAGGAAAGCATTCAGAAACACTGAAACAGAGTTTAGTGGATGAGGTCACTGAGTCAGAGCAGCACTGACTTCTTCTGTTTGGTTTACTGAGACACAGCTGACACAACAGAGCTCTACAGCAGCAAGCATCATCAGACCACAGTGAGTCTGCAGGGCGTTATCTGACTGAAGCATCTCCATGTCACTGGTAGCTGAAACAGATTACACACGATGAAATCCTACACGATGTACCGCTGTGAGCTGCAGTCAAACTTTGGTAAAGACTTAAAACAGGTAAAATTAAACAGCTGCAGACGCCTCGGCAACCAAAGCGTCTCTAATGTTCCCTCAGAGGAGCTTCCTAACATCTGCCCTCCAGCAGGTTCATCCTTTGATTTCATCAGATTAATATGTCTGCACTCTTGTTTTCATACCGTCCTGTAGTACAGGACCTGCGATCAGCCTTTCACTGAGTCATTTCATACGCGAACAGAGCAGAAAAACCACAGAACACCAACAAAACGGCTTCTTACTGTCCACCTCCCTTATTTACAGCTTTCCATCAGAGAGCAAAGGTCACAGGGGGCGCCATTACATCGTCATAGCAACACTAACACTGCTAGTGTTGGTGTTGCTAACACTAGCAACACTAACATTAATTAAACAAAAATAAATCTTTTAACCGACTAATGACGTTTTTTCTTTCAGCTAGTTGAAAAAACCCAAAACAAACATCTAGCCGTTGCTCTGAAGAGAACGGCTAGATGTTTGTTATTATTATTAAAAAAAACTACATATTAATATACATATAATAATAATTATTACAAATTGTATAATATCTAAACATTTTAAAATGAATTAAAACATGAATAAACGCTATGAAATGATTTTGTTTAATCATGATTTAATTTTTTTAACAATTTTTTTTACATAAAGTTAAAATGATCAAGTAAACTAAACAGTAAATATATAAAAACAAAATGAAAGTAATACAACACGAAAATGAAATTTAAACAATATCTAAAGAGCTAATGTGGACAACAAGCTTAAAAAAGTATCCAACTTATATTAATAATATAAATAAAAAAATGTTAAACTTGAAATATTTGTTTTTTATAATTATTTTTTCATTTTTTCACTTCAATAAAAATAAACCTTTTTAGAACAGATTTGAAGGAAAGGGGTAGAAGTAAAAGTAATATAGCATAATTTATAACTACTACTAACAATAATAGTAATAAAATATCAGTAATAAAATAAAATTCGTTTATTTGAAATAAAACTAGGTCCAGTAATATTAAAATATACAGTTCAGTAATAATATACCCGAGATAGAACCAAAAACCCTAATAATACAAAACCGGTTAAATAAATAAGAATAAACACACGTTATCTTACATTTATTTAATAGTTTTATATAAAAAAAAAGATAAATAACAACAAATATCAAAGCGAAAACAGACACAATAACAAAGAAACAGCATAAATAATAAAAGAAGGACAGCAAAGTTTAAGAGGCGGTCCAGCTGGACAAACAGTCACAAACAAATACACGAGAAGACAGAAAGAGCTAAAACACTTCAACTGCAAGAAGAAGTGACATATTGATCCTCTGACTCACAATGAAAGACACAACCAGCTACACCGACAGTAAGACACACAGCACCAAACACAGCAGCTCGTGAGGCCTGGCAGGAAATCAGAAATCCGTTAAAGAAGAACTCATTGATCTGATGGACACACAAACGCGACACCATGCAGTCACTGTCTGTGTGCAGGTGGATGGGACTGACCTGTCTCCGGGGAAACCATCTCCTTGTTGCTCATGGTGACGAGTCCATGCAGGATGAGTCTCACACAAGGCAAGGCGGCCTGCACTGCCCCGCTACACACACACAGAACAGGTCATCAGTGTGATCAATGACAAACAAGAGCTGCAAACACACACATCTGATATCTCAACTGACCAGCTCCACACAAACAGCCACGCACTTCTTCAATAGCTCCCTGTTGCCTAGCAACAGCTGAATTTGCACCCACTTTACATGGAGAGCGTGTAAAGTGGGTGTGTGTTGGGATAGGAGTGTGTTTGTGTGTGTTTAGTTACATAACAACAGCTTCACGGTGTGAGTGTGTGATGATTAACCCACAGAATGACTTCTTTGATTAATTCGTGAATAAAACCCAAACATCACCTGCTGTCTCACACACACACACACACACACACACACACACACACACACACACACACACACACACAGAAAACATGCCAGCTGTCACTTGATCGATATCTGATTTAGCTCTAATCATCAAGACGCTCACTGAGGCAGGTTCACAGATAACAGATGACGCTGAGCCTCTTGTGTAGAGGATCCATCCTCCTCCCACACAGGCTCGGTCTCCACAGGCCGGGCTCAGACCCCGGATTCTCATGGGTGCTATGGCCGCCTCGCAGAGCACAGCACCCCGCCCGCGGGAGCTCAGCTGCAGCTGGCTGGTCAAAGCTAACGTTTCACGCCTTTGCGTTAACAATTAGCACAGTTACCCAGACAACAACAGGTTTTAACGCAGTGCTGCATTTATTCAAGCCCTCATGATCTACACTCGGAGGGGAACTCAGATGCGAGTGCGGATGTTTGGGTGTTAGCTGCTCTGCTAGCCGTCTAACTCCACCGGCGGAGCTCGGCTAGCTGCTGGTAACAGGCTCGCCTCCGCGGTGATTAAAGCAGTCCCGGAGCCCAGCTGCAGGGCTTCACCTGCCGGTCACAGCACGCTACACCGAGCCAGCCAGCGGTGGCTCCTTTCCAGATATACCGTATAAAACAGAGCGAGCTAGTCGAGAGCAGCACAGAGTTCGGAGGTAAAACAATCTGTTTAAAGCTCCTTTACCTTCCGCCTTCAGCACAGCCGCCATCTTCTCTGGCTATGACGTCACTGCGCAGAAACGTCTGGCGGGAGGGAGGACTAGTTTTTTTTCTGTTTATTACTAGCACATTGTAAAAATACAATACTAAATTCTTTCTTGTGTTAATTTAATTGTACTTGTGAAAAACGTAAAGGAATATGCAGTTGCATCCTCTGATTACACTTTAAAGGTTTTATCTGGAAGGAATATTCCAGAGTTTGTGTGTGTTATAATGTGTCATTTTGTTATCTGGCTCTTTTTCTCAATTTTTGTATTTTTTGTGCTCAGGTCTCTTTTGACTAAGAGAACTTGATCTCATTGTTTAAATAAAGGAGCAAATAATAGAAGCAATAGTGTTATATAGTAGTGTAACAATATTATTGTTGTTGTTGTTGTAAGTGTGACAAAAAGTACTAAATCTGGATTAAAGAAATTTTCTTCAAGAAAAAAATATGGGGGAAACAATCCACAGTTGATGTTGTATTGGTGCAGTTCTTGTTAAATCTTGTTTTTGGTGTAGTCTGTGCAAGTCTGATGATTTCTTCTTATGGACTTTTTTTCTCTCTCCTTGTGACTGTCACTGTCACTTTGTAAATAATATGAAAACATTTTAATCCAGAAACTCAATTTTCTTCCTCCTTTTATAGCATCCAACATCCACCCAGAATATTTGAGAGTATGTGCACTGATAAAACTTGTGACAGGTGGGTAAAGACCAACAGCACAGTCTTCTGCATGAGCTGTTATCGTGACCTGAAAGCCACTGACTTCATCTTAATGCACTTAGACCTACTACTCCTCAGTCACCGGATGTGAATCAAGCTAAAAGCCATTTGAGAACTTTGACCATAAAGTTCTTAATTCAAAAAGGTTGTTTTGTTTCCCTGCAGTGTGACAGAGGTGGGAGTGTGTCTTTAGACATCTTGAAAATAATAGATATTAGGTCTAGACCAGTATTTTTTCCTTCAGCAACATACAGCTGACTGATCGTTTCTCAGACGATGCTCCACACATCCCTGAGTCACCTGGACACTGGCAGAGGGAATTATGCTTGGATGCTGTCCATGGACTACAGTTCAGCATTTAACACAATAATTCCCTCAAAGCTTTTCACCAGGTTGAAGGTTTTAGGTCTCATTGACTCATTCACTGTGTCAGTGGATCCTCAACTTCCTCACAGACAGACTCCAGTCAGGGAGGGTGAAAAAAAAACATGTCTCCTTACATCTCACTCAGCACTGGAGTGCCTCAGGGCTGTGTTTAAAGCCCCCTGCTGCACTCACTGTACACTTATGACTGTGTAACCAATCAGATACCACCTCCATTGTCAAGTTTGCTGACGACACTGTTATTGTGGCCTGATCTCTAACAACATCAGAAGAGATTAGAAACCTGGAGAAATGGTGCCAGAAAAACAACCTCCTCCTAAACATCAGCAAGACTAAGGAGGCTGATTATAGACTTCAGTACAAAGCAGGCATAGAATTATGAGACCCTGATCATCAGGGGCATATAAACTCCACCACCCTAAGTGGGTGAATCTTTCAAATCATCCTGTTCGTCTTGATTGTGATGGGAAATTAAAACTTACTATTACGAACGTGATGTCTGTCTGTCTGTTTGGGTGCAAAGCGCCCCCCCACCCCCAAAAAAGTCTTGATTTCAGGATTGATTTTTTGTGGAAAAGCAAAGATAAAAAGGCTTTACCTTTCTCTTTCAGGATAACTCTAGTATCCCTCACTCTGAACCTCTCACCATGGGCATTCTGGATAAAGACACAATCCAGACCAGACCCAGGAGATTGGTTCTGAAACCAATATGCTGGGTGATATTACAAGGGTCAATTGCTCTGCTTAGTCCAGCTCCCAGACAACAGGGGCATACAAACTCTACCACCTTAAGTGGTAGTAGACCATCAGCTTCCTGGACCATCAGCAGCCAGTGTGTGTCGTCTGCTGTGGCTCAGAAAAACACACCAATCACAGATTCAGACCCATCGATGAAGCTGCACAACAACACAAGAAGGAACTTCAGGAAACTCTGGAGCCCTTAAAGAAGAAGTTAAAGGTTTGTGAAGAAGTTCAAGTGAAGTTTGATCAAACAGCAGAACACATTAAGGTCCAGGCCCGACACACAGAGAGGCAGATTAAGGAGCAGTTTAAGAAGCTTCATCAGTTTCTAGCAGAGGAAGAGGAGGCCAGGCTGGCTGCACTGAGGGAGGAAGAGGAGCAGAAGAGTGGGATGATGAAGGAGAAGATGGAGGCTCTGAGCAGAGAGATAGCAGCTCTTTCAGACACAGTCAGAGCCACAGAGGAGGAGCTGAGAGCTGAAGACGTCTCATTCCTGCACAACTACAAGGCTGCAGTGGAAAGAGTCCAGCGCTGCCCCCTGCTGGATGATCCACAGCTGCCCTCAGGAGCTCTGATAGACCAGGCCAAACACCTGGGCAACCTGACCTTCAACATCTGGAACAACATGAAGGACGTGGTCTCCTACACTCCTCTCATTCTGGACCCAAACACTGCTCATCCAAACCTCATCCTGTCTGAAGATCTGACCAGTGTGAGACAAGGAGAGAGGCAGCAGCTTCCTGATAATCCAGAGAGGATTGAGTGTTCCTGCTCTGTCCTGGGCTCTGAGGGCTTTAAGTTTTGGTAAATACTCAGCATGTTTATCATCAGCTCCAGACGCTCTCCTAATAAAGAAGAAGCTCCAGAGGATCAGAGTGAATCTGGACTGGAACAGAGGAAAGCTGTCGTTCTCTGATCCTGATACTAACACACACATACACACCTTCACACACACTTTCACTCACAGGATGTTTCCATACATTAGCACTATGAATAAAGTGAAGATACTACTAGTGAAGGTGTCAGTATTGTCTTAGCAGTGCCATTTAGGATAATTATATTTATAATGCCTTCAGTCATTAAATGTGGTTCATGTTTATGTACATATATCAAATGTTTTATTTAATCTATGATATTCTGTATTTGCTAAATTTCTGTTCATTCTAATGAAGCTGAAATGATTGAATGATTCTGTCTCTTTCATTTACAACTATTTCCCAGACCGGTCGCAGCAGATGGCCCTGCCCCTCCCTGAGCCTGGTTCTGCTGGAGGTTTCTTCCTGTTAAAAGGGAGTTTTTCCTTCCCACTGTCGCCAAAGTACTTGCTCACAGGGAATCCTATGATGGTTGGGTTTCTCTCTGTATTAGGATCTACTTTACAACATAAAGTGCCTTGGGGCAACTGTTGTTGTGATTTGGCACTATATGAATAAAATTGAATTGAAATCTTAACTGTTATGAAAAACCTAAAAAAAACCCCCAAACAAACCCAAACCACTAAAAACTGGAGAAAAAAAAAACTAAAGCATTTTCTGATGACATTGTTTATTGATCAGTATCATCAGTGTAGATAATAGAAGGATAAATTCAACAACCGCAGATACCACAATGGACCAGACCCACAGTGAAACATGGCAGAGGAAACATTGAGGTCCACTCCACCAATGATGACTTTAGACTTTTTGTTAATCATAATATTTTATTACAGAGATTAGATCATGGAAGCAGACCCCACAGAGTGTAACAAAAAAACAGCTCAAAACAAGTTTACAATCGGGACAGACTATCAGCTAAAACATTTTCAGAACCATTTTTATGATGAATACTTAAATTGTATTCCTGCAATAACACAGCCCAGCGCACGAGATGCTGGTTGTGATTAAACATGCGAGCAAGGAATATGAGTGGGTTGTGATGAGTGTACAGAACAAGTGACATGCTGCACCCCAAGAACAAAGGCAGGGTCTCCTTTTTGTGGAGTAGTTTACCTGTTTTTTATTAAACTTGCAGGAATAATAACAAACGGGGCGGTCTAAACCCTGCAAGTCTTGCAACAGCACTGCCCCAACCCCGACAGCACCGGCATCAACTTCATGTTTGAAGGGTCGCGTCAACCTATCCACATGCCACCTGAAAGGTTCTTTTAACAAAAGCCTTATCATACTGGCATTTCATTTTTTCCTGGGAAACAGCAAGGTGCTGCTTAGCCAGAGCTTTGGCTTAACTCAAATGCTCAAGGAAGTTTTTCACATACCTCCTTACTTTTGTTTTGGAACTCCCCTCCTGAATCAAAAGTGTCTCATTCAGAACTTTGAGGGGTCGGCGTGGTCCCTCATCCCAACTTCTCTCAGCTTTTAGGCAGTACTCACGTACCACGGCGTGGCGTATGGCCAAATACTGTTTCAGAAGGACTAAACCCCAGTGATTCCTGAACAACATCACGGGCAGCAAATAACACAAATGGGACTCCCTTATCCCAACTTCTTTCAACTTTTAGGCAGTACTTACGTAGCATCTTTAAAGTCTGATGCCGCCGCTCTATTGGACCTTGCAATTCAGGATGATAAGCAGAGGACACAACATGTTTAACACCTAGGTTTCACTTCTGCAAAGGGCACACTCTGCAAACCTGCAATTTCCTGTCAGCCTGCAACTTAGTCTTTCTGAAAGACACACACTGTTTAAACATCTGAATGCAATATCAATGCTGTAGATTATATTATTAATCTGGACAATAGCAGCAAAATAATTTCCCTGATCTCCACAAGTGCTAGCAACTTGTTTAGATAACATAGACTGAAAGTTTGAACCCTGGTCAGTCTATATGACCTTGGGCAAGTGATTTTCTTATGTAATGGGACAGCCTCAGGGAAACGGGTAGCTGCACACATGATTGTGAGATGACATTGCTTTCCTGATTTTGTTCTTGATAGTGGACCCACACAGTCTACTATGACACGGTCAAATGGGTGATCCACTACAGGAATGGGACACAAGGCGGCATGGGGTATGATCTGGTTAGGCTTACCCGCAATCTGGCACACATGACGACTACGACAAAATTGTGAAACATCACACTTCATACTAAGATATCAACAAAGAATCAGAGAGGGTAATGTCAGCACCTTTATTTGCTTGTGCATGGGTAACCGCCAGTATTGGGCAAGTTACTTTGAAAAAGTAATTAATTATAGTTACTAGTTACTTCTTCAAAAAAAGTAACTGAGTTAGTAACTGAGTTACAATATTCTAAAAGTAATTAATTACTCGAAAAGCAACTATTGCGTTACTTTAAAAAACGTTTAACCCTCTGGGGTCCAGGGTATAATTGGCCATTTTAACTACTTTTGATTTTCCCTCCACATTTTACCTTTAAAAAATATTTATTTTGCCTTGTTCGGTGTCATCCTTTTCAGCACAACCTCACGTGTCTGAAGTTACAGTTATGTTTTCATTTTGACACACTGTATAAACACAATTGATCTAAAATCAGACAAAAAACATAAAATCAGAGCAGAAAAAGTTATATATATAAACAGGGGTCTGGCACCTTACCACCACAACCATGGACCTCATTACGGGCTTCAGCTTTTACAAAACCAACCCCTTTGGCTTGCTGAGAATCTGACATTTTCCAGCAATACATTCAAATGCTGCAAAGTATGTATCAACCTCAGCTTCTCTAAAAGCAGGTAATTAGTGATAGTGAAAGCAGAAGCAGACGATGAGGTGGAACCGGGATTTTCAGCAGAGGCAGATAAGGCTGCGACTCCAGCTCAAGCTTTGTCTGCCTCTATCTCCAGCCTTCTGGTTTCGAGGAGTACAAGTATATCATTTTATGTATTTAAGTTTTTCAAGGTCTTAACTGTTCATTAATAGCATGTATTTGTAATATAACGTTACTTTTTATTAACTATTTTATCAGTTACATATTTTATTATATTCTTGAAAAACTTTACTTGATGAGTTCTTTATTTTATTGTATTCACTTTTTACATTTTATTTATTTATTTTTCACATAACGACCAAAAAAACGCCTTTATTTGATTTCTTCTATCACTTTGTGGTTCTGGAAACACCAGAGTTTTTACTGCCATCCCCTCTTAATTTAACTGTGATTATTATGTTATGAAGCTTAACTTTAATCTGGCCCAAACCAATTTACTCAGGAACACATAAAACACTAAAATAAACCAAACATTAACATTTGGAAGTGATCTAAGTGACTTATATATCGTGTTTAACCTGAGTAGCGAAAGATTGCGGGGGGGTTGAAAACAGTGTGCTGGGAGTTTGCTGTTCTCGCCGGCTCTAGTGAGCGTTGAAACCCTGGCTAGCTATCAAGCTGGTGGGTAACAGAGGCCTCCGAAAACGTGGGAGCATTTTTAGAAATATGTGATGTCTTGTTAAATTGAGCAGACATTTGAAGTTTACACAGCTACATTCTCGCCTGAAAAAAAGTAAACGTTTATTTTGTGACCCAGAAAGAGTCATTTTTTAGCTGCGCTTCTCCGCTACTGTATTGCCGCGTTTGAGTTGTGGAAGAAAGGCATTCTGGGATATTTAGCTGTACCAAGTCCACACAAGTCACCACCGATGCATGCTCGATAAAACACGTCCAGGAATGTTTTGCGTTCTTGTCTTGATGCGTACTTTGAATTGAAACAGTAGTTGGTCTCCGACTGATGACGTATGAGGAGTACACGAGAACGCAACTACGCACAAGTACGCATATTTAGACTCGCTAGGTCACTGCAATACGCAAGCAATATGTTCACATGCTGCAAAGTATGTATCAACTTCAGCTTCACTAAAAGCAGGCACTAAAGAAATGCAATTATTGTTATCGAAAGCAGAAGCAGACGATGAGGTGGAACTGAGATTTTCAGCAGAGGCAGATGAGGCTTGTGGCTGAGACTCCAGCTCAAGCTTTCACAGCCTTACAGCTTTGTCTGCTTCTATCCCCAGCCTTCTGGTTTCGAGCTCTAGCTCGGCCGCCTGTTCTGGGCCTTCTCTTCAGCCTTCAAATGGAGACGTGCCAACCGCACCTTTAACAGAGATCCATCCCTGCTTTCTGAACTCCCAGAGGAGAGCGGATCGTAGCGAGGAAGCGTGTGCGGCGTTTTCAGAATTTTGAGAAAAAAAGTCAGAATTCTGGAAAAGAAGAAAACAGACGTGTCCACTTTTCTTTTCTTTTTTTTTACGGTGGCCCTAATCCCCTTCCGTATGGGAGGAAGGAGTACAAGTATATAATTTTATGTATTCAAGTTGAAGTTTTTCAAGGTCTTAACTGTTCATAAATAGCATGTATTCTTAATATTATTTTACTTTTTGTTAATTATTTTATTAGTTACATATTTTATTATATTCTTGAAAATCTTTACTTAACGAGTTCTTTATTTTATTATATTCACTTTTACATTTTATTTATTTATTTTTTACATAACGACCAATAAAACTTCTTTATTTGATTTCTTCTATCACTTTGTGGTTCTGGAAACATATATATACGTACAATGTATTATTGTTGTTAAATATCAACACTTCACCGAGTTCTTTTGATTCCTCAATCTGATAGAAGACAAAACACTGCTCAGTGGACCATTTCACACTTTATTCTCTTACACAATTACTTCTAGGAGGGAGATGCGTCCTGCATGACCCGTTGCAGTGCATCTCAAAATGGTGGTGGACCCCCAACAGTTTTATTACAGAAGCTCTCTCCAGTCTAAACAACAGTGTCTCAGTAACTTTCTACTCAAAGATGCTCCCCTGTTATCTACTTTTTCCCAGGCAAGTGTGGGCAAGAGCCTACAGCATTCTGCCCCCCAAGGACACGTAGTCTAATACCTTTATTTTTCAGGGCCGTGTCCATTTAATACTACACTATATGGTTATATGGCATTTTAGTTAATATAAAGCATAGAACTGAGGCACTTCAAATAATTTCCTCTCAACACTGTATAAATATCTATTATATATTCTTAAATGCTCAACAAACAAATTCTATTTAAAAATTTTGGTCCCTATAATTAGAAAGAGCTAAAAAAAAAAAAAAAAAGAAGGAAAAGAAAAACAGTATGAAGATGAATTTGATTTTATTATTTGATTTTATTATTTATCTGGTATTACTCTTCAACAGGTTGTTCTTACTTTGTGTCCATAATGTTATAATGTGTAATATTTTTGTGTAGCTTATGCATAAAATGACAAAAGCATAAGATTATTATTAATATTAGTATTATTATTTTTTTATTAACTGTTGCAAAAGTACCAAATCTGGTTCCTCTTTTTTCTGCTTTTATAGCTCTCAACATTCACCAAGTATGTATCAGTGTATGTACACCAACAAAACACATTACAGACTCACGCAGGGCATCATAGTCCTTGCTTTTAAGGCAATGCACCACTTATCAAAGAGGGTCCCCTTTTTCCAGCAATACGTTCACATGCTGCAAAGTATGTATCAACTTCAGCTTCACTAAAAGCAGGCACTAAAGAAATGCAATTATTGTTATCGAAAGCAGAAGCAGACGATGAGGTGGAACTGAGATTTTCAGCAGAGGCAGATGAGGCTTGTGGCTGAGACTCCAGCTCAAGCTTTCACAGCCTTACAGCTTTGTCTGCCTCTATCTCCAGCCTTCTGGTTTCGAGCTCTAGCTCAGCCGCCTGTTCTGGGCCTTCTCTTCAGCCTTCAAATGGAGACGTGCCAGCCGCACCTTTAACAGAGATCCATCCCTGCTTTCTGAACTCCCAGAGGAGAGCGGATCGTAGCGAGGAAGCGTGTGCGGCGTTTTCAGAATTCTTAGATTAAAGTTGGAATTCTGAGAAAAACGAAAGAAAATTGTGACCTTAATCTAAGAATTCTTACTTATATCTCTGAATTCTGTAAAAGAAGAGAAAAAGATGTGCCCACTTTTTTTCTCCCGGTGGCCCTAATCCTACAAGTACATGATTTTATGTATTCAAGTTACATATTTTATTTATTTATTTATTTTACATAACGACCAATCAAAAGCCTTTATTCGATTTCAACTATCTCTTTGTGATTTGGGAAATATAAATATACGTACAATGTATTACTGTATAAATATCTATTATGTATTCTTAAATGTTCAACAAAGAAATTCTATTTAAAAGTTTTAATTAGAAGGAGCTAAAAAAGAAAGAAAGAAAGGAAAAACACTATGAAGTTGAATTTGACTTTATTATTTATCTGGTATTACTCTTCAACAGGTTGCTCTTAATATTGTAATATTTTGTGTAGCTAATAGCAGAAAATGATAAAAGCATTACATTATTATTATTTTGTCTTGATGTTTGCTCAATCATCCAGGTAAGTAAATCTCCAAAAGTTGATTCTTCTGGACGTCACAGCTCACCTGGCAATCCTCCTGGCACTTAACAGCGTCATAATTATGATGAAGGAGCTGACCTCCCAGCCCATTGTTCATTCAGTGCTGCTAGTTTTAGTGCAAATATACTGTTTATAAGACTGGGGAAACCTGCAGTCAGCTGAGGCTGAAGAAGTCACTTGGATGAGCGACAAAACGTTTCTCCCACTGAAAATTTCCAGATGAACAGAATCAACTTTTAGAAATTATTATTATTATTATTAACTGTAGAAAAAGTACCAAATCTTGTTCCACTTTTTTTCTTCTTTTATAGCACTCAACATTCACCAAGCATCAGTGTATGTCCACCAATAAAATACATTACAGATGGGTAAAGGGCAACAGCACAGGTAATCTAGGTATTTGCTGTTATCATGACTTTGGAGCCATTAACTTCCTGTTACTCTCATTCTGTTTAAATTGTCAAACCGCGCACTTGCAACATTAGTCCTAATTCAGTGGCCAGGTGTGAATGGACCTAAACAGCTTCTTGACAAAAAGACAGATTTTCTGCTTCCCTTGTTGTCAGTCAGTCTGGTAAATGGTATTTTTCTTCCTCTGACTCAGGATATGTTTTATTCCAAAGTTCAGACGATGAACTGCCAAAAGCTGTAAATGTTAATGATAAACAAATTCTATCTTATGTGTCCGGAGATCCGTGATGCAGTTCTTGGACAACTTTCACCATACTATACCTTCTGAATTCATGCCAGCATGTTAATAGCTCGGCCTTTGTCATTTTCAGCCCCACAGTGCTGTGCATACACTTGTGTTCTGAGACAGCTTGCTTGAGAATGCAAAAAACGGAGCCAGTTCTAAGGTATACAACAGGGTTCATTTGTGTTGAATAAACAAAGTTTTGTCCCACCACTGGCACTAAAACTATTGAACTATAACCGAAGACTACTCTCAGAACATGTCTGAGAGTAGTTACACTTACAATTACTTAAACTTATATAAAAATCTTTTTAAAAGTAGCAAATATAAAGCGTCTTGAGGCAAATGTTGCTGTAAACTAACAATATCTAAATCATCACAACCCCAGGTATTTAAGCTGATCCACCTTCTATCTCCCTCTCATTCAAATATATGTAATCTTTCTTGCTTCCACTGATTCTAATTCCTCTTCTCTTCAGTACTTCCATCTCTTTGGGCTTTTTTATCATTACTCCTCTCCTCGTCTGCGACGCTCGCACAGAGAACATATGCACTTTAAATACTCGCCCAGACGCTGAGGGCTAATCAGGGGAATGAGACACAACTAGGAAACAAGACCGGTGAAATGAATGAATACAATCACAGACAGGAACTAAACTAAATTAAAGAGACAAAAACTAATCAATTAAAAGAGGAAGTAATGAACAGAGAAACTTGACACAGGAGAACACAGGGGAAAGCTGGAAAAAAAACCCATGGTGGACTAATTGAATTCAGGGAACTCAGAAACTACAAAACTGTATTACAGGGGTCCTGGGTCCAAGACCCAGTACAATTACACATCTCTTTGTTGACATACTTTTGCTCATTAACTTTTACCTTTATTCTCACGGCTAAATTCACAGTTTTGGAAAAATTATTAACTTTCAGAAATACATCTACTATAATGAAATGTATTCCCAATTGCTGTGTAAGCCATTATTATAAATGTGAAATATTTATACATTTATTAAAAACAGACACATCTAGTTCATTTTATTACCAACATTCTACTAATAGCAATTTAAAATACAGGAGCAAGTAGTACACTAACAAAATAATTTTTAGAGCACATTTTAAGATCTGGGTACAATGACCTATGTTTTAATCAGGATGTTGAATCAGGAAGGTCATCCGGGTCTTTATATGTTTAAGATATTCCAGCAGTTCAGGATCACAGACCATGGATAGATAACGTTGGGTATTATCTGTACAGCACTGAAAATATATGCTGTGCCTTCTATTGATACTCCCAAAGGGAAGGATGTGCAAACCTCATGTCATGGCTGTGTGAAGGTAGGCAGGAATGGTGGACCCAAGAGCTGGAAGCGCAGAGGCAAAGTGAACTCAAAACATACGGCTTTATTGTGGTGTGATATTATTCTGTTATTATATGTTACCTTATATATGTAATCAAAGTAGTTGAATTAGAATACTGCTGTAGATCATATTATACCCTTTAAAATAGAGTGTGTGATCTGTATGTAGTTTAGTTCTCATTATACTTTTGAGTTAACAGAACATATTCACATATTAGTTCATTAGATAAATGTGCATCACTCTGTATCCTTGATCTGCTGGGAATGTGTTACACTGTTTTCTTGACATGCTTAATTGTTGAATCATGAAGAGAAGGTTGTAAGCAGGAGACTCTGTGTCTAAAGACAGGGGAGATAGACAGACCACATTCCACACCCCCACCTTACAGAAAGCAGAGAAACAACTGCCGAGGTCATAACTTAGGCGCTGTAACAGAGAAAAAATGTGATGTTTTGGCTTTTACGACTAGCTGGGGGCCACAAGAGACTATAAAAAGCTGAGCAACCCGTCACCATTTAGAGACATGTGCCTGACCCTCTGGTAGCATCTCTCCCGTCCGGACGTTGTAATGCTCTGACTGTTGAATTGTATGGAAATAAATGATTGTTGATTGAGCATTTATACACCGAGTATTGTCCCTCCTTCAGCCCAAAGATTCAAAGAACTGCGTGTTTTCAACAACTTGGTGCCGTGTGACCCGGATCCTTGGTGTGCTGAGGAGGTGTAGATTTGGCCTTTGGTGAGATCGTGGGGCAAAGTGAACAGAAGGCCGGCCTAAAACAGAAAGGTAAGCACAGCCTGTTGTATTATAAATACCAAATGTGCATATTGGGCTTTCCAAATTAATCTGTTCGCTGAGTCACATGTATTTTCACAGTAAATTTGTCGGTGTCTGGTTTTTGGCGCAAGATACTAACAACATAAGTTGAGGCTGAATTCCAGGGTGTTAAATAAACTGCTTCTACCGAGATACTAATAACATACTACGTTGGACTAGAGTGCAGCCACTTTACCTTCCACATTTAATTTTGTCTAATACTGGCTTCTGTAGCAATAATACGTTAGAATTTATTCTGAAGACGCGGCCATAAGTTCAGTACATTGAAGTCGAGGTTTGTTTATTTTGTTTATGGTGTCAGTGACGTCCTGGCTTTTGCCGGCTATGAAATAGAAGTTGATTTAAGGACAAGCAGATACTGGCTTCACGGTGCAGTTGGACGCTGGCAACGCGAGAGCGAAACACGTCCGTAGGTTTGGTTTATGATACGGCGTGTTCCGGTGGTGCGGCCGTGAAGTGCAGTAGTGGTTGGTGCTAATTTTAGTACATTTGAGAGAGGTTTTGACGGTGGTTTGTGGCGTCAGTCGAGTATAAAGGGCTGCGGCCATAATACAAAGTAAAAATTTAAGTACAGAGCAACACCTGGTTTATGATGTCAGGTATAACTTCGGGGATGCAAGCATCACTTTTATGATGCGACTTTGCCCCGTGGTGGCGGTCATAAGCGCAGAGAAAGGGGTATTTTGGTCTATGGTGCAGTGTGCTTTAAGAAGATCTAATAGTTGAGCTCAGAGGTTTCTGTGTAAAATTCCCGCTGAGGAAAAGTGTTGTGTGTGAGTGTCAAAGCGCGCTCTGAGTGAGAGTGTGTGTGAAGCTGCGAGGCGCGCTCTGGGTGCTGTCTTGTGGGTGAAGCGCGCACTGAGTGAGAGTGTGGGTGAGGCGCGCTCTGAGTGTGTTTTTGTGTGGAGTGTGAAGCGTGAACACAGTGACAGTGACGGTTAATGTGTTTGAATAGGAGGACATTAGAGCAAATACACATTTTAGGATCAAAGGTTGATGCCTAGTGTACCTGTGGAACTTTGCCTATGGAGTAGCGACCCTCCTGTCCGTGGACGCGTGGCCAGGACCGGCGTTGTCCGGGTGCTGAGGTGGTGACTTGGGGAGGTGAGGGCCCCCGCATAGCCACGGAAATAACACTGGAACGGCCGTGTAATCACGGGTTCACATTTATTTCCGGACTAGAACAAGACACATTTTGCGAACAAACGTTGAGTCTAGATTAGTAAAGAAATATAAAAAGGTTGAATTCCTCGTTTCAGCGGTTGAAATTGTTGTGTGCCTGTCCCCTGACGAGTGTGAAATTAAAATAAAGAGGGAATTTGGAGCCACATAGAGATAGACGGGCATAATTGGGTGTATTACTCTGTGGTGTAATAAAAATAAAAAGGAGAGATAGTAAGAGGTGTGCAGTGGAGAATTATGGAGGAGTAGAGAGAGGAATGTGTTGGGAGACTGGCGTACAGTTTACGCTGTCAAGGTAGGCGGGTTGCCTGCTTATCTGTTTAACAGTGATGAAAATGAAATTAAAATAAATCTCTTAGTGTGTTAATACAGGAAGCTGTGGACCTGGACCAACTGCCCCCACAAGCACAGCGGCCGAAGCAAAATTATAGGTAATGGGAACCACACCCAGCACGAATCAGCAGCTGTGAAAAAGACAGCAGCGAGGAGAGAATTAGAGGAGAAATTAAGAGAAGTTTTAACACATAAAATTGGGGCCAACGGACTTGTGGAGGTTGGGAAGGCGTCCGGAGCATCACAACAAAAAGGTGAAACAAAAACACACACAAGCAGAGAAATCTGAGAGAGAGGCTCCTTTTAAGGTAACGCCTAGTTTGAGAAAAGATAAAACTAACCTGCTTTTATACAAATGCACATACACGCAATGAAGAAACAGCTTACACTCATGAACACGTGAAGATTTTCCAGCAAGGTTAAAGAAAAATTAACATACTTAAATGATGAAGTCTATACATTACTGACAAAGAAACCCTCTGGGTTGCAGGACAACAATTTAACTAAAAAAAAAAAAAAAAAAAAAGGAACACTGGTCTAACCAACCAGGCAAGACACAACAAATTTAGTGGTTAAAAGATTCAAATTGTGACATGTTTTCTGTTGATTGATTAATAAAAGTGATTACTGAATGAAAGAAAGTTCCTTTTTTGGGCTTTTAAACATGATCTTAAGAATTTTAACATATACCGGTGTTGTCCTGTCAACTTGGTGGGTTAGGAGTTGATTATATCGGGAGACAAAAAACAAAAAAAGGGGGAGAGAAGGCTGACACAGGGCCTGGCCCCATTGTCTCCCCTCTGAATAACACAGCCAACACAACAACATTTTCCTGTTCGTTTGTTTTTGTTTTTTGTTTGTTTTTGTTTTGTTTTGTTTTTGTTTTTTCTATACATATTTAATTACAGGCTGCTTTGCCGGCCCTGAAAGCCGAGGCTGACTGGACTCCTGCTCTCCCCCATACGTGACACTGACCAAATGCTGCAACAGCTGGACCCACAACAACGACCTGAGAATGTCAACAGACCTGCAGGAATGTGATCTCATGCAGCCGAGACGGAGAGCACTAAACCTAAGGCCCGTTTCTCTACACGGGGGAAAATTCCCAGACTGCGTCAGCTGACAGAGCTGTGACGAGACGCCCGCCAAGCCCGAATGAAAAGTAAGGCCGAGCAAAAGAATGCTGACCTTGATAACTTTGCATTCACACTGTGCAGGACAGTGATGGACCAACACGGATGATCGGGTGGCGAAAAAGGGCGTGACCGAGACAAGAGGAGTAACTGAGGACAGAAGGCACCTCAGAATGGACAAAAACACAGAAGAAGATGCAGGTTTCACCTGCGGTGAACATCGACACTGGAGAAAGGACTGCCCCAATTGGGGTCAGAACCAGGATGGACTGAATTTTGAGCAGCAGCAGCAGCAATGGTCGCAAACAAACTGAAAAAGGAGGGGGGCAGGACCCCAGGGCACGCTTCAGGCCGTGGTTTACCCAGAACACCAGAACAGGAAAGTGATGAACACAAACACCCACACAAACACACACATCTACATGCACTGACTCAGAATGAAGAGAAACGCATACACACACACACACCCACACACACACACACGGGAATGTTGATTCACTGAGAAGTGATGCACACACATACACATGCACACGCTTGTGCAATGAAGAGTGATCCACACGCACACACACATACACGCTGATGCAATGAAGAATGCTTTGCTTATGCTGATATGCAAAATGCTGCACACAAACATCCCAATGCATAATTTTTATGAGGAGCCATTGATTACTTAGAATGTGTTATATGTCACCTAGAAGGCATTTATGTAGATTTTAGGAATAAGCTCTAAAACGGTTTGGTTATGAAAACAATGTCTGTGCGTGATGTCTGTTTATGGCTCAAGGCCTTGACTGAATTCTTTGCTGTGCTTCACACAGCCCTGATGAGGAACAGTGGCACAGAATGAAAATGATGAATTAATAGTGTAAGGTTAGGTTGGAGTACGGCATTTTCTGTGATTGAGTTTTAATTCAAGGAGGAACAAAAGGTGTTACGGCACCTGAGGTTCTCATTCCCACACAATATTGTCCCGGCAGGAAGCAAAATGTTCCTGTGAATTTCTGGTTGATTGTTTAGTTTTGTTTAGCGCTAGCTTGATTTTATCAGTGAGCTTTGGCTTGTGTTCTTTCTCGTAAGCGAGAGAGGGATAGTTTTATGCTTGGACATGTCTGCAACGGGCCCTAGTTTGTGTTATTTTAGTAGTATTTTGTTGGTTATGTCTGTTTTCGTTTTTGTTACAGTGCACTGGAGAAAAAACATCTGAGAGGTGTGATCCACCGGTGGTGATATGTTGATATTTTGTGAGTTCATGATTTAACAATCAGCTCTTTAAACCAGGCCTGAAAGATTGAAATTTAAAGCGCTATAAAATATTATTACTGTAAACAGTTGCAAAGTGTGCTTCTCCATGATTGTAATTGGCTTGGGAGAAATTCACTTATAGGGAACACTGAGAAGTTCTGAGTCTAAAAGGATTGCACCGAGTCAATCCGGCCCAAAAAACAACAAGGAATTGTTTTCCTTTAAAATGATGACGTCATCTTGCTGGTGATGGACGCTCGAATAGGTTGCGCGGGAGACTCCATTATCAGCAACATCTGGTATGAATGTGTATGGAGGTATGCATGTGAATGGACTGTGATGGACTGACGACTAAAAGTTTTGACTGACTTGATACTGAGACAATGACTGCACCCACTTTAGGATTAGTAAATGCCAATAAACAATTCACCCAGCCGACAAGAGAAGGGTGGATGCTTCGCTTTGTTTTGTTTTGTTTTTTCAGGAGCAGGAGGATAAGAGAGACTGGAGGAGGAGACTCTAGCTTCACATAAGTATGAACTGCAGACTGAACACTGTGGTTGCTGATTTTGAGTTACTGACGTTTGCATCAAGAAAACTGTGCTATATTAACTGTGTTTTGATTAAGGTATCATGTTATATTATTGGGAATGCCAAATGCTACAGTGGAGAAGACTTTGGATATCACTCATGACTGGAATATGTTACTATTAACCACAGCAGGCCACTGTAAAGAAGTCAATTAAATTTTATAGAGGAAAATCGCCAAAATTGAACAATACCTATGAATGACTGGCCACATTCAGAATAGAGATATGCAATAATAAACATTGGTCCACGTGATTTAGGTTCTCACTTGAAATAGTAAGTTATTAAATGTAGAATATAATCGACAGGGACATTTGATAGGATGTGGTACTGCAAAAGAACAAGAGCAAAGTAAATAAAGAAAATATTGTGTTTAGTTTGGATAAATTCAAATTAAAATGTACCATTACACTCAGAGGATCAATATGGAATAAAACATATGCAAAATTTGTAGGAAGTACATGACTGATAACTGTTCTGTCCTGAGCGTTTGTTTCCAGAGCACCCACTTGACCACACCAACAGTTTCTCGCCACCGAGGAGGGGTACTTGCAAAAAGAATAAAATAAAAATCTGAGTTTAACAAAACATTTTAAATGTAAATATCAGGCTTACCTTTCTTTTTCCATGAAATGTGCTTGTGGGCACGCCAGCCATTTTGAAAAGGTGGGCAAAACAATTGGCAAGGCCACACCCCCACACATGTGATATAATTTTAAAGGTACTGTTGCCCTCTCTAAGAAACATCAGGACTTAGAGGAGTGGCAAGTAGAGTATGCGAGCTACAAGCAAAAACTAAAATGTGTACTACAGTGTGCAAAAATGAAATACTGGGTCATCAGGGGGTCATGAGGGACATTTATAAAACTAAAAGTCCCACTAACCTTAAAGTGCACTTGAAAAGCTCACACAAGAAGGTTAACCTAGCTTACCTAGAAGACCTCATCAGGGGGAGCACACTCCCCCTCCTTGAAGAGCTCACCCACTCAACCCGCATCCCCAGAAAACAGCTAACCCCAGATAAGGCAGCGTGATGTATCCCGAGACAACAGGACTGGGACATCTAAATAAAGGTGTGAAACAATCGCCTTCAAAAGGTTATCAATTCACTTGAACCAAAATTAGGACCACACGGTGCGGCAAGAGTTAATAGTTATTAGTCTCAACACCCAAGGATAACCAGAAGAGCATGACTGATATGGTGGGACTGGGATTTTGTTACACTTAATTTTTGCAAAACACAAATAAAACTAAATTGAAACTAAGGATTTTCAGAAAATAAAAACTACACTAAACTAGCAAAGAATTGGTAAAAACTAATAAAAACTGATGAAAATTGCAAAACTATTACAACCCTGGTGCAGAGATTGGCAAATCTGACCAGGAAACGTTATAAAATGGATTGTCAGGAAAGTCAGCGTTAAAGCCACATTTGACAGTCCATACTAGGATGGCATTGGACATCTTCGGGGCAGAAAAGGGTTGGTGTGACCAAGGTGTGGTTTGGCTTGTTGTATGTACATTTCAAAATGTTACAGCTCTGGATGGACCAGTTACCAGGGCATGGAAGGATGACAGACTTTATTACATGAGGAGAAGGGACATTTTCGGGATCGAAGATCCTCAGGGATGACAAGGCTGGAGCAACGGTACTCGAGAGAAGAATTTTTGATACTTTCTGAGATATGATGTCACTAACCTTCTCTTTTAATTGTCTAGCTCCAATGAATTGACACATGGGAGTGTGTCAAAAAGGGGGAGTTGAGTTTGAACATCAAACAATGGTGATATGAAAATTTCTATGACTTTATTTGTGTGTTTAATAATTTAGCTATGGTAAAACTTAAGCTTATAATGTGTTAGACTTAGAAAGGGTTCACTAATTTTTGATTTCTTTTACACACACATAGATTATGATTAGAATTAGAATAAGTCCTGAACATAATATTTTAAACCAAATTTGAATCATTAGAAGAACAATGGATAACAATATTAGATTATCAAGGCTAGCGAGAGAGGTGTTTTGGTTTTCTGTCTCTTGCAGAGAAAGGAACAGACACCAGACGGGGACCCGGAGATGTGAGGACCCTTCACAGCAGGGACAGATGTAGGGACTGCCGAGACAGCAACTGGGGTCAAGTGTCATGACGTTTGGGCTCCTGGAGAAGATGGATCCCACAAACACAGCGATAACCATGAAGGGGTTGGCGAAAACCAGGAACACCAGACCAACGAGGTTCGAGAGGCTCTTGGCAAAAAGGGGGACACGCCGGTGAACCCAAAACACACAGATCCTTGTTTGAAATCGGGGCAGAATAACTGTGCAATGACTAAAGGGTGGTCTAACCCCGGAGGTCGAAGAAAGAAGCTGAGAATCACCCAACTGGAAGACACTGGTAGCTGCAGCAATAAAAATAAAGGTTAAAAGCTCCTTAGACAGAGGTTCTAGTCTAAGTACATTTGAAAGGTATAAGGGGGCATTAAAATGGGAGTGGAAAACTGGAGCACCAAAATAAAGCTGTGGGAAAATGGGGAGTGATGGGAGTGTCATCTGTAACTGCTGTTATGGTTGTAAATCTAACTTTGCTTGCATCTGAACTGCGTGAACACAGAGGTCATCCCCCATATGGTCCACCCGTTAAAGGGGGACAGAGGGCCTCAGGATCAAGAAAACTTGGACCTTGCAACGCTGAAGTGCTTGTTATTAGTGATCTCTTTAATGAGAGATCAAAAGAGGGTATTGTGATATTATTCTGTTATTATATGTTACCTTATATATGTAATCAAAGTAGTTGAATTAGAATACTGCTGTAGATCATATTATACCCTTTAAAATAGAGTGTGTGATCTGTATGTAGTTTAGTTCTCATTATACTTTTGAGTTAACAGAACATATTCACATATTAGTTCATTAGATAAATGTGCATCACTCTGTATCCTTGATCTGCTGGGAATGTGTTACACTGTTTTCTTGACATGCTTAATTGTTGAATCATGAAGAGAAGGTTGTAAGCAGGAGACTCTGTGTCTAAAGACAGGGGAGATAGACAGACCACATTCCACACCCCCACCTTACAGAAAGCAGAGAAACAACTGCCGAGGTCATAACTTAGGCGCTGTAACAGAGAAAAAATGTGATGTTTTGGCTTTTACGACTAGCTGGGGGCCACAAGAGACTATAAAAAGCTGAGCAACCCGTCACCATTTAGAGACATGTGCCTGACCCTCTGGTAGCATCTCTCCCGTCCGGACGTTGTAATGCTCTGACTGTTGAATTGTATGGAAATAAATGATTGTTGATTGAGCATTTATACACCGAGTATTGTCCCTCCTTCAGCCCAAAGATTCAAAGAACTGCGTGTTTTCAACAGTGGGATTGCAGACAGAACAGAAAACTAGCTAAACTGGGAAAGCAAAACTAACAGGCAGGCAAGTTGGCAAACAGAACACACAGTGAAGAATGAGGGATGACGCAATAACGAGCAGGGAAAGACGCTGACACTAAAAAGCAAAAGGACAATGAAAAGGTTAGAATATTTTCTCCAACGAACTTAATTTCATTTCCTAAACATAAATACATTTAAACATTGACGACAGCAACACACTCTAAAAATAAAAAAATGAGACAGAGGCAGATAAGCCTGTAAATGTAGCAACAAGTAACCAGAGGTAGTAAAAGTGCTGATTTTCTTTACTTAAGTAGAAGTACAGATAACTTTGTTTAAAAATACTCCAGTGAAAGTACTGAAGCAACTTTTTTACTCAAGTAAAATTAAAAAGGTACCTGCTCTGATACTCAAAGTGAAAAAGTGAAAAAGTAGCTCTTTGAAGAATAATTCTACTAACAAGGAAACAGAACCTTGTGCTATATTAACAGGATAATAATGATAAAAATAATGTGATATTAGTAAATCCTTAACTTTAAATTCTAATTCCAATGAATGTCCTTACTTTGAATCTGTTATGTATGAATCTGCAGTTCAAGTACTATTTCCTGTTGCCTATCGGGTGTAGGCAACCTTTTTGATGACGAGTGCCATCTAAAATTTCCTCAGAAGTCAATGTGCCATATAATTGCATTAGCAATAAATTTAATAACGCTCTATATTACTGAAGCATTTGAAGTGTCAGAACGTGGAAATGTCAACATCGCTTGAAAAAACTGACAGCTAGCAACGTCCCTCTCACCAGTAGGTTAAGTGATTTTTAGCCAGTTACAAGTTGAATCTGGTAGTTGGGGTTGTTAGCTGAGATACCGTCATTAAGAAGAGGCACAACTAATGTGTCTATGTGAGCTAATTTGCGATGTGTACCTCTGGCCATTTATTTTTTAATGCACCCTCTCAGATTAATTCTCTCCGTGTCGTGCCCAGGGCTGAACTGGGAAAAAAAATCGGTCCGGGCATTTTGACTAGAGACCGGCCCACCAGGTATTACAGGAAAATCCATAAAGCCTTTGAATGAAAAGAAACGCTGTTGTGACAGTGATGTACAGTCTTGTTGGTATATGTATGATTTCTATACATTTTACGTCAGATAAAAACTTTGGTTGTAAGGTTTGGAGAGTATTTGTTAAAAGCTAGACATTTTAAATGAGAATAAGAAAGAAAAGTATTTCTTTGTGCCCCCCTCTCCCTGTTAATGCCCTACCTGGCCCCCCTGGCAAAACTTTGCTAGACCCGCACCTGCACAGTTACCAGCTGTCAGCTGCTTAGAAAAGGATCCTGGTGTTATTTGTCTCTCAGAAACTGTTCATAACTTCACTTCAACTCATTCATGTCACCTGAAAGGTAAGCCTGTTTCTCCATCACCTGTTCAGCTCTGATGATTCAGTAAGGACGTCTCCTGGTTTCATCCTCATGTTTCCCTCTCACCAGATAACCAAACCGATATCATGACCAGCAGGTTTACAGCTGTGGCTCCAGCAAACATCAGCTGATACTAGAAATTAATATTAAATAAATTCTAACAACAGCTGATCAAGCTTAAACGCGCAGCTGTTGTTTAGTGCGACATCCGCTGGTTTCCTGTTTCTGGTGCAAAGTGGGCGATAAACAAACAAGAGACGGGGCTTGCGCCAGAAATACCGATCAGCTGATCATTGATCAGTTTCATGATTGAATGAAAGAAGAAGAGGCAGCTGACAGGGTAAAGACACAGAATAACTCCAGCTTTGTGTCTTTTTTCATCCTAGCTGAAGTCCGGGACAAACTGCATTCCTTTTCCGTTCAGTTCCTTTTCAGCACCAAACGTGTAATATTTTCTCTGAATGCGGGACGATTGCGTTTTTTACGGGACGGTTGACAACTCTACTAACTAACCTTAAGCATAAAATAAAGTTTAACATCAGTAACATCATAGCACCCACCCAGCTGTATAGAAACTCCGTCATGCTAGCTAGTACGCAGTACGAGTTATTGTAACTGACTGTAAAAACTCAGCATAACGAAAATAAACTATACCTAAACTTAGTTTATATCTGACCCAGATAGGCTGCAGGTCATAACTTCTTACCTGAAGTTCAGTTCACCTGACACTCGGACCGGTGGCCGCCTCGGGTCTCTCCTCCTCCTGCCTCCCCTTCCCTCATCCACCTGGCCTCTTGTGGCAGCTCCGCCAAAGCCACCACCAAACAACTGAGTTATTTTTACACATCTGCCAACATCTTTCATTGTTTATAGTTCACGGTGGAGCTGCTGACATAATGTGGATCCGAAGATCCATAATTGGCCTATCTGGGGTTGAAAGTCTCGATAAATGCACGGCGTTTTGGCGGGTATACCGGCTTCCGCGAGTGTGACGCTTATTTTGAGCGATGAAAAAATAATAGAATATAATTTTATTTTTATATTTCAATATCACAATAATCTTCCAATTTAGAACTACAAGTTAAAAAAACTAACATAAATAAAATACACTTCAGCTAAATACTTCTAATTTATTTTCCGAAACCACGCGGAGCCGCACTATAAGGACTAAAGAGCAACATGCGGCTCCGGAGCCCTGACCTAAACAGTAAAATGAGAACATTCAGGGTTTAAAGTGAGATTCAGCAAGTGGGGGAACCCTAAGATCTGTGTAGAGTCTCAGCACAGGGAAATGAATCACAGCTCACAATAATTTATAATGTGAGCTTCAGTAGATTTTCTGTTTAGACTGTGATCAGCTGACCTGCTGCTCCTTGTGGAATTACACAACTGAATTCAACAAGACATCAGCAGTTTCACAAGCTATCATGGCTGCTATCTATCCCCTACACTGAAACAATATACTATATACTTGTCTTTATACCAGTATATATGAAAAATTCAGTTAATTAATCCAAACATCATTATCTTAAATGCAAATTAATCTCTGTTATACTTGATGTAAACCTTAATCTGACCATGAGCACCACAGACACTCTGAATTCACCACATTAATGCAGACTAACCTGTTTATCCTTCACAAAACTACACAAAGTCAGTCTACTCAGTTTATTTGGTATAAATCAAAATACATAATTTATCAAATCACATCATATACAAATCCAATATGTGAGTAAAATGATGACGTCACGTGTAAGCTTTAAATTTGCAGTTTATCAAGTGTTACTGAGCAGTCCTTCCCTTTAAATCTAAGCTCTCTTTTTCCTCTTCTGCCCTTTCTTTCTTATATTTCTGAAGTACCACAAACACAACAGGACACCTGCACTCCCTCCGTCCCACTTTAACACCCCCAAGTATAAATGCTACAGATGATACCACTGAACCTAAAGTAAGGAGTCTGTTTTGAAAGTGCAGATTGTACAGATTATATAGATATTTGTTTAAAAATCTAGGGAGCAAAAATATAAATACTCAAGTAAAGTACAGATATCTGACAATTCTACTTAAGAACAGTAACAAAGTAATTAAAAAAGTACTTATTCCCACTTCTGCATCTACTAATCGTCTCAATTAGCAGGTTAAGAGATAACTCGTGTGCATGTCAAGCTTTGGTATAAACTTTATACTATAAAGGAAGCATCCACCAAAGGTTCAGTCTTTGCCAGCAGAGAGGAAAGAGGAAGCAAATATTAACTTCGTGGAGAAATGCCAATGAGTTTTTTCAGCTTAAGATCATCTGACATGGAACGCAAGACTATGGAAATGTCTTCTGTGGTAAGACGAGTGCACATTTCAGCTTGTTTTGGGGGGATAACTGGACCTCATATACATTGCAAAGACGAGAAAAAACCCCTGCTCCAGATTGTTACCAAAGAAAGGTGCAAAAACAAACCTTTGTGATAAATGGGCGTACATCAGTGTCCATGTAATGGGGGATTTGTGAAGGCACTATTGATGCGAAGGCTTACACAGGAACTTTGGAGCGACATATGCTCTTTTCCTAGCAACTCCATGTGTATTTCAACAGGCCTCATTCTGCATAAATTACAACAGGCTGGCTTCACAGACATAAAGTCTGTAAAAAAAACAGGGGATGTGACCCAATGGTAAACTTGCATGTCCCAACTTTTTTTGGAATGTGTTGCAGGCATCAATGTTTAAATGTGTTTCTTGAAATATTTTGTTTACCCCTTTGCCCGCTAACTAAATGTTTAAATGCCGTACCAAATCATAGATTTTAGTGTTTATTGCAGTTTTAGAAATAGTGCCAAGTTTTCTGGAAATGGGTTTTGTATAATATAAATAGAATCAGTGTCACATACAGGACCTTTGGCCATGTTGCTTTAACGACCACACAAACATTAGGTTTGTAATTGACTGTACTGGAAAATGACCAAAACCCAGTCAAGTAGAGACGAGCTGTGAGTCAAGCCAAGTAAGTACCAATGAAAAAGGGACATTAGTGTTAAAAAACAAAAAAAACCCCAAAAGATCTCAGAATATGACTTTAATATGCATATTCAATAATGTGCAAGACTGCTTTTCTTGCATTTACGCAATCTCTAAGATGAGAAATATTCTATCTCAAAGCGATGCTGATAAAACCCCAACGAACTGGCGCCAGGCCGTGGGCATACAAGATTACCCATGCCTGACCACTGCCTCTTACTGAGTGCAGCTCCAGACTGAAACAATCCAGTTCCTCTCTAGGAGACTGGTTCCAGAGCCCAAGCCATGCTTAGAATTGGACACCTCATGAAATAGCTCAGGCTCCTTCCACATCAGAGAGGTAACATTCCATCTCAATTCCATCTTAATATTTTCTGAGCTGCAGGCAGAGTTCAGAAGTCTGAACCTTAGAATGAAACAGACCTATGCTGTGGGCAAAGCTACAGGATTTACAAGAGGAAGGTGAATAAAGCTCTGACTCTTACATCACCCAACTGCGCCAAAGCAGGAAACAGGAAGTTCTTCATCCTCAGTACAGAGAGACGCACAGACGATCAGACTGAGCTCAGACCAAACTAGCAGCTTCCTCTGAGTGAGTCCAGCTACAGGAGAGAAAAGTGGAAAACTCCAACACTGCTGCTTCAAGCTGCTGACGCTCCACACACTGAATGTGAGTTTGAGCAAAAACACGACTCAAAGGAAGTTTCAGTGAAGGTGGTAGAGGAGGGAGGGGAGCCAGGACTGACTGTACTTCCTGTCTGCTGTTTTCAGTTTCACTCACAGACTCAATGGCTTCCAGATCAGAGGAGGATCTCTGCTGTCAGGTAAGTCACGGGGTCTTCAGTATTCACTGTCATAGTCCTGGGTCAGTGACCCAGTGTTTTGAGTTTTTGTATCATTATTGAACTTTGATTTTGTCATTGTTTATTTTTTCTAGTCTTTTGGTTTCTGTTTCTGTGTTCCATGGTTGCTGGTCAATTCTGTGTTTTCTCTCCGTGTCTCCCTGCATTTCTGTTCTTGGTTTCAGGTTTGTTTTGTTAGTTTTTTCCAGTTGAAGTTTTATCCTGGCCTTGCTGTTTCTGTTTGTTTCCACCCATCTTACAAAATAAAGCTCACTCGCATCAAAAGTTGCATCCTATTCTCTTTATCTCTCTTTATCACCCTAATTTACGAATAAATTCTTTACAAATCCTACCATGTGAATTCATGGATTTTTTTTTCACATTCTGTCTCTCACAGTTGAAGTGTACCTCTGGTGCAAATTACTGACCTCTGTCATCATTTTAAGTGGGGGAACTTGCACAATCGGTGGCTGACTAAATACTTTTTTGCCCCACTGTAAGAGGTGACGCTTTTCTCTTTAAGCTCCTTAGACTACGATGACCTGGATGACTTAAAATCTTCAAAGACACTAGGCTTGCACTTATTTTCTTCAATCAATGATGAGTAGTAAGATGTTTTGGCTTTGCGGAGGGCTTCCTTATAAATTAGCAAACTATTTCTCCAGGCTAAATGATGATCCTCTAAATTTGTGACACGCCATTCCCTCTCCAGCTTACAAGTTATCTGCTTTAGGGTACGTGTTTGAGAATTATACCACGGAGTCAGGTACTTCTTATTTGAGTCTCTATTTTCACAGGAGCTACAGTATCCAGTGTTGTACATAGTGAGGAGGTAAAACCATTAACAAAAGAATCGACCTCTGTTGGAGTAGAGTTCAGGTAGCTGCTCTGCTCATTGTTGGTACAGGGGATTGAAGATGATAACAGCGCTTGGATTATATTCTTAAACTTAGTTACAGCACTTTCAGAAAGACATCTACTTTGATAAAGTCTACTCTCCACTGCTGTGTAATCAATTATTGTAAAAGTAAATGTTATCAGGAAATGATCAGACACGAGAGGGGTTTCAGGAAATACTGTTAAATGTTCAGTTTCTATGCCATATGCAGTGTTGGGAAGGTTACTTTTAAAATGTATTCCATTACAGATTACAGAATACATGCCCCAAAATGTATTCTGTAACGTATTCCGTTACATTACTCAATGACAGTAACGTATTCTGAATACTTTGGATTACTTAATATATTATCATGCTTTTTACAACAACGTGAATGTACTACTGCTGTGTGATTTATTACTATTACTGAAGGTCCGCGACTCCAAACTGTAGTAAAGGGACCTCTGACTAATACGGCGGGGTCCCTGTCAGCTCGTAGCCGAAAAATAGCTTTACTTTGTTGTGTGGGTCAACTTTTCTTGCGAAAGACAGAGAGAGGCATTGAAAGGCTGCTCCAACGGAACTTATTGTTTTCAGAGTAAAACACGAACACGGTGTACAGTCGAGTCTTAATAGCTTACTTACAGCTGGGCTCGTCAGGCACTCTTCTTGGCTGAAGTGGTTATTATTATATTTACATGGTTCCAGCTCCCCTTTTTGCTCGATGACAACTCGTACCTTTCCACTCCCCTTTTTCTTCCTCCTCGCGCTCACAGACCCATAACGTGTATGGCAGTCCATTCTCCCTGCAACACAGACTACACTACCTATGATGCTACATTCTTTAGAGCTATGCTTGTAGCATTCTGCCTGTTAGCTTAGCACAACAACAACAACAATGAAAAGGCGCTCTCTCACCCAGGGAACTACACAGTCGCAGAGAGAGAGAGAGAGAGAGAGCGTCGCCCTGTAACCATGGCAACCGTAACACTGCCGCCTGGAACAACAGAACGTAGCTGTCAAACAAAACCCAAACAGTCCTGACCCGCGACAAAATGAAACAGGAAAGTACCGCAGTGTAATCCATTTATTTCAACAAAGTAACTGTATTCTGAATACCACCTTTTTAAACGGTAACTGTAACGGAATACAGTTACTCATATTTTGTATTTTAAATACGTAACGGCGGTACATGTATTCCGTTACTCCCCAACACTGGCCATATGTTAACTGTGATGGACCGAGCAGTGAAGGAAACTTAGGCACAGGTTAAAGTCCAAAAAAATGATTTTTTATTTAACCCAAAAAACATAATTGGTTAACTCATACAAAAAGAATTAAAATCTTGGGCCCATAAAAGAGGTCAAAATAACAAAACTCTACTCAAAGTTGACAACACAACTGATAACTCAAACAAACTGACCTAACTTAATGAGACAAAGGGGAAACTTAAATAATGGCTGATCAGCCCACAAAAAGGGGTAAAACACACAAAACCTAACTGAACCAAACATAATGAACTCCAATTCCCCCCATGGTCCTGAGTTATGGCGTGAACCAATTTGTAGTCTTCCTTTAAAGCTCGCTCCGCCCCTTTTCCACCTCTTGGCTCCTTAATCAAGGGACTGGAACAGCTGCAACTAAGGTAACTCAGAAAACAAAAAATTAATCATACATAACAGTGTAAACTAAAATGTGTGCACTTATTTTAGAATGCAGTGTTATGTGGATATGTGAATTAACTCTAAACCAAAACCAGTTATTTATTGTCCTGTAAATAAATTCCTATATTTAAAGAAAGAAATGTGAATGCAATGTTACTTATAAGCCTCTACACTAACATGGTGATATTACCACTGTGTGGCTGTAAGTGCAGCCATCACACACTCCCCCTCTTCAGAGCTCTCCCTGGGACAGCGAGAGAGACAGTCTGCAGTACAGTTATCTTTGCCGGGGATGTGGTTGATAGTGAACCAGAATGGCTGGATTGCAAGATACCATCGCGTGATCCTTCCATTTGTGTCCTTCATTCTCTCTATCCATTGAAGAGCCTTGTGGTCTGTTTCCAATATGAACTCCCGTCCGAGAAGATAATACCTAAAGGAGTCCAGGGCCCATTTGATGGCAAGTCCCTCCTTCTCGATGGTTGAGTATCGCACTTCCCTCGGAAACAGCTTGCGGCTGATGAAGGCCACTGGATGACGCTCTCCAGGCGGTCCCTGTAACAGAACAGCTCCCAATCCTCTCTCTGAGGCATCAGTCTGAAGAATGAAATTTCTCTCAAAATCAGGGCTGTGCAAGACTGGGCTCTTACTCAGAGATTGTCGTAGGTCCTGAAAAGCCATCTTAGCCTCCTCTGTCCAGGTGATCTTATTGGGACTTCGGGCACCAGTCAGATCCATCAGAAGAGCTGCTCTGGCAGAGAAATGAGGAATAAACCGATGATAGAATCCTGCCATACCTAAAAATGATCTCAGCGGTTTTCTGGTCTCTGGCAAGGGATAGGATTCTATGGCGGTGACCTTATTGACTTGAGGTTTTATTACTCCATTTCCAATCACAAACCCAAGGTACTCAGTTTCAGCCTTGGCAATGGCACACTTAGCTGGATTAACAGTCAACCCTGCAGACTGAAGACGCCCCAATACCTTCTCCAGGTGTTTCAGGTGTTCTTCCCAGGTAGAACTGAAAATCACTATGTCATCAAGGTAGGCTGCAGCAAAATCAGACATGTCAGACAGTATCTGGTCCATCAGTCTCTGGAATGTTGCTGGGGCACCATGCAGTCCAAAGGGCATGACTTTAAACTGGAACAAGCCCCACGGGGTCCGGAAAGCAGTCAGCTCTTTTGAGCGCTTAGTCAGTGGTACCTGCCAATAACCCTTGCAGAGGTCTATTGTTGTCAGGTATCTGGCCTTCCCAAGGCGCTCAACCATGTCATCAATGCGGGGAGTTGGATATGAATCAAATTGTGATATTGCATTCAGGTACCTGAAGTCTATGCAGAAACGGATACTGCCATCCTTCTTTGGCACCAGGACCACCGGGTGGCACCACTCGCTCTTCGAGGCTTCAATGATTCCTAGTGACAACATCAGGTCGATCTCCTCTTTCAACAGGATCAGTAGACGCTGAGGTATCCTGTAACTCATTCTCCTCACAGAAGCTCCATCTTTCAACACAATGTCATGTTCCACAATGTCAGTTCTACCAGGATTTTCACTGACCACCTGAGCCCGTCTTTCCTCAGGAAGATGGTTGAGATCCGAGGAGTGGGTTTTGGCAGATACTGATCATCTACTTCCTCCTCCTCCGAAACCTCCCGGATCAGAAAGACATCTGCCTTTGGCCTCTCCACCCATTCCTTAAGCAGGTTAATGTGCAGTACTCTGCTGGAGCGGGGCTGATCTGGAATAGCGACCTTATAGGTTTTTTGTCCAAGTTTCTTTTGGATCTCATATGGCCCTTGCCACTTTGCTAACAGCTTACTGTCATCACTTGGAAGAAGCACTAGCACCTTCTCACCAGGACTGAAGGATCTTTGCCGAGCTGACTGGTCGTACCAGGCCTTCTGGTGCTGCTGTGCTTCTGCTTTGTGGGCTTGGACCAGCTCCGTCATCTTCCCCAACTGTTCCCGCATCTGGACAACATAAGAGACAACATTGACAGCCTGTGATCTTTCTTGGTCACCCTCCCAAGTCTCCCTTAGAAGAGACAAGGGGCCTCGTACCTCATGGCCATACAATAGTTCGAAAGGTGAAAAACCTGTAGAAGCCTGGGGTACTTCTCTATATGCAAAGAGTAGGTAGGGCAGCCACTGATCCCAGTCTGTACCAGTTTCATTGACAAATTTGCGTAACATTTGTTTCAGGGTCTGATTGAAGTGCTCTGTTAGGCCATCTGTCTGAGGGTGGTATGGCGTTGTCCTCAGGCTCTTAATCCCAAGGAGCTGTTACACCTGCTTCAACAAAGTGGACATAAAGTTAGTGCCACGGTCAGTAAGAATCTCACGAGGAAAACCAACCCTTGAGAAGAACTGTATGAGACAGAGAGCGACTGCTTTGGCTTTTATTGATCTCAAAGGAAAGACCTCTGGATACTTTGTAGCGTAATCTGTCACAACCAGCATGTAACGGTTGCCTGCCTTGCTTCTTTCTAGAGGACCAACAATGTCCATTCCTAGCAGTTCAAATGGAGTGCTGATAATTGGTAGAGACTGGAGAGGAGCTCTGGAGGGGATTTTAAGAGAAGACTTCTGGCACTGAGGGCAGCTTTTACAGAACAGTGTCACATCCGAGCGCACTCCAGGCCAATGAAAATATTTTCTAATGCGGGCCATGGTTTTGTGCTTTCCCAAGTGGCCAGCCCATGGAATGGAGTGTCCCAAGGAGAGCACCACCTTCTGGACTGCTCTAGGAACCACCAACTGCAATGCTGATTCGTTCTTCTCATACTCTGGATGTTGATCTTGCAGCTTTGACTTCCCAACTAAAGAGTTCGATCACAAATCTCGGAGTTAAAATTGATTCTGCACTCACCTTTGATGACCACATAAACGGGGTGGTAAAATCAGCATTTTATCACCTCAGACGTTTATCAAAAGTTAAGCCCTTTCTTTCCAAGCGTGACTTGGAAAGTGTTATTCATGCCTTTATTACCTCACGTTTAGATTATTGTAATTCTCTTTTAACAGGGGTTGGGCAGGGCACTTTGTCACGCTTGCAATTAGTGCAAAATGCTGCGGCACGATTTTTAACTAGCAGAAGAAAATTTGATCACATCACTCCGATTTTGGCCTCTTTACACTGGCTTCCAATTGAATTCAGGATCCGTTTTAAAGTCCTTTTATTGGCTTTTAAATCTCTAAATGGTCTGGCACCTGTTTATTTGTCTGACTTGTTGAAGCCCCACGTCCCCACTCGTTCCCTTCGGTCAGCTGAGCAGTTGCTGCTTTCGGTCCCAAAGTCACGGCTGAAACTTAGAGGAGACCGAGCGTTCTCTGTTGCCGCGCCGATGCTTTGGAATAACCTTCCTCTCCATATTAGACAGGCTACATCAGTGCCCGTTTTTAAGTCTTTATTAAAAACCTATTTTTATTCCCTGGCTTTTAACTCTGTGGGTAACTGACATTTTTTATTGTTTTTTAACTTGATTGCTATGTCTGGTTTTATTACTATGTGCATATTAGTATTGTACAGCACTTTGGTCTACCAGGTGTGTTTTTAAAGTGCTATATAAATAAATAAATGATGATGATGATGCTGAACCCTGCTGACGATACAGAATGCCATCTTTCAGCAGAAACTCCCCCCTGCTGTTCAAATCTTGCTTAGTTCCTTGGTTCCTCTCTGCAGCTTTCTTCTCTGTCCACGTGACTTACGAGACTTCCCGGGTGCAGTCTCTATGTCCGCATCATAGAAGGGCAAGGCATGGAGTGGGTGTAGGGACTCCTCTTTCTTCTTAGCTTGAGCTCTTGTTACCCTGCTTTCTGGTAGTGAGGGACAGATTTTGAACTATCTCTCATTTTCCATGCTGTGTGGCTCCATGGCTGTCCTTTTCTCCGTGCCGCCACAAACACATCAGCCAGCTCTGCAGCTGCCACTGCAGAGTTTGGATTGTGTTCTTTAATCCATATCTGTAACTCAGGAGACAGCATTCTCAAGTATTGTTCTAAAATTAATATTTCACTAACCTCATGCACCGTTTTTCCTTTTGGCTTTACCCACTTCTCATATAACTCTTTCAATCTTGCATATAGTTCTTTTGGATTCTCATCAGGTTTTACCTCCAGTGAATGGAATCTCAGTCTATATGTCTCAGGATTAATGTCATATTTTTGAAGAATAGCTGCTTTAACTTTGTCATAGTCAGAGTCAGAGTCATCCATATCCATATGGACATACGAACCTCTTGCTTTGCCAGTGAGTAAAGGAATCAGATGAAAAACCCAGTCCATGTTTTGCCACTGACAAACTACAGCCATGCGTTCAAATGTTGTTAAAAAATGTTCAATATCATCCTCCTCTGTCAATTTTTCCAGCCTGGGTTCATAAAAGCGAGACTGACCTGATTGAGGATGTATTTGCTCATTACTGGAGCCAGCACAGGGAGGATCCTCCTCTTCAAAGGACTCTACCTCTGGTTGTTTAGGTTCCTCCATTTGCGGCTCAGGGACCGGGGAGGTACGAGCTTGCACTTCTACCTGCAACAGCTGAAACTGATGTTGTAGTGCTCTAAAGAGCTGTTCCTGGCGGGTAAACTCCTCCCTTCTTCTTGCTTCCTGGGCCTCCTGCTGACCCATATGA
This sequence comes from Rhamphochromis longiceps, assembly GCF_057381845.1. Lineage (NCBI taxonomy): Eukaryota > Metazoa > Chordata > Actinopteri > Cichliformes > Cichlidae > Rhamphochromis > Rhamphochromis longiceps. The sequence goes on from NC_140559.1 coordinate 1,558,894, forward strand.
GAATGAAGGATGGAAATCAGTTCTGACATTGTCGGCTCCTTACCTTGGCTCTCAGTAATATCCACCCCTCCAGTGGCTCCATTTTCCTCTCCTCCTTCTACTTGCTCTACCACTCCAACTGGCTGGTTTTGACAATCTCCTTTTGCTCCTCTGCCACTCCTTCCCATTCTGTGCATGGCTTGATAAGTGAAGAGGGGAAAAAAATAGAAAAAAAATCCTGTGCCTTCAACTGCTGATCCCACTTCTGACACCACTTGTGATGGACTGAGCAGTGAAGGAAACTTAGGCACAGGTTAAAGTCCAAAAAAATGATTTTTTATTTAACCCAAAAAACATAATTGGTTAACTCATACAAAAAGAATTAAAATCTTGGGCCCATAAAAGAGGTCAAAATAACAAAACTCTACTCAAAGTTGACAACACAACTGATAACTCAAACAAACTGACCTAACTTAATGAGACAAAGAGGAAACTTAAATAGTGGCTGATCAGCCCACAAAAAGGGGTAAAACACACAAAACCTAACTAAACCAAGAATAATGAAGCCTACCAGCCATTTGGCTGCTCTCCGGGTTTTAAAGGTAGAAAGGTAGAAGCCTGGGACTCCTAGTGTTAAAACCCGCCTTCCAGCCAAATGGCTGGTAGGCTTTTAGCTAAGCTTTAGCTTCAGCCAAGTGGAAGCTAAATTGGCTAGTCATTCATATGTAAATTAGGTTGTTACCTGGGAATTCTGGAGGGAGGGGAGTGGGGGTGTGTGATTGAGGGGGTGGGGGAGCTGCTAAAAGCTGTGAACTTCCTTTTGTGTTCGTCTTGATGCATTCTCAATCATCCAGGGAAATAAATCTCCAAAAGTCACCAACTTGGAGTGTTTCAGTTTGCCATCTTAGGGAGAAATCAACACACATGGGTGTATGTCCTTTGTTGCTGAAATTTATTGATAAAAACAGTACAAAAAACCAACCATTTGTACACATATTTACAAATAATAATAAAAAGTGAGTGAGTACATTTCAACATTTTCAACATTATACCAGTGGTCTGATTGATGCCACAATGGAGCAAATCGAGCAAAGACTGATAAGTTCGCTGCAATTTCCAGTGTGTGGGGATCATTTGTCACCAACTGCATCACGTGCTACAACCCTGGTCTACATATCACCGTTGATGAACAGCTTTTCCCATCAAAGACTCGGTGCTGTTTCCTGCAGAATATTGCAAGTAAACCTGACAAGTTTGGGATCAAGTTTTGGGTGGCTTGCAACCTAAAATCCAAGTACATTTGCAATGTCTTCCCATATCTTGGCAAGGACCCCAATCGTCCCACTGGGGAGAGACTTTCTGAAAATGTAGTAATGAGGCTGATGGAACCATTCCTAGACAAGGGCAGAAATGTTACCACGGATAATTTTTTCACATCGCTTTCACTTGCACAAAAACTTCTTAGACGGAAAACCACCATCCTCGGCACAGTCAACAAGATTCGCAGGAAAATTCGTCAATCCACTAGACAGACAGATCGCAATGAATTCACCACTCAGGTATGTTGCAGGTCTTTTGTGGTTCTATGTTTATGTGTTTCATTGTGTGTAAAAGGGCTATGGAAATAACAATTTATCTTATTTCTTAGGTGTTTTCAACCTCTGCTGCCACGCTGATGGCGTATGCGGCCAAACGGAAGAAGACAGTCTATATTCTTAGCAGCATGCACAGCGTGGTTCAGACTGATAACACTACCAAAAGGAAGCCAAACACTGTCACCCTTTACAACAAAACAAAGTGTGGCGTGGATGTGATGGACCAGATGGTTCGGGAGTACACTGTCCGCAGAGGAACACGGCGCTGGCCAGTTGCCGTGTTCCTGAACACAGCATGCCTTTTATCCTGTCTTCCTCCCTTCACCCCAACCGGTCGTCGCAGACGGCCGCCCTTCCCTGAGCCTCTTTTTGCTGGAGCTTTCTTCCTGTTAAAAGGGAGTCAAAGTGCATTTGCTCATATGTGGTCATATGACTGTTGAGTTTTTCTCTGTTGTTTTATTGCAGGATCTACCTTGTAATGTAAGGTACACCCTACAATGTATATGAATAAAGCAATTCAGCAAAAAAAAGAAAGAAAAAGTGGAAAAAGATTATGTACTCATATTACTATGTGTTCCTTGTTCTTACAGGAGAGAGATCAGAGAGCTTCAGAGGCTCTCTGCAGTCTGCACTCTGAGAAACTCAAACTCTTCTGTCTGGACCATCAGCAGCCAGTGTGTCTCGTCTGCTGTGTCTCAGAAAGACACACCAATCACAGATTCAGACCCATCGATGAAGCTGCACAACAACACAAGAAGGAACTTCAGGAAACTCTGGAGCCCTTAAAGGAGAAGTTAAAGGTTTGTGAAGAAGTTCAAGTGAAGTTTGATCAAACAGCAGAACACATTAAGGTCCAGGCCCGACACACAGAGAGGCAGATTAAGGAGCAGTTTAAGAAGCTTCAGCAGTTTCTAGCAGAGGAAGAGGAGGCCAGGCTGGCTGCACTGAGGGAGGAAGAGGAGCAGAAGAGTGGGATGATGAAGGAGAAGATGGAGGCTCTGAGCAGAGAGATAGCAGCTCTTTCAGACACAGTCAGAGCCACAGAGGAGGAGCTGAGAGCTGAAGACGTCTCATTCCTGCACAACTACAAGGCTGCAGTGGAAAGAGTCCAGCGCTGCCCCCTGCTGGATGATCCACAGCTGCCCTCAGGAGCTCTGATAGACCAGGCCAAACACCTGGGCAACCTGACCTTCAACATCTGGAACAACATGAAGTACATGGTCTCCTACACTCCTGTCATTCTGGACCCAAACACTGCTCATCCAAACCTCATCCTGTCTGAAGATCTGACCAGTGTGAGAGGAGGAGAGAGGCAGCAGCTTCCTGATAATCCAGGGAGAACTAATTGGTTCTACTCTGTCCTGGGCTCTGAGGGCTTTAACTCAGGGACTCACAGCTGGGATGTTGAAGTTGGAGACAGTACATATTGGGACCTGGGTGTGTTGGCAGAGTCTGTGCAGAGGAAGGGAGAGTTATGGTGTAGATTATGGAGAATAGAGTTATTTGAAGGTAAATACTCAGCATGTTCACCATCAGCTCCTCTCACTGTTCTCTCAGTAAAGAAGAAGCTCCAGAGGATCAGAGTGAATCTGAACTGGAACAGAAGAAAGCTGTCGTTCTCTGATCCTGATACTAACACACACATACACACCTTCAGAAACACTTTTACTGAGAAGATGTTTCCATACATTCGCAGTCGTGAAGAAGTGAATGTGTTGCCATTGACAGTGTCAGTGTCAGTAGAGTAGATGAGCTGAGGATGATGGTATTTCTAACGTTGTTTCCTGTCAGTGAATTCCCCATGTACTTATACTCTCACTGACAAAATGCAATAATACACCCAGTCTAAAAGAACGTTCAGATTTGAATGTATTTATGAATGATTTAGAAAGTGAAAACTCAGCACATGGTTAGAAACCAGCTTGTGTTGTAACTCAGACAGTGAGTACAAACCTCAGACTAACAAATTAAAACTGGTTAATGTAAACGAATGGAACTCCTACCACATTAAATGATTTGAAAAAAATATATAGCAGGCATATGTAACAAACAACAAGAATTTTATGACATTATATATCTGGTAGTAAGATTAAATTTCAATTTTCAATTTCAAATTTGTTGATACATAATAAAAGTGTTTGGTGGACCCATTTTGAACCCTTTGTAACACATTTGGCTTGAACAGAAAACCAATCCGAACAATTTATTGTATTTGTATATGTATATATGTATATGTAATTAATTATTCCGATTAGTTTTTTTATCATTTGGAAAAAAAGAGACATTTTATTATAAATGTAAATATTCAATTTGAGGTTATATGGATATGAACAAACAAATTACTCTATTTGTATTATAAGTTAGTATTTTTAAGTGGTCAGCAACTTTAGAGTATTTTTTACCAAAAAAGGGACATAATGTTGTGTAGGTAATTTTAAGAAGTGATTTCATGATATTTTCCCTTCTTACCATAATCTTACCTTATAAATATACATCAGTTTTGATTATTCACTGTTCATTTGTCCTTGTACTTTACAAAAAAAAAAAAAAGGAATTACAGGAAAAACATGATTCTTTTTGTAATTGTATGTGGAAAAATAATCAGTATGAAACATTACATGTATAGACATATGCGACTTTATAATACTGTAATCAAAACAGTCTGCTTTTTGTTACCAATAATTAAATTGTTAATTTTATGTGTTTATTGTGCTGTGTTATGTTGTGTTGGATGGTATACATGCATGCATTTGAGAGAGAGTGTATAAATCTATCAACATGCACTGATCATTTAGGAGGTGAACAAAGACCATCTTGGAGGGATGTGTTTGGTGTACCTTTGACGAGGCCCTCAAGCAGGGGCGGATCTAGAGAAATTTTCTTAGGGTGGTATGAGGGTGGCAAAAAAATCAAATGGGGTGGCAAATCAAAGCCTTTTTTTCAAACACATATGCAGGTGGTTACATATGGTTAAAATGAATCAAATGCAGTACGTACATGTTTTTCATATAAATATAGTCTATAACTTAATTATTTTCTGTAGCCCACTGTTACGCCCCAGTCTAGGGGTACAGGAACGCAACACAAGTTTGAAAGAATTGCCCCGCCCTGGTCCCCAAAACCATACACAAAGGGAAACCAATTTCTTAGTGAATCGTGATTTATTTTTCTGCACTGCAAAAATGAAGCTCCGGGGTGAACAAAGGCCAAAATAACAAACAAAACAAGCTAAGTCAGGAGGAGGTGTTATCTACAACCCTATGTGAAATCAAATATCAAACAAAAGACAAGCGCTACACCTAACTCCCTAACTGAAATAAACAGGAGAAAACAGTGCAAGGAAAAACAATAAGGCAGCTCACCCCTTCTGTTGCAGTGCTATTTACAAGGCTATTTACAATGAAAACTAATGTACACACTATATACAAAACTCCAAAAAAGTCGCACAAAGTCACAGGCACAAAAGTCTCAGGTTTTGGAGGCCAGGGTCAGGTCTGCTGCTGCTGTCAGTGGCTGCCCCGGGACAACTGCTGGTGAGGGATTTGAATGAAGATCACATGGCCAGGGGACCAATCAGCAGCCGTCAGCTCATCCACTCCGGGACCTGCAAAGACTTAAAGGCACAGACAACAACAGCCACCAAAACAGATTATGGACAGGGCCATAACACCCACATAATTAAACACTTTAGTTACATAAAACGTGAGTTTTGATCTTATGTACTGTATAATAAATAAATATGTAGCCCAATAAATATAAGATCCAGAAAGGTACACAACATGGGGCGGTTCATTTACAAACACAAGTCTAACTTAAGTTTCACTGTTTCTTGTTAGAAAAAACAGTAAAATTGTTACATGCTTAAATCACACGAAATGTCAGAAATCTGCACTGACATGAACACAAATTTAAACCTAATCTTTCGTGATTTGTTGGATTAACCCTCCAAAATATAACCGGTCATTTTTGACTCCTTTTGAGTTAACGTTTGTATTTCATCCTCAGGTTGTTTCATTTTATTTTTTCCCCTTGCCTTGTTTGGTATCATTTTTTTCAGCTCAACCTCACGTGTCTGAATTTAGTTGTTTTTTCATTGACACACACATAAAACTTTAAAAATCCTAGTAGTAGTAGTTTTTTTTTACTGTAAAAAAAACCCCCACAGACATGTTGAGTAAAGTATTTTTATAACTTGAAATGCAAATATAAATTGTACATGTTGTAAACATATACAACTATTTGTCTAAAAATGCAGCCAATACACCTGCCGTTTTTTTTTTTTCATTTTCTACAACCATTTAAAATATTACTAAAACTAAAATGAGAGAACAATCAGGTGTCACAATAAGACGCCACACAAATGATGTGTGCCAGTAAAAAAAAAATTGTCAGACAGAGGAGAACAGCACAGGGATAAACCTGCAGGCATGACAACAGGTGGTGTATCACTCCGCTGGTTTTCCACCTGGTGACAACATTCATTTGTGCCCTCACTGACACACAAAACAACGACTACACAACAGACTAACTACACTCTCCATGCTAAACGTCACAAATCACCCACATCTAAAAACTCTCTCTCTCTCACTCTCATCTCGCAGTCGTTGCCGTCACCCCCAAAACTTTCGGCTCTTTTAAAACAACCAAATCTCACGTGTTGACTTTTTTTTTTTTTAAATTGGTCGACATGGTACATTTTTCCACCGATAGGAAAGAGGTGGCTTTTTTTCTTTCTTTACTGTTTTTGCGCTGTCTTTAGAAAACGCTATAAAAAACACACACAAAAACACTGTGACGACAGTATTTAGAAAAAAGCATGGCTTATATATAATTAGATTTTTATCATAACTCTGGATCTACTGGCCTGTAATTAAAAGTTAAAGATCGGTGTATTCTTTGAAGTCCGAACTTTCAACACGGGCTGAAATAGATACTCAGCCTGGCTGCAGCTTGTTGCTATGTCAGCTTAAATTCGGCATGTGATTTGGAGGTGCAGGATATCCGTGGACCACAGAGGGTTAGTAACACTCACCTTCATTCCATTTTCAGAGTGTAACAACCTGTGTGAAATCCGAAATTCCCATGGTGTTGTTCAAAATGTGCTTTGGCACAATCATAAGCATCGCTTGCTACTGAAAACAAGAAAATGGTGGAGGGGGGTAACACTATGCAATATATTCAGTTTTAGCATTTATATTCACTGTTAACTGTAACTACACTCAAAGTGTTAATGCTATCTTATTTTAAAAAGCAGGGGGTGTCCAGGGTACACACTCTGCAGAGCAACATCAATAATTAGGGGTGGGTTTTTATAATCGATTCATCGATTAAAATCGATTCTGGCTTGGATAACGTAAAATCGATTCATTAAAATCCTGAATCGATTTTTTAATATAAATTTATTTTGCCCGAAATGCCAGAATCTCTGGTGACATCTCACAAAATTTCAAGAACCACCAAACAGTAAATGAGAGCAGGTACAGGGATTCTGCACAAAGACTTAAACACACAGCGCGACCCGCGGATCAGAATCAGTTAGATGTCGCCTTTCTCACAGTCGGGGCTGAAAGCTGACAGCTCGCTGATTCTGATCTGTCGGCGGGTCCGCGCTTTGTGTTCACGCCCTTTATGCGCTGATTCTAAAGCTGTTAGTTTGATCTCTCTCCAAACAATATTGACCGAACCAGCAACAAAAGAAGATCCAAACGCTTCACATAAACATCGTCATGAATTCACTCTGACTTTTACTGTTTTGCTTCCACCGCGATGCACAGCTCTCTCTCTCTCTCTCTCTCTGTACTTTAAGAACAGTTTCCCTTTCTTCATTATTCGCTTGCTTGTTACGCACAAGTCTACTGTTGTTTACAGGCTGTCGGCCGCTGTTTTTTTCCCTTTTACATTCTTCCGAAAAGAAAACCTCATTTCTGCTGTTCAATACTGAACAAATTTAAACTTTTTAAAATTAGTCAAAATGCAAAACGCTTAGCCGTGTCTCTAATAAAACCGCTGTAACGTCAGAGGTAATGTTCATATGTTGATTAATGGTTTTCTTTCGTTTTTGATGTACTGCAGAATATTTTTATAAAATCCCAGGCCAGGAAAATCACCTTCATGTTTTTCTGTTTTATCTTCAGCTACTTTGACACAAAGGCCTCTGCTGTGACGCTCACACCTGTGATAAAGTCTTGCGTGTGTCAGTTTCCTTTTTATTGATACAAAAATATGTAAATGTACTGATCTGAATCATAATATTTCTGACTGTCAAAATTTCCCAGATTTAAATCGAATCTAATCTAATTAAATTGAATCGTGGATCGAATCGATTCGGGACCTTGTGAATTGGAATTGAATCGATTCTAGAAATCAGTGACGATACCCAGCCCTATCAATAATGTACTGTGGCCATAAGATGGCAGTAAACTGCAGTATGGCAGCAACTTTTCAAAATTGTTAACATGCTTGAAGAAAATGTTAAAGATGTTCAAAATTATAGAGTTGTCATAGCTGTAGTGTTTCATCATGTTCACTAGCTTAAGTATCTTATTTATTGTCACCATCAACTTTGATCTTCAAAGTGTGAGGCTTTGCATGGACCAATAATAATAATATTCTTATGATTTTGTTATAATTTATTAAGCAATTAATACATTAATATTCACTTAAAATTGAAATTATTAAATTGCAATAAAAACATAATTATGTAAGACATTGACAGTATTTACAAAAGTGCTCTGACATTTTTGCACATGTCTGAGCTTGACATGACCAGGTGAGAAACCCCCTCTGGGCTTCACCACTCAGTGGAAGTGAAACATGACATAATTCACCTAGATGATTTCTAACTTGTTTTTATTTTTCTTTCATTCAGTCTTTTACTTGTTCCTGAGTAAATCCTTTTGGCTGAGACTGAAGTTAATCTTCATAACTGGACCGTTTTATTTAACTATGATGTCTCACTGCTGTCAGTAAGAAAGACTCTTTCAGCCACCATTATTCTCGATGTTAAATTGTAATATATGTATTGTAACACTTTTTCTAAACTGAAGTGTGTTTTCACTTGGAGCAGACATATCTGGACCAGCATATTCATCCTGATGACTACTGCAGAAATGATCAGATTTCTGGGGGGTTAATTTTGGTTATTTATTCAACTCTGTTCTAAACACCAGCTGACCATTGAAAGTCTTGGGTTTCTGCTAAAATAGAAATAAAATTCTAACATATGATCTGTCTGGAGAACACCTGTCCTCTATGCATTTTACACTTCAGAGTTGTGCTCTTGTCCTTTTGTCGAATAAAAACAAGAACCTTTGTACCTTTGTTTCGACGTAATTGTAACTAACTACTGAATTTAGTACAATCACATGTTACATTAAAGCAACGCTGAAAAAAGTAATGTACTTTGTGTAATCTGTTATTTTGTGACACCCAACACCAGTGATGGGAATAATGGTGTTGCTAACGGCATTACTTTTTTCAGTGACTAGTAATCTAACAAATTACTATTTCTATTGTTGCCATGCCATTACTAACAAGTGCAGACGCGTTACTATTTTTCAACACATAGACAGCTGAACCTGTCTTCAGCATACCGGGAGCTACGCAGGCAGTGCTGCTCATTGGCTGAGGAAGAATAAAGTAGTTAGGGTAAACCAATCACATGACCGATTTAAGATGGCATAGCATCAAGATACTATGGCAATCTCTGTGAGGAAACTGTTGAATGTCACAGGTGCTGCTAAGAAGCCACCAAAGCCAGAAAACAGGAGGAGCGATACACCTGATGTCAGGTCTGCAGGTATCAGGCACAAATAATTTTTGTGGGATCTTATTTGATGAAGAACACCTGATCGTTCTGTAAATAGTTTGGAATGGTTCTTAAAAAAAAAAGTTTTTTAGGTAAATAGTTGCATATAACTTTGCAAAAGTTTTGTAAACCACAAGTTTTAAACTTGTAGATTTTTTTAAATGTACAATTTATATTTGCATTTGAACTTTTGGAAATGATTCGTTAAACATGTTTGTGAAATTTTGTCTGAACATAGATGGATTAATCAGTTGTGTTAATAGAGTATATTAAAATGAAAAAAATAACTATAAAACTAGATGTGAGGTTGTGCTGAAAAGAATGATACCAAACAAGACAAGATAAACAGCTTTTAAACCTGAAATGTAGAGGTCAATGTAGTCAGAAAACGGCCAATTATACCCTGGACCCCAGAGGGTTAAACGTTTTTATAAAGTAATGCAATTGTTACTTTCCCTAGTAAATGTTTACTTTCATAATATTGTAACTTAGTTACTAACTCAGTTACCCCCCTCCCGCTTCACTCACCATCCGTCTCTTTCTTCTGCTCTTAATCAGTACTGTAGTGCAGAACAAAAACGAGTCCAGACAGATGCCTGCACCCACACACACACACACACAGACACATAAAAATGAGACAGCTTCTAGAGGCAGTTGTCAGGCCTATGGCTGACTCAGAGAAAAAGGACTCAAATGTAGGATTCAGACGGAGGCACTGGTAAACGTTTAGTAACCAAATTTATTTAGAGAAACAAGTGAATGTACAAGACAAGTAAACCGTGAACTGTGGGAATGAACATAAACTATGAATAATGCAAAACTGTGAAGTACATATGCAACCTGAGCTATGAAAGCAATCAGAGAAACTTGGACAGTGAAAATGACACTTCTATGACTTTGTGGCCAAAAAGGGTGTAGACATACTGGATGGCTGGTTCATGGGGATTCCCTGATATGGAAATAACATAAGTTCAGGTATTGTTCCAGGAAAATGCTGGCTGACTGTGGTGTAGAGTGTTCCTTTGATGCTTACTTGCTGCAGGTGGAGGAGTAGCATGGAGGGGAGAATTGTCCGAGTGAGTGGGGAGGAATCCAGAACTCCAGAAGCTGAGGCAGGGAGGCAGGCAGGTGCATAGGGCGAGCAAAGCCATGGCTGAGAAAACTGTCTAGAAGTCCTGCCTCTGAATGAAGCTTTTCTGGGGAAGGTTTGCATCAGGAGAGTTATTATAAATGAGTATCACAAGGAAAGATAATGCAATTCACTTAAGCGGTTCACAAATACTATTGTGGCCTACATTAACTTTGGTTAGCTGAGACTCTGTTGAAGAGGAGTGGAGAGTGTTGGTGTTATATGTCAACAGATGAAATGAATGGCCCCTCCCAGAGGTGGAACTGCTGACTCTGTGGAAAACACCGAAACTCACCCGGATCATGACGGTAACAAGACAACAAGCATCAGCGCCATGTTACGCTAACTGTTAGCAGTTCAACGATCCAGTGAAGATCCACCACTCTGGTTAGTAGTGGCTTCATTAAAGCATAAGGAACAGGTAAGTGATCATCAGCTGGTGCATAGAGACAAAAAAAGGTGGGGAAACAAAAATATCTTAGAGAAAAGAAAAGGTTTGCCTGTTTTAAACTTTGTTCTGTTATTAAAAGGATTCACAGCATCATGATTAAATATTTTTGATTAAATTAGCAAAAAAGAAAATCATCAAGGGTCCTAAAGGCTGAACGACAGCTTGAGATACAAAGAGAGTCCACCTTTGTGTGTTAATGCGTGACAGATCCCAATAGAACAAACTCATAGTTGTGCCTGTGGCTGCTGTGGAATATACACTACACCACTGAAGGGCACTCTGTCTTCTTAGCTTCTTAAAAGTTTACATGTTTTGACCTGTCTTAAGAAGACAAACAGCTACGCTCTGGAATGAAACACACACGTGGGTGTAGTTGAATGAGTCTCTACCCTGTTTTTCGTCCTCATTAAAGAGAGATGCACAGACGATCAGACTGAGCTCAGACCAAACTAGCAGCTTCCTCTGAGTGAGTCCAGCTACAGGAGAGAAAAGTGGAAAACTCCAACACTGCTGCTTCAAGCTGCTGACGCTCCACACACTGAATGTGAGTTTGAGCAAAAACATGACTCAAAGGAAGTTTCAGTGAAGGTGGTAGAGGAGGGAGGGGAGCCAGAACTGACTGTACTTCCTGTCTGCTGTTTTCAGCTTCACTCACAGACTCAATGGCTTCCAGATCAGAGGAGGATCTCTGCTGTCAGGTAAGTCAGGAGATCTTCAGTATTCCCATTGTTCTTTTATGTAGCTACAGCTTCTATAAAGACTGTCTGAAGGGATAGTGGAAAGAGAAAAGTTAGTACATAAATGAGCCACTTGTAAACCTGGCTTTAAAGAACTACTCATATTTTAATATTAGATAAAATTAACTTGAGAAAATGCACATTGCAGTTTTTTAATCAATGCATTTATTAAGGTTTTTTAAAAAAAAAAAAAGCTATTCAAACCTGCCTGGCCCTATTTTAAAAGGTATTTTATAAAGTAAGTGACTCCCTTCACCCGGTTAGGCAAAAGTCAACAATCTTCGGTCGACGTGGGTGGCCTTGAATGAGGAGAGAGAGAGTCACAACAAATAGTCTGATTATCTAGGGGAGAATTTTGTCATTCCCGTCAGCTTTTACCTTGAGCATCCAGCTGGTGCCGGGGGGGCGCATGAGACGAAGATGGTAGTTGTTTTGGTTAGTGCGAACAAACTGCATCCAATTTTACAGTAGGTCTAATGTCTGTCACTGGTCACCAGGTCTCATCGTTCAATGTCCTCCATCGAGTGTTGCCAGACACACGACACAACCGACCATAGAGTATCCGGCAGGGAATGCCTCCACAGGACAATCGGGATAATTCTTCTTTTGTCTTTTAGCGAACAAGTCTGGGAGAGTCTCTAAGGGTTAGAGAATAAGCAAGACTATACAAGACATGAGAAGCTAAGCAGGAAAGATAAGGAAGAGGGAGAAAGTGTGACAGCCAAGAGAAGAGAAGTGTTTCGGGACCTGGATAACTTGTCATGATTAATGGAACCTTGAATTCTGATTACTGCTGGCAACCTTTACTGAGGTTCTTTAGCATGATCTTGAACTACCCGTAAATGGCAGGTTAGCCATGCATGTCACCTATTAATAGAGATAGATTGATAATATTTAAACTATTTAAATTTTAATATTTTAAATTGAAATTAATTAATGGTGGGACTTCTTTGACCAGTCTTGTTGGAACGGGGTCTAAAATACATATTGATGGTTTGGAAGAAGTAATTACTAGAGAGTTGAAGAAAAAGAATAAATAAATATCAATGTATTTGAAAACAGCTACACAACAGACAGTCGGTGTCATAAGCCACTGCCTCTGTTCAAACATGGTCATTAACAGTGGACATAGAAGGCTTCTTTCACTAGTCTTTTAAACCATCTGTCTTCTCTGTCCAAAATGATTCCAGCATTCAGCTGTCTGCCATCTATAATCCAGTTTTGAGATCCCTTCCCAGACGCCTTAATGCCATTCAGATCCTTGGCCATTTGACTAAAGTATCACATGATAGGGTGGGGCTAGCTTTCACAATGGATTCACCCAAAACATTGGCTGATTGTGACCTACACCTGTTTTAACACATTGACTCATGTGATTATGTAGAGAATCAGTAGCGGAGTGTGGGAGTATCCCTTTGGGGAAAATCCCAAAGGGCTTAAAATCTGGGACTGCACACCAAGAAACTTTGATGAGAGATTAAATGCCCTAAATCGTCCATTAGTTATGGTGCAATAGGTGTAGGCTGCTGGGGGATTCCCATCATGTACGGAGTATTACTGTCAGAGGGGCCCGGAGGCAAGAAACTTGAAAGGAACCTAAGAGCAGTAACCCAGATTGAAGGCGGAAGGAATGTTTTAACAAGGTTTATATAACTAATACAATGGTAACATTTGGCAGCCTGTGCTTTGTGCTGGGCAGAGGGGGGAGGGGCGGTAGTTACACTCTCAGTAACACAGGAAGAGAGCCAGAGGGAGAGAGAGAGAAAGAGAGCCAGGGACAACAACATCACATTAGAAAGGTATCCGGTTGTTCAGTGATGACGCGACGAATCCTACTTCCGGGTCTAAAGTAGTCTGCGTTTAATATGGCTTTTGTGTTGTTAACTTGTTTAATGTTATGTATTTTCTTCTATTTGATCTCAAAAAGCTCCTAAAACAGTCAGTGATCCCTGTTGACCTCCCTCGGCTTTTATTAAATAATCATTTATTTAAGCTCAGTTTTTAAAACCTTAGGATGTAACTACAGCCCAGCCCATGCAGCAGTATATGAATGACTAACCTCGTATTGTGGATGGATTATCTCAGTTGTTCTCCTGGCTGAAGTTTGGTCCTTTTACAGCATCCTGCCATGCGATTACATTTGTTCCTGACCACCGAGAACACTCACGTTAACTTTTATCGAGTGGAAAAAAAGTTAGCTTGTTTATATTATGCTAACATAGCTGTATATATATGAGTGCTTGTGTATTAATACACAAACAATACACATGTGCTTTCAATTGTGTAATTTAAGTGATCTAGGTAGCTCTGTTTTCAGTTAACGCTAGAAATGTGTTTTGGAGTTTGTACGTGTTTTGTCTCTAGGGGCCACCGTATATATTTATATATAAACAAATATAAATAAAACCACCTTTTTTACATTAGTAATTCTTTTTTTTGCATAATTTTGTATTATTGTTAATAATAAATTAATTAAAACAACAAAACAACCTGAAGAGCCGGTTCGGAGCCGAAAGAGGCTCTTTTTAGTGAGGGGGTTTGAAGAGCCGTTTCTCAAAAAGAGACGGAAATCCCATCACTAGCAACATCATCAAGCAAGTAACAAAAGGGTCTGCTAGTTGGGGTGCACTGAGGATAAATCTACTTGGTCATCCGTGGCAGTGTCAAATACGTCTTCTCCAGGGGATGTACCAAGCCGCATGCGCCGTCCTCTAGATCCACCAGTGACAAAAAGGCACCTGCACACTTAGATTTACGTATTAATGCATGCTCAGTCATCCAGGTAAGTAAATCCTCAAAAGTTGACGCTTCACCTCTCATTTGATAAGCTTCTTCACTTCTAAGAGCGACTGGTAGAGAGTCCTGGATTTTTAGCCCTATCGTAGTGTTCTCCCAAGAGGGTCACAAACCCCCTATTGATCTTCTACCTGATCACACAAGCCAAGGGTGAAAAAAGGTGGGGTCACAATCAGCCAAAGTTTTGGGTGAACCCATTGTGAAACCTAGCCCCCTTGTATTAGGTGATTTACTGTAGTCAAATGGCCCAGGGTGCGTTCACTATGTGTTTATACACTTGAATACTGAGTATTGAATTATTACTTGTGATTATTCTCTGGGTGTCTTACACAGCATGCCTTTAACCCTGTCTTAACCCTCCCCTCAGACCAATCAGTCACATCATATAAACACCCTTCCCTGAGCCTGGTTCTGCTGGAGGTTTCTTCCTGTTAAAATAGATTTTTAACTTCCCACTTTTGCCAAAGCGCTTGCTCATAAGGGGTCTATGACTGTTGTTTTTTTTCTCTGTTGTTTTATTGCAGGGTCTACCTTATAATAAAAGGTAGACCCTGCAATGTGTCTGAACAAAACAATTTAGCAAACAATTAAAAATAATTCTACAAAAAAATTAGCAAAAATTAAGAATGTACATTACTATGTTCTTACAGGAGAGAGATCAGAAAACTTCAGGGACTCTCTGCAGTCTGCACTCTGAGGAGCTCAAAATCTTCTGTCTGGACCATCAGCAGACTCTATGTCTCGTTTGCTGTGTTTTAGCACAACACACCAAGCACAGATTCACACCCATCAATGAAGCTGCACAACAACACAAGAAGGAACTTCAGGAAACTCTGGAGCCCTTAAAGGAGAAGTTAAATGTTTGTGAAGAAGCTAAAGTGAAGTTTGATCAAACAGCAGAACACATTAAGGTCCAGGCCCGACACACAGAGAGGCAGATTAAGGAGCAGTTTAAGAAGCTTTACCAGTTTCTAGCAGAGGAAGAGGAGGCCAGGCTGGCTGCACTGAGGGAGGAAGAGGAGCAGAAGAGTGGGATGATGAAGGAGAAGATGGAGGCTCTGAGCAGAGAGATAGCAGCTCTTTCAGACACAGTCAGAGCCACAGAGGAGGAGCTGAGAGCTGAAGACGTCTCATTCCTGCACAACTACAAGGCTGCAGTGGAAAGAGTCCAGCGCTGCCCCCTGCTGGATGATCCACAGCTGCCCTCAGGAGCTCTGATAGACCAGGCCAAACACCTGGGCAACCTGACCTTCAACATCTGGAACAACATGAAGTACATGGTCTCCTACAGTCCTGTCATTCTGGACCCAAACACTGCTGATCCAAACCTCATCCTATCTGAAGATCTGACCAGTGTGAGAGGAGGAGAGAAGCAGCAGCTTCCTGATAATCCAGAGAGGATTCATTGGTTTTACTCTGTCCTGGGCTCTGAGGGCTTTAACTCAGGGACTCACAGCTGGGATGTTGAAGTTGGAAACAGTACATATTGGGACCTAGGTGTGTTGACAAAGTCTATGGGGAGGAAGAAAGAGTTATGGTCTGAATTATGGAGAATAGAGTTATTTGAAGGTAAATACTCAGCATGGTCACCATCAGCTGCTCTCACTGCTCTCTCAGTAGAGAAGAAGCTCCAGAGGATCAGAGTGAATCTGAACTGGAACAGAGGAAAGCTGTCGTTCTCTGATCCTAATACTAACACACACATACACACCTTCAGAAACACTTTCACTGAGAAAATGTTTCCATATATTCGCACTCGTGAAGAAGTGAAAGTGTTGCCGTTAAAAGTGTCAGTGTCACGGAGCAGATGAGTTAGGGATGATTATATTTCTAATGCCGTTTCCTGTCAGTGAAATGTACATTGGGTCCAGATGTAATAATACACCCAGTCTAACAGGTTCACATTTAAATGTATTTAAGAATGATTTAAAAAGTGAAAACTCAGCACAGGGTTAAAAATCAGCTTGAGTTGTTACTCAGAGTGAATACAAACCTCAGATGAAAAAATTATAACTGGTTATAATATATCATGCTAATGAATGGAACTCCTGCCACATTAAATGATATTAACCCTTTAGAACCGGTAGGAGCGGACACGCTCCATTTTGCGTAACTATTTTTATATCCCGGTAGCACTGCAACCACGTGAGCTAGCGCAATAATTTTTTTTGCATATGAAACCGGAGGAATTGTACTGACATCTTATGCCATCAGCTTGTCCTAGGTCACAGTTTCCTTCCACATATAGCTTTGCAAAAACTGCATAAAAAGTGCTTGTAGCAACAAAAACATAATATTCCAGAAACACGCTTTGCCGATCCGATCAGCTGTTTGTAACACTTCCTACGTCCATCAGCGCGAACTATCACATGACCGCATGACCTGCCCGAAACCGGAAGTGACGTCATTTTACGGAAATGTAGTTTTTTTTTTTACCATCGTTTTTAAAAGTTATGTTTAACTTCATGACTTTCTGTGTCATTTCTGGGATGCTTAGGACTCATATTGCACTGCTGGAAATAGTTTCTTTTGATGCATATGCTGTTATTTTGCAAATTTGCACTATAATATATTTTTTCGTTTTTCCTGTAGTATATGAAAATTGGTGTATCTCAAAAATAAAACTATGAAAACACTCAAAATAAATTTCCTTTGGTGGGAAACTAGTTTGTGCAACTTTTTTGTATTTACAGTTTTGAGGGATAAGCCTCTTAAATTTCTCTAACTAGAAATATATGTTAAAAAAACAAAAATGATTTTACATTTTTTTGTAGTTTATTGCACTTTTTTGCAATTTATGTAATTACTATGCACTTAATGCAGACATATTATTAAAATTTGGGCTATAATGGTTGTATTGATGTATAGCAACTTGAAATGCTCCAAAAAATGGCTCCACAGCATGTGAAAATATAATATAAGCTCTGGCGGACTTGGTTCTATGGTAGGTCTTAAAGGGTTAATAAAATATATAGCAAGGATATGTAGTAGACAATCAGGATTCAATTAAACTTTATATTTATTGTTTTATAATGTGAAAGAAAAAGGCATTTTAATCAAAATATAAATATTTAGTTTATTTCTCTTGTGGTTTAAAAAAAAAAAAGTAATGGAAAACATGTGCCGCCATTACGTATTTAAAATACAAAATCTGAGTAACTGTATTCCGTTACAGTTACCATTTAAAAAGGTTGTATTTAGAATAGAGTTACTTTGTTGAAATAAATGGATTACTCGATTATTTTCCTGTTTCATATTGTGGTGTTACGGTTGCCATGATTACAGGGTGCCGCTCTCTCTCTGTGCGACTGTGTGTTTCCTGGGTGAGAGTGCCTTTTTGTTGTTGTTGTTCTAAGCTAATAGGCAGAATGCTACAGGCATAGCCCTAAAGAATGTAGCCTCATGGGCAGTGTAGTCGGTGCTGCAGGTAGAATAGAGTGCCATACATGTTATCTGTCTGTGAGCGAGGGAGGGAAAAAAAGGATAGTCGAAAAGTACGAGCTGTCATCGAGCAGAAACGGGAGCTGGAAGCATGTAAATATAATAACAACCACTGCAGCCAAGAAGAGTGCCTGACGAGCCCAGTTGTAAGTAAGCTAGCCCAGTTGTAAGTAAGCTATTAAGACTCGACTGTACACCGTGTTCGTGTTTTCCTCCGAAACAATAAGTTCCGTTGGAGCAGCCTTTCAACGCCTCTCTCTGTCTCTCACTAGCAAAGTTAACCCACACAACAAAGTAAAGGTAGTTTTTGGCTATGAGCCCGACACAAACCCTACGTATTAGCCAGACGTCCCTTTACTACGGTTCGCAGCCGCGGACCTTCAGTAACAGTAATAAATCACACAGCAATAGTACATTCACGTAGATGTAGTTGTAAAAAGCATGATAATATACTAAGTAATCCAAAGTATTCAGAATATGTTACAAAATACATTTTGGGGCATGTAATCTGTAATCTGTAGTGGAATATGTTTTAAAAGTAACCTTCCCAACACTGCATATAAGGATTACAGTATATTTAAAAAAGTGTTTTTCTTTTTGTTTAATTGTAAATAATTTTTTAATAAAAATATGTATTTACATAATGTAAAATGAAAGACAATGAAAATATTTTGCTAACAGATCAACTGAAAACGCCATTGCTACAATGGCGGGCGTTACACTAGGCTGCTCTTTGTTGACTTTAGCTCTACTTCTAATAAGATACTCCTGAACAGACTAATAGTAAAACTGCTGGATATCGGACTTCCTTCTACAACATGCCACTAGATTATAAACTTTCGCTCAGACCATGTACAGAAAGTTAGAGTGGGACCTCATCTTTCCTCTGCCCTTAGCCTTAAAACTAGTGATGTGTGGATCGATCCTGAAATATCGATTCTTCCGATACCAGTCATTTATGTTCTAGAATCAATTCTCACATTACAATATCGATATTTTAGTAATTTAGAGTAAATTTGTAGTTTGTCATTAAAAGAAACACAGTGGAAAGAAACTATAACATTCAGTTTGTCTACATTCAAAGGAACTACTTCCTCTTCCGCCTTTCATAGTCATGTGCGAAATACGGCTGTATAAATGTCTCGCAGCCGCTGGCGTGCGCACTCACAACAATGGCTGAGCGTAATTGGAGTCATGTGCGGACTTATTTTACCTCCACAAAACAGCTGAGACGTGGTTTGCGATACATGTGGCAAAAAAGTGCTCCAAGAGTGAGGTGTTGTGGCCACACTAGGGAGACATTCAAAAGGGCCGTGGGGGGGGGGGGGGGTGTTTAATACATCTTACAGGGTTTATTTATCGGATAAAACATGTTAAATGTCACCGTTATTATTGGCCGGCCCGGAAACAGCGGGGGTGTCCAAATTCAGAGGCTGCTTCTGAGGACCCGGCCTTTACGGTCTAAAGAAAGCTGGGTAGTACGTCATGAGCTCCCTCAGTGGAGTGAAACTCTGCCTTCTGCTCCTTGCTATCTAAAATATAATAGGGTACTGACGTAAACACTCGACCGTCTCACACTTCTCTTTAATCATTTTCTGTTTGACGTTTATTCAGCTGTGTGAAAACCCCGGAGGCACCCTCCCGAGGGATTAATAAAGTTAAATTTAACTTAATCTAATCTAATAACTTTAATCTCAGCCAAACCGATTTACTCACAAACAAATAAAACACTGAAAAAGCCAAACAATAACATTTTTAAGTTATCAAAGTGACTTATATATCATGTTTAACCTGAGTAGTGAAAGACCGCGGGGGTTTGAAGACAATGTGTCGATCGGCTCAGATATTTGAAGTTTGCACAGCTACATTCTCACCTGAAAATATGTTAAAAAAAATTTGCGACCCAGAAAGAGAAATAAGAGTGATATTAAAACTAAGTCGCTGCCGCCATTGCTGGAAACTGGAATTGGCTGGGGCGCGCTATGAACTCTGCAATATGGTTTTTCAATTTTGTTGTCCGGGTGGAAAATCGGGAGAATGGTGGCTCCGGGAGATTTTCTGGAGGGGCACTGAAATTCGGTATTCTCCCGGAAAAATTGGCAGGGTTGGCATGTATGGTTGTGGCAACATCACTAACCTTGTCAAACACCTCAGAGTAGATCATATCACAGAATATGACGAGCGTATGTTGACACGAACTGAAGAGGAGGACAGGGACAGGTGCTGCTAGGGCGAGACAGACGTCTCTCATGGAGTCCTTTAGTGCTGCAGGTAGGCAAGCTGTTCAAAGAGGCACAACTTCAGTTTTTGTATTTCTATATGATGAACCCTGCATTATTAAGTGATAAGAACAAGTAATCTGATGTCCTGTAATCATTATGATGCTATAATTTGAGATACAATAAATAAAATAAGTTTTTGTACAAAGTATTGGTATCGGATCAGTATGGTCGATACCACCCTGAATATTACTTGGTATCGGATCGGAAAGAAAATCAGTGGTATCGCACATCACTACTTAACCCTTGTGCGCCCGCCTGTTCTCGGGGCGTGGGTCGTAGTGACCCCCCGAGGGGCGTGTGTGTTGTTATTAGGATGGTATTGATGATGATGATGGTGGTGGTGGTGGTGATGGGGGGGTCTTGGTAACCCCCCTGGGGGGGGGGGGGGGGGGGCATATGTGTGTTGTATGATGATTAGGGTGGGGGTCCTAGCGATCCCCTCGGGTCATATGTGTGTTATGGTGATTAGGGTGGGGGTCGCTAGGACCCCCCCGGGGCATATGTGTATATATGTGTTATGATGATGATGACGATGATAGGGTTGGGGTCGCTAGGACCCCCACGGGGCATATGTGTGTTATGGTGATTACGGTGGGGGTCGCTAGGACCCCCCGGGGCATACAGTGGGGCAAAAAAGTATTTAGTCAGCCACTGATTGTGCAAGTTCCCCCACTTAAAATGATGACAGAGGTCAGTAATTTGCACCAGAGGTACACTTCAACTGTGAGAGACAGAATGTGAAAAAAAAATCCATGAATTTACATGGTAGGATTTGTAAAGAATTTATTCGTAAATCAGGGTGGAAAATAAGTATTTGGTCAATAACAAAAATACAACTCAATACTTTGTAACATAACCTTTGTTGGCAATAACAGAGGTCAAACGTTTACTATAGGTCTTTACCAGGTTTGCACACACAGTAGCTGGTATTTTGGCCCATTCCTCCATGCAGATCTTCTCGAGAGCAGTGATGTTTTGGGGCTGTCGCCGAGCAACACAGACTTTCAACTCCCGACACAGATTTTCTATGGGGTTGAGGTCTGGAGACTGGCTAGGCCACTCCAGGACTTTCAAATGCTTCTTACGGAGCCACTCCTTTGTTGCCCGGGCGGTGTGCTTTGGATCATTGTCATGTTGGACGACCCAGCCTCGTTTCATCTTCAAAGTTCTCACTGATGGAAGGAGGTTTTGGCTCAAAATCTCACGATACATGGCCCCATTCATTCTGTCCTTAACACGGATCAGTCGTCCTGTCCCCTTGGCAGAAAAACAGCCCCATAGCATGATGTTTCCACCCCCATGCTTCACAGTAGGTATGGTGTTCTTGGGATGCAACTCAGTATTCTTCGTCCTCCAAACACGACGAGTTGAGTTTATACCAAAAAGTTCTACTTTGGTTTCATCTGACCATATGACATTCTCCCAATCCTCTGCTGTATCATCCATGTGCGCTCGGCACTCGCGGCACAGGATCTTGGTCTTGACGTCTTTGCTCCTGGGACAAACGCGGCACCTTCGCCTCTTGACCGGAGAGGAGTCGCGTGGCGTAGCGTCAGAGGCGGCGGCGCAAGCATCGCGCTCGTCGGCACTGTTGGCCTCGGCGGTAGCGCCTCAGGCCGCGACTCTGCCTCCTCCTCCTCCTCGCGCTAAAGCCCTGGCTTCGAGCATGGGGCGCGCGAGCGCTTTGCCCAGTCGCTCGAGGAAGAGCCGTCGTCTGTTGAGCTTGCCCGGCATCCAGTCGGGATGAATTTCCCTCCACAGCACGAACGCGTTGTAGGCCGCGACGTCGACCATGTTGTGGAAAAGGGCCACGGGCCACCTGCGGGTCTTTCTCCTGCAGCTGTACGTGCTCACGACCTTGTCCAGGTTGTCGATGCCTCCCTTGGTGCGGTTGTAATGCAGCACCAAGGGCGGTTTTGCGCCGCTTCTGTTGCCGCCGCTGCTTCTGTTGCCGCCGCTGCTTCTGTTACCGCCGCTGCCGTTGCTGATGCGGCGGCTAGGCCGGGGCCGGATCGATGGCGGTGGTAGTAGCGAGGAGCGGTGGTGAGGAGCAGCACGTTCTTGTTCTTCTTGGCCACGTAGGAGAGGATGATCGTGTCGGGCCCTCGTCCTCCTGCTCCTCGTCCCGCGGAGCCGCCGAGGGCCTGCGCCTGTCCGCTTCCAGGTTGGTCATGGCGATCACCGAGTCCTCTATCTCCGGCGGAAAGTAGGCCATGAACGCGGAGGCCTCGTCTCGCGCCGCCGCCACGGCCTCTTCGGTGGGGCCTCGTCCTGGTCGTCGTTGTCGTCTTCTTCTCCTAATTCTTCTTCTTCTAATTCTTCTTCTTCTTCATAGTCTTTGTCTTCTTCTTCATCGTCATCGTTATAATCATCGGCGAGGACGTCTTCTTCTTTTTCTTCTTCTTCATCATCATCATCGGCGAGGACGTCTTCTTCTTCTTCATAGTCTTTGCCTTCTTCGTCATCGTAGTCATAATCGTCGGCTACATCTGCGTCGCAAGTTTCACTGACAGCGCCGCGGCCGCGTCCAAGATCATGAATGCCAACTGCAGCACGGCCGGCGTCGTCCTCTCGCCAAACCTCCCGAGTCCGCCGCCCCGGTTCGGCGCCTGCTTCTTCCTCTCCCCCTCGGCGGTTCGACTCGCCTTGCGAGCCGCCGTCCTGGCAGAGTTGCGACGCCATCTCGTAACCGTGATCCTCTTCCGCGAAATACCTATGGTCCGCCACCCCATCGTTTTCGTCCTCCTGATCCTCCGAGTAGCGCTCCTCTTCGTCTGCGAGCGTTCGGGCCGTCGTTGTCCCCCTCGGCCTCTTGCTGCTCTTCCTCGCTCTCGTCCTCCTGATCCTCCGAGTGGCGCTCCTCCTCATCTGCGAGCGTTCGGGCCGTCGTTGTCGTCCCCCTCGGCCTCTTGCTCCTCTTCCTCGCTCTCGTCCTCCTCCAAGTTCTCCTGTAGCTGCTGCCGCCGCTGCCGCTCTTGGTCTTCCTCGACCCCTAGCCCTCGATAGCGAAACGTGGCCGGTCGCAACCGGAGCCGACCACCCCGCGTACGCCAAACGTGCTGGCGATGGCGATGGTGAGCGGGAGGAGGAGGACGATGACACCGCCGGCGATTGCGATCCACCTGTACCGACCTTAGTGCTCTTTGGCTCCCACGGTCTAGTGCGTGACATTGTCTTCTTCGTCTTCTTCTTTCTTGTTGGCACCTTGTTGCCGTTGTTGTACGGCACGCGCCCGGACACCGCCTCTGTAACCTGTAACCCCGACGCGCTTAGTACCCGCCATCCGTGCTCTTATCATCTCGCCGCGCGACGCGCTGTGCTTTCGCCGGGGTGTTTCTCAGCCACCTTTTACAAGACTTTATCGTCCGCGCTTGCACGTGTGCTCTCTGTCAAACTCACGTCTCTCTCTCTCTCTGTCTCTCTCTCTCTCTCATCCCGTCCCATCCCCTCGGGGGGATCTCGCGACCCCGACCTCCTACCTCCCTCCCTCGGCGGGGGACCCGCATCCCCTGACCCCGCCCTCCCTTCCCATCCCGTCCCATCCCCTCGGGGGGGATCTCGTGCCAATGATGGACAGTTTCCAATTTTGTTGTAGTATTTAGAATACTTTATTAATCCCGAAGGAAATTACGGTTTCAGCAGGCAGCACGCTAATGGCGCATGTGCACTTACAAAGGAACCTTCTGACCAACTTTACGCAAACATCACATTGGGGAGACATGTCAGAAAGGCTGATAGGAAAAAAAAAGCCACCTCTCAGGCCCTCCAAGGTTTGGAGGCCTATCTCCCCCCACCACCACTTCCCCTGCCAGTGGCAGACACTCTCAGACATCGGTGCGTTGGTGGTTCTCTGGGGACATCTCCCCCCACAACCACTTCCCCTGCCAGTGGCAGACACTCTCAGACATCGGTGCGTTGGTGGTTCTTTGTGTCTGGGGATGGGCGTCCAGGTACACACCGGCTCACTCCTTGGCGGCCGCTAATCGGAGCCTGGGGCTCGCTCGGGCCACTTTGGAGGTGGGGTGCCCCCGGCCTCGGTCACTCAGGCACAGCTGGCTGCCGGCGGAGCTCACGGGCGCGTCACTGCAACCCCCCCTGGCTTCTGCTCCGCGGATGCTGAGTGAGCCCTCATCTGGGACTCTCCTCAGCTCTTTCTGGGACAGTGGCGCGGCTGCCCCTCTGTTGGTCTTCCTTGGTCTCTTGTGTTCTCTTCTGCTTGTTTTCTTTTTTCTTTCTCAACAGGTGATCCAGGTGATCGATAGATGCATTTTTCTTTCTTTTTCCCATTCTGTTGGTTTTTGTTTTTTGCCCTTCTCCCCTGTCCCTCTTCTCAGCTCTTTCTCTTTCTTTCTCCCCTTCTTTCCCCCAGTCAAGTCTGTCCCGTATTCAGCAAGTGAAAATAAAATAAACAATAAAAGCTGGGATGGTCAATTTGGTAAAGTAAATCATCTTGGCCATCTTTCTTTAGACAATAATTCTGATGGCAAAAGAGCCAAACGGGACAGGCAAAAAAAAAAAAAGTTTTTCCAGGTTAAGACAACTCAAATAAATTGAGTTTATCAGCATTTTGCATAAAAAGTACTGGTAACTTATTTAAATCGAGTTCTAATGACAAATTGATAAAAATTGAGTTCAGCCTATTTAATATTTTTAATTAAACACAATATTACATTTTACAGTGCATTAGAACCTGTGAGAAATGCAAGAAATGCATTATTGCTCAGTCTCCAATATCTTTCCCAGAACAAACACCAATTGCAAGTAACATACTAAAAATAAACCTGAAAAAATCTGTTTAGAACAGTGTACTATGTTGCAAAGAGTGAACTACCACTGGCACAATTTAGCAGTCTTTGCAAACTTCAAAAAGCAAATGGCCTAGATCTTGGTTCCACTTGCCTCTTACCCGTGACTTCAGCGGAAATTTCAAATTCAGGATCTGACACAGACTGATTCATGTCCTAGACAGTTCTTACAAGTTCATAGAAATTTCTGTTCAATTAGAACCAAATATTTGAGTTGATGATTGTAATTTTTATACAAAGTTGTAATTTGTGTTTCAAAAATTTTTTGATTAATGTTTTGTTCTATTGTAACGGAAACAAAACAAGAAACAAAACAAAATTGCTCTTTTTTATTCGGGCTACTTAAATTTATTTCGGGCTACCAAAAATTGAAGAGTCCCTGCCCAAAGGACTACCAGGGATTTTGAAATTTTCCGAGCCCTGTAGCATATAGTTTTATTGTTATATTTCAAGATCACAATAGTCTTAGAATTTAGAACTACAAGTTTTAAAAGAACTAACACAAATACACTTCAGTTAAATACTTATAATTTTTTTCCCCAAACCACGTGGCGCCGCAGTATAAGGACTAAAGAACCGCATGGAGCTCCGGAGCTGCAGGTAGCCAGTCCCTGATATCCGGTTGTTCAGTCTGACGTCACTAGCCGTGTCTCGGTCTAAACTCCGCTGCAGGTCCATATATCAAACAATTGCTATGGCATTACTGAGAGTTGAAAAACTGTCTAAAGTCTTTCATCTTCAATTTTGCCACACACGCTGAGAAAACGAACTTCAAAACGTTTAACTATGCAGAGCACAACATGCATGACCCTGAAAGTAACATTGACCCAGATACCCACTTCTACAATAACACCAATAATACTTGTGAGTACTATACAGATGACCAATTCAATGTGAATATTAAAATGGCAAATGCATTGTCGGTCATACATTTCAATAGTAGGAGCCTGTATAAAAAATTTTCTAAAATTACAGAATGTTTAAGTAAGTTAAAAAAGTTTAATATAATTGCAATATCAGAAACATGGCTCGATAATATGAAAGTTAGTGAAATGGGACTGGAAGGATACGAATTATTTACAATGAACAGGGTGAATAAAAAAGGAGGCGGTGTTGCTTTATATGTAGATAAAGTTTTGAAATGTAGTCTGATTGAATGTATGTCATGCACCATAGATAATGTATTGGAATGTGTCACTATTGAAATTAATGTTGAAAAAGCTAACAATATAATTATAAGTTGCATCTATAGGACACCAGGTTCATGCCTTGAGATATTCAATGAAAAACTTGCTGCTATGTTTAGCAACCTAAGTGATAAAAAAGTGCAAATAATTTGTGGTGATTTTAATATAGATTTGCTAAACCCAAATGGACATCAGAAAACAACAGATTTCGTAAATACAATGTATAGTAACTCCCTTTTCCCTGTAATTATAAAACCAAGTAGAATAACAATTGATACAGCTACATTGATAGATAATATTTTCACAAATAAAATTGACCATGAAATAGTAGGTGGACTTCTTATAACTGATATAAGCGATCATCTTCCTGTTTTTGCAATTTTTCAAAATTATTTTGGGATTAAAACTAAACAAAAGAATCAAATATTTGATATGACACGACATAGAACAACAAGAGCCATTGCTGCCCTCTAGGTGGACTTAAAGGAACACAGTTGGAATGAGGTTTTTGCAAATGAAGATTCAAATAGTGCATATGATGCATTCTTATCAACTGTAATTTCACTATATGAAAAACATTGTCCTTTAATGAAGATCACTAGAAAGCATCACAGATCAAATAAGCCATGGATCACAAAGGGGATAGAAGATGCATGTAAAAAGAAAAATAATCTATATAAGAGATTCATAAAACAGAGGACAAAAAATGCTGAAATAAAGTACACGTTATATAAAAATAGATTAGTAAATATTACAAGAACAAGTAAGAAAGAATATTACCACAAATTATTGGAGCAAAGTAGAAGTAACACACAAGAAACATGGAGGATATTAAACAGTATAATCAAAAAGGGCTCAAAAAATAAGAATTATCCAGATTATTTTTAAAAAGATAAAGATATTGTGCTTGATAAAACTAAAGACATTGCAAATGAATTTAATGATTTCTTTGTAAATGTTGGCTTTAATTTAGCAAAAGAAATTCCAGAGTCAAGAAATAATAACGATCTAAATAAACATATTACTCAGAATGTGTCCTCCATGTTTATTGGTGCTGTAACTCATAGAGAAATAATTAACATTGTGAAGACATTTAAAAATAAAAAGTCCACTGACTGTTTTGGTATTGACATGATATTAGTTAAAAGTATTATAGAATATATAGTGCAACCTTTCGCATACATTTGTAATCTGTCCTTTCAAACTGGTGTGTTTCCCTCACAAATGAAAATAGCAAAAGTTATTCCAATCCATAAAAACGGAGAGAGATGTCAGTTTACCAATTATAGGCCAATATCACTACTCCCACAGTTCTCAAAAATTTTAGAAAAGTTATTTGTTAATAGACTTGATAAATATATTGAGAAGCATAATCTCCTAAGTGATAAACAATATGGCTTTAGAGTGAAAAGGTCCACTTCGATGGCAGTGATGGAACTTGTTGAAGGGATATCTAATGCAATAGATAATAAGGAATATACTGTTGGTGTTTTTATAGACTTAAAAAAGGCGTTTGATACAATTGATCATTCTATATTAATGAATAAACTAGAGAGATATGGCATAAGAGGGTTAGCATACAAGTGGATGAAAAGTTACCTGGATGAAAGATATCAATATGTCGAATTCAATAATGTAAAATCTAAGCAGTTGAAGGTAACTTGTGGTGTTCCTCAGGGCTCTGTGCTGGGCCCTAAATTATTTATATTATATATAAATGACATATGTAGCATTTCCAAACTGTTAAAATCTGTATTGTTTGCTGATGATACCACTCTGTACTGCTCAGGTAAAAACCTAGAACAGCTTCTGACTACAGCGGAAAAGGAGTTAAATATATTAAAAAACTGGTTTGATGTAAATAAGTTATCATTAAATATAAAGAAAACAAAATTTATTATTTTTGGCACTAGACAAATGAAAAATGTATCTAAAATAAGGGTTAATGGAATTGAAATTGAAAGAGTGTACGAAAATAAATTTCTTGGAGTGATAATTGATGAGAAGCTGAGTTGGAAGTCTCATATAAACCATGTGAAAACAAAAATGTCAAAAACCATTGCTATTCTCTATAAAACAAAGCATGTCCTGAACAAAAAATCATTATACACACTTTATTGTACTCTGTTGCTTCCATATATGACTTACTGTCTGGAGATATGGGGTAATGCATATAAAACGAACACTTTTCCTATTTTCAAGTTACAAAAAAGAGCTATAAGAATTATAAACCAATCAAACTATATAGAACCAACTAACATTTTGTTTATTAATCTGAATACCCTGAAATTTTATGATTTAGTTGAATATAAAATGGCACAGATAATGTATAAAGCACAAAATAACGTGCTTTGCCCCAGTACTCAGAAGCTGTTCAAAGTCAGAGAGAGTCAATATGACTTAAGGGGAACAGATTTCTTTAAAAAAAAAAACAAGATAAGGACAAATATAAAGCAGAGATGTGTTTCTGTTAGAGGAGGACTATAAATACCTTGGAGTACACATTGACAATAAACTGGACTGGGCTAAAAACACCACAGCACTTTACAGGAAGGGCCAGAGTCGTCTCTATTTTTTGAGGCGACTGAGGTCCTTCAACATCTGCCAGAAAATGCTGAGGATTTTCTATGAGTCTGTTGTGGCCAGTGCGATCCTCTATGCTGTTGCATGCTGGGGGAGCAGGCTGAGGGTCGCAGATGCCAACAGACTTAATAAACTAATCCGTAAGGCCAGCAATGTTGTGGGGATGGAGCTGGACTCCCTCAAGGTGGTGTCGGAGAGGCGGATGCTGTCCAAGATAAAGACAATGTTGGATAAAACCTCCCATGACATGCTGGTCAGTCACAGGAGCACGTTCAGTGAGAGACTGAGATTACGGAAAAGCACCACTGAACGACACAGGAAATCATTCCTGCCTGTGGCCATCTCCCTGTACAACGCATCCACTTAACACACTGTTTGCTGCTACAACTACACATGTTTCTTTTCCAACTATTTATTTATGAGTGACTTATGTATGTATGTATGTATATATATGTATATATTGTACTATTCTTAGTTAGTGTATTGTCTGTCTTGTCTTAATGTTGGTTTAAAATGGAGCACTGTAACAAAAAATAATTTCCCCCAGGGATCAATAAAGTATTCTGATTCTGAATATGTTTAAAAATAAAGTATTAGAAAAATATATAAATCAAGAATGAAAAGAGCAAAAGAAAAAAAAAAGAAAAAAACCCCTCTTGATTCTTTTGCTTTGATGTAGTTACTTATCTAAGGTGGAACGTTTTTTGTTTGTTTGTTTGTTTGTTTGTTTGGTTTTTGCTTTGTTTTATTATTTCCTTCAAGCCCTGTGTACAGGAGCTGCATGCAAAAAGATATTTTGTGAAAAGGGTTGGCGTAATAAGCAAATGCTTCAGCCAATACCTTTTGATTAGCCTTGTCTCATGCTTTCTTGCTTTGTGGTAGATCTTTGTTCTGTTTTCACTGAGATATTTGAATGCTAATCAATAAAAAAAAAATCAAATCAAAAATCAAATTAATAAAATGATCAGCATTCTGCTCTACCAGGTGTAACAATTGAGTTTAACATCCAGGCATCCATGAAAACGGAATTTATGACATTTTAACGGAGTTAGAAGTTAGCAGGGAGTTAGCTCGCTAGCTTCTATCTAAATACAATATAGCATGTCCTGACTGCGGGGTTTTGGAAACAAATTAAAACGTACAGCTCTGCTATCACTTGCAGCATAAATGAAGACAGAAAACTAAACAGCAGTGATGTTTGTAGGGTTACTGAAGTTGGACTAGCTGGTATATCATGATGTGCTACGTGACCGCTAGCGACACAGCTATGTTAGCATAATATAAACAAGCTAACTTTTTTTCCACTCGCTAAAAGTTAATGTGAGTGTTCTCGGTGGTCAGGAACAAATGTAATCGCATGGCAGGATGCTGTAAAAGGACCAAACTTCAGCCAGGAGAACAACTGAGATAATCCATCCACAATACGAGGTTAGTCGTTCATATACTGCTGCATGGGCTGGGCTGTAGTTACATCCTAAGGTTTTAAAAACTGAGCTTAAATAAATGATTAGCGGTAATAAAAGCCGAGGGAGGTCAACAGTGATCACTGACTGTTTTAGGAGCTTTTTGAGATCAAATAGAAGAAAATACATAACATTAAACATGTTAACAACACAAAAGCTATATTAAACGCAGACTACTTTAGACCCGGAAGTAGGATTCGTCGGGTCATCACTGAACAACCGGATAGGAGGTGAACAAAGGTCATCTTGTGATGTGTTTTTGAAGAAGCCCCCTGAGCAAATATATGGCACCCTGCCTTTTCTTCAAAACCAAAAATTATTGTTAGTGTGTACATGCACCTGGCTGCCGAAAAAGATAAGCAAGCATCTTGGCTGATTTAATTAGAGAGCAGAGAAGGACAAACACCTGGAGTAAAGAGAAGGAGATAAAATATTTTAGTGCTGACAGGGGATTTCTTTAAATCACCCCATAGTTCTTCAGCTAAGACACCTGAGTTAGAAAAACACAAACACTGCAGTTGTCTTTTACTCGCGAGGGCAGTCATAGACACACGAACTGCGTCTTATCACTGTCTGCGTTCTTTATTTATACTTTATTTATACTTGTCTGTATGTGTGTGTGTGTACAAATAGCTTCTTATTCTAAGAACTCTGAGCTTTTTCTAAATCTGTATGTTCTTACAGAAAGAGAAAGCTATTAGTTGTTTATCACACAAAAGTACATGTCAAAAGTAACGTAGACATTTGCTTAGTGTTCAATAAAAGAATACATTTCATGAAGCTGATCACATTATATAAAAACAATATTCCTTTGACATTCCCCCCTGTTGAACAGAAAAATGAAATGTACAAGTCATCAGTAACTACTTGTCTTTCACATTTTCAGTTACTACATCATTAGTTGCACTTCATCTTCATCTTACAAATAGGAAAGGAAGTCTTCATGATCTTCATCGGTTTGTGGTACATCTGCATATGCTGTGAGTAATAAACTTATCATCTGTGGGATTACAGCCTTTAAACAAGGTATAACACAAGTAAAGAAGAGCAAAATAAAATAAAACCAGGAAAACTCCAATGCCGATCAAAAGTCTCTATAGCATCTGAAGTTTAAAGAATGTACATTATCTGGTATATAGGTGCAGCACGTGGTGTTGAATAAGACACAATCCTCCTTTCTCAGCCAGGATCAAATTCAAATTCAAATTCAAATTTTATTTGTCACGTACACAGTCATACACAGTACGATATGTAGTGAAATGCTTGGACAACTGCTCGTGACCTAAAGAGAACAAAAACGGAAAAGGCTATGAATAAGATAGGAAATAAATATGAAAAATTAAAAAGGGTAAATTTAACTAGGAAGGAATAAAATATAAATTAAGGTTAAAAATGAAATAACTGTACAACACAAATTAGAATGAAGGGTAAATTTAACTGGGAAGAATAAGATAAAGATAAATATATAAATTAAAGTTGAAAATAAAATAACTGTACAACAAAATACACAATATAGAACTATATAAGAATGTATGAAGAAATCTAAATATAAATAAATATATACACAATAACAGCAGCTGTACAAGTATTAACCGGAAATGAAGAATATAGTGACCAGTGTTGTGCAAAACCAAAGTCCAGAAAGTCCAGTGTGTGTGTAAGAACCGTATGTGTGGGTCAGTACTGTGTGGTGGTGTGATTGAGAGACCGTATCGCCT
Organism: Rhamphochromis longiceps; assembly: GCF_057381845.1. Classification (NCBI taxonomy): domain Eukaryota; kingdom Metazoa; phylum Chordata; class Actinopteri; order Cichliformes; family Cichlidae; genus Rhamphochromis; species Rhamphochromis longiceps. The sequence continues at coordinate 1,590,867 of NC_140559.1, forward strand.
GCGGGAAGAAGCTCCTCCTCAGTCTCTCTGTGTTGGTCTTCAGGGAGCGGAATCGCTTTCCTGACCTCAACAGAGAGAACAGTCTGTTGTTGGGATGGCTGAGGTCCTTCACGATCTTCCTGGCCTTGGTCCAGCACCGCCTGCTGTAGATTGAGTGCAGGTCAGGGAGCTCGGAGCGGATGGTGCGCTCAGCTGACCGCACAACCCTCTGTAGAGCTCGTCTGTCCTGCATGGTGCTGTTCCCGAACCAGGTTAAGATGTTTCCCGCCAGGATGCTCTCTATGGTGCACGAGTAAAAGTTCCTGAGCACCTTGGAGGGCAGTTGGAAGTCTCTCAAGCGTCTGAGGTGGTAGAGACGCTGTCGGGCCTTTTTCACCACGGTGTTGATGTGACAGGACCATGACAGGTCCTGCGTGATGTGAACTCCGAGGTATTTGAAGCTGTCCACTCTCTCCACTGGGCACTCGTTGATGACGGGGGTCTGGTAGTTCCTCTCTTGCTTAGTGCTGAAGTCCACTATCAGCTCCTTTGTCTTACTGACGTTTAGAAGGAGGTTGTTCCTCTGGCACCAGTTCTCCAGATTCCTAATCTCCTTCAGGTAGGCCGTCTCGTTGTTATCAGAGATCAGGCCCACCACGACGGTGTCGTCAGCAAACTTGATGATGGTGGTGGAGCTGGTAGTGGCCACACAGTCATATGTGTACAAAGAGTACAGCAGGGGGCTCAGAACACACCCCTGGGGGGCTCCAGTGCTGAGAGTGGTGGAGGCTGAGACATGTCCGCCCATCCTTACTGCCTGTGGTCTGCCAGTTAGGAAGTTGGAGATCCACTGACACATAGATGAGCTGAGTCCCAGATGCTCCAGCTTGGTGGTGAGTGTGGAGGGAATTATGGTGTTAAATGCAGAGCTGTAGTCTATGAAGAGCATTTTAACATAATTCCCCCTTCTAGTGTCCAAGTGAGTGAGTGATGTGTGGAGGAGATGAGAGATGGCATCGTCTGTGGAACGATTTGGACGGTAAGCGAACTGTAGTGGGTCCAGTGTGTCTGGTAGTGAAGAAATGATGAAGTCTCTGACCAGGCGTTCAAAGCACTTCATCACTACTGAGGTGAGGGCTACAGGGCGATAGTCATTGAGAGAAGCAGGGTGGGGTTTCTTCGGGACAGGAACAATGATGGACTCTTTGAAGCATGTGGGGATCACCGACTGAGATAAAGAGATGTTGAATATCTCAGTGAACACAGGAGCTAGCTGGTATGCGCAGTCTCTTAGGATACGACCTGGGATGCCGTCTGGTCCTGCTGCTTTCCTGGTGTTCACTCTCTTGAAGGCTCTCCTTACTTCATGCTCGGAGATGACGAGCACGTTTCCGGTGCTGGCAGTATCTTCCTGTCTGCAGCCGTTAGCGCCGCTAACACTAGCATTGTTGGAGACCTTAGCTGCAGCCTCGAAGCGAGCATAGAAAGTGTTCAGCTCGTCTGCCAGAGTCACGGCCGCGTTCGTCATACCGGTTGTTGGTGCTTTATAGTCCGTTATTGTCCTTAGTCCCTGCCACAGGCTCCTAGAGTCACTCTGTTGGAGTTGTGACTCTAGTTTCCTCCCGTAGCGCTGCTTCGCCTCTTTCACCGCCCTCCACACGTTATATGACGCGGCTTTGTACGGGTCCATGTCCCCCGTCATGAGTCCCGTGTTGTAGGCAGCGGTGCGGGATCTCAGAGCGTCGCGGATGGTTTTATCCACCCACGGCTTCTGGTTGGGAAACGTTGTGATAGTCTTTGTCTCCACGGTATCATCCGCTAGTTTCCCGATGAATCCCACAACCGCTTCCGTAAACACGTTGACGTCATCGTCGGAGCTGTTTCTGAACATGCCCCAGTCTGCGTCATCGAGTGCGTCCTGTAACGCGGCCACCGATTGATCCGTCCAGCGCGCGACCTTCCTCTGAACAGGAACTTCCTGTTTCAGCCTCTGTTTGTATTTTGGCATGAGGAAGATGGCGGCGTGATCGGATTTGCCAAACGGAGGGCGAGATTGTGCCTTGTAGCCGTCCTTGACCGTAGTGCAGCAGTGGTCCAGTGTCCTCTCACCTTTGGTGGGGCAGGTGATGTGTTGATAAAAGTTCGGCGCTGCACGTTGGCACTATTAAAGACCCCGTCACAATAAGCGCAGCGTCCCGGTGTTGTGTCTGGTGCTGTGTGAGTGCCTCATGCAGCTCGCATAAGGCGGTGACCGTTCCGCTTGTGGTGGAATATAAACGGCACTTATAATGACCGATGTAAATTCCCGAGGTAGATAAAAAGGACGACACATGATGGACAGTAGTTCCAGATTTGGTGTGCAGGAGCGTGTGAGAGGAATAACGTTCGCACTGTTGCACCAATTGTTGTTCACCACCATTTATTGTATTTTATTCTATTATATATAGCATCTTGTTCTTATTATTGTTATCCTATTCCACTGTTGTTGTTTTTTGTTTGTTTGTTTGTTCTATACATTTTGCTACTGTAACTTTGCACTGTCAGCTTTCTGCTGTGACACAAATTTCCCACGTGTGGGACTAATAAAGGTGATCTTATCTTTTTTTTTAATCTCTCTTAACCACAGGATGTTTCTCAATAAGTGTACTTGTGTTTACTTCTCTCAAAGATTTATTTATTGCTTTTCCAACAACATTTTAACCAACAGGAAGAGAGAGTTCAAATAAAATAGAGGAGGAAATTAAAAAAAGAATTGAGTGTATAATAGTAATATATGTACATCGTGTATGAACAGTGTTGGGGAAACACAGATATAGTTATACATACTCTCACATGTAGATCATTCAGATATTATTACAGAAAAAAAATTATATACAGATAAGTAAAATACCCCCCCCCCCCCCCCCCACACACACACAAAAAAAAACAAAAAACAAAAACAGAAAAAAAACAAGGGGAACAGACAGTGCTCCAAAAAAAACAAACAGGTATAACACAGCGAGTCAATAGGTTGAAGTGCATTATTCCAGGACAGCTGCAACACTACTTCTCCCATACAGGTTAAATGGATATAGTCATTTCTGTTCACTATCGATCATCTCCTCACTTTCCAAAAATAACAAAAAATTTCCCCACATTTTTTTAAAGGAAGCATGTTTACCCTTTATCATAGACGTAAGTTTCTCCAAAGCGAGGGATTTTGACAGTGTCGACAACCAAGTTCTCAAGTGTGGTCTACTAATGGATCTCCATGATTTGGCTATGCTATATTTCGCCTGTAACAGGCAGAAGATTGTGGTTTTTTGGAGAACTTTGCTCAGCTGGATTTCAGCGGGGAAAATTCCTAGGATGCATAGTTTCAGACATAGATTCAGCTTGACACTTGTAATATGCGCAAATACATCTAAAACTTCTTTCCAAAATTTTCTGATTTCTGAGCATCCCCACAGGCAATGCATCAGTGTGCCTTTTTCCACACATTTAACACATATGTCCGGAGTTTTGGGGTCAAATTTGTTTAATAATGTTGGGGTTATATGTGTTCTCATTAGCCATTTATACTGGATTAGTTTAAATTGAGTGTTTATAGATTGTGTTTGGGCTTTCAAGCTGTTTTTTTGCCATTCCTCTGTAGTTATTCTACACTCTAAGTCTTGACACCAGGCGAGTCTTTCTTTTTCTGAGGATGTTTGAGAGCCATCTCTGAGGTTGCTATAAAAACGGGATATTAAACCCTTCTTCAGCTGATGGTTTATTGCTATGTCCTCTAATGAGTTTAGAGTGGGCAATGTTAGGGATTTTTGAGTTTTTGAAATGAAGCTTCTGATTTGAAGAAATTTGAAGAAATGTTTAGTTGGAATGCCAAATTTCTGTGTCAAGCCATTAAAACATAGTAGGGTGTCCTTGTCAAATAGGTCTGCAACTTTGCACAGGCCTCTGACGGCCCACATTTTAAAACCCAAATCTTTCAAACCGGGTTTAAAGGCCCTATTGCCCCAGATAGGTGAGAAGTGGGATAGTGCTGGCGTTTCATTTTTAAACTTGAGTGCATCGAACCAGACACGGATGGTATTTTTAACAAAGAGGTTCGATGTATCTTTCATCAGATCTTTATACTTTGCGGAGTACAGGTAAGTGCTGAGCGGTAAGGGGGTAGTGCTTGTCCTTTCTAAATTTACCCAGGGTAAGGTTGTCGTTGAAAACCACCAAGAGGCCGCAGAAAACTGGGCAGCCCAGTAGTACCATATGAGGTTTGGAACACACAGACCTCCCCTGTCATACGGGAGATATAGTAGTGAAAGGCGCAGTCTGGCTCGTCTATTATTCCAAATGAATTTAATGAATATTGTTTTTGCCTTTGTGAAGAAGTCATCTGGAGGGCTGAGAGGAATGACTTGGAAGAGATATAGAAATTTTGGGAGAACGTTCATCTTGAGAATATTTACATGTCCAATCAGAGAGATTGGCAGCATAGACCATCTATTGATTAAGTCAATAACAGAGTTGATTGTAGGAGAGTAATTTGCATGTACCAAATTGTTAATTTTTGGAGTGATTTTTATACCTAGATAGGTAAGACTGTCTCTGGCAACTTGAAACATTGTTTGAATAGGTGGTTTAATTCTTTCAGAATGGTTAAAGAAGAGGATGGCCGACTTGGATTCATTAATTTTTTAACTGGAGATATTGCCAAAGGAGTTAATTGTCTTGAGTAGCTGGGGAATTGAGCTCTTTAATTTGGACAGCATTAAGATAATGTCGTCCGCGAATAATCCAATTTTGGACTCAATATTATTTGTTCTAATGCCAGAGATATTTTGATTGTTCCTTATCGCAATAGCCAATGGTTCAATTGCTAGGACAAAGAGAAGAGGCGAAAGGGGGCAGCCTTGGCGTGTACCTCTACCCTAGATAGAATGGTCTAGATATGATGTTGTTAGTTCTAACTGAGGCTATAGGTTTATTATATAATATTTTTGACCCTTGTGTTTACTTCTGAAACGTCAGTCACTTCTACTGTTACAATTGAAAGTATGCATTGTATATTAAAGTATGCCCAGAATGCCTACATGTTTTGTTCTTCCCATTCAATCAAGCAAGGATTGGTCATGACTTGTGTGTATAGTATTTGTATTCTGCTGTAAGTAGTATTTTATTCACTTCTACTGTTGCAACTGAAACTATGTATTGTATATCAAAGCATGCTCAGAATGCCTACATGTGTTTTTGTTCGACCCATTCAATCAAGCAAGCATTGACCATCATGACTTCTGGGTGTGCTTGGTTCAGCAAACCACATCAGTTTCGATCAAAACTAATTTTTCTATATCTCTGAGCCTGACATTAGAAACCCCCTCTAGGCTTTGTCACTCAGTGGAAGTGAAACATCAGATATATTTCACTGATATGTATGTATGTATAAATAATGTATAAATAATGCACACAGTACAATACTACTACACCCTTGAAAACGGTGAATAACAGCTTGAGATAGAAAAAGAGTCCACCTTTGTGTGTTAATATGCGACAATCCCACTAGAGCAAACTCCACATTGTAGCTGGTGCAGAATAAACACTACACCAAACAATGGCATGCTATTTTTGAGCTTTCTACAAGTTTGCATGTTCTAACTTGTCTTACAGCAGATATCAGTTAAACGTCTAAGCTCTGGAATTAAGCACACCCACATTGTGGGTGAAGCAACCGCAGCTGTGATAGACAGTCGAGTGAAACTCCACCCTGTTGTTGTTCCACAGTAAAGAGAGATGCACAGACGATCAGACTGAGCTCAGACCAAACTAGCAGCTTCCTCTGAGTGAGTCCAGCTACAGGAGAGAAAAGTGGAAAACTCCAACACTGCTGCTTCAAGCTGCTGACGCTCCACACACTGAATGTGAGTTTGAGCAAAAACACGACTCAAAGGAAGTTTCAGTGAAGGTGGTAGAGGAGGGAGGGGAGCCAGGACTGACTGTACTGCCTCTCTCCTGTTTTCAGCTTCACTCACAGACTCAATGGCTTCCAGATCAGAGGAGGATCTCTGCTGTCAGGTAAGTCAGGAGATCTTCAGTATTCCCATTGTTGTTTCATGTAATGAAAGATGTTCAGAGAAATGAGTACTGTTAATAAATCAAAAGCACCACGACTGCAGTTTTTGTGTTGGATGTAAAAAGCGCACATGACGCTGTAAAGTAGGCTAGAATCATGGCGGCGGTCAACGACGGTCCAGACGTGGGATTTCTCTCATGGAAATATGCATATTATTTTTTCCTTTGGTAGGTGGCATAGTGCACTTGTGGCAAGTAAGCAAGCTAGAAGACTGGCACTCTTGCTGGGTATCCATTTAGCAACACATTAACAAGAAAAGTCTGAGTAAAACCAAAGTTACTTTCCCTAGTAACTAGTTACTTTGAAAGTAACAAGTAACTTGAAGTAACTGAGTTACTTTTGATGGAAGTAACTAGTAATGTAACTAAGTTACTAATTTAAACTAACTTACCCAACACTGACTACCACACACCAAATCAGGTTGTTGGTACTTGCTGGCTTGTGTAGCCTCAAAAGCTCAACACTGCGCCCAGCATCCTGGAGCAGTTCTGTTGTCTTTTGTACGTGTTTTGAGTTTTTATGTGCTTCGGAGTTTTTACGTGTTTTGGAGTTTTTACGTGTTTTGGAGTTTGTACATGTTTTTACGTGTTTTGGAGTTTGTACATGCTTCAGAGTTTGTACGTGATTTGAAGTTTGTACGTGCTTTGTCTCTAGGGGCCACCGTAAATATACTTTTATTTATTCACTCCACATAAAATGTAATAATGAAATCATAAAATACAAAAATCAACTATTCACATTTCAACTTTTAACTATTTAAATTTTCAGCTTTTTCCTTTTAAACAAATTTAAAGTGAAAACAACACAAAACACTGCAAACCACTATTTATACTATACCTTTCTAATGTGACGTTGTTGCCCCTGGCTCTCTTTCTCTCTCTCTCTCCCTCTGGCTCTGTTCCTGTGCTACTGAGTATAACTACCGCCCCTCCCCCCTCTGCCCAGCGTAAAGCACAAGGCTCACGTGCAGAGTGAAGCAGGAAAAAAAGTGCGAGAGAGAGAGAGAGAGAGGGTGAGAGAAAGGAAAAAAAAAAACACGTGATAAGGATAAGGAGCCAGCTCGCGTCGTTCACATCAAAGAGCCGGCAGAACGACTCATCACTACTGCCTCTTGCTCGCGAGGCAGCAGGGAGACAGTACAATAGCAGGGCAGCAATCTAAATACAATGAACAAAGAACACCAGACTCTTTCAAAGTAAAACAGGAAACATGGAGAAATAGACATGACACGAACTTGACAACAAGTACAACACAGACATGACAGGTAGACAGTACAGGGCGAGATGACAGAAACAACTAAGAAACAAAGGACTAAACTGCAACCTAGAAATTAACTAGATGAGCTAAACTAGAACACAAATGAATACAAAAGACACATAAAAACTCAAACACTGGGTCACACGACCCAGTATCATGACAATTGTGCTGCAATAGGTGTAGGCTGCTGGGGCATTCTCATGATGTTGTGAGTCTCTCATCTTTGAGGTGTATACACACCTCACACTGTGTAAATACACCTTTCTTCCTTTATATATTTCTCTGCACTGAATTATGATTATTCATCTCTGGCTCTCTTCCACAGCATGTCTTTTGTCCTGTTTATGAGGGTTCATATAATTGTTTTTATCTGTATTATATGATTTAAATTACAATATAAAGTGCCCTGTGACAACTTCTGTTGTGATTTGGTGCTATATGAATAAAATTGAATTGGACCCTTCCCTGAGCCTGGTTTTGCTGACTTTTTTTTTTTTCAATTAAAAGGGAGTTTTCCCATCCCAATGTTGCACATGAGCACTTGCACATAAGGGGTCATATGACTGTTGGATTTTTCTCTGTTGTTTTATTGCAGGATCTACCTTGTAATATATGGTAGACCCTGCAATGTCTTTGAATATAACAATTCAATAAACAATTAAAAGAAATTCTACAAAAAATGTGCACAAAGTTAAGAACTTACATTACTATGTGTTCCTCATTCTTCCAGGAGAGAGATCAGAGAGCTTCAGAGGCTCACTGCAGTCTGCACTCTGAGAAACTCAAACTCTTCTGTCTGGACCATCAGCAGACAGTGTGTCACATCTGCTGCGCCTCAGAAAAACACACCAATCACAGATTCAGACCCATCGATGAACCTGCACGACAATACAAGAAGGAACTTCAGGAAACTCTGGAGCCCTTAAAGGAGAAGTTAAAGGTTTATGAAGAAGCTAAAATGAAGTTTGATCAAACAGCAGAACACATTAAGGTCCAGGCCCGACACACAGAGAGGCAGATTAAGGAGCAGTTTAAGAAACTTCACCAGTTTCTTGCAGAGGAAGAGGAGGACAGGCTTGCTGCAGTAAGGGAGGAAGAGGAGCAGAAGAGTGGGATGATGAAGGAGAAGATGGAGGCTCTGAGCAGAGAGATAGCAGCTCTTTCAGACACAGTCAGAGCCACAGAGGAGGAGCTGAGAGCTGAAGACGTCTCATTCCTGCACAACTACAAGGCTGCAGTGGAAAGAGTCCAGCGCTGCCCCCTGCTGGATGATCCACAGCTGCCCTCAGGAGCTCTGATAGACCAGGCCAAACACCTGGGCAACCTAACCTTCAACATCTGGAAGAACATGAAATACATGGTCTCCTACACTCCTCTCATCCTGGACCCAAACACTGTTCATCCAAACCTCATCCTGTCTGAAGATCTGACCAGTGTGAGAGGAGGAGAGAGGCAGCAGCTTCCTGATAATCCAGAGAGGATTCATTTGTTCTACTCTGTCCTGGGCTCTGAGGGCTTTAACTCAGGGACTCACAGCTGGGATGTCGAAGTTGGAGACAGTACAGGGTGGGAACTGGGTGTGTTGGCAAAGTCTGTGGAGAAGAAGAAAGAGTTATGTGCTGGATTATGGAAGATAAAATTATGTGAAGATAAATACTACGCACACTCACCATCAGCTCCTCTCACTGCTCTCGTAGTACAAAAGAAGCTCCAGAGGATCAGAGTGAATCTGAACTGGAACAGTGGAAAATTGTCGTTCTCTGGTCCTGATATTAACAAACACATTCACACCTTCAGAGACACTTTTACTGAGAAGTTGTTTCCATACATTCGCAGTCGTGAAGAAGTGAAGGTGTTGCCATTGACGGTGTCAGTGTCAGTGGAGCAGGTGAAATGAGGATGATTACATTTCTAATGTTGTTTCCTCTTATTAAGTTGTATTTGTACTCTCACTGACAAATTGTAATAATACAATTGTGATGAATTGTAAGACTGCACAGCTTTCGAGCGGGATTGCTTTTAAGATCCAATTAAAATCAATGCACTCAGAAAGATTCTCTGGAGAAGATTAGAATTCTTGAAACAGAGTTTATTCACTGCATCATATGAACAGCAAGAACATACATACAGCAGAAAGCGAACAAAGCAAAACCACCTGGGGCGTACAGCCTTTAGCACAAGCAGCAAAGGAACACAGAGACAGACAGAAACCCTTTGCTTTGGCTTATCATAATAGGTCAAGACACGGTCAAACATCGCACATAAATACTAAATATTAAATCTTACAACAGGCAGTCAGCATAATCTTTTATTATACATATATTATGGTGATCCTCATATAGAGCTGGGCGATATAAGATTTTTTCTTATCACGATATGTTTTTTTTTCATTTCAGGTGATAACGATATATATCACGATATAAGCCAAATAACTATATTTGTAAGATTTAAATGTGCCGTTGCTCACAAGTAAAATGTGAAATAATCAGCAGCTTGTTTTTATTTAAATATTTATTTCCCATAATAAGTTCAACAGGGTAGATGTACTTAAGGAACATGAGACTTTTTCAGATAAAGGCAAATATTGCAAACTACACAAAAGGCAGCCGCTAAAGCGTTTAAGTTTCAAAATAGAACAAACGAAACAGACTACTAAATTGTCAATTCCACTTAGAAACAAAATATTAATTCTAAAAATAAATCTTAGTTTGTTTTACAGAAGAACAGACAAAACTGACTAACTTTTGTCAATATCAAATAAACTGAGAACTAAAAGGAAATTCTCAATCTCTCCTTGTTGTATAGCTGAGCTTTTCAAACAGTTTTAACAGTTACTTTAGTCTGACAAAAGCCGAATGACGAATTAGCGCTTCCAGTCAGAGACTATTTCCAGACTTGCTTTCGGCACAATTTACAGTGAACGCTACTCTTTTTTTTTTTGTCAGACTTGAAATAGCCGAAATACCTTCACACTACGGAACTTCTGTGGCTCTTCCGTTCGACAATCTCTCCGGCATTGGAACCATCATCTGTTTTCTCTTCGGTAACCTTCGGTCACGCTCGGTTGATTTTTCTAGTCGGCACACTCATTTCCTCCTTACCCGGGCGGTATGGTGGCTGGCTGCTTCCCAAACAAATACACATGTGCGGCTTGGCACTTGTGCTGTACGTAACAAGTCACGTGACGTGACGCTGCGGCTGTGATTGGTTCGGCTCTGCGCTACTTAATTTGGATTGGCTGTTCTTTTTTTTTTATTTTTTTAAGAGGACAAGAGCGGCGAGGTCTATCGCAATAGTTTAATTTTTCTATTGAGAAAAAGTTATATCGCAATACATATCGTTATTGTTCTATCGCCCAGCTCTATCCTCATATATAAAATATCCCAGTGTGGGTTTATAGTGTTTTTGTGTATGATTGTAAAGCATTAAAATTATCCTTAAGGTGATTTTATCGTGATGGGTTCAGTATTTCTGTTATAATGTTACTGTTTTGGTTGTGGTGCATGAAAGAGACTGAGTGAGTATTGAGAGATGGAGAGCGAGTTATTCAGGAGAACTTTCAGTGGCATTAACGGCCCTGTTACTGTACCACCTAAATAAACAATGGTGAAGAAGGGTCTACGAGTAAGTTACAGTATATATTTTCAATGCAGATAAATATGTAGTGTATATAGTTATATGGGTATACATATTATCCAATAATCCTCCATGCCTGAACAGATAACCAATAAGAATAATTCATTTTTGTTAATTATTCAGATTAATTTGTTTTACCATCTGAAAAAGGGACATTTTGTTTTTGTAAATGTAAATATTCAGTTTGCTTCTGTTGCGCTTTTTAAAAACATGTAAGGATTACGATATATAGATAAAAAGTGTTTTTTCTTTTAATTGTGGTATATATTTCATTTTACAAATTTTTAAATAAAAAAATACTTATATATTATGAACAGAAAGACTTTCTTTTGTTGTTGGTCCGGTGTGGTTCTGTAACCATTACAATTGCTGTCTGAAGGCACCCACTGGATTTGCTCTACCAAGTGGATTATTATGGCCTTGCCATATTGACACACAGCTCAGGATCAGCTGTTGAGAGAGGAAAAAACAATAAGAGAAAACAAGCAAAAGAAAACAACATAATTACAATAGTCTAGCTAAGTGTAAATAACAGTAAATACTAAATATTAAATGTTATTGTGCATCACACAAGATCGACAGCACACAATGTGCCTTGAGGTAGCATCCATGAAAGGTGTAGTTTGTGTCTGTGAACACCCGTTTGTACACCTGTGTGCATACTTGAACGCTCACCACCAAGAACCACCAACACACCGACGTCTCACGGCATCACCGGGAGTGTGGTGTGGGGAGATAGGCATCCATACTTTGGACTTTTCAAAGATTCTTGAAAAGCTATTTACAAACAAACTAGATTCTTTTATTGATAAATATGATTTATTGAATGATCATTCATTCATCGTTCAGAAGAAATCGCTCAACATCTCTAGCTGTGATGGAATCTATTGAAAATATTGCAACGGCTGTGGATGAAACCAAAAACAAGGGGCACAAGAGTCCAAAAACACAAGAAAACAGTCCATGAACACAGGAAAACAGATCAAAAACAAAACTAGAGCTCAACAAGAGTCCAAGAAAAGTTCAGGGGGTCGACCCGGGGGTCGACAACACAAGGACCAAGACAGTTCTGGGGGCCGGCCGTGCACACAGCAACGGCGGCGACGGGCAAACAGTTCTGGGGGCCGACCGTGCACATGGTGGCGGCGCAGGCAAAACCAATCAGGAGGCCGACCACTCGGAAGGCAGTGGCGGCCACTAAGCAAGTCCGGAGGTCGGCCGCGATGCCAGCGGTGGCGTCGAACTCTTTCCGGAGGCCGTCCCCGAAGGCCATGATGCCAACTTAGAGGCCTGGAAAACGGCCGGCAGAGGCGAAGCGGAACAGGTCGAGCTGGCTCTGACGGCGGTGTGGCAACCACAGGACCAGACGAGGCAGGACCAGACGAAGGCACGGAGGCTGGACCCGACGAGGCAGGACCAGACGAAGGCACGGAGGCTGGACCAGGCGTGGATGAAGGCACAGGTGTAGAAATCACAGGGGCTGATTCAGCAGGTGGTGGCTGAACAAACTTCCCCGGACCGTCAGCAGATGTGAGGATGTGCTTGCTGGGTCCTTCAGGACCCCCAGCAGACGAGGCGTGGTGCTGGGTGGGCTCCTCGGACCCACCAGCTGACTTGGCTTGAAGCTGGACGGGCGGCTCGGGCCCACCAGCAGACGACACTTGAGGCTGGACGGGCGGCTCGGGCCCTCCAGCAGACGTGGCTTGAAGCTTGACGGGCGGCTCGGACCTTCCAGCAGACGTGGCTTGAAGCTGGACGGGCGGCTCGGGCCCTCCAGCAGACGTGGCTTGAAGCTGGACGGGCGACTCAGGCCCTCCAGCAGACGTGGCTTGAAGCTGGACGGGCTCCTCAGGCCCTCCAGCCGATGAGGCAGGATGCTGGCTGGGTTCACCTGAACCCCCAGCTAACGTGGCTTGAGACTGGACGGGCTCCTCGGGCCCTCCAGTGGAGACAGACACTGAAGCAGCAGGTACGGAGACCCCTGGCAGTGTGGACACTGGCTGGGGCTGAGCAGCACAGTGGCTTGACTCAGGCAGCAACAGTGGGATGCAGTCCTCGGAGGGCTGCAAGTGTTCCCCAATACACTCAGCAGAGGACGGAGGCGGACGGGTGAACTCACTTGATCTCTCAGGGGGTGCTGAGAGCCGAGACCGTTCTGGTGAGTTCTCCGGGTGAGCTGCTGGCGCTGGCGTCTTGACCTCTAGGGGTCCAGAGTTGGCTGGTGACTGACTGCCTCTGGGGAGGCAACTGTCTCTGAGATGGCCAGCTTAAAATAACCAGCAGATATTGTGTTGAAGTGTGTTTCCTGCTTTGAATGAGAAGGTGAGGATGGTGGCTGGGCAAATGAGTGGGCAGACAGCTGAACTGGTGGCAACAGAGCTATAGGCAGCAAAGTGGCTACAGACTGACCTACCAGTAGCGGAGACTGTTGTAGTGGAGGTGTAATAAATTGTGGAGTGTCTGACTGAACTGAGGGCAGCTGGGCTGCTGACTGAACTGAGGGCAGCTGGGCTGCTGACTGAACTGAGGGCGACTGGGGTGAAAGTGAGGATGGGACAATATGGCCAGAAAAAACAGTTTCAGAAAGGTTTATTGCTTTCCCTGAAGGGACTGACGGAGACAAGAAAGCTTCCCTGACACTTAAATTCCCTATGTTCGTAGTGCTAGGCTCAGCTACTCCGGGCATGGGAACAACAGCGTGAACATAGTCATTAACACGAAAAGTCGGCTCAACAAAGGCAGTCTTAGGAGCAATGGTCATAGGTGAGACAGAGAAATCCTTATTATTTTTAGAGGAGACACAAAAAATAGCTCCAGAAGAAATAGACCTAGTATCTGGGTCAGAAGGAACAGAAAGAGTGTCTGTTTCACCCACCACAGCCGGCTGTTTTGACATCCTGAAGTCCGGCTGTGGTGTGCCGCGCCGGTGCCGCGCACGTCGCTTCCTCCTTGGAGTCGGCATTCAAAAATAAACTAATCAATCAAAACTCAAGATACTGGGTCGAAACTGACCCAGAACCGTGCCACATACAAAACATATTTGGATTCAATATTTAAACTGCAAAAAAGAGCTATTAGAATAATAAATTCTTCTTCCTGTACCACTGCTTGAAGAAGGTGTCTTCCAGAAACTGGCAGTAGGACTGGGAGCTGAGCTTGACTCCATCCTCAACCCGAAAAGGCCCCACAAGCTCATCTTTGATGATACCAGCCCAAGCCAGTACTCCACCTCCACCTTGCTGGTGTCTGAGTCGGACTGGAGCTCTCTGCCCTTTACCATCTGGCCCATCAAGACTCACTCTCATTTCATCAGTCCATAAAACCTTAGAAAAACCAGTCTTGAGATATTTCTTGGCCCAGTCTTGACGTTTCAGCTTGTGTGTCTTGTTCAGTGGTGGTCGTCTTTCAGCCTTTCTTACCTTGGCCATGTCTCTGAGTATTGCACACCTTCTGCTTTTGGGCACTCCAGTGATGTTGCAGCTCTGAAATATGGCCAAACTGGTGGCAAGTGGCATCTTGGCAGCTGCATGCTTGACTTTTCTCAGTTCATGGGCAGTTATTTTGCGCTTCTTGCGACCCTGTTGACTATTTTGAATGAAACACTTGATTGTTCGATGATCACGCTTCAGAAGCTTTGCAATTTTGAGACTGCTGCATCCCTCTGCAAGATATCTAACTATTTTTGACTTTTCTGAGCCTGTCAAGACCTTCTTTTGACCCATTTTGCCAAAGGAAAGTACGTTGCCTAATAATTATGCACACCTGATATAGGGTGTTAATGTCATTAGACCACACCCCTTCTCATTACAGAGAGGCACATCACCTAATATGCTTAATTGGTAGTAGGCTTTCGAGCCTATACAGCTTGGAGTAAGACAACATGCATGAAGAGGATGGTGTGGACAAAATACTCATTTGCCTAATAATTCTGCACTCCCTGTAATCTTCTAGACAAAAAAGTCTAAATATTGAACATTCCTTTTTTAACCTTTTATGAAACATCATATATATGAATATGAATATTAATCTATATTAATCCAAATAGGTTGCTTTAGTGTTTCCAAGTAATATCTATCTTTGGGGCCTGCTGTCCAGCCTCTGAAACCAAGTCAGATAAAAAACCAAGTGCCATGATCAACAGGGGAGCTGCCATAGTAGGTGTGACTGATACGATTTGACCCGCGAGACTACTCAGATTTCTTCGTATCAGGGTGAGCAGGGAAGACACCTGGACAACTTGCCTAATTCACCCATTCACACACGCACTTTTTCTAAGCTTTTATTTCTATATAAATGCTGGTTATCTAACATTCACTCGCATTCATATTCCAATAGCTACAAGACTGCCCCCTGCTGGATGATCCACAGCTGCCCTCAGGAGCTCTGATAGACCAGGCCAAACACCTGGGCAACCTGACCTCTGTTAGTGTTCTTTGTTTTTTCTTTCTCTTGGGAAGTACAGGACAATGACTACCTTTTAAAAGATTTAATTCATTTCAGCAGTTGAAATTAGAAGTTCCAGCATGCGAGAGGTCCCGGGTTCAAATCCCGGACGAGCCCCCCACTTATGTTACAACCCAGCTCAAAAGCCGCAACATAGAAACAGAGATGAATAACAGAGTGTGGGTGAGAACTTACCCTCTGTGAACTTTGGTTTTTCTTTCTTTTATTGTGAGCGAAGGTGTGCCCTTATTGTGATAATTAGTTTGTCATTGTGGAAGCAGGTAGGGGTTCTCTGCCATTTTTGTTTCACCTGTTTTCTCCTGGTTTGGTTAGACAGGGAGCTCAGCCATTGTATTTTGTTTTTGGTTAGTGAGTACTTGGTTTTGATTTCTAGCTAAAAGGGGGTGTTTTGTTTATTGTTTTGGCCTTGGAGACCCTGAAGAAAAGAGCTTCCCTGTGTTTTTGTACTGTAGTAGTTTTAGGCAATAAATCTTGTATACTGACATCTCTTTCTCCAGTAGTTCATGTGTTCCCTTTCACTTTGTGTTACCCCTCACTCCAGTCGACACTCCGTTCATTAAGTGGGGCGTAACATAAGTGGTGGCACGTCCGGGATATTTGGACATTTTAGTGGAGACTGAATGTCAGTTTGTTTTGCTTTTAAGTGGGTGAGTGATGGTGTTCAGTGTAATTGTGCAAACTCCCTTTAGTAAGTGTGTTTCAGCTGGGTGGCTGTGCTGCCCTTCCATCGAAGCACTTGTTTGTTGTTTTGCTTTATTGTTTTAGTTTATTGTGTTTGGTGGCTATCCTGGGTGGGGGTACGCTTCAGAGTTTGGTAGGAGACTATATCTCTGGTCTGCTGCCTGCTCTCGAGTTCGCGTTTAAAGTTGCCTCGAGCCTGGTACACCACTGAAGACTAGGGTAGGAAAAGTAAGGGTTTTGTTGTTTTTAGTGTTTTAGGCTGGGAGTTGCACATAGTAAATCAGTGGCACCAAACTTGGTAGGAGGTTTGAGACCATTCATGATTATGGTCTGTAGCTGAGGCAGGTAGGCTGTTTTTAAGTTGGCATTGTGTGCACACCCTGTGTGTGCATATGTCAGTGTGGATGGATGCTAATGAGATCCTTGTGAGGTGAGTGTTTTGTGCTGTGACCTTTAGTGTTGTGGGGAATATGGCTATTTTGTTGGATCACTTGTGAGTGTTGTTGGCCAGGTGATGGCAATAACACTGTGGGGTGCTGAGCCACCCTTGATGTGATCATTGTGTGGCCATAGCTCTCCATTTTGTGGTTGGTCACTAGTACGCTTGATTTACTGAACTTTTTGGATTAAAGTAACTTGTTGTGGTATAGGGCCACTTGTATGTGACTGTTTGTGTGGTGGAGACAACAGATCACTTGGTTGTGATTATTTGTTGCTACTTTTGGTTTTGTGTTGTAGCAGATCAGGTAATCATTTTGGGTTTGTGACTGTTGTGCTCCTTTGTGTTGGTCACATGTTACTTTTTGTCTGTTCAGTGTGGCAACTTCAAATCCTCATGCCCATCCATGCTTAGAGATGCCAACTATAACGTGAACACTGTGCTTCTGTTAGCTTTAACTTTTATTCCAGGTTTGTGGGTCAAGGAACTGAAGGCTTCAGAGGGGCTTTTAATAAATTTAAGGGTCCTAGAGGAACCCTTTTAAGGGAGGAGGTGTTACGTCCCTCTGCAGCTTTTAATCGTCTCAGTGTTTTCAGCTGGTGCTAATTGGCCACACCTAGTCAGGTGTGGATAAAAGCATACCTGAGGCAAGCTTTCCGGCAGTGCACTAGTCTTTGCCTTGGTGGTACCAGCCATTTTAGCCAACCTGGTTTTCCATTTTCGGATGAAACCTCTCCTCACCCACACTCTGTTGTTCGTCTCCTTTTTTTGTGTTGCGGCTTTTGAGCCGGGTCGTAACACACACCTTCTGCTTTTGGGCACTCCAGTGATGTTGCAGCTCTGAAATATGGCCAAACTGGTGGCAAGTGGCATCTTGGCAGCTGCATGCTTGACTTTTCTCAGTTCATGGGCAGTTATTTTGCGCTTCTTGCGACCCTGTTGACTATTTTGAATGAAACGCTTGATTGTTCGATGATCACGCTTCAGAAGCTTTGCAATTTTGAGACTGCTGCATCCCTCTGCAAGATATCTAACTATTTTTGACTTTTCTGAGCCTGTCAAGTCCTTCTTTTGACCCATTTTGCCAAAGGAAAGTACGTTGCCTAATAATTATGCACACCTGATATAGGGTGTTAATGTCATTAGACCACACCCCTTCTCATTACAGAGAGGCACATCACCTAATATGCTTAATTGGTAGTAGGCTTTCGAGCCTATACAGCTTGGAGTAAGACAACATGCATGAAGAGGATGGTGTGGACAAAATACTCATTTGCCTAATAATTCTGCACTCCCTGTAATCTTCTAGACAAAAAAGTCTAAATATTGAACATTCCTTTTTTAACCTTTTATGAAACATCATATATATATATGAATATGAATATTAATCTATATTAATCCAAATAGGTTGCTTTAGTGTTTCCAAGTAATATCTATCTTTGGGGCCTGCTGTCCAGCCTCTGAAACCAAGTCAGATAAAAAACCAAGTGCCATGATCAACAGGGGAGCTGCCATAGTAGGTGTGACTGATACGATTTGACCCGCGAGACTACTCAGATTTCTTCGTATCAGGGTGAGCAGGGAAGACACCTGGACAACTTGCCTAATTCACCCATTCACACACGCACTTTTTCTAAGCTTTTATTTCTATATAAATGCTGGTTATCTAACATTCACTCGCATTCATATTCCAATAGCTACAAGACTGCCCCCTGCTGGATGATCCACAGCTGCCCTCAGGAGCTCTGATAGACCAGGCCAAACACCTGGGCAACCTGACCTCTGTTAGTGTTCTTTGTTTTTTCTTTCTCTTGGGAAGTACAGGACAATGACTACCTTTTAAAAGATTTAATTCATTTCAGCAGTTGAAATTAGAAGTTCCAGCATGCTGGACCTCAATGTGAATCAGCGATCTGCTTCACAAACAGGATGACCCTGTAAGTGGGCAATACAGTATAATACCACAACAAAAACAAATACTATTATGACTCTTTTCTGGGAAACATGCAACCGGTCCTGCCATCTCCTGACTGGATCTTCTTCTGCACTTCATCCATGTCTGACCTCGTCTGCATCTTCTCCTTCCCCTTGAAAGAGATTTTCTTTTCTAACCTTGCTACATTAATATTATCTAGCAATTCTCAGTCTGTTGTTTTCTACTTATTATACAAGTTTTTTTAACCATCTGCTTCACCCTGCTGTAACAGTTCGTCCCAAACAGGCTCCTTTGCGCTGCATTGTGTTGTGTTTTTAAGAAGACTAGGAGACTCAGGTTGATTGTTGCTAATTCATTTCCTGAATCAAATCAAATCACTTTTATTGTCACATCTCATGTGCAGGTACATTGGTACAGTACATGTGAGTGAAATTCTTGTGTGCGAGCTTCACAAGCAACAGAGTTGTGCAAAACACAATAACGTAAAAAAAGCAAAATATAAGAATGGCTAAATCTGAGACAAATATATGTACAATATATAATAGTATATGCATTTCATATACTATTTGGAAACATAATGGTGTTCGATCAGTGCAAATGGCTCATGACACACAATTTCACACAGCACAATATGGCAACATATCCCATTCTGCTTCAGCATACAGTTTTACACGATATTAAACAAATGAAAAATATATAAAACTGGTGTTGGACGTGTCCACTGAGCACTTATTACAATCTGTGCCCGTCAGTTGCTCAAACAAGTTTTATGTATCTATAATGCTTAACTGTTATGTGTGGAACAACACAACTAACCTCTGGTATGGCTACAGGAGACTGGCAGCGATTACTGCAGCCAGCCTCACCTAATCGGCCACACCAAGAGGAAGCCGCTGTTTCCCAATTACACTGAGATTTGTTGGAAAGTGGAATAATACCATATAAACACTGTTACATCCGCGACAAATATCTCTGTAGCTCAGCATGTTAGTCTCAATAATTCAATCCAATCATAGCACTGTATTGATGCTTTTGAACTTTGTTAACCCTTTAAAGCCGGTGATAGCGGGCAGTCACAAGCTTTTGCAAACTATTATTTGAACTCTTACCTAAACATGAATCTAACTACTGTTTGTGTGTGTGTGTGTGTGTGTGTGTGTGTGTGTCTCAACCTCCAACGCACTCAGCCTCACTCCGCCCGTCGGCGCTTCTAACCTTTTACCAGACAGAAGCTCTCTGTGATAGATGTAACAATCTTAACTAAGAACATGTGTGATCTATTAAATAAATGCTTTGATGAAATGATATTTAATGTAATGGTAATGATGATGTTATGAATAGTAGCAGTAAAATATTTCCCTGATCTCCACAGTTCACATGTAAAGCATCATTATCGCACTGACTAACAGTAGTGGTGAAACGCTGCAGTGAATGTGTCCTAATGTCAGTATTATCTTATGTGGAGAGTTGTAGTTACTGACAGTGACCACTCTCTTAGTTACTCAGCGACATAACTTCAGGTATAACTGTGTGGGTTTCTTTTTCGTTGTTATGATGGTGCTTCGTCACCATGGAAATGTTATAGTCACATTTAGTAAATCATCCTTATACAAGTTAGACACTCGTTATAGTTACACATACTTATTTTAATACTAGACACATTGAGACATTTTCCCCAATACAATCAAATGTTTTTACAGTTTTTCTGTTTCTTATCGAGGCTTTTATTGTGAAACATTAGCAGCAGGAAGTGTGTTTTTCTTTGTGAAGACAAACCAAGTGTAAATGTGTGTGTTGGTGAGCTCACAGTGTTTGTGCTCCTCTTTTCTCTCTGTGGCCTCAGAAATGCTCACTCTGTTTGTACATCACTTATTTTCAAATGATAATGCTTTTAAACAACTTTTGTTAAAAATATTAATTCAACTGTAAATTGTAAATTCAGAACTGTTATTGATCCTTTTTACCTTAAAGTGTATATTTATTTACTCCCTTTACCTTACCCTAGTCTTAAAGTGCATATTTATTTCTTACTCTTCTTATATTATATATTATATTTATTGATTTTTGGGGGGTTTTTTTGCACTGAATGGAACTGGTGCCTTGTTGTCTCATCTCTCTATATACTGTAATACACATAGCAGAGATGGCAATAAAGTTGACTTTGACTTTGAAATGGAGATAAAATTACATCATGAGGGAATTTTTCCGACCCTGTCCATCAAAAAGGCGATAAGGAGAAAGTGTGAGGCGACCTCTGGGTTGAAGTGAGTGCAGAAGTGAAAACAAGAAAAGATGAAGTGAAAGCAGCTGAAATATTACAGACTGCTCCCAACAGCTTCACATGTAGGATCACACAGAGATCATCACCTGGGACACCAAGATCAAAAGAGAGGAACTTTGAGAAGGAAGGAAACACGAGAAAGGGATGGGACGCTGTTTCACGGTGTGGAACTTATGAGGCGCACATGTAACCATGGATAAAACTGTTACAATAATACAACAGGAAATGATACAATACAAAAAATAAGAATAAATATGATTAAACAGAAAGTCATCGTGAGTCACATTCATGCTGTAAACAATTGAACAAACGTGTGTAAAAATTCTTGTTAAAACTAGAAAACAGGTTCTGATTGAACGAGTGTTTTGTGTTTGCTATGTTTGCTCCTTTAATGGAACCTTTTCCACTTCTTCCTGTAAGAGAGAGTTAGCTTTGTGAAAAAACAAAAACAAAAAAAAATCTAGTGACTCCAGAGAGAAGAATCCGGGATTTGGAAAACACAAAGGTCTTCTTACTCAAAGAAAAACTGTGGATTTGATCTGATCACAGTGACAAAGAACTAAACTGTGTAAAAGTGTGATAATTTGGACTGTTGACTCATGTTATATGATGACGATATTTTCTTGTTTTGAGCTGAAATAGATTTTTCTATAGGAACTCTGTGTTTAAGCACCAATGCACCAAACTGGGATTGAGAACAATTTAGAGCTCATGCAAAGAAAGACAGAACCTGCTCATCGTGACTAGTAGTGGGCATAAATTCAATGAACTCATAGCACCAAGTGGCTTTATTAGCCCTACAGAACAGACTGGTCTGAGACCCTCATATTGTCTTAAATAAGTGCATTGTGAAGCTAAAGTTTTAGTTTAAATCTTATTCGTGAATCAAGAAATAAAGCTTAAAGAACAACATCGGTGTGTCATTTAGAACAAAGCTGGAATAACTAAAATGATCTTATCTATGGAAGGTTAAGTGTGACTTACTCAACTGTCACTGATTTGTTTTTTTTCTCTGTTTGTGTTTTATTAAAGATGCCGGCTTTTCATTTAAAGTTTTCCAGTTCCGATCTTTTCACTGTGCTTTGCTCCAAAACTCCTGCCAACCTAGAACTGGTCCAGTAGCTTTCATATTTGTCTTACAGTACAGCAGTTCCAGGAAACACACAGACAAACACAGACACACACATTACAGTGTTGCCTTCAGTTCAATTTTATTCATATAGCACAGCTGTCAGCTAAAGGTGCTTTATATTTACATCTTATATTATAAGTTAAGACAATAATACAGTAACTCATAATTAAAGGCAGAGAGTTGTATACAAACATGGTGAATGAAGAAGAAACACTCAGTCACCAGCAGTGATATGGTACTACAAGGTCATTAAGATAAGATGGGGCCTGATTATTTAAGACCTTGTATGTGAGGAGCAGGATTTTGAATCATGGGTTTAACATTAAACCCAATTGCCCCTGGTGAGAGGCGGCGGGCTGGGGTGGGTATTCTAATATCCCCTCGGCTTGCTGCCGGTACGTTGGGGTTTTTCCCGGTGGACGAGAGGGTTTGTTCCCTGCGCCTTAGGGTCGGGGAACGGGTCCTGACTGTCATCTGCGCTTATGCGCCGAGTGGCAGTTCAGAGTACCCAGCCTTCTTAGAGTCCCTGGGGGGGGGGGGGGGGGGGGGGTGCTGGAAGGTGCTCCACCTGGAGACTCTGTTGTCCTGCTGGGAGACTTTAATGCTCACGTGGGTAACGACAGCGAGACCTGGAGGGGCGTGATTGGGAGGAACGGCCTCCCTGATCTGAACCCGAGCGGTGCTTTGTTATTGGACTTCTGTGCTAATCACAGTTTGTCCATAACGAACACCCTGTTCGAACATAAGAGTGTCCATAAGTGCACATGGCACCAGGACGCTCTAGGCCGTAGGTCGATGATCGATTTTGTAATCGTATCAGCAGACCTGCGACCATATGTTCTGGACACTCGGGTAAAGAGAGGGGCTGAGCTGTCAACTGATCACCACCTGGTGGTGAGTTGGATCAGGTGGCGGGGGAGGACACTGGACAGACCTGGTACGCCTAAACGCGTAGTGAGGGTGTGCTGGGAACGTCTAGCAGAGGCCCCAGTCCGCGAGATCTTCAACGCACACCTCCGGCAGAGCTTCAACAGCATTCCGAGGGAGACTGGGGACATTGAGTCCGAATGGACCATGTTCAGCGTCTCCATTGCCGAAGCTGCTGCATTGAGCTGTGGCCGCAGGGTGGTTGGTGCCTGCCGTGGTGGTAATCCCCGAACCAGATGCCAACAGACTTAATAAACTGATCCGTAAGGCCAGCAATGTTGTGGGGATGGAGCTGGACTCCCTCAAGGTGGTGTCGGAGAGGCGGATGCTGTCCAAGATAAAGACAATGTTGGATAACACCTCCCACCCACTCCATGACATGGTGGTCAGTCACAGGAGCTCGTTCAGTGAGAGACTGAGATTACCGAAAAGCACCACTGAACGACACAGGAAATCATTCCTGCCTGTGGCCATCTCCCTGTACAACGCATCCACTTAACACACTGTTTGCTGCTACAACTACACATGTTTCTTTTCCAAATATTTATTTATAAGTGACTTATGTATGTATGTATGTATGTATATATATGTATATATTGTACTATTCTTAGTTAGTGTATTGTCTGTCTTGTCTTAATGTTGGTTTAAAATGGAGCACTGTAACAAAAAATAATTTCCCCCAGGGATCAATAAAGTATTCTGATTCTGATTCTGATTCTGAAATGGTGGACACCAGAGGTGAAGGGAGCCACCAGGCTGAAGAAGGAGTCCTATCTGGCTTGGTTAGCCTGTGGGACTCCGGAGGCAGCTGACAGGTATCGACAGGCCAAGCGGAATGCGGCTCGGGCAGTGGCTGAAGCAAAAACTCGGGTGTGGGAGGAGTTCGGAGAGGCCATGGAAAAAGACTTTTGGACTGCCTCGAAGAGATTCTGGCAAACCGTCAGGCGTCTCAGGAGGGGAAAGCGGTGCTCTACCTGCACTGTGTATAGTGCTGGTGGAGCGCTGTTGACGTCGACTGAGAAAATTGTCAGGCGGTGGAAGGAATACTTCGAGGACCTCCTTAATCCCACTGACACGTCTTCCGAGGAGGAAGCAGAGTCTGGGGATGAGGGGAATGACCCGCCAATTTCCGGGGGCGAGGTCACTGAGGCAGTTAAACAACTCCTTGGTGGCAGAGCCCCTGGTGTTGATGAGGTCTGCCCCGAGTTCCTGAAGGCTCTGGACGTTGTAGGGCTGTCCTGGTTGACACGCCTTTGCAATGTTGCGTGGAGATCAGGGGCAGTACCTGTGGACTGGCAGACCGGGGTGGTGGTCCCCATCTTTAAGAAGGGGGACCGGAGGGTGTGTTCCAACTACAGGGGGATCACACTCCTCAGCCTCCCTGGGAAAGTCTATGCCAGGGTGCTGGAAAGGAGAGTTCGTCCGCTAGTCGAACCTCGGATACAGGAGGAACAATGCGGTTTTCGTCCTGGTCGCGGAACACTGGACCAGCTCTTTATCCTCTTGAGGGTACTTGAGGGTGCATGGGAGTTTGCCCAACCAGTCTACATGTGTTTTGTGGACTTGGAGAAGGCATTCGACCGTGTCCCTCGGGGTGTCCTGTGGGAGGTGCTGCGGGAGTATGGGGTGTCTGGCCCATTGCTACGGGCCATTCGATCCCTATACAACCGTTGCAGGAGCTTGGTTCGCATTGCCGGCAATAAGTCGGACTCGTTCCCGGTGGGTGATGGGCTCCGCCAGGGCTGCCCTTTGTCTCCGGTTCTGTTCATAATTTTTATGGACAGGATTTCTAGGCGCAGCCAAGTGGCGGAGGACTTTCGCTTTGGTGGCCTCAGAATCTCATCTCTGATTTTTGCGGATGATGTGGTTCTGTTGGCTTCATCGGGTGAGGGCCTCCAGCTCGCACTGGAACGGTTCGCAGCCGAGTGTGAAGCAGCGGGAATGAGGATCAGCACCTCCAAATCTGAGGCCATGGTTCTCAGCCAGAAAAGGGTGGAGTGCCCTCTCCGGGTCGGGGATGAGTTCCTGCCCCAAGTGGAGGAGTTCAAGTATCTCGGGGTCTTGTTCGCGAGTGATGGGAGAAGGGAACCGGAGATCGACAGATGGATTGGGGCTGCAGCTGCAGTAATGCTGACGCTGCACCGGTCCGTCGTGGTGAAGAGGGAGCTGAGTGTAAAAGCGAAGCTCTCAATTTATCGGTCGATCTACGTCCCTACCCTCACCTATGGCCACGAGCTGTGGGTAGTGACCGAAAGAACGAGATCGCGGATACAAGCGGCGGAAATGAGCTTCCTCCGAAGGGTGGCTGGCCTCTCCCTTAGAGATAGGGTGAGAAGTTCGGCCATCCGGGAGGGGCTCAGAGTAGAGCCGCTGCTGCTCCACATCGAAAGGAGTCAGCTGAGGTGGTTCAGGCATCTGACAAGGATGCCCCCTGGGCGCCTCCTGGGTGAGGTGTTCCAGGCATGTCCCACCGGGAGGAGGCCCCGGGGCAGACCCAGGACACGCTGGAGAGATTATATCTCTCGGCTGGCCTGGGAACGCCTTGGTATTCCCCCGGATAAGCTGGAGGAGGTGGCTGGGGAGAGGGAGGTCTGGGCCTCTTTGCTTAGGCTGCTGCCCCCGCGACCCGGCCTCGGATAAGCGGTTGAAGATGGATGGATGGATGGATGGGTTTAACATTAATATTAAAGTACATATAGAGCTTAATGCACTCCACTCAGTTTTCCTGAAATGCACATCTTACAGTTGACTTTTTACAACCTGGAACAAAGATTTCAAGAATTTCATTGTAGAATACACCAGGCACAGACACACGCACACACAGGTAGGTACAGCCAACTTCCACATTTATTCAAGTGTTTGTTGTTTTGACAGCTGACTCAGTCACACAGTCTGACAGCTCACGAGCCCAGCTGATCTCTCTCCTGGCCGCTCCTCCTCGTCTCACTATAAACACAGCGGAGGGAGACCATCATCAGTCCATAAACAACATCAGCTGTTCTTACCGGCCTCGCAGCGCCGCCCTGTTGAGCCTTCCGCTCCACTCCTCCCCTGCAGCTGCGCCCGGGGCCACGCCTCCGCCACACACCCCCACCGCCCGTTCGAGGCCGGGGAGCCGTCCGGCCGAGCCAACTCTCCCCCCCACCCCCCCCCCCCCGGCGAGCGAGAGAGGAAATCGGCCACTGCCATCTGCGCCCCCGGCCTATGGATCACCTTGAACTTAAAGGGCTGCAACGCCAGATACCACCGGGTGATCCGGGCGTTGGCATCCTTCATGCGGTGGAGCCACTGCAGCGGGGCGTGGTCCGAACAGAGGGTGAATGAGCGTCCCAGGAGGTAATAGCGCAGGGAGCCGACCGCCCACCGGATGGCCAGGCACTCCTTCTCCACGGTGCTGTACCGGCGCTCGCGCTCTGCTAGCTTCCGGCTGATGTATAGGACAGGGCGGTCGGCCCCCCTCACCTGCTGGGACAAAACGGCTCCCAGCCCTCTGTCCGAGGCGTCAGTCTGCAGAACAAAAGGGAGGGAAAAGTTAGGAGTGTGAAGCAGCGGCTCCCCACGGAGAGCCTTTTTCACCTGCACAAACGCCGCCTGGCACGGCCCTGTCCACTGGACCAGATCCGGGGCACCCTTTCGAGTGAGATCGGTCAGGGGGCTGGTTAGCTGCGCAAACCCCGGCACAAAGCGACGATAGTAACCCGCCAACCCCAAGAACCGTCTCACCTCCTTTTTCGTCCTGGGGCGCGGGCAGGATGCGATAGCCGCCGTCTTCTCCACCTGTGGACGCACCTGCCCGCCCCCTAGGTGGTACCCCAGATACTGCACCTCCCTCCGTCCAACCGCGCACTTCTTCGGATTGGCCGTGAGCCCCGCCCCCCTCAGGGACTCCAGGACCGCGGCCACCCGCAGCACATGCTCCGCCCAGGTGTCGCTGTGGATGATCACGTCATCCAGGTAGGCGGCAGCATACGCTGCGTGCGGACGCAGTACCCGGTCCATGAGACGCTGGAAAGTGGCCGGGGCCCCGAACAGGCCAAACGGAAGTGTCACGAACTGGTACAAACCGTACGGAGTGGAGAAGGCCGTTTTCTCCCTGACCTCGGCAGACAAGGGAATCTGCCAATAGCCCTTGGTTAAGTCCAGTGTCGTGAAAAAGCGGGCCGTGCCTAACCGGTCCAGGAGCTCGTCGACCCGAGGCATGGGGTAGGCATCAAAGCGTGACACTTCGTTCACCCTGCGATAGTCGACACAGAACCGTATAGACCCATCCTTCTTCGCCACCAGAACGATGGGGCTACACCAGGCGCTGTGCGACTCTTCTATTACTCCCATCCTCAGCATTTCCGCCAATTCCCTCTGCACGATTTTTCGCTTATGCTCCGGGAGCCTGTAGGGCCGTGAACGCACCGTCACGCCGGGCTGCGTCACGAAATGGTGCTCGATGAGGGACGTCCGGCCGGGCAGGGGGGAGAACACGTCCGCAAAACGCTGTTGCAACGCGACACTATCCGCTCTCTGGGCCTGTGTGAGATGGTCATCACAAGGGAGGGAGGTGGGAATGATAGAATTTGGCACCTCAGGCCCCAACTCATCTCTCTCCTTCACCAAGCTCACCAGAGAAGCGGTTTCAACCTCTCGCCACAGTTTGAGGAGATTGAGGTGATAAATCTGCGTGGCTCCTCCCCTGTCCGACCGAGCGACCTCATAGTCCACGTCCCCGACTCGCCGTGTGACCACAAAGGGTCCTTGCCACTTGGCGAGCAACTTTGAGCTGGAAGAAGGGAGTAACACAAGCACTTTATCTCCCGGTGAAAATTGCCTGAGCCTAGCCCCTCTGTCATACAGGCGTTGCTGACGCTGCTGAGCCTGGAGCAAATTCTCCCGTGACAACCTCCCCAAAGTGTGGAGTTTTGCTCTCAGGTCCAACACGTACTGAATCTCATTTTTGGCGGGGCTCAGACCGTCCTCCCAGCTTTCTTTAATCAGGTCGAGCACCCCACGTGGCCTCCTGCCGAACAGCAGTTCAAAGGGAGAAAATCCCGTGGAGGCCTGGGGCACCTCCCGCACTGCGAATAACAGAGGGTCTAGCCAGTGATCCCAATTGCGTTCATCCTCGTTAATGAACTTCCGAATCATGGACTTTAAAGTCTTATTCAGCCGCTCCACCAGCCCGTCAGTCTGAGGGTGGTAGACGCTGGTCCGAATAGATTTAATGCCCAGTAATTCGTACAGTTCCCGCAGTGTACGAGACATAAACGACGTGCCCTGGTCAGTCAGTATCTCTTTCGGGATTCCGACTCGGGAGATGACCTGAAACAGTGCCTGCGCCACACTCTTTGCAGAGATGGTGCGCAGCGGAACTGCTTCCGGGTACCGCGTTGCGTAATCCACCAGGACTAACACAAAGCGGTAGCCGCGTGCACTCCGGTGAAACGGCCCGATGAGGTCCATGCCGATGCACTCAAACGGGACCTCAATGAGGGGGAGAGGGCGCAGCGGCGCCTTTGGTATGGCCGGCTGGTTAACAAGTTGGCAGTCCGGGCAGGACGCGCACCAGCGGCGCACATCCGCTCGGATGCCCGGCCAATAAAATCGGGCCGTTATTCGCTCCAGAGTTTTCTCATAGCCCATATGCCCTGCCATGGGGTTATAGTGGGCCGCCTGGAAAAGCGTTTCCCGGCGGCCCTGCGGCACCAACAACTGGGTGTGTGTTTCCTCTGTCTGAGTGTCACGACTCACTCGATATAATCGGTCGTTTAATACGACGAAACGCGAGTAGGTCTGCGCGGCCTCAGGGCGCACCACGTGACCATCAATAGCCATCACTTGGTCAAAGGCTGAGCGTAGGGTGCCGTCACGAGACTGCTCCAGTGGGAAATCGCCCATGGGGGACACTTCCGGGGCCGGCGGGACGTCCCGTGAGGGACCCGCCGGCTCCTCCCCCCCGGAGTCAGTGTCGGACGACCCCGCGTCACCGCTGAACGCCGCGCACACGCTACACCCCGCTTCCGGTCGTGATTGCACCCCCGCGTACTGCCCCAGTAGCTGATGAAACCCCGGCCAATTGGTACCCAGAATCAGGGGGTGCGACAGGCGCGGGCTAACCGCCGCCGTTACTCTATGCGTTTTGCCCTTATACTTTAATAACAGCGGCACTATGGGATACCTGTGAACGTCACCATGCACACACCTCACCTCCACCCATTCTGCCTCCAGCAATGCCCCGGGGCGAACCAAGCTTTGGTGTACGAGGGTCTGCGTGCAGCCCGTGTCCACCAACGCCTGGCGTATACCCCCTCGAGTCCTTACCGGAATACTGCATGTCCCTCCTGGACCGGGGGAGGGTGCTGGGGCGCCAGCAACACGAAACACCTGCCCCACTTCCATAAGCGGACAATCCCTCCTCAGGTGCCCCGGCTGCCCGCACTTCCAACACTCCGGCCCCGGCGTTTGTGCTGCTCTCCGTGGCTCGGGGGCGGCTCCACTTGGCTCGGCTCCCCTGGACGGCACCAACGCCGCGAAAGGGTTAGTGGGGCTCAGCGCCGGCAGCCGCTCTGCCTGCCCTGGTGCCGGCACACGGCGCCTCGGGGCCGGCACTGGGGCCTGTTTGTTCGGCCTCCGTCCGGCGTCCCCGGGTTCCCCTGCTCCAGCGGCAAGGTGGTCCTCCGCCAGCGTCACCGCTACCTCCAAGCTTGCGGGCCGGTGGCACCGGACCCATCTCGCCGTCTCCGCTGGCAATCCCTCCGTGAACTGCTCCAGGACCACCTTGTCCACCAGCTTCGTCTCCCCCTCCGATGTTCCCGGTTGCAGCCAGCGTACCGCCGCGTCGCGCAGCTGCCGGGCCCAGGCGAATGGTCGGTCCGTTGTAGCCAGCCGACAGGCCCGGAACCGCCGGCGGTGGTCTTCGGCGGTGAGCCCTAGCCTGTCCACCACCGCCCGGCTCACGTCCGCGAAGCTGCTCCTCGACGCCGGAGGCAGACTCAGGGCCGCTGTTTGTGCCTCCCCGGACAGCAGGGGGAGCAGCCTCGGAGCCCACTCCTCCCGCAGCCATTGGCAAGCCTCCGCCGTGGCACGGAAGGTCTCCAAAAAAACCTGTGGGTCGTCCCCGTCCCCCATCCGGGGCACCGCCACCGACAGTGGCGAGGGCTTCGGCGTGGCAGCGGCCCCGACCAGCCGCTCCAGAACTTGCGTCTGCCGGTCCGTCTGCTCCCGCAGCGCGGCCAGGTGGGCCCGCTGGTCGGCCGCCTGATCCCGGCTCATCGTCGCCATCTCCGCCAGCATCTGCGCCAAGAATTGCAGAGGCTGGGCGGGCGGCGCGGCCTGTGGGTCGGACATTTCCCCACCGGCACTTTCCTGGGTTTCGGCACCACTTGTAGAATACACCAGGCACAGACACACGCACACACAGGTAGGTACAGCCAACTTCCACATTTATTCAAGTGTTTGTTGTTTTGACAGCTGACTCAGTCACACAGTCTGACAGCTCACGAGCCCAGCTGATCTCTCTCCTGGCCGCTCCTCCTCGTCTCACTATAAACACAGCGGAGGGAGACCATCATCAGTCCATAAACAACATCAGCTGTTCTTACCGGCCTCGCAGCGCCTCCCTGTTGAGCCTTCCGCTCCACTCCTCCCCTGCAGCTGCGCCCGGGGCCACGCCTCCGCCACATTCATTTTATATCTGACATTTCAATTACACTTGATTGATTTGAAATATTCAAATTTTGTAAAATGACGGTTGGAAAAAAGTTCATTTCCTAAAAATCTATGTTCACATTCACTGAATTCAGATGGAATGATTCATCTTAGTACCTACATGTTAACATTTGTTTTCTAAAGGACTGAAGAGGAAGAAGTTCACAAGGAATCATTTAGAACAGTTTAAAACATCAACTGATTGAATCCATGAATCTGAAAACCTGTTTCTGAGTGAAACAGACAGACATGTACAGACTGAACTGTTCAACAGTCAGAGTGTTTCTCTAACAGAAGGACACTCTTTACACCCAACTCAGCACAGACGCACCGAGCAACCAGGATTGAACCCAAACCCAGGATAAAGAGTTTCAGTGAATGTTGTGTTGAAGGTGTGGAGGTGAATCAGAGTGTCAGAGGAGACTCTGTAGAAGGACAGAGTGCCAGCAGGACAGTCCACATACACTGCTACTCTGTTAGAGACAGAGGAGGAGGAGGAGATGGGTGTCACTTTGTTATTGTACATGACATAATGAGGATCATCTTCAGAGCAGATCAGACTCCAGGAATGATCGTTCCATCCATACACGCAGTCATAACTGTCTCCTTTTCTTCTGATTCTTCTGTAACTCACTGATATCTCAACCGTTTCTTTCCACTCGACCTCCCAGTAACAGCAACCAGTCAGACCAGTACTACACATCAGCTGATAAAAATAATCAAATCTGTCTGGATGATCAGGATATGACTGAACCTCCTCCACATGTGTCATCTTCCTGTTGTTGTCAGACAGTTTAATGTGTCTGTTTACTGTGTTTGTGTCGATTATGAGTTGACAGGAATCTGATGGAGAGAACAAACACAATCCAGCTGCAGTTATTGATCCATCATCTGTTCATTGATTGACACTTTGATGATAACTCCTGACATCAGAGATGTGACCGTGTTAAGATGGTTGAATGAGTGCTGCTTTGTTTTCATGAATCACATTAAAAACACACTTACACTTCCTCAGACCTGGTCTCAACCATCAGACTCCAGCAGGCTCCACCCTGAAAGGAGGAGGAGGGTCAGACCAGCACAGTAAGCATGCACACATGGACATTACATGGCTCTCACACACATACTGTTAGACACTGATAAAGGAACAGTCCAACATTTTTACAAATACACTTCAATCCATACGTGGATCAAACTGATGATGATTTCTACTGATCTTGGATCTGTCAGTACACCACTGTGTTGAATGAAATATGAAAACTATTCATGTTCTGA
Organism: Rhamphochromis longiceps; assembly: GCF_057381845.1. Classification (NCBI taxonomy): domain Eukaryota; kingdom Metazoa; phylum Chordata; class Actinopteri; order Cichliformes; family Cichlidae; genus Rhamphochromis; species Rhamphochromis longiceps. Next base: position 1,622,675 of record NC_140559.1, read on the forward strand.
TCCTATTTCTCTCACAGAAAAATGTCTGCCTGTGTCACACAAACAGTGAGCCATGTATTTGTTTGTGAATAGTTTATGTCCTGCCATATTCAATTGTAGAAGAGCAGCAGAATATTCAGTACCTCACCCTCAAAACGCTTCATCATGATGTAGCATCATGATCCTTCCCACAGGAAATAATTGTCATGGATTTAAGAGCTGCTTTGAACCATCTTCTTCTCCAGGATATTTCAGATTTAACATTTCAATGTGATGATCTTTGTTATATTGTACTTCCTTTAAGATCTCTTAATACTGTCTCTGTCCTTTACTGCTGTGTTACATTCTTGATCCACCATGCTTCACTTTTTCACTTCCTTCCTGCCTCTATAGCTTTCACTGGGCTCTTCTCCAAATTAGCTTTTCTACTGGGTTGTTTTCATGAGGATGTACACATCCTGGACAAGCAGGAACGCTGGTTTGAGCACAGAGTCAAGGAGGCCATTTACGTGAAAAGGGAAGGACCATCTCTGAATCAAGCAGGGGGCCTAATCTGTCACCATCTTACAATGCTGTGATTGCAGCCATCCCAACTCTTTGTGAATGCTACTCATGGCCATTGATCAGTGGAATCATATTTTGGAGATTTACTTACCTGGACGATTCACTTTGTGTCAAGACATTGGACTGTTTCCAGTTCCATTATTGTATATCGTGTATTGGCTTTTAAAATCCCATTGTGACCTTTGTCCATCTCCCTGTAGTTGTCAGTTTCTACCACAGCTCAAAAATAGAAGAATGATTTCAATCTAACAGTTCCAGTAGTTGTTTTGTTCTGGGATAAATATTTCTGTAATCTGAACTGTTAATAATACTGAATACATGTAGGTCTCCTACATTTCTATCCTTTATGGATCGTTTCATGTGATGCGTGTATGAAACAAACAGGAAGTGATTGAAGGACACAGGAAATGTTTCCAGCTGTTCCTCCTCTATCAGACATTCCCTCCATACCTGAGAGTGTCCAGTGTCCAGCCTGGATCCTTCAATCAAGCCATTCCTGAGTGACCCGGATGATTGTAGCTCAGGTCCAGCTCTCTCAGATGGGAGGGGTTGGAGCTCAGAGCTGAGGCCAGAGAAGTACAGTCTTCCTCTGTGATCAGACAGCCTGACATACTGCAGACACACAAAACAACAATCCATCTGTGAACAACAAATTTCTGTTTTTCAGACACAATAACATTATTCAGTATTTACTTCTTTGTGTAGTATTTAATTTTTCTTTATTTATACACAAATATATTTCCAATGAAAACAGTCTTCAAAAGGACCATCTCCCATGACTGGTGGCAGAGTGAGGGCAAAAAGAAGAGATGAGAGAGAGAGAAAACCCAAAAAAACAAAACACAAACTAAAGAAAGAGATAAGCACATGCACCAGTGGCACATAAAAGCATCAGGGGTGAAAATAAGGGGATGGAGAAGAAAAGAGAGCACCATGGGAACTCTACTAAAAGCCTGACACTAAAGCAGCATAACTAAGGGATGATTCAGTGTCAATGAATCCATTCACGCTCACATTTTTTAAATCCACGTTCAAGGGCATTGTGAATCTTATCTGCTGAAAAAAAGATGACAATCTACATCCAAATTAAAACAAATTCATAACCAACATTCTCCAATGTTTTTTTTAAAGCCATATTTAAGAGTTTATGCTGCTCATCAGATTTCTGTTAGAATTCTGTTAGAATTTTATTATAATCATGGGGAATAAAGCGTTAAGATGTCTAGTTTCTTAATGTTTTACATCTAAATGTGCAGATGTGGCATTAATAAAAAAAAATTTCCGCATTAAGAAAAAATAATAGACCCCTAAACATCCGGTTTGGATATTTTCTTAATAAAAATATAATATGGACAAATGACCCTAAATGTCTAACTTTACCAGTGTTAAGTAATTTTCTTTGAATACATCACTAAAGAAATGTGACTCTGAAAAATCTCAAACAATAATTCAAAGTCTAATAAAATTCTTTACGTGTTCACTTTTTTATAGAACAATTGAATATAGATTTTAAATGATAATCAGTGGAAAAGTTTGAAACCTGACCTGAGAGTTTCCAGTTTAAAGTTTGCACTCTTTAATCCAACAGACAGAAGCTTCACCCCTGAGTCCTGCAGGTCAGAGTTACTCAGGTCCAGCTCTTTCAGACTGCAGAACTGGGAGCTGAGAACTGAGGAGAAGAACTTCACAATCTTATTAATTACCTCCTCTTTGACTCCCATCACCCTCTGGAACACAAACTTGGAGTAATTAGGACCCTACACCACCGGGCAGAACATGTTCCCTCTAAGCCTGAAGGAAAAAAGAAGGAACACACACATGTAAAGGAAGCACTCAAAACGTGCGGCTATCCTAAATGGGCGTTTTTAAAGTCAGCAAAGAGGCACAGAAAAGAAGACCAGACACCAGCGAGGGAGGATAAGAAGGACAGACGCAACAACATTGTCATCCCCTATGTAGCCGGTGTATCAGAGAAACTCAGGAGAGTTTTCTCCAAGCATGACATCCCGGTGCATTTCAGACCCAGCAACACACTCAGACAGAAACTGGTTCACCCGAAAGACAAAACGCCAAAACACAGACTTAACAATGTGGTGTATGCTGTACAGTGCAGTGAGGAATGCTCAGACCTCTACATTGGAGAGACCAAACAGCCACTTCACAAGCGCATGGCACAACACAGAAGAGCCACCTCCACAGGACAAGACTCAGCAGTCCATCTGCATCTTAAGGATAAAGGACACTCTTTCTAGGATGCCAATGTTCACATTTTGGACAGAGAGGACAGATGGTTTGAAAGAGGAGTGAAAGAAGCCATCTATGTCCACTGTGAGCGACCATCTTTGAACAGAGGCGGGGTTTACGACACCAACTGTCTGCCATCTATAATCCAGTTTTGAGATCCCTTCCCAGACGCCTTAACGCCCACTCACATCCTGGGCCATCTGATCTCAGGAATTCGCATGATAAGGTGGGGCCAGGTTTCACAATGAACACACCCGAAACTCTGGCTGATTGGAGCCCACACCCAGTTTCACACCTTGGCTCAGGCGATTAGAGGATCATCAGGGGGTCCTTTTGTCCCTCTGTGGGGGGTTACTCCCACTAGGTTTATATCTGGGACTCTCCACCATTTGACCTTAGAACTGAAGAAGCTTCTCGGATGAGAGGTGAAACGTCTTCAAGTAACTTAAAGAAGTCCAGACGCTTTTCTTTGCAAGCTCCTTTGACTACGATGACCTGGATGACTGAGAACCTTCACAGACGTAGTTCAGATTAGAGATTGTAGTTAAGGAAACGCTGTAAACTTTTAACTAGTATTACAAGTATTATACTTGTATTGTATGTTCTGAGCTTTGATCAAAGGCAAAATCAGTTTAATGATTATTCACCTTACCTTCTGTAATTTAAGATTAAGATCTCTTATTCGAGATCTCCCAAAATTAAATGTAGCGCCATTTTTCTCTCATGTAACCATACCTATGCTACTTTAAACCCATAAATTCTGTAAGTGACGTGTCTTGATGCTTTAAGAAGCATAAGCAAGGTTACATAAAGGTGAATCTACTTCACCAGCATTCAAATCACTAGGAATATCAAGCTGTTAAAGTAGGTTTTAAAAGAAAGGCAAATGAGGTTAGATGTGGTTCTAGGAACAAACAACATGTTTAGTAGGAAGATGTCGGGAAGGATTATAGAGTGTGTGCTCATAAATTGTCTTCATGATTCAGGGAATTGAAGTTTTTATTAGCAAGCAATTTGTTTTTACATACTACTTTCTGTTGTCAGGTAAAGAAATATCATTATTAAAGCAGAGGGACTGATTGAATGGAATTAGATATTGTACAAGTATTGTCTAAATTTTAGGAATACTACTGTGTCAACATTGTGGAAAAAGCACAATGTACAAAGCACAATAGAGATTGACAGATGTAGGAATGTTTAGCTGTTTTAGAGTTGAGAAATGTGTTAATGTGTGTATTTAGTATTATTGTAGAGACACTGACACTGCCCTCAATGTAATAAAGGCCTGATTGTGTCATGAACTTAGGAGTAGATTTTAGGAGACCCTCCCCAGTTGGACTGTGAAACTAAGACAAAGATGGCCCAGGATGTGAATGAGCGACCATCTTTGAACAGAGGATCATCAGGGGGTCCTTTTTGTCCCTCTGTGGGGGTTACTCCCACTAGGTTTATATCTGGCACTCTCCACCATTTGACCTTAGAACTGAAGAAGCTTCTCGGATGAGAGGTGAAACATCTTCAAGTAACTTAAAGAAGTCCAGACGCTTTTCTTTGCAAACTCCTTCGACTAATCTGAACTACCATTAACTTCACATGTCTCGATTTTCTAGAGGATATTCACTCTGTTTTTGTGTCCTCATTTGACAGTAAAATCTGTTAGAAGATTAAATAAAAACCTTGTTTAAAGCTTCAGGCATGTTAGAATTTATTCTTTTATAGGACATAAGTAGACAGAGACTAGACTAGAGATGGCACCAGAAGTATGGCTGACTCTCTGAGAGAAAAAAACAGAGCAACCAATCAGTTATTAGGGAATGGCCACCGCTCGCATTACAGGCCTGACAAGAGATGGTTGCCATGGTGATGTTAGAAGCAATGTCTCCTTATAGGGAGATGTCTGAAAGGTGCAGGAGATGAAACATGAACTTTTGAGCTTTTTGACCAATCACGTTAACATTCTGTTTTTATGACATGTAATAAAAGTGTTTACTGTCTGGGTGAGGCAGCACTCTGTGTCAGAGCCAGAGAGACGCAGGTCCATGGTACCGCTCAAAACTAATTTAAAATTCTAAATCTTTGATAATAAATTATAAAAAAGTATAATTTAAAACATATTTGTCTTCTTCTCTGAGAGAAGAGTCAACAGATGAAAAAATAAAATGCCAGGTAAGTTATACATCATTACTTTATTAATGATAAAACTTATAAATGATTATTTAAAATTTTTTAAGACATGATAGATACATGTAAACATTGAAAAACTATTGCATATGATTATTTTGCAAATATACATATTAAACACATACCAAGCAGCTATTAGAATGGAGATAAGAAATTTTAAATGATAAAAATCTTATATCATAAATAAATATGGCACAGTAATCGTAATGACTGTATCTATTATATAGATGCAAAGAATGGAAGAAACCTGTTTACTGCTCATCCTACTGCTCTCAGGTCAGTAATAATTATCTTAAGCATTCAAATTATAGCATATGAACACACAGTGACAGACTGAAACCATTTGGGTAATTTCATTACATGTAAGGGTTTTAAAATGTAATTTATTAAAACATCCGCCACAAGTACAAAGATAAAACCTTTTTCTCCTTTTACCAAAATACCTGCATTCACTTTTTTGAAACATTATATAAACATTCTAAAAGGAATTTATGACAAAAAAACCCTCCTAAGACCTGAACTCTTCCACGGCATGCATTTTTAATTTCTCTTTGATATCTGGGCATATTGGGGCCTGATGAATGCAAAAACAAAGAATTACCAAATCTTTTTTTTTTTACCTGATTTTTGTTTCTAAGAAAAATGAGAGCCACATATCAGGATATTCGTTTAAAAGATCGATAGAACAGTAGCAGTATGATGTCCTCGTAAGTGGATATTAGGCCATTGTTGAGCAAAATTTATTATTTTGGTCTAAATAACCCAATATTCAATTCAATTTTATTTATATAGCGCCAAATCACAACAAAAGTCACCTCAAGGTGCTTCATAGATACAGAGAAAAACCCAAAAATCATATGACCCCCTATGAGCAAGCACTTTGGCGACAGTGGGAAGGAAAAACTCCCTTTTAACAGGAAGAAACCTCCGGCAGAACCAGGCTCAGGGAGGGGCGGGGCCATCTGCTGCGACCGGTTGGGGTGAGAGAAGGAAAACAGGATAAAGACATGCTGTAGAAGAGAGACAGAGGTTAATAACAGATATGATTCAATGCAGAGAGGTCTGTTAATACATAGTGAGTGAGAAAGGTGACTGGAAAGGAAAAACTCAATGCATCATGGGAATCCCCTGGCAGCCTACGTCTATTGCAGCATAACTAAGGGAGGATTCAGGGTCACCTGGTCCAGCCCTAACTATATGCTTTAGCAAAAAGGAAAGTTTTAAGCCTAATCTTGAAAGTAGAGATAGTGTCTGTCTCCCGAATCCAAACTGGAAGCTGGTTCCACAGAAGAGGGGCCTGAAAACTGAAGGCTCTCCCTCCCATTCTACTTTTAAATACTCTAGGAACAACAAGTAGGACTGTAGAGCGAGAGCGAAGTGCTCTAATAGGGTGATATGGTACTACAAGGTCATTAAGATAAGATGGGGCCTGATTATTTAAGACCTTGTATGTGAGGAGCAGGATTTTGAATTCAATTCTGGACTTAACAGGAAGCCAATGAAGGGAACCCAAAACAGGAGAAATATGCTCTCTCTTTCTAGTCCCTGTCAGGACTCTTGCTGCAGCATTTTGGATAAGCTGAAGGCTTTTCAGCAAGTTTTTTGGACATCCTGAATGCAGCTTCTCCGTGTCTGGTTCTGACTCTGGGAACTGATAAAAGACCGGATCCAGATGACCTGAGGGATCTGGAAGGTTCATACTGGGTCAGGAGGTCACTGATGTATTTTGGTCCTAAACCATTCAGAGCTTTATAGACCAGCATCAGAACTTTAAAGTCTATCCTCTGACGGACAGGCAGCCAGTGTAAGGACCTCAGAGCTGGACTGATGTGGTCCACTTTTTTGGTCTTAGTGAGGACTCGAGCAGCAGAGTTCTGAATGAGCTGTAGTTGTCTGACTGATTTTTTAGGTAGACCTGTAAAGATGCTGTTACAGTAATCAAGCCTACTAAAGATGAATGCATGGACTAGTTTTTCCAGGTCCTGTTGAGACATCAGATCTTTTATCCTTGAAATATTCTTGAGGTGATAGTAAGCTGACTTTGTTATTGTCTTAATGTGTTTTTCTAAGTTTAGGTCTGCATCCATCACTACACCCAAATTTCTCGCCTGGTTTGTGGTTTTTAGATGTATAGATTGAAGTTCTCTGGTGACCTGTAATCGTTTTTCTTTGGCACCAAAGACTATTACTTTAGTTTTGTTTTTGTTTAGCTTGTTTTTGTTTTGTTTTAGAAAATTGTGGCACAACCAGTCATTAATTTCCTCAATGCATTTACCAAGAGCCTGTACAGGGCCTTGGTCTCCTGGTGACATTGTGATATATATTTGTGTGTCATCTGCATAGCTATGATAGTTTATTTTGTTGTTCTTTATAATCTGTGCCAGTGGGAGCATGTAAATGTTAAACAGAAGGGGTCCCAAGATGGAACCTTGGGGAACTCCACATGTCTGCTCAGATGTGAAGTTACCTATTGATACAAAGTATTTCCTGTTTTCTAAGTATGTTTAGTACAGTTCCTGAAAGACCTGTCCAGTTCTCCAGTCATTTGAGTAATATGTTGTGGTCAACTGTATCAAATGCTGCACTGAGATCCAGTAAAACTAAGACTGACATTTTTCCACTGTCTGTATTCAGACATATTTCTCATTAAACACTTTGGTCAGATCGGTTTCAGTGCTGTGGTTCTGTCTAAAACCTGACTGGAAGGAATCATAGCAGTTATTCTGTTTTAAGAAGTAACTGAGCTGTTGAGAAACTGCTTTTTCAATGATCTTACTTAAAAATGGGAGATTTGAGATCGGCCTGTAGTTGTTCATTTGTGTCTTGTCAAGATTGTCCTTTTTCAGTATAGGTTTTATTACAGCAGTTTTTAGTGATTCTGGAAACACACCTGATAATAAAGAAAAGTTGACGATCTGTAACAGGTCTGACTCTAAAGTCTTTGAGACCTTTTTGAAAAAACTGGCTGCAGACCCTGAATTGGGATACAGCCTATAAATACACAGAAGGGAACGCGGAAACTACACACAGGAGGGAGGCACAGCTGATTGTGATCGACAAGAGGAGACAGGGGAAACGCAAACTGAACACACTGGCATAAGACACAGACAGACCTTCACAATAAAACAGGAAACTCAAAACACACGCAAAGACACAGACTTAGAGATGCGGGCTTTATGTGGAGACTTGACTACACTAGAGGGGATACAAAGGTAGGGATGACACAGAACAGAGGGAGCACAGAATTAACAAAACCTACGAATCAGGACTCAGGAAGTACCACGAAACTTGAGAGCTAGAAACACTATCACAGAAACCCAAAACACAAACAGTCACAAACCATGATGAAATCAAAAGTAAAAGTACAAAAACCAAAAACTCTGGGTCACCGACCCAGGACCATAACATTTTATCAATCCCTCGGGTGGGTTCCTCCTTGGTTTTCACACCACTGAATAAACGTCAAACAAAAAACTGATTTAGAAGCGTGAGATGGTTGAGAATTTACACCAGTGTCGTTTTATATTTGATATACGAGCAGATGGCTGAGTTTATTAAACTCCACCGAGACGGCGGTGAAAGCTAGACCGTCCAGTTTCACAGCTGTTTACTTCCGGCTTACCCAACCTTCTGAGGACCCGGCCCATGTAGACCGCAAAGACCGGGTCCTCAGGAGGATGCAGCCTACGAATTTGGACCTTGTGGGTTGGAACGGGAACAGCAAGTGATACTCTACCACAGCGAGAGTGAACACCAAGTGACAGTGCCACCCGAAGGTACCAACAGGAACCATCACTTGCCCTGGCTTCAGAGGGTTGAAAACTAGTTGTACATTGTTGCATTACATGTAGTTGTTGCAGTTTAACAACAGAGAAGAGAAAAATAAATAGCATAAAAACTATAGTTCTATTTTCTGTTGTCTTAAACATATGCAACATGTGTTTAAACAAAAAAACTGTATGTTTTTGCCTCTTTCATCTCATTGCATGGTTAAAAGTCCAGGTGGTGGAATCTCTAGCTGGACATTCTTTTCTGTTTTTGTTCCATTCATTTAGATTAAATATGTTTGTGTTTGACAACACACAGTGATGTGAAATACAGACTTTCCAAAATGTGTTAAAACACAAATGACACAAACACAAATAACACAAATGTAAAAAAAAAGAAAAAAAGAAAACAAACAGAAATCTGTATCTGTAAATATGTAAAAGTAAAAGTAAAACACCTGGAAATTCTATTTCTACATCATTCTACATTCTACAAACTTCAAATATCACATATTTGCAAAAGTGCTCCGATGTTTAAATTAGTTTAAATTGGTTTAATTTTTAAAACCTTTTTAGTGATTCGTCTGACAGTCCAGTTTCACCAATGAAAACTTTGGCCCTTTCTCAATTGTCAAGTACGCAAGTACATACTCGCCGAGAACACCAGCATACTTGATGATGTCACAGGTCCGGAATTTTTACTGCCGTCCCCTCTTAATTTAACTGTGAGTAATATGTTATGAAGCTTAACTTTAATCACAGCCAAATCGGTTTACTCAGGAACAAATAAAACACTGAAATAAACCAAACATTAACATTTAGAAGTGATCTAAGTGACTTATATATCATGTTTAACCTCAGTAGTGAAATCTCTCTTAATAAAAATAGTGTACATGTACATACCTTAATAAAAACAAGCAGGTGAGATGTTAGAGCACTTTTATTTTTATTTTAGTGGACATTCAATACAATAGACAGCTACTGGGGTTTAGGGTTTGTTTATGCTGGGTAGCGAAAAGACCGCGGGGTGGGGGTGGGGCGGGGTTGAAAACAACGTGAGGGAGTTCGCTGTTCTTGCCGGCTCTAATAACCCTCGACCTCGCTGTCTGCTATGGAGCTGGCGGGTCACAGACGTCTCCGAAAACGTCGGAGCATATTTGGAAATATATGATATCTTGATAAATCGAGCAGATATTTGAAGTTTACACAGCTGCATTCTCGCTTGAAAATAACTTAAAAGTTTATTTTGTGACCCAGAAAGAGTAATATTTAAAAGTTTTTAGCCCCGCTCGTCCGCCATTGCCGCATTTGAGTTTTGGACGAAATGCATTCTGGGATATTTACCACCACCGATGCATACTTGATATAACAGACGGAGCGAGAACACATCCGGGACTTTTTCGCGTTCTCGGCTTGGTGCCTACTTTGAATTGGAACAGTACTTTGTCTCCGACTGATGACGTATCACGAGTACACGAGAACGCAACTACACACAAGTATGCATATTGAGAAAGGCCCTTTATATTTTTATATTTATATTTTTCTCAGGAGGACTTTCCACTCTTCCTCCCCACTCCAGAGAATACCACTTTGTGAACCAGCTGATGACCTGGACTGAAGCTCAGAGTTACTGCAGAGAACACTTCACTGACTTGGTCACCATCTACAACAGCAACATCAACCAACTGCTTGTTTCAATGGCACCAAGGATCAATGCTTGGGCTTGGATAGGGCTCTATGATGATCGTTACAGCTGGAAGTGGTCCATGGAGGGAAAACTTTTCTATGTTGGCAGTACACATGAATTTCTGATCTGGGCTAACGGCCAACCAGACTGTGTAAATGCAAATGAATACTGTGTGGCTCTTCAGGGACAAACACAGATGGATGATAGACCCTGTGGAGCTTCTTACCCTTTCCTGTGTTACAATGGTAGGAAAAAAACATTTGTTGCCATAGTTATGCTACAATTTTATGAGATTCAGTGTTTGAAAATTCATCCTTTTTATTTGTTCACAGCCAAAAATACAAGTTACATCTTAGTGATGGAGAACCAAACCTGGTCAGAGGCTCAGTCGTACTGCAGGACATACCACACAGACCTGACCAGTATAAGAAGCAAAGAGGAGAAATCCAACATCACGCTCACTTTGAATGGATCAGGGGTTCAGTATGTGTGGATTGGCCTCTACAGGGATCCCTGGGCCTTCTGGTCTGACAACACAACCTCCACATTCACTAACTGGAAGCCTTCTGAGCCTAATAACTACAATTCAATTCAGTACTGTGCAATAATAAGTTTTATCAAAGGGACATGGTCTGATTCCGCCTGTTTCGACACAGCCTATGTTTTCTGTTTCAAAGGTGAGGTCCAGAATGCAAACACTGTAAGATCCTGTCATCATGTAAAACACTAATGTTTGTGTTGTTATATGTGGTTCATTTTTAGCAGTGACAAAGCAAACAGTGGTGAAAATGAAGGTTCAGTCAGAGGCAGACATGCACAGCACAGAGATCCAGCAGCAGGTTTCACAGCAGGTCAGCAGTTCGTCACCAACACAAACTTGACACAAGTTCAAACTATGCTTCATGTTTTTCATCATCTGCACATTTTGTCCAGCTGTCAGGCCTCATGCTGTCAGAAGGACTGACAGACTTCAGGATTCGTTGGAGGAAAGTCCAGAGTTACCGTGACGACCAGTCAAAGAAGCAGGATGTGGACGGTGGCTGCAAAACTGAAGTCTGACTGGACTGAACAACTTCATGTGTGAAGTTAATAACATGCTGTGCTGAGCAGTCTCATCTTTTAAATCTTTCAATATTTCAGAGTGTAAAGTTCCACCAACAGCTCATTTGTTCAGCTGCAGTTGTAGTTTGGTAGAAATTCTTGAATCAGAGGTCCACTCACTAGTTTTCCTGATAGGCTCTAGTCTCTTGTTTTGTTTTGCAGTGTCTCTTTTTGACCACTTTGACACTGTCTTTCTGCTTCTGCTTTCACTGTTTGATAACTATAAAAATATCAGCCATAAATGGGACCATGAGAGCCTCAAACTTTACCTGATTTCAAATTTGATCAGGATACCGGCTGTAATGCATGCTGGATGTCCTCGTATCTCTAAGTTTAACTTCAATTTAACTTTAGTGGCTGGGAGCCAAATCTAGCATGGTCATAGTTATTGTTATGATATTAGTTTTAGCCTTTTACTTTTTCCTATGTGTAGTGGAAACAGGAAGGTTGATCACCACACATGATACGAAACCTGACTATTTGGAAGTAAGTCATTCATTAGTGATGTGAATATTCTATAATTATAATCAATGATAGTAAAATGTCCAATCCCAATGTTCCCAAGAAGTACCTACAGTTTATCATACTATGATTTTAACCACAGGTTAACCGAGACACCAATTCCAGCACAAGAAAAAAATAATAATAATAGGCATGTAGGTAAGCAGATTTGGGATTAGGCTGTAGGAAAATAATCTGTAAACATTATATAAAAATGTATTACTGTACCTCAAAGATAATCAATAAAATTAGAGTATCTACTGTTTTCTGTTTTGTTTTGTTGTTTTGTCTTCAAAGTAAATGTTTTCATCTTATACTGTAGTTAACATGACAGAAAAGCTTTTATTGTTGCACTTTGAGAGTGAAAATGCACAATACTAACTTACTCACATGCAGCTGTTCACATGTCCAGCTGTGAGGTGTTTGAGGGACGGTTCATTTAAAGACAAAATATATGTGAGAAATTCCTGATCTGTCCACAACCTCTCCAACAAACAGGAACGAGTAGATAGAGATGATACAAACACATCTTTTTAAAATCATGTAATGCTCTAAATCAACTTACCTCAAAATGTATAAAGCATATAAACATCTACAGCAATATTATGCCACAAACACAGCAGTACTATCAATCCAAAATACTCCATGTCTCATACAACTGAAGAAAAAAATGGCATTTACTTCCAGGTACATTCTGGTGCTGATACTTCAGGTTTTTGTCCTTTATACCTCTTCCTTGAAGGGCATGAGTCGTAATACACGGTCCAGCTGTGTGCTTCATTTGTATAGTTTACACACTCAGCCAGCGGTGGAACTGTTGCTGCAGCTGTTGGTGCTGATGTCAGAAGGAAGAGGATCTATCTATTTAACATTCATGGTGTGAGTAAGACTAAAAACACACCCTCACATAATAAAAGTATTTCTGCTGCTGTGATATTTTTGTTAGTATATTGCCAGGGAAGCGTGACTGAAAAGTAATGAGTAAATAAGTGCTAGCAGGATATTGTATGGAACGAGAGGGACTAAATGTAAGGCAGAATTCAGTTTAAAAAAAAAAGCGAGCTATTTATTTCAGGCTGGGGAAAGTCATTAACAACAAAGTCCAAAAAGGTGAGCAAAGAGAAGACCAATAAAGCATGAGGGAAAAGAGAAACACTTGGAATAAACCAAGAATACTTCTAAGAAGCTTAAGCCAAATGCATCATTTGCACAGTGCCAGCTACACTTCCTCATTTTAACCCTCAGCTCCAGGTTCTCTATATATAAAAGAAGTTCAGACGTTGTGGAGCTTTAACCTCAGCTGACGAAAACTAAGAATGCACTTTAAACTGTCGAAGAAAAGGCAACAGTTCAATCAGACTAAATTAGAACTTGTGATTTTTGATTACGTTGAACCCTAAAATGTATCTTCTTTGTCATGTCGTATTATGTTGTAATTTCATTGGCTGTCAGAAACTGCTACACGTACATGATCCTCTGTTGGTTGAGTCTAAGGCTACGTTCACACTGCAGGCGAAAGCGCATCAAATCGCATTTTGTGTTCTGGCTGTTTGCTTTTGTTTTGTGCATGTTTATTTTATCTGAAAACGGGAAAAACTTAAAATGTCACAAATCTGCTTTTCATAATATAAATATCATTAAATAACTTTAGAAGGGGGACCGGAGGGTGTGTTCCAACTACAGGGGGATCACACTCCTCAGCCTCCCTGGGAAAGTCTATGCCAGGGTGCTGGAAAGGAGAGTTCGTCCGCTAGTCGAACCTCGGATACAGGAGGAACAATGCGGTTTTCGTCCTTGTCGCGGAACACTGGACCAGCTCTTTATCCTCTCGAGGATACTTGAGGGTGCATGGGAGTTTGCCCAACCAGTCTACATGTGTTTTGTGGACTTGGAGAAGGCATTCGACCGTGTCCCTCGGGGTGTCCTGTGGGAGGTGTTGCGGGAGCATGGGGTGTCTGGCCCATTGTTACGGGCCATTCAATCCCTATACAACCGTTGTAAGAGCTTGGTTCGCATTGCCGGCAATAAGTCGAACTCGTTCCCGGTGGGTGATGGGCTCCGCCAGGGCTGCCCTTTGTCTCCGGTTCTGTTCATAATTTTTATGGACAGGATTTCTAGGCGCAGCCAAGTGGAGGAGGGCTTTCGCTTTGGTGGCCTTAGAATCTCATCTCTGATTTTTGCGGATGATGTGGTTCTGTTGGCTTCATCGGGTGAGGGCCTCCAGCTCGCACTGGAACGGTTCGCAGCCGAGTGTGAAGCAGCGGGAATGAGGATCAGCACCTCCAAATCTGAGGCCATGGTTCTCAGCCGGAAAAGGGTGGAGTGCCCACTCCGGGTCGGGGATGAGTTCCTGCCCCAAGTGGAGGAGTTCAAGTATCTCGGGGTCTTGTTCGCGAGTGATGGGAGAAGGGAGCCGGAGATCGATAGACGGATTGGGGCTGCAGCTGCAGTAATGCGGACGCTGCACCGGTCAGTCGTGGTGAAGTGGGAGCTGAGTGTAAAAGCGAAGCTCTCAATTTACCGGTCGATCTACGTCCCTGCCCTCACCTATGGCCACGAGCTGTGGGTAGTGACCGAAAGAACGAGATCGCGGATACAAGCGGCAGAAATGAGCTTCCTCCGAAGGGTGGCTGGCCTCTCCCTTAGAGATAGGGTGAGAAGTTCGGCCATCCGGGAGGGGCTCAGAGTAGAGCAGCTGCTGCTCCACATTGAAAGGAGCCAGCTGAGGTGGTTCAGGCATCTGACAAGGATGCCCCCTGGGCGCCTCCTGGGTGAGGTGTTCCAGGCATGTCCCACCGGGAGGAGGCCCCGGGGCAGACCCAGGACATGCTGGAGAGATTATATCTCTTGGCTGGCCTGGGAACGCCTTGGTGTTCCCCCCGATAAGTTGGAGGAGGTGGCTGGGGAGAGGGAGGTCTGGGCCTCTTTGCTTAGGCTGCTGCCCCCGCGACCCGGCCTCGGATAAAGCGGATGAAGATGGATGGATGGATGGAACTTTAGAAAGACTTCTGTTTGACTCATAACATTTAATGTTATAAAAAGATATATTATATTTTTTAAATAATCTTAAAATGTTAGTCTACAAAATGTGCAGCAATTTAATGTATTTATTCTCTTTAGCTGATAGTTGGTGGGGCCCAGGTAGACTGTGTAACTGCATCTCTACCAGTTTCTGTGCGCTCCAGCCTCTTCTGTGCCATGTGAAGGGATTTTCCATAAGGCAGGAGAAATTATCTCCACGAAAAGGAACAGTTTTGGCCATCGCACAGAGGAACAAATTCTCTTCTTAAATAAAAATGAAAAAGGGTTACCTTAAATGCATCATGTTTTTAAATTGCAAGTTCATAAGCATTTTCCCTTTCCATTTCACAATCAATTCTACCCCCAGGTCAAAATATGTATAGGAAAATTTCCCTAATATAATATTATTTATAAATACACCCGTCTAGCGATTAATTGCACAAGTACATGGAGGCGGGACCTCACAGTATGTTATATGTAACGTGGTATTTTTCAATTAATGTATTTACCAACATCAAGAAGTCAAGAAGTCACAAGCAAAGAAAGACCACACCATGGTGCATGTTTAAACAAGGAAATTTTACTGGTCAAAATTATTTATTAAACAAATAAACCACATTGTTTAACACCAAAAAATACACGTTCAAAGCAACACAACAGCGGCCCAATATCAGACAGAATTCCACTCTGCAATCATTATGAAGCAGTTGGTTTCATTTTGTGGATTCAAGCTGCTCGTCATATTCTTGGCCACAAGATGTCACCAGAGAGGACTGTGTTGAAAAGCGAGTAATGAACCGTTTTTCAATACAAGCTTCAGTGCTTCAGAAAGCTTCATTTGGCCATCACTAACTGGCAGGGAAAAAGCATACGAAAGCCAACTAAACTCACAGGGCACTCCACACAGCATGAGGGACAACACGACACTGACTCAGAGAAACACAGGTTTTAAATACACTGGGAAGTAACGAGGGGAATGAGATGCAGAAGGAGGGTACAGCTGGGAGAAATCAGAACTGACGAGACAAGGAAGCAAAGCAGAACACATTCACATAAGACACAGACCTTCAAAATAAAACAGTATAACGCAGAGACGTGAACTTGACACGGTGGAGACAGCAACTAAGAAACACAGAGACAAAAACCATAAAGCAGAGGACTCTAAGAACCAAAATACACAGAGGGAAATACTCAGCATGGAACACAAGAAACTAGACTCGAGGGAGCAACAAAAGACCAACCATGAGAACATAATCCACAATCCAGAGTGACAGAAAACACAAGAAACTCAAAACATGCAAAGACACAGACCAAGAAACACAGACTTACACAGAACAGAGGGGGCACAGAGAAACAAGGGAAGGGCAAGGGATCAAAACAAGAAACTATAGAATAAATCACATGAGTACAAAATACAAAAATCACAAGGAACTAAAAACGCTGGGTCAGGAGACCCAGGATCCTGATAGAGATGGTTTGGACATGTGCACAAGAGGGGGAGTAGAGATGCTCGACAGAGGACGATGAAGATGGAGCTGCCAGGCAGGAGGAAATGTCAGATGCGTCGCAGTTTTCTTTTGTGTGTGAGACTCATTATTTGCAGCTGCTCCTTTGGTGTCAAGTTTCTTTTTTTCCAAAGCAGTTGTAATACATGTGTTAGTATTAATAAATGCACATTTGATAAGATGTTATTGGACAATGAAGTATTCACTGACATCTGTATATGTTGACTATATTAGTTGTACATAGTTGCACTACACACAGTTGTTGTACTTTTACAAATGTTGTGTGTTAGCCTCAGTAATACAGACATTGTGTACTTATGTAGAAGTACAGATACCTGTCAGTGAGTTGAAGCTGTTAAACTGCAGCTGTCCTCCTGCTGCCTTGTTGTTCCAAAGCTCTTTGTTTCTCTTTTAGTTCTCACTGTTTCTTTCTGTTTCTGCTGTCCACCTTTTCACATGGAAAATCATTTCACTGTTTCTCACTGAATGACTCCCCAAACTAGCTTTGAAATTCTATCAAGTTTCTAATCATTACAAGTGATTCATGTTTCTATTTGATGTGTAAATGGAGATGATTTAGTTTGCTGGGATATGGACTGACATGTGTTGAATGGGAGGAGCAGTTTGTCGTTGGTTTTGATAATGAAATAACAGATATGTTGTGTAATTATGGAAGTTTTCCCAACAAAACAGGTGGGAAAAAGTAGTATAAATTGATCCATACTGGATAAAAAGCTGACCACTGTTCCACAACAAGGATGAAATCCACACTTTTCCCTCTGAATCACACTTCGACTAACAAGGTACAAACTCTCCTTTCCACCACACTGACATAGACCCTCCTGGGGATCCTGTGGGGTGTGATCCCCATGTAACTGAAGGACACACTCCAGTCCCTCAACACCACAGTCTGCCTATCCAAAGTTATGGTCTCCGATGACCACAGTGTTCCAGAGACGTGTCAACCAGTACAACCCTGCAACATCCCAAGCCTTTAGGAACTCAGGGCAAACCAAAACCAACCCAGGGGTCCAAACACCAATCACTACCTCATTAACACATATCTGCACAGTGTGCCACGTTGGCTGGTGTGGGACTAAAAAAAAAAGCACTCTGAACTGTGCAGTCAAATCAAGTTGGTTTAATTACAACACCAGTGATATGTACATATATACAGTGGGGCAGAGAGAAGAGGGGTCCAGGGATTCCAAGGGTTGGTCCAGGGCAGGGAAAAAGGGAACTCTTGCTTACAATCCACTATGTACAGTCAAGATCACCAAGGCCACACACACCGTGCTCTCTCTCTCACTCACGCTCAACAGTGAAGGGTCCAGGGAAGACAGGTTTAGGGCCAAGCAAGTCTGTACAAGGGAGACGGAGACAGACGTAAGAAAATACGCCCAGGAACACAGGGAGGTCAACAAGAGACTAGGCCATGAAGTACTAACACTAATATGTACATTGCTCCAGCAAGGAACACCATTCCAACCATGCGTTAAATATGGTTGGTGTATTCAGCCATGATGAGAGTGGGCATGAAGATCAGGTGACCACAGACAGGCAGGCACCGCGCCCCAGGGCTGCCACAGATGCATCATGACAAAGTGCTGTGATTGCAGCCTGAATGGGGTGAATATTTTTCCAGCTGCTTATTTTACATTAAACATTTTTAATTTATACATATTATCTTCTAAATCTCTGCTTTTACTTTGACATGAAATAAGCTTTTTTAGTTAATATGTCTATTTAAAAAAATCTAATTTATAACGACCATGATTTCATTTAATAAAGCAATAAACATTAAACATTCAAGGGGGTGAATACGTTTTATAGGCATTGTATGTTGTTTGGTCCTGGAACCCTATAGAAGCCTATTTACATTTATTTTCTATTTTAATAACTTGATTTTCCTAATCATATGCATGTTGGTGAAGTGAGTCACCTTCTGGTAACCTTACCTATGTTTCTTTAAGCCCTGAGAAATATTATTCACAGAATTTTATTTTTTTAAGAAACATAGGTATGGTCACATGAACAAAAATCCAACTTTAATCAGTTCTGGGAGAGGCCCCACTTTTGTGTTGGTTTATTTGTCAACGTCTTTTAATCATAAACATTATGAAATGCTATTTTACCTGTTCCCAGAACCTCGAATGATCTTAGCTGCATTTGTTTCTTATTTTAATAACTTGATTTTACTAATGATATGCATTTTGGTGAGGGAGAGTCACCTTTTAGTAACCGTACTTATTTTTCTTTAAGTCTTGGGACATAACATTTATAGCATTTTAGTTTTCAAAGAAACATGCATAAACATTTGAATGGTATAAACTTGACAATGAATGAGTCGGCTTTCCTCTGGACATAATGTTTAGCACACCTTCTGGTCCCCCTTCTTAATGATGGGGATCAACACCCCTTCTGCCTTTCCAAAGGTACTGCCCCTGATCACCAAGCAATATTGCAGAGGACAGCCAGGACAATCATACACCATCCTGAGCCTTTAGAAACTTAAGACAAACCTCGTGTATTCCAGGCGTCTGGCTACAAAGGAGTTGTTTAACTACCTTCGTGGCCTCTCCCCTAGTGATGGGCAAGTCATCCCTCTCATCCCTATTGGTGAGAGTGAGTAGCTAACTGTGCTCACAAACTGAGGGTCTGGGCAGGAGGTAAATTATCGAGGCCACCAAGATATCTGTGACCTTTAAGAAGGAGTCAAAAGTTTCAGTGGCTCAGATTTCAGAGACTGTACATACAACACAGGGACTATTGCCTAGTTTCTTCACCAGTCAAAGCGGTATGGGAGTGGCAAAAGCGAAAGTCATGAATTTCCAGAGACTGATGCCTAACACACAACAAAAGTTGCCTCAGGCTGTTTTATCTTGCGAGGTAAAAACCATACAATAATACAGAAGAGTCTCGACAATCATATGACCAATCATATGACCCCTGGCGATGGTGAAAAGGAACCAACAAGAAGAAGCCAAGAACAAGGTTTAGGGAGGGGCAGCCACATGTGACCAGTTAGGATAAGAGGAGGAAGACAGAACAAAAGATATGCTGTGAAATCAAGCCAGAGATTAATAATAATTCATGATTAAATCCAGACCTCATTATTGAAGACCTTGTATATGAGGGGGAGGATTTTAAAGGGAGCCAATAAAGGGAAGCCAATACATGAAGAATGAAGAGATGTCTCTGTCAGTACATTTTCTTTCCCCTCATAAATGGTCAGAGGGCCCGGTGGCGCCAGTGTCCGGCAGCCTCGCCTCTGTCAGTGCGCCCCAGGGCAGCTGTGGCTACAATGTAGCTTGCCATTGCCAGTGTGTGAATGGGTGAATGACTGAATGTGGTGTAAAGCGCTTTGGGGTCCTTAGGGACTAGTAAAGCGCTATACAAATGCAGGCCATTTACCATTTACCATAAATGCAAGAGTTTAGATAAATTCATATTAAAAGGATTAGCACAACTAAATGAGTCTATTAGTATGATTTACTAACATCCATGAAAGACATTTATTACCATAACTCCTACCTCCGGGTTTTCTTATTTGACAGTAAAATTTATGAAAAGTGCAAACAAAGACCTCTTTAAAAGTCAGTTTCACTCAACAAATGAAAATACGGGTTGTCAGGTATGTTATCTACCATTAATCTTTCTATTAATCCAAGAATGGAAGAAACCAGTTTGCTGCTCATCCTGCTGCTATCAGGTCAGTAATATTAGTATCTTAATCTTTGGAGCTATAGCATAAAAATATACTGAGAGACATTTGGGTCATCAGGTTACATCTTTATGTTGTTTTGTTTTTGTCAAACAATTTGATAACCCATCAAGGACAGAAACTCATTTACCTCCTCATTGTGCAATAGCTCCATTCATTTTGAAATGTAAGTTTCTCATTGTATCGCAATAAGACTGATTTATTTAAAGGCTTTTTGTACTATTTCTATAATATTGTATTTATCTAATTAAATTGTTAATTTTTTTTTTTTTACTGTTCTATTAGAACACTATGATTCCACTAGCCAGTATGATTCTAGTCCCATGAAATCTTTGCGGAAATGTAATTGTATATACTAATGAAATTTAAAAACTGTATTGTTAGTAGTCCAGGTTAACACTGCTGACTAGCAGGGTGCCAGGTGCAGTTTTGCACACATACGGCTTGTGAAGCTTGATTAAAGCACCTTGGCTCATGACCTTTCTGTACTGGGTCAGTGTCTGCTGAGTGCATGTTCTGGATGTGTTTTTCTGTCACTGTTCAGTAAACAGGTAAGTCATTCCATGTTGCACAGGGCCGAAAAGTAGGTGATAGTTATTATTCTTTATTTGTCTAGGGTGAATGTGTCATTGAGAATTAAATTGAGATTTAAAAAGACAGAAAAAGGGCAAAACACACACAACACACAAGGACATATGAAGTAAAATCCAAATACCATATTTCAAGCAAACAAGTACAAACATGTGAAAAATATATGATAGCATCAGGGAAGAGGTAGTAATAGAATAATTAACCCTCCACACAGACCCAACACAAAGAGAGCGAGACAGAGACAAAAAGGTGTGGAATCAGAGGGAAGAGGGAGCCTTGACAGTGTTCTGTTTTGGGTTTTTGTTGTTGTTGTTTTGGGGTTGTTGGGTTTTTTTTGCCTGTCCTGTTCATTAATTTAGCATCAGAATTATTGTCTGAAAGCCAAGAAAGGTGACTAACTGATGTATTTTTCCAAGTGGATCATTACAGCTTTGCCATGTCGTTTCACCTGTTGATCTTTATTATTATTATTATTATTATTAATTTAATTTAATTTAATTTAATTTAATTTAATTTAATTTAATTTAATTTAATTTAATTTATCATCCTCATCCGCTTTGTCCGGGGCCGGGTCGCGGGGGCAGCAGCCTAAGCAAAGAGGCCCAGACCTCCCTCTCCCCAGCCACCTCCTCCAGCTTATCCGGGGGAATACCAAGGCGTTCCCAGGCCAGCCGAGAGATATAATCTCTCCAGCGTGTCCTCCTCCCGGTGGGACATGCCTGGAACACCTCACCCAGGAGGTGCCCAGGGGGCATCCTTGTCAGATGCCCGAACCACCTCAGCTGGCTCCTTTCGATGTGGAGCAGCAGCTGCTCTACTCTGAGCCCCTCCCGGATGGCCGAACTTCTCACCCTATCTCTAAGGGAGAGGCCAGCCACCCTTCGGAGGAAGCTCATTTCTGCCGCTTGTATCCGCGATCTCGTTCTTTCGGTCACTACCCACAGCTTGTGGCCATAGGTGAGGGTAGGGACGTAGATCGACCGGTAAATTGAGAGCTTCGCTTTTACACTCAGCTCCCTCTTCACCACGACGGACCGGTGCAGCGTCCGCATTACTGCAGCTGCAGCCCCAATCCGTCTGTCGATCTCCGGCTCCCTTCTCCCATCACTCGCGAACAAGACCCCGAGATACTTGAACTCCTCCACTTGGGGCAGGAACTCATCCCCGACCCGGAGTGGGCACTCCACCCTTTTCCGGCTGAGAACCATGGCCTCAGATTTGGAGGTGCTGATCCTCATTCCCGCTGCTTCACACTCGGCTGCGAACCATTCCAGTGCGAGCTGGAGGCCCTCACCCGATGAAGCCAACAGAACCACATCATCTGCAAAAATCAGAGATGAGATTCTGAGGCCACCAAAGCGAAAGCCCTCCTCCACTTGGCTGCGCCTAGAAATCCTGTCCATAAAAATTATGAACAGAACCGGAGACAAAGGGCAGCCCTGGCGGAGCCCATCACCCACCGGGAACGAGTCCGACTTATTGCTGGCAATGCGAACCAAGCTCTTGCAACGGTTGTATAGGGATCGAATGGCCCGTAGCAATGGGCCAGACACCCCATATTCCCGCAACACCTCCCACAGGACACCCCGAAGGACACGGTCGAATGCCTTCTCCAAGTCCACAAAACACATGTAGACTGGTTGGGCAAACTCCCATGCACCCTCAAGTATCCTGGAGAGGATAAAGAGCTGGTCCAGTGTTCCGCGACCAGGACGAAAACCGCATTGTTCCTCCTGTATCCGAGGTTCGACTAACGGACGAACTCTCCTTTCCAGCACCCTGGCATAGACTTTCCCAGGGAGGCCGAGGAGTGTGATCCCCCTGTAGTTGGAACACACCCTCCGGTCCCCTTTCTTAAAGATGGGGACCACCACCCCGGTCTGCCAGTCCACAGGTACTGCCCCTGATCTCCACGCAACATTGCAGAGGCGTGTCAACCAGGACAGCCCTACAACGTCCAGAGCCTTCAGGAACTCGGGGTGGATCTCATCAACACCAGGGGCTCTGCCACCAAGGAGTTGTTTAACTGCCTCAGTGACCTCGCCCCCGGAAATTGGCGGGTCATTCCCCTCATCCCCAGACTCTGCTTCCTCCTCGGAAGACGTGTCAGCGGGATTAAGGAGGTCCTCGAAGTATTCCTTCCACCGCCTGACAATTTTCTCAGTCGACGTCAACAGCGCTCCACCAGCACTATACACAGTGCAGGTAGAGCACCGCTTTCCCCTCCTGAGACGCCTGACGGTTTGCCAGAATCTCTTCGAGGTAGTCCGAAAGTGTTTTTCCATGGCCTCTCCGAACTCCTCCCACACCCGAGTTTTTGCTTCAGCCACTGCCCGAGCCGCATTCCGCTTGGCCTGTCGATACCTGTCGGCTGCCTCCGGAGTCCCACAGGCTAACCAAGCCCGATAGGACTCCTTCTTCAGCCTAGTGGCTCCCTTCACCTCTGGTGTCCACCATTTGGTTCGGGGTTACCACCACGGCAGGCACCAACCACCTTGCGGCCGCAGCTCAATGCAGCAGCTTCGGCAATGGAGACGCTGAACATGGTCCATTCGGACTCAATGTCCCCAGTCTCCCTCGGAATGCTGTTGAAGCTCTGCCGGAGGTGTGCGTTGAAGATCTCGCGGACTGGGGCCTCTGCTAGACGTTCCCAGCACACCCTCACTACGCGTTTAGGTGCACCAGGTCTGTCCAGCGTCTTCCCCCGCCACCTGATCCAACTCACCACCAGGTGGTGATCAGTTGACAGCTCAGCCCCTCTCTTTACCCGAGTGTCCAGAACATTTGGTCGCAGGTCTGGTGATACGATTACAAAATCGATCATCGACCTACGGCCTAGAGCGTCCTGGTGCCACGTGCACTTATGGACACTCTTATGTTCAAACAGGGTGTTCGTTATGCACATGGGGGGGGGGGGGGGGGGGGGGGTTATGACACATGCACCCTCCCTTAATTTAATTTAATTTAATTTAATTTAATTTAATACAAACAGGACAGACATGACTTGTCATGGTCCTGGGTCGGTTCGACCCAGCATTTTGAGTTTCTTATGTTCTGGTTTATTTTTGCATTATGGATTAGTTCTTATTCTCTGGTGATACTGTTTTGATTATAATTATATGCAGATTCTTTAGCTATCTGTTGATGATGATGACGATGATTATTTCTGGTTTAGGTTTTGTTATCTTGCCCTCATGTTTGGTTTAGGTCGCCTGTGCTTAGTCTTCTCTGCCCGTATGTCCCTCTGTCTGTCCATGACGTCATTATGCCTGTTTACGAGTCTGTGTCTCTGTCTGGCACGTGCTTCCTGTTTTATTTTGTAGGTCTGTGTCCTATGTCAGTGCGTTCAGCTTTGTGCTCCCCCTGTCCCGTCAGCCCTGATTCCTCCCAGCTGTGTTGCCCTCCTGTCTCTCATCCCCTGATTACTAGTGTGTGTATTTAAGCCCTGTGTGTTCTCCTGCCTGTTGCTGGTTCCTTTGCGTTCTGCTCCTCATATCCTCCCAGGGCCGTTATTTTAGTTCTCCCAGTTTAGGTGTCTTGAGTTATTTTGTCATGCCCCACTGCTCGTAAATCACCTTGTAAATAAACTTCACTAGCATTTTCATCCACTGCTTGCATCTTGGGTCCTCCTTCCTCCACACCACACGGCTCGCCTCCTCAGCCGTGACATGACTGGGGGATAGGAAAGGTAGATGTCATGGCTCAGAGGCCCGTGAAGTGGAATGGACTCATGCACAGAACCAAAAGACCGGGGGCTTGACGTGATTTGCAAAAACAAAATTTTTATTTACAAGAATTCCTAACTTAGATAATCAAGACAAAAACAAGATTTAATTTTGTGCACAAACGTGGTGCCTATGAAGTGCTGGGCTTAGGCTAGGCATGAAACTGTCGGGTCACAAAAACTGCTGAGGGCTGGAGTGGGTGGGGCAGGTGGAAACTATGGCAGACCAGGGGCACTGAAACGAAGGAGAGGATAATCAGAACGGTCCAAGGAGTTGGGAGAGTTTCCCAGTTTTATAAGCTGAGATGGATTACGTGTTCACAGGCAGGGATAAGCTGGAGGTGGAGGCCAAACTGTGATTAGCACAGAAGTCCAATAACAGAGCACCGCTCGGGTTCAGATCAGGGAGGCCGTTCCTCCCAATCACGCCCCTCCAGGTCTCGCTGTCGTTACCCACGTGAGCATTGAAGTCTCCCAGCAGGACAACAGAGTCTCCAGGTGGAGCACCCTCCAGCACCCCCCCCCCCCCCCCCCCCCCCCCCCCCCCCAGGGACTCTAAGAAGGCTGGGTACTCTGAACTGCCACTCGGCGCATAAGCGCAGATGACAGTCAGGACCCGTTCCCCGACCCTAAGGCGCAGGGAACAAACCCTCTCGTCCACCGGGAAAAACCCCAACGTACCGGCAGCAAGCCGAGGGGATATTAGGATACCCACCCCAGCCCGCCGCCTCTCACCAAGGGCAATTCCAGACTGAGACAGAGTCCAGCCCATCTCCAGGAGACTGGTTCCAGAGTCCAAGCCATGCGTAGAGGTGAGCCCGACTATATCTAGCCGGTACCTCTCAACCTCATGCACTAACTCAGGCTCCTTCCCCACCAGAGAGGTGACATTCCATGTCCCTATTGCAAGTCTTG
This sequence comes from Rhamphochromis longiceps, assembly GCF_057381845.1. Lineage (NCBI taxonomy): Eukaryota > Metazoa > Chordata > Actinopteri > Cichliformes > Cichlidae > Rhamphochromis > Rhamphochromis longiceps. The sequence goes on from NC_140559.1 coordinate 1,648,179, forward strand.
GCAGCCGGGGGTCAGTCCGCCAGGGCCTCCGCTCCTGGCCGCCACCCGGCACACAATGCACCCGACCCCTATGGCGCCTCCTGCGGGTGGTGGGCCTGCGGGAGGATGGGCCCATGTCTCCTCTTCGGGCTGTGCCCGGCCGGGCCCCGGACTAAGGCCCGGCCACCAGACGCTCGCCCTCGGGCACCCTCCCCGGGCCTGGCTCCAGGGCGGGGCCCCGGTAACCCTATCCCGGGCAGGGTAAACTGTTCCCTCAGTGTCCTTTTCATAAGGCATCGCTCTTTGTCTGGTCCCTCACCCAGGGCCAGTTTGCCATGGGAGACCCTACCAGGGGGCAAAAGCCCCCAGACAACATAGCCCCTGGGATCCCTGTGACACACAAACCCCTCCACCACGATAAGGTAGCGATTCAAGGAGGAATCGCTAATTTAATTTAATTTAATTTAATTTAATTTAATTTAATTTAATTTAATTTAATACAAACAGGACAGACATGACTTGTCATGGTCCTGGGTCGGTTCGACCCAGCATTTTGAGTTTCTTATGTTCTGGTTTATTTTTGCATTATGGATTAGTTCTTATTCTCTGGTGATACTGTTTTGATTATAATTATATTCAGATTCTTTAGCTATCTGTTGATGATGATGACGATGATTATTTCTGGTTTAGGTTTTGTTATCTTGCCCTCATGTTTGGTTTAGGTCGCCTGTGCTTAGTCTTCTCTGCCCGTATGTCCCTCTGTCTGTCCATGACGTCATTATGCCTGTTTACGAGTCTGTGTCTCTGTCTGGCACGTGCTTCCTGTTTTATTTTGTAGGTCTGTGTCCTATGTCAGTGCGTTCAGCTTTGTGCTCCCCCTGTCCCGTCAGCCCTGATTCCTCCCAGCTGTGTTGCCCTCCTGTCTCTCATCCCCTGATTACTAGTGTGTGTATTTAAGCCCTGTGTGTTCTCCTGCCTGTTGCTGGTTCCTTTGCGTTCTGCTCCTCATATCCTCCCAGGGCCGTTATTTTAGTTCTCCCAGTTTAGGTGTCTTGAGTTATTTTGTCATGCCCCACTGCTCGTAAATCACCTTGTAAATAAACTTCACTAGCATTTTCATCCACTGCTTGCATCTTGGGTCCTCCTTCCTCCACACCACACGGCTCGCCTCCTCAGCCATGACATGACTGGGGGATAGGAAAGGTAGATGTCATGGCTCAGAGGCCCGTGAAGTGGAATGGACTCATGCACAGAACCAAAAGACCGGGGGCTTGACGTGATTTGCAAAAACAAAATTTTTATTTACAAGAATTCCTAACTTAGATAATCAAGACAAACAAGATTTAATTTTGTGCACAAACGTGGTGCCTATGAAGTGCTGGGCTTAGGCTAGGCATGAAACTGTCGGGTCACAAAAACTGCTGAGGGCTGGAGTGGGTGGGGCAGGTGGAAACTATGGCAGACCAGGGGCACTGAAACGAAGGAGAGGATAATCAGAACGGTCCAAGGAGTTGGGAGAGTTTCCCAGTTTTATAAGCTGAGATGGATTACGTGTTCACAGGCAGGGATAAGCTGGAGGTGGAGGTGAGGCGAGGTCCGGGCGAGTACTGAGTCCTTTACGGGTGCGCAGGGAGGCAGGCAGGTGTGAATGGCAGTTTGCATGAAAAGGATTAAGCTGACCAGAATCCGGAAGCGTGGCTATGGCAGGGTTTGGATGATGAGTCCAGGTGCCGACTAGGAGACAGGAAGAGAGAGGTTAGTAATGCACACTGAGAGATACACAGAAACATGAGGCTGTGAACTAACAGAGGTTAGCAGACAATCTGGCAAAGACTCATTGTGTGCGCTGCCAGATATATATAGATATAGGAGAGCTGACGCTGTGGAAAGTTACTCAGACTCGGCCGGACAATGAAAGTAGAAAGAAAGACAGGAAAAGAAAGAAAAGCTGAGGGGAAAAGTCTAGTGTGAAAAGACCACAAAACTCCACAGCAACAGTCTAGATAAGTATAAGTAACAGTAAATGATAAATACTGAATGTTACTGAGCAGCACGCAAGACCAACAGCACACAGTATGCTATAAAGCAGCAGCAGCAAAGGAAGATATAGTGTGTCTGTGAGCACCCATGTGACATATAGAGGCCTCTCAGAGCAAGAGAGGACCACTAGAGGGGCAGCCGCGCCACCCTCCTGAGAAAAGAGCTGAGGAGAGCCCCAGATGAGGAGTCACCCAGCAGCCACAGAGTGCAGAAACCACAGGGGGCTACAGCGACGTGCCTGCGGGCTCTGCCAGCTGCCAGCTGCACCAGAGTGGACCAATGTGGAGACAAACAGAAATTAACAAACACAATCACACTCCCCAAATATACTCTATACCCCATGTCCAGAACTATTGTCCCCAGAGGGGACCCAAGACTCAGGAGATGTTGCCCTCTTCCCTGGGGTGGAGACAAGCAGTCCGCCCCCGGTCCTGCAGCAGCAGGGAGGTCTAGCATCCCAGACCCAGATCTGATCGCCAACTCCTCCTCCAGAGAACAGGGGTGTGAAGACCCCATGCCTCTCTCTGCCTGCTCATATGTGGTGTTGCTACATGCTGTTCTAAAGTGCATTTAAAACATGGGAGGGGCATGGTGCTTTCTGCCAGAAAGCAGCAAATGTCAGCATGGACCCTCCTGAGACCTCTCAATGTCTACATGCATTTAAAATTGACAGACCGTCCTCTAGCCCCCCAAAAGCGTGCCTACCCCCATGGCCCTATGTGTTCTGAGAGTGTAAGTAATGTGGATGTCTAGGTTGTAGAATAAAATTGAGGCACAGGTGGCCAGAAGGGGACAGAGAAGGAATAGCTCCCATACACCTCAGTGATACACCTGTACCCCATTGCTGTTTATTTGTATTATTGTATTATTTTATACACACAACACTCATCTTCCACTAACCTAGACTTCTTAGATGTGTAGACGTGTTTCTATCGGTTTACAAGATAGTAGTGAGATCCGCGATGATGTATGGTTTAGAGACAGCTGCACTAACAAAACGGCAAAAGGCAGCGCTGAAGGTGTTCGGATGTTCATTAGGAGTGACCAGGATTGACAAGACTAAAATGGGAATAAAGAGTTTGAAAACAAAGTTATAGAGGTGATGCCGAGGTGGTTTAGACATGTGGTGAGATGATGAAGATGGAGCTGCCAGGCAGGTCAAGGTAGAGCACCTACCTTGACCTGGATGGAGCTCTTCAAGGCATATACCACAAGGTGGAGTCCCCTGGCAAGACCTGGAACACGCCAGAGAGATTATGCCTCTCAACTGGCCAGGGAGTACTTCGGTGTATTCCAAGATATACTGAAAGAGGTAGCTGGGTAGAGTGAGGTCTGGGCTTCTCTGCTTAGGCTGCTTCTTCCAAAACCTGGCTTCTTACTGTATGACTACTGAGATTGTTGTAATTTTTACTTTTGTAAATTGACCTTTTTCCATTGTTACATCCCCCAGGAGGATGTCTCTTCTCCCTACTAACTCTTTGTTTTGTCTAGGCTCCACCTCCTCTGTCCTGATTGGATGCTGCTCAGAGTCCAGCTAATTGTTAATCAGCGGAGCACTGGGGCGATCGTGGCTCAAGAGTTGGGTGTTCGTCTTGTAATTGGAAGGTTGCCGGTTCAAGCCCCGGCTCCGACAGTCTCGGTCGTTGTGTCCTTGGGCAAGACACTTCACCCGTTGCCTACTGGTGGCGGTCAGAGGGCCCGGTGGCGCCAGTGTCCGGCAGCCTCGCCTCTGTCAGTGCGCCCCAGGGCGGCTGTGGCTACACTGTAGCTTGCTATCACCAGTGTGTGAATGTGTGTGTGAATGGGTGGATGATTGTGTATAATGTTAAGCGCTTTGGGGTACTTAGGACCAAGTAAAGCGCTATACAAATACAGACCATTTACTTAAGGCCTGTGGAGCTGTGTTTCTGTGCCCTCTGGCCATTTTGGTTGGCATACCTTACAGGCTTGCATGCCTTTGTGACTTGTATGTGCATTTTTGTTTTCATGTTCAGACTGCCTCTAGGGGAGAGATGCCTTTTGTTTTGACACCCTGTTTTCTCCTGTTTATGTGTTGTTAGGTAGGTTATGGTTATAGGTTGTATATTTTGTTTTCTTTGGAGTTAGGTAAGTTTACTTTATTTTTACATCAGGGATGTTTTGTTTGTTATGTTGGCCTTGGCTCTCCCTGAAGTTAACTCTCAGTCTGTACCAAAAGTTCATAACTAGCTTTAAATAAACCTTTTAAAGTTACCATCTTGGCTCTTTCTTCACTATTTACCTTTATGTTCGTCCTTTCACCCCCCCCCCTTCCCCCCTAGACTAGCCAGGGGACTTAACATCCATGAATTGTCTACAAATCCAATTTCACCAATTAAAATAATGCCTCCTTTCTCTCAGGAGGACTTTCCACTCTTCCTCCCCACTCCAGAGAATACCACTTTGTGAACCAGCTGATGACCTGGACTGAAGCTCAGAGTTACTGCAGAGAACACTTCACTGACTTGGTCACCATCTACAACAGCGACATCAACCAACTGCTTTTCTCAATGTCACCAAGGATCAATGCTTTTGCTTGGATAGGGCTCTATGATGATCGTTACAGCTGGAAGTGGTCCATGGAGGGAAAACTTTTTTATGTTGGCAGTACACATGAATTTCTGATCTGGGCTAACGGCCAACCAAACTGTGCATATGCAAATCAATACTGTGTGGCTCTTCAGGGACAAACACAGATGGATGATAGACCCTGTGGAGATTCTTACCCTTTCCTGTGTTACAATGGTAGGAAAATAGATTGTTACCCTAGTTATGTCTGCAATTTTACAAGATTCATAGTTCACCTATTTTAAATATAATTCCTCTATTAAACATTCACAGCCAGTAGTACAAGTTACATCTTCGTGATGGAGAATTACACCTGGTCAGCGGCTCAGTCGTACTGCAGGACATACCACACAGACCTGACCAGTATAAGAAGCAAAGAGGAGAAATCCATCATCACGCTCACTTTGAATGGATCAGGGGTTCAGTATGTGTGGATTGGTCTCTACAGGGATCCCTGGGCCTTCTGGTCTGACAACACCACCTCCACATTAGCTAACTGGGCGTCTTCTCAACCTAATAACTACAACTCACAGTACTGTGGAGCACTGAATTTAATGTCAGGGAAATGGGCTGATGACCACTGCAGCAGCAGTAACTATGTTTTCTGTTTCACAGGTGAGGTCCAGAATGCAAACACTGTAAGATCCTGTCATCATGTAAAACACTAATGTTTGTGTTGTTATATGTGGTTCATTTTTAGCAGTGACAAAGCAAACTGTGGTGAAAATGAAGCTTCAGTCAGAGGCAGACATGCACAGCACAGAGATCCAGCAGCAGGTTTCACAGCAGGTCAGCAGTTCAGTCACCAACACAAACTTGACACAAGTTCAAACTATGCTTCATGTTTGTCATCATCTGCACATTTTGTCCAGCTGTCAGGCCTCATGCTGTCAGAAGGACTGACAGACTTCAGGATTCGTTGGAGGAAAGTCCAGAGTTACCGTGATGACCAGTCAAAGAAGCAGGATGTGGACGGTGGCTGCAAAACTGAAGTCTGACTGGACTGAACCACTTCATGTGTGAAGTTAATAACATGCTGTGCTGAGTTGTCTCATCATTTAAATCTTTTATTTCAGAGTATATTGATTGCAGAAGTGCCACCAATAACTTGTTTGTTCAGGTGCGGTTGTAGTTTTTCAGAAAATCTTTTAATTAGAGGTCCCTGCACTAATTTTGTTGTTCATCTAGAAGTTTTTATAGGCTGTAGTTTCTTGAATTCACCTGTCTCAGCACTACAGACACTGTTCTGGCTTTTTGTGCAAGCAGTTTATTAGGATCCATATTTCTGTTTGATTGTGACAGTAACCTCTGCTGACTTAAAGAAATGGTAAACATGAAAGTGAGGAGATGCGAAGCAAAAAAAAAAAAAACTCCCCTGAACAAAACGTTGTACTGTTTATTTCCTGTTTTTGCTCAGACTGTTTGATAACCACAAAAATGTAACCATAAGAGTATCAGACCTTACCCGATTTAAATTTGGACGCTCACTTTCAACTGTGTGCAGTTTTAATGCAGGCTGGACGTCATCTTGACAGACACTTTAATTGAATTAGATTTTTCTCTGCTTATGAAAGTGGCTGTGATGGATTATTTCAGAAGGGATTTATTGTTTTCTTAATGGATTATTTTCATTAGAACACTGAGATAACAGATCTTCAGGGCTGATGTGCCCGTCTCCTCTCCAACCTCTCACCTCTTAAAGATAAGAACAGAGTCAGCATTAGCTCAGAGTAGATTAGTTAGACAATTGTAATTGATGTGATTTGATTATTATTCGATTTTTATTATCATTTCATTCTTCTTTTGTTTTTGTCCTGCTACAATTCTTTAAAAAAATTGCTGCAATTAAAATTTCATTTGTGAAAAAAAAATTCTCATTTTCTCTCAACCATTTATGAAACAGTAAGGGTAAAAATCTGAACATTAATTTGTCACAATCCAGAGGGGATATTTTGAAGGTTTTCCCTGTGGAAAAGCAAAAGTATAAGTTTAAGAAGATGTGCTCTTATTTCCACAGAGCACTGAGGTGGAAAACATTTTCTTCCATATCACCACCAATCTCTCTCCCTCCAAAGAGTGGAGATTAAATAGTGGATTAAATTAATAAGTCGAATTGATGTGATTCTATCATCCTTTTCTAAAATCAGTTTTGCTTTTGTTTTGCTCTAAGTTGCTTTAATACAATCTTCTAGACAAAAAGTCTAAATAATGAACATTCCTTTTTTAACTTTTATGAAACATTATATATATGAATATGACTATTAATCTATATTAATCCAAATAAGTTGCTTTAGCCTTTCCAAGTAATATCTTTCTTTGGGGCCTGCTGTCCAGCCTCTGAAACCAAGTCAGATAAAAAACAAAGTGCCATGATCAATAGGGGAGCTGCCATAGTAGGTGTGACTGATACGATTTGACCCAAATCAAATCAAATCAAATCACTTTTATTGTCACATCACATGTGCAGTAAAAGTGAGACTACTCAGGTTTCTTCGTATCAGGGTGAGCAGGGAAGACACCTGGACAACTTGCCTCATTCACCCATTCACACACGCACTTTTTCTAAGCTTTTATTTCTATATAAATGCTGGTTATCTAACATTCACTCGCATTCATATTCCGATAGCTACAAGGCTGGCCCCTGCTGGATGATCCACAGCTGCCCTCAGGAGCTCTGATAGACCAGGCCAAACACCTGGGCAACCTGACCTCTGTTAGTGTTCTTTGTTTTTTCTTTCTCTTGGGAAGTACAGGACAATGACTACCTTTTAAAAGATTTAATTCATTTCAGCAGTTGAAATTAGAAGTTCCAGCATGCTGGACCTCAATGTGAATCAGCAATCTGCTTCACAAACATGATGACCCTGTAAGTGGGCAATACAGTATAATACCACAACAAAAACAAATACTATTATGACTCTTTTCTGGGAAACAAGCAACCGGTCCTGCCATCTCCTGACTGGATCTTCTTCTGCACTTCATCCATGTCTGACCTCGTCTGCATCTGCTCCTTCCCCTTGAAAGAGATTTTCTTTTCTAACCTTGCTACATTAATATTATCTAGCAATTCTCAGTCTGTTGTTTTCTACTTATTCTCCAAGTTTTTGTAACCATCTGCTTCACCCTGCTGTAACAGTTCGTCCCAAACAGGCTCCTTTGCGCTGCATTGTGTTGTGTTTTTAAGAAGACTAGGAGACTCAGGTTGATTGTTGCTAATTCATTTCCTGAATGGAAATGTAACGGTGTTTGATCAGTGCAAATGGCTCATGACACACAATTTCACACAGCACAATATGGCAACATATCCCATTCTGCTTCAGCATACAGTTTTACACGATATTTAACAAATGAAAAATATATAAAACTGGTGTTGGACGTGTCCACTAAGCACTTATTACAATCTGTGCCCATCAGTTGCCCAAACAAGTTTTATGTATCTATAATACTTAACTATGTTGTGTGTGGAACAACACAACTAACCTCTGGTATGGCTACAGGACACTGGCAGCGATTACTGCAGCCAGCCTCACCTAATCGGCCACAACAAGAGGAGGGCACTGTTTCGCAATTACACTGCGCATCCAAAACTCATCCTGTCTGAAGATCTGACCAGTGTGAGTGGAGGTGGTGAGCAGCTTCCTGATAATCCCTGCTCTGAGGGCTTTAACTCTGGTACTTAAAGCTGGGATGTCAAGGTTGGAGACAGTACATGGTGGACACTGGGTGTGTTACCAGAGACTGTGCAGAGGAAGGGAGACATACAATCTGGATTATGGAAAATATGGTTTGATGAAGGTAAATATTTATCATGGTCACCATCAGCTGTCACAGCTCTGTCATTAGAGAAGAAAAGAAGAAAGCTGTCGTTCTCTAATCATGATACTAACACACATACACAACTTCACACAAACTTTCACTCGCAGTATATTTTCATTCATTGGCCTTGTGAGTAAACTGGACGTGTTTCCATTGAAGATGTCGGTGTGAGCGGAGCTGATGAGTTCAGGATGGTTAGTAGTGTGAATGCTGATTAAGCATTCACAGTATTGTTATCCAAATCTCTAATATTATTCCGGTTAATTCTGTATACTTTTTCTCCTTTAACACCATTCAACTCAAACCATTCAGCCACCATTAGATTCCTCTTCAAATATCTCAGTGAATATTCACTGAGATATTTGAATGTTAATCAATAAATCAATATTCAATATTCAATTAGATTCCTCTTCTTTTGGCCTTTTGTGCTTGTCTCTTTCTAACTTTTAAATATTCACTATATTCAATTTGATTGAATTTGATTGGTTTGAAATCCACAGAGATCCAACTGTTCCAATATTCCTGGCACATACGGGATCACTGCAGGGTTTCACTTAGGCTGCGGTTGTCGTTCTCTCCTGGATCGTCTGGAGCTTTCTTTAGGTGTCTTCGCATCTTTTACAAATGTCCAGCAGGGATAACCACATTTACTCAGGGCCTTCTTAATTGGATAATTGGAGGTGAGCTTCCCTCCCTCCAAGACATCTACAGGAAGCGGTGCCTGAGGAAAGCGGGGAGGATCATCAAGGACTCCAGTCACCCCAGCCATAAACTGTTCAGACTGCTTCCATCAGGAAGGAGGTTCTGCAGCATCCGGTCCCGTACCAGCAGACTGAGAGACAGCTTCTTCCATCAGGCCATCAGACTGCTGAACACGTCATAGACACCTCAGCTTCACTACTGGAACTTCAACATTATGCACTCCACACTGTATATAAATGCCACTTGTTTTGCACATATTCAACTCTGTATATTTTATATATTTTATTATTATTATTATTATTATTATTATTATTTTATTTTATTTTTTTACTATTTAATTTGTAAAAATGTGTATACACACACACACACACACACACACACACACACACACACACACACACACACACACACACGTAGGAAAATATTTAGTATACACATCCAGAAATGCATACACTATTATATATTGTACATATATTTATTAGTTTCAGGTTGGCCATTCTTGTATTTTGCTCGTTTGTGTTGTTGTGTTTTGCACATCTCTGTTGCTTGTGGGGCTCGCACACAAGAATTTCACTCGCATGTGCTGTGCCAGTGTGCCTGCACATGTGATGTGACAATAAAAAGTGATTTGATTTGATTTGATTTGATATGATGTTCTTCTGCATTCCTGGCAGCTCTGTCTGCGAGGATGGCGTTAATGCTGTGTTGTTGCTAGATGGATCCATGCCAGTGCTTGCTGTTGCCAATAAACTGGAGCTTGCCCCACGATCGGAAGGTCGGCGGTTCAAATCTGCTCGGGAGCATGTTTACTTTATGTAAACAAGATTAGATCGCGGCCACGCAGGTATGTCCGCTTCATTTATACGAAAGCAACAGCGATATTTTACCAGTGTTTTTCCATAAATAAATATTATCAATGTAACTAAAGATAATGCAGCACTTGATCCTTTTATTGATGTCACACAGATACATACAGGTCATTTCCTAAAAAAGGGAAATGAACTATTAACATTCTATTACATGTATGTGATTATTTCAGATGTAATTCATATTTCAGAGTAGTAATTGTAAATTACTTCATGTAATCAAGATGAGAGACCACGGCTATAAAAGCGAAGGTGGATTTGGGAAGCCTGTCGCAGCCATGTCCTGTCCGTATACGCGAGCCACCCATTGCGGAAGGTGCAAGATTGATAAGGAGAGTCCTCAGAATTCAGCGTATATTGTGGGACAGACAGGATCCTTTAGCTCAGCGCGACAGTGTGCTCATAGAGAGATATCGATTTTCCCGTGAGGATATTATTTACTTAACCAACTTGTTGACGAGGGGGTGCAGGACCACCACCTGTCTTTTTTTGCTCTGCCCTTTTCTTGGTTGCTGTTATAAACAAACAAACAGATTATTTCAGGGTCTCTTTCCAAGAGACTAAAAGCAACATAAGTGATAAATATTACCATTCTGTAGAATATTCTTATATTTCACTTTTACTTGTTCCCATGTTCTAGTGGGTCCTGTTGTTGCTCTAATATGAAAGAGGATATAATGTAATATACTATAATATAATATAGTGTAATATAATAAATTTACCCTACCGCCTACTGGTGTTGGCCAGAGGGGCCGATGGCGCAATATGGCAGCCTGGCTTCTGTCAGTCTGCCCCAGGGCAGCTGTGGCTACAACCGTAGCTGCCTCCACCAGTGTGTGAATGTGGGAGTGAATGAATAGTGGCATTGTAAAGCGCTTTGGGTGCCTTGAAAAGCGCTATATGAATCCAATCCATTATTATTATTATTATTATTAAATTACTTACGAGTTTAATTTGTCAGCAACTTTCTGCCAGCCCTCTCTCCTTGCTTTTGCAGCCTTTGCAGTGTTCCCTTGTGTTTTAATTAAACTCTGAAACTCCTGAAATCCCTCACTCAAGAGTTCTTGCTCTGCTGCCGAAAAATACCGAGCACGCCCCTTCGACATTTTCGCCGACCAATCAAAGGGTTGCCGATCAAAGTTTCTACTATCGATGCGTAGCCCCTTTTACGACACCCAGTGATCTCACATTACTTCATCCAGCTATACTAATCGTCAACAACAGGTGTGTTCGGAGAACCGGAATAGCGAGCTCAAAGTTGGCGCGTCGTCTTGTTTCTCTGTATACTGTAATGTATATAGAGAGATGACAATAACGTTTGCTTTGACTTTGACTTGAATTGAGATAAAATGACATCAGTAGGGAGTTTTTACCACCCTGTCCATCAAAAAGGCGATAAGGAGAAAGTGTGAGGCGACCTCTTGGTTGAAGTGAGTGCAGAAGTGAAAAAACGAAAAGATGAAGTGAAAGCAGGTGAAACATTACAGACTGCTCCCATCAGCTTCACATGTAGGATCACACAGAGATGATCAACTGGGACACCAAGTTCAGAAGAGAGGAACTATGAGAAGGAAACACGAGAAAGGGATGGGAAGCTCCACACTGTTTCACGCTGTGTGGAGCTTCTGAAGCGCACATGTAACCGTGGTTACAACTGTTACAATAACACAACAGGAAATAATACCATACAAAATATAAGAATAAATATGATTAAAGAGAAAGTCATCATGAGTCACATTCATGCTGTAAAGAATTGAACAAACGTGTGTAAAAACTCTTGTTAAAACAAATAGTTTATGGGAATGCTCCTTTAATGGAACCTTTCCCACTTCTTCCCGTAAGCGCGAGTTAGCTTTGTGAAAAAAAAACACCAGAGACAAGAATCAGGGATTTGGAAAATACAAAGGTCTTCTTACTCAAAGAAAAACTGGTGACTGTTGAAGTTTTGGAAAAACAAACGGAGAGTTTTGGTGAATTTTATGATGTTTTATTTGAATTTAGAAAAAGTTTGCTTGTCACATGCACACTTGGTATTTGAAGCCTGAGGTAATTGAAGCTTTTCTCTTTGCTGGGTAAAAGTAGAAAAAGCAAACAGACTGTGACGTGTGTTTTTTGTTCATGTAAATAACTAAACACAGTTCCTTTGCACGATGATCTGAATTTGCGTTTTTGTCACATTGAAGCTAGCGACAAGAGGAAAAACTGTCGCCATTTTGTTTTTTTTCCCCTCAGAGTCACAAATGATTTATTTTGTGTCTTTATTGTGATTTTTGTGTTGTAAATATAAAGTCTGTTTTATGCAGTCCAGGTTTTATTGCATTGCTTTCCAGCCATCGGACGAGGCTCAGACTTTCCTCTCTCCCCCTCTGCATGTGTAGTGAGACAGACTCACACACACGAGACATCAGATGGCGAGTCTGATGCAGTAACTGCAGCAACCAGATTTTTTTTCTATAGGAACTCTGTGTTTAAGCATCAGTGCACCAAATTGGGTTGAAAGCAAGAGCTCATGCAAGGAAAGACAGAACCTGCTATTCATGTCATCAGTAGTGGGCATAAATTCAATGAGCTCATAGCACTAAGTTGTCTTTACTAGCCCTGCAGGACAGACCGGTTTGAGACCCTCAGACTCTCAGATGGTCTTTAGTAAGTGGATTGTGAAACTGAAGGTTTTAGTTTAAATCTTATTTGTAAATCAAGAACTAAAGCTTAAAGAATAACCTCGGTGTGTAATTTAGTACAATAACTAAAATTATCTTAACTATGGAAGGTTAAGCATGACCTACTCAACTGTCACTGATTTGGTTTTGTTTCTTTGTTTGTGTTTACTTAGGGGCGATCGTGGCTCAAGAGTTGGCAGTTCGTCTTGTAGTTGGAAGTTTGCCGGTTTGAGCCCTGGCTCGGATGGTCTCAGTTGTTGTGTCCTTGGGCAAGACACTTCACCTACTGCCTACTGGTGTTGGCCAGAGGGGCCGATGGCGCGATATGGCAGCCTGGCTTCTGTCAGTCTGCCCCAGGGCAGCTGTGGCTACAACCGTAGCTGCCTCCACCAGTGAGTGAATGTGAGAGTGAATGAATAGTGGTATTGTAAAGTGCTTTGAGGGTCTTGAAAAGCGCCATATAAATGCAATCCATTATTTAATTAAAGATGCCGGCTTTTCATTTAAAGTTCTGGTCTTTTCACTGTGCTTTGCCCAACACTTCTGCCAACCTAGAACTGGTCCATATTTGTCTTACAGTACCGCAGGTAGTTCCAGGACACACACACACACACACACACACACACACACACACACACACACACACACACACACACACACACACACACACACACACACACACACACACATTACAGTGTTACCTTCAGTTAAATTTTATTCATATAGCACAGCAGTCAGCTAAAGGTGCTTTATATTTACATGTTATATTGTAAGGTAAAGACAATAATACAGTAACTCATAATTAAAGGCATACGGCTTGTATACACACGTGGTGAATGAAGAAGAAACACTCAGTACCCAGCAGCCTACAACTATTGCTGCATAACTAAGGGAGGATTCAGGGTCACCTGGTCCAGCCCTAATTATATGCTTTAGCAAAAAGGAAAGTTTGAAGCCTAATCTTAAAAGTAGAGATAGTGTCTGTCTCCTGAATCCAAACAGGAAGCTGTTTCCACAGAAGAGGGGCCTGAAAACTGAAGGCTCTGTGATAGGTTTGTAGCATAAACCTATTCGCTGGAACGTTAAGGACAATCTGCTACGCAGCAAAAAGCAAGACTCAAGGCACCAAAGTTCTCTGGTTACTCATGCATGAGGGAGACCTGGCTGGAGCCAAGCGTCGTTCCACCACTTGACCACTGTCAGACTCTCAGCCAGGCTCCCCATAGCACTCCTTTTATTGTGGTTACATGAATATGCATAGGGTCATTAACATATAGCATCTTACATAGGTATACATGTGAACAAAGAATACTGTGTGTGTGTGTGTGTGTGTGTGTGTGTGTGTGTGTGTGTGTGTGTGTGTGTGTGTGTGTGTGACTGCTGATCAAAGGGTCATATAACATCCTTGGTCAGGAAGAGGGTAGACTAGACCCCCCCCCCCCCCCGGTGAGGAAGTCCAGCAGTTCATCTAAACAGAAAAGCACTTAGACTAGAACAGACGTAGCTACGTTAATCCTACCATAAAACAATAAGACAAGATGCAAACTTTTCCCATGCCCCCAAGATGCAGGGGTGCATTCCAGTGTGGAATACACACCAAGCCTCTGTAGCCTGTTAAAGATCACACAACTTATCACTACACAATTGATTATACACCTCTAAGCATATATGGTTAAATGTTTCCTAATACAAATGACAATAATAAAATCTAAACCCAACACTCTGCCTCCCATTCTACTTTTAAATACTCTAGGAACAACAAGTAGGCCTGCAGTGCGAGAGCGAAGTGCTTGATTTTTATATCTGACATTTCAAATACATTGGATTGATTTTAAATATTTTAATATTATAAAATGACGAAACGAATTATGTTAATTTCCTAAAGATCAAAGATCACATTCACTGAATTCAGATGAAATGATTCATCTTAGTCTAGTATCTACATGTTAACATTTGTTTGCTAAAGGACTGAAGAGGAAGAAGTTTACAAGGAATCATTTAGAACAGTTTAAAACATCAACTGATTGAATCCATGAATCTGAAAACGTGTTTCTGAGTGAAACAGACAGACATGTACAGACTGAACTGTTCAGCAGTCAGAGTGTTTCTCTAACAGAAGGACACTCTTTACACCCAACTCAGCACAGGGACACTGAGGCACCAGGATTGAACCCAAACCCAGGATAAAGAGTTTCAGTGAATGTGGTGTTGAAGGTGTGGAGGTGGATCAGAGTGTCAGAGGAGACTCTGTAGAAGGACAGAGTGCCAGCAGGACAGTCCACATACACTGCTACTCTGTTAGAGACAGGGGAGGAGGAGGAGGTGATGAATGTCACTCTGTTATTGTACATGACATAATGAGGACCGTATTCAGAGCAGATCAGACTCCAGGAATGATCGTTCCATCCAAACACGCAGTCCTTACTGCCTCCTTTTCTTCTGATTCTTCTGTAACTCACTGATATTTCAACTGTTTCTTTCCACTCGACCTCCCAGTAACAGCGACCAGTCAGACCAGTACTACACATCAGCTGATAAAAATAATCAAATCTGTCTGGATGATCAGGATATGACTGAACCTCCTCCACATGTGTCATCTTGCTGTTGTTGTCAGACAGTTTAATGTGTCTGTTTACTGTGTTTGTGTCGATTATGAGTTGACAGGAATCTGATGGAGAGAACAAACACAATTCAGCTGCAGTTATTGATCCATTGATCATTGATTGACACTTTGATGATGACTCCTGACATCCGAGATGTGAATAAGTGATGTGAAAGTTTGATGATGGTTGAATGAGTGCTGATTTGTTTTCATGCATCACATTAAAAACACACTTACACTTCCTCAGACCTGGTCTCAACCATCGGACTCCAGCAGGCTCCACCCTGAAAGGAGGAGGAGGGTCAGACCAGCACAGTCAGCATGCACACATGGACATTACATGGCTCTCACACACATACTGTTAAACACTGATAAAGGAACAGTCCAACATTTTTACAAATTCTCTTCAATCCATATGTTGCTCAAACTGATGATGATTTTGATCCTGGATCTGTCAGTATGCCACTGTGTTGAAAGAAATATGACTGATTCAAACTGTGACCTTCATCATCTTTATATTCCTCTTCTGTTTCACTGGATCAATGCTGTGATTGCAGCCATTCCTCTCTCTGTGAGGAATGGCTCTCTGTGAATGCTACTCATGGCCATTGATCAGTGGAATCATATTTTGGGGATTTACTTACCTGGATGATTCACTATGTGTCAAGACATTGGACTGTTTCCAGTTCCATTATTGTATATTGTGTATTGGCTTTCAAAATCACATTGCTACTTTTGTCTATGAAAAGCACTAGAAACACATAAATCCCTTACTGCAGGGCTGCTTTTCTTTAAGTCTACAGAGAACATCTCCCTGTAGTTCTCAGTTTCTACCACAGCTCTAAAAATAGAATAGTGATTTTATTCTTTTGATAAAGCAAGCCCAACAGTTCCTTCTGGTTCCAATGGTTGTTGTGTTCTGGGATAAATATTTCCTTAATCTGAACTGTTAATAATACTGAGATATGTTGGTCTCCCTGGAGACCTCCTATCCTTTATGGATCGTTTCATGTGACATGTGTATGAAACAAATAGGAAGTGAGCGAAGGCCACAGGAAATGTTTCCAGGTCTCTATCAGACATTCCCTCCATACCTGAGAGTGTCCAGTGTCCAGCTTGGATCCTTTAGTCCAGCCAACGGCAGCTTCATTCCTGATATACCTGGATGATTGTAGCTCAGGTCCAGCTCTCTCAGATGGGAGGGGTTGGAGCTCAGAGCTGAGACCAGAGAAGTACACCCTTCCTTTGTGATCAGACAGCCTGACAGACTGCAGACACACAAAACAACAATCCATCTGTGAACAATGATTTTCTGTATTTCAGATACAATAACATTATTCAATATCTTCAGTCTTCAAAAGGACCATCTACCATTACTGGTGGCAGAGTGAGGGCAAGAAGAAGGGATGATCTCAGAGAGATGAAAAAAAAACAATAAACAAAATACAAACTAAGGACCTAAACTAAAAGTAAAGACCTAAACTAAGGACAGTGATAGTTGGTAGGATTTCTATGTTATGTAACTTGCCCAAAAATAGTGTTAAGGCCGGATATGTGCTACCCATTAAAGGGAGTGAAAAACCAGGAGTAAATTTTTAAAGAGGAAACGGGTTAACTCTATAGAGGCTGTTTCCAAAGAGTGACAAAAGTAATGTAGGATTTTTTTTTACCAGAAAAAGTTAATTATATCTGTTTTTAGTTCACACTAGTTATTGAGGGAGTCAGTTAATTAGGTTAACTAAGAAAATTAGTTAAAAAGGGGGTCTGTTGGGATTTAAATATATATTCATAATGCTTATTTTCTGATTATATTGTTTTATGTATAGGCCTTTATAAACCAGGCCCAGAGGTGACAAAGAACTAAGTCAAAGGGTGAGAAGTTGCCCTGGCAATAGACTTTAGAAAGAAGAAGTGAAGAAAAGAGGAAGTTTAGCGCAGAGCTGCACCAGAAATCTGACACAAAGAAAGAGGAACTGAGTAAACTGAGGGTGTGTGTGCAGGGGCGGATCTAGAAGGGTGGCATGGGTTGGCAAGTGCCACGCTAAAATGATCTCTTGCCACCCCAGTTTTGCATGTGACACTGTTGTTTATTAAAATAAGATAGCATTAACAGTTTGAGCGTAGTTACAGTCAACAGTGAATATAAATACTAAAACTGAATATATTGGATAGTGTCCCCCCCCCCCCCCCCCCCCCCCCCTCCACCATTAACAAATGGTTCAGCCCAAAGCAGGACCGGCCAGAGCACATTTTGAACAACACCATGGGAATTTCGGATTGTACACAGGTGGTTGGATGTTACACTCTGGAAATGGAAGGAAGGTGAGTGTTATTAACCCTTTGTGGTCCACGGACACGCTGGACCTCCAAATCACATGACTGATGTAAGCTGACATAAGCTGCAGCCCTGCTGAGTCTCTGTTTCAGCCCACATTGAAAGTTCAGACTTCAAAGTTTTTAAATTTTAATTACAGGCCAGTAAATCCAGAGTTATGATAATATATATAAGCCACGCTTTTTTCTAAATACTGTCGTCACGTTTTTGTGTGTGTGTGTTTTTTAAGCGTTTTCTAAGGACAGCGCGAAAACAGTAAAGAAAGGAAAAAAAGCCACATGCTTTCCTGTCGGTGGAAAAATGTACCATGTCGACCAATTTTTAAAAAAAGTCAATATGTGGGATTTGATTGTTTAGGAAGAGGGAAAAGTTTTGGGAGTGACGGTAATGGCAGCGAGACAGAGCGAAAGAGTTTTTAGATGTGGGAGATTTGTGACGTTTAGTGTGGAGTGTTTACTTAGTGTGTTGTGTGGTCTTGTGTAGTTGTTCTGTTGTGTAGTCGTTGTTTTGTTTTGTGTATCAGTGAGGGCACGAATGAATGTCACGAAGGCACATTGCAGTGTAAACACTGTCACTAAGTAGAAAACCAGCGGAATGATACACCTCCTGTTGTCAGGCCTGCAGGTTTATTCCTGTGCTGTTCTCCTCTGTCTTTTGGTGGACAAACCCTTTTTTTACTGGTACACATCATTTGTGGGGCATCTTATTGCGACACCTGATTGTTCTCTCATTTTAGTTTTAGTAATATTTTTAAATGGTTGTAGAAAATGAAAAAAACAACGGCAGGTGTATTGGCTGCATTTTTAGATAAATAGCTGTATATGTTTACAAAATGTACAATTTATATTTGCATTTCAAGTTTACTGGGTTTTTTTACAGTAAAAAAATACAACTCGGATTTTAAGTTCTTTGTGTGATTTCAGATCAGTAATACTAATGCAGTATGTCAGTCAAAACAACTAAATTGAGCTAAATAATAAGTTGAGCTGAAAAGAATCACACCAAACAAGGCAAGGGGAAAAAAATAAAATGAAACAATCTGATGGTGAAATAGAAACGTAAACTCAAAAGGAGTCAAAAATGGCCGGTTGTATTTCAGACCTCAGTGGGTTAATCCAACAAATCATGAAAAATTAGGTTTAAATTTTTGTTCATGACAGTGCAGATTTCTGACATTTTGTGTAATTTAAGCATCTAACAATTTGATTGTTTTCTAACAAAAAACTGTGAAACTTAAGTTAGACTTGTGTTTGTAAATGAACCATGTTGTGTAGCTTTCTGGATTTTATACTTATTGGGCTACATGTTTATTTATTATACAGGCTATACAGTACATAAGATCAAAACTCACATGTTTTATGTAACTAAAGTGTGTAATTAACCATATGTAACCACCTGCATGTGTGTTTGGGGGAGGGGGGGGGGGGGGGCTTTGATTTTGTCATCCCATTTGATTTCCTTGCCACCCCAAGAATATTTCTCTAGATCCGCCCCTATGTGTGTGTGACATAGCCAAACTAGACACATACAGATTCATCTTGTGATTTTTTTCAGAGCTGTGGGTGCATGAGAGCGCCTAACAGCTTCCCATTCTCGGGAATGGAAATAAAGATCATGAGTTAGACCACTTTGAGCCTTGAGTTTTTCTTTGCCTCCAAAAGTATGCAAAGAGCAGAATTTAATAGAATATAATATGGACAAATTGCCCCAAATCTCTAACTTTACTAGTGCAACATAATATTCTTTGAATACATCACAAAAGAAATGTGATTATGAAAAATCTCAAATACAATTCTTTAAAGGTTCACTTTTATACAACAATTGAATATAGATTTTAGATGATAATCAGTAGAACCTGACCTGAGAGTTTCCAGTTTAAAGTTTGCACTCTTTAATCCAACAGACAGAAGCTTCACTCCTGAATCCTGCAGGTCAGAGTTACTCAGGTCCAGCTCTTTCAGACTGCAGGACTGGGAGCTGAGAACTGAGGACAGAGCTTCACAATCTCTCTCTGAGAGGCTACAGTGACTCAGTCTGAAAGATTACAGATTAGTAACCATTGAAAAAATAATTTGTTTTTAAAGTGAAATTTTGAATTATTATTTTATCAATATCTAATACTGTTTTTTTCCTCTGGACCCTGTAATTCCTTTAGCCAAAACATTTAATTTATTAATTCTGTCATCAGATGAAAAAATATATATATAGCTTGGTCTGACCTAAGTGTATTCAGTTTACAGTTTGGACTCTTCAGTCCATCACAAAGAAGCTTCATTCCTGAATCCAGCAGGTTGGAGTTACTCAGGTCCAGCTCTCCTAAACTAGAGGACTGAGAACGAAGAACCGAGGACAAAGCTTCACAGCTTCTCTCTGAGAGGTTACAGCCCATCACTCTGAAAAACAAACCAAACAAAACTGCTAAAGAGTAATCAGGACTAAAGGACTAAAACATTTGGCAATAATAATTGTATTTTTTACCTTGATCTTTAATTCATTTTTGACAATTCATATATATATATATATATATATATATATATATATATATATATATATATATATATATATATATATTTCATTTGATCTGACCTGAGAGTTTTACACTGTGGACTCTTCAGTCCGTCAGACAGGGGCTCCTCTCCTGAATCCTGCAGGCTGCTGTTACTCTGGCCCAGCTCTCTGAGATTGGAGGTCTGGGAGCTGAGGACTGAGGACAGGGCTTCACAATTTGTCTCTGACAGGTTACAGAGACTCAGTCTGAAAGAGTAATGCAGTTTGGGATTAAACTAAACAAATTTATATAAACAGTGTTCCGATTAAAATGTGTCCATAAAGAAAATTAGCTAAAATATCAACTTAAGAGGAAAATTATTGTTCTCAGGTAAAACCAAAAGTAAAGCAGCAAGGAAAATGTATTTTTTGTCAATCGGGGTTTTTTTTTTTTAGCCTTACAATAAGGCATCCTTTGTAGTGCTCTACCACAGTTTTTGACACCTAAATTCAGCAGTCTAATGCCTTATTTTCCACAGTGTTAATGGTACCTTTTCACAGGTCCATACTGGTCATGGCATTCTGTCACAAACTGTCAAGAATCGCACAGTTTGTGGAACAGGACTGACTCAAAGTGCAGGATGCAGAGGACATGTGGACTAAAAAAAAAAAGCAAGCAATTCTTTGACTGATAGAAGTCAGTAAGAAATTAAATATCCAACTGAATACAAAACCACCACAAAGACTGAAAGGGAGGACAGGACTAACCAGCATAGAGGAATCAAGGGTGAGGGAAATGAGACAAAGTTGTAGAAAATAAAGACTTTTTTCTTAGAACTGGCAACAGGAACCACAAGCAACATGAGGAAAATGATTCAGTTCACCAGCAGCTGGTGAAATTTGGGTGATTGTACAAGCAAGGCCGAATGTAGCAGAGCAGTATTTTGGAAATGAGGTAGAACTGAAGAGAGAACAGTGCAGTAACAGAACACTGTTTTTTTCCATGTGGTTTTGGTATGAACAAAATGTTTTTGAAGAGTTTATGTTTAGCACTTGTGTATTCACTACAGGGTGGGTCTGGACATCACTTTAATAACAATTGCACCTAGTTTCTTTGTCAGAAATGCTGACAATCGTTGCCGCTACATATGCATTAACAGTTGGATTGAGTACTGATGATAATGTAAATGTTTTATATATTTTTAAAAAACCCTGAACCATTACAGCTGTTTTCAAACTGCTTTATGTTAACTAGAATAACCATTTACCAAATAAAGGCACCAGCACATATTTACTTACAGAGATTTATTAGAGGCATTGACTTTTGGCAGCAGCTCCAGAAGAACGTCATCTGAAGAAAATGTCTTTGGGTCTACATCTTTTTTTGATGAGACTAAGATTAGGACCAGAGCTGACCACTGAGCAGGGGAAAGATTACGTATGGAGAAACATCCTGAGCACATGTATCGCTGGACCTCCTTCACTAGAGAACGATCATTTAGTTCATTCAGACAGTGGAACAGATTGATGCTTTTCTCTCCTGACAGATTCTCGCTGAGCTTCTTCTTGATGTACTGGACGGTTTCCTGATTGGTCTGTGAAGTATTTCCTGTCTGTGTCTGCAAACCTTGTAGGAGAGTCTGACTTGTCTGCAGTGAAAAACCCAGGAGAAAGCAGAGGAACAGATCCAGGTGTCCGTTTGGACTCTGTAAGGCCTTGTCCACAGCACTCTGGTAGAAGTGAGACGCTGAAGATTCTGTTGTTTCAGGATTCTGGGAGGTGGTTTGTTGCTCTTCCAGCAGATTGACTCCGGAGTTGATGAAGGTCAGATGGACATGAAGAGCAGCCAGAAACTCCTGAACACTCAGATGGATGAAGCAGAACACCTTGTCCTGGTACAGTCCTCTCTCCTCTTTAAAGATCTGTGTGAACACTCCTGCAAACACTATGGCTGCTCTGATATCGATGCCGCACTCTGTCAGGTCTGATTCATAGAAGATCAGGTTTCCTTTCTGCAGATGATCAAAAGCCAGTTTTCCCAGAGACTCAATCATCATCCTGCTCTCTGGACTCCAGTGTGAATCTGTTTGGGCTCCTTCATCAAACTTGACCTTCTTCACTTTGGCCTGAACCACCAGGAAGTGGATGTACATCTCAGTCAGGTTCTTCGGCAGACGTCCCTCTCTGGTTTTCAGCACATTCTCCAAAACTGTAGCAGTGATCCAGCAGAAGACTGGGATGTGGCACATGATGTGGAGGCTTCGTGATGTCTTGACGTGAGAAAGGATTCTTCTGGCCTGCTCCTCATCTCTGAATCTCTTCCTGAAATACTCTTCTTTCTGTGAGTCAGTGAACCCTCTCACCTCTGTCACAATGTCAACACACTGTGGAGGGATCTGATTGGCTGCTGCAGGTCGCGTGGTTATCCAGAGGTGAGCAGAAGGAAGCAGTTTGCCCCTGATGAGGTTTATCAGCAGCACATCCACTGAGGTGGACTTTCTAGGGTCAGTTAGGATTGTAGTTTTGTGGAAGTCCAGAGGAAGTCGACACTCATCCAGACCATCAAAGATGAACACAACCTGGAAGTCTTCAAAACTGCAGATTCCAGCTTCTTTGGTTTCAGTAAAGAAGTGATGAACAAGTTCCACCAAGCTGAACGTTTTCTCTTTCAGCACATTCAGCTCTCTGAAAGTGAATGGAAATATGAACTGGATGTCCTGGTTGGCTTTGTCTTCTGCCCAGTCGAGAATGTATTTCTGAGTTAAGACTGTTTTTCCAATACCAGTCACTCCCTTTGTCAGCACTGTTCTGATTGGTTCAAGTCGTCCAGGTGAGGCTTTAAAGATGTCTTCTTCTCTGATTGATGTTTCTGGTCTGTCTCGGTTCCTGCATACCTTTTCAATCTGTCTTACCTCATGTTCTTCATTGACCTCTGCAGTCCCTCCCTCTGTGATGTAGAGCTCTGTGTAGATCTGATTCAGAAGGGTTGGATTTCCTGCTTTAGCGATCCCTTCAAACACACACTGGAACCTCTCCTTTAGTGTAGATTTAAGTTTGTGAGGACAAATGGCATCTAGACATTTTCAGAGAATAAACCAACAAAAAAAGTACAACATAAGGTACTGTTTAAAAAAAATGTATAGACAATTAAAATTCCATATATCATCATTGTTATGTGTTGTTCTATTTATTTTGAAATTAGTAAATTCTTTACACCAGCAACTTAAATCTTTAGTGAAATCCACTTACTTCTCTGCAGACGGTCAGCCAGCTCATCAAGCTTCATTGTTCTCATGAAGTCCAGGGTGATTTTCACAAATGCCTCTCTGCTGCTCCTCCTCTGCTCTTCCTCCTCCCTTTGACTCTCTAAGCATTCTGGGTAATCTGGACTCAGAACCTTCTGGATCTTCTTCAGCTCTTTCTTCACAAAGCTGATGATGTTGTCCTCCAGCAGCTGGAACAGAATACTTCATGAATGACCCAATCATACTGAAATCATGGAGCCAAATACTGATTATCCACTGTTGCATAAAGAGCAGCATGAAGTTGTAAAAGTAAGTGTTCAAAGGAGCTTGCAAAGAAAAGCGTCTGGACTTCTTTAAGTTGCTTGAAGATGTTTCACCTCTCATCCGAGAAGCTACTTCAGTTCTAGGGTCAAATGGTGGGGAGTCCCATATTTAAACCTAGTGGGAGTATCCCCCCAAAGAGGGACAACAGGACCCCCTGATGATCCTCTAATCGCCTGAACCAAGGTGTGAAAACTGGTGTGGGAATGGGTCCCAATCAGCCAGGGTTTCGGGTGAGCTTATTGTGAAACCTGGCCCCACCTTATAGTGCGAATTCCTGAGGTCAGATGGCCCAGGATGTGAGTGGGTGTTAAGGGATCTGGGGAGGACACTCAAAACTGGATTATAGATGGCAGAGAGTTGGTGTCGTAAACCCCCGCCTCTGTTCAAAGATGGTCGCTCACAGTGGACATAGATGGCTTCTTTCACTCCTCTTTCAAACCATCTGTCCTCTCTGTCCAAAATGTGAACATTGGTATCCGTGAAAGAGTGACCTTTATCCTTAAGATGCAGATGGACTGGTGAGTCTTGTCCTGTGGA